>NC_142583.1:56820000-57445000 GCF_965207765.1 Zootoca vivipara
CGGGAAGAGGAGGTGTCAGAAATGAAGATTTTTTTCAGAGAGACAAAAGTGGTAAGCTAGAACAAGAAATATGAGCACCATATATACAGTGAACCAAAAGTTAGCATATATGATTTCAGTCCAGCACTCAGCCCTAACACACATCACACAGTCAATAGTGCTCCATACCAATGGGGGTAGATTTCAGATAGGCAAAGATTTCATTACTGACCTATAGTGGGCCATTTCATGTAATTGCTTTGATAAACAGACCTGTTTTAACTTCAGCCGTTGAACTGCGTCATCTGCTTTCCAAGACATTCCCTTAGAGCACTGTTCAGGTGTTTTCTGAATGCATACGATCAAGCAGAATGATTGTGCCTGCTAGCCCCACCTTGTCTGTTATATGCATTGGGTCAGAAAACTTCTACATCTCTATAAACTGTCCTTGAATTGGCAAGGTCCTCAGTCATAAAGATAAAGGTTTTGTAAGGGCAGTTAAGTGCACATTTAGTTTTCCAAATGAATGTGCAAAGGAGGCAGGACTAGGGAAGATGGGCAAGGTCTGGCAGGAGTTGTATCTGCATCAGGTTGTGGATAGCTGGTCTATTTACATGAACAGGTTGATGCTGTCTTTTTCTTTCTCTCATACTCTTATTACCCTTAAGTATTCACCAGAACTTTGCCAAAGTGGGAACGAATTTAGGGATTCCTCCTTTGGTGAGATATTCATGGAGATTGGAGATGGCCTGAAGAGCTTTGACAGGATTAGTAATATTTATCAGAGGGATTTTCACCAGACTCAATGCCAGCAGTCAGCAAAATCAGGCACTGGCTGAGATTACTGGGGCTTGGAAGAGCCTTTCACTGTGCCACCTTTTGCCACTGTCCCTGACTCCTGGCTGGCTATGTTGTACCTCCACTGTTGGAAACAGGTTGAGAGGAGAGTGCTGTTTCACTCTGGTCCTGCTTGCTGGCTTCCCAAGCCTAGATCTGCTTTGCTTCAGGAAGACTGCTGCATCATGTGCCAATTTTGTGCCATGGATTTGCTTTGTGTCATATCAAAAGTAATAATATTGTGCCTCTCAATATATACTGAGTGTTGTTTCTATATCATCATTGATGAATTGCAGCTTACCCAACACATATATTAGGATGAGACTGGAGACAGAGTATGGTTTTTAGATTCTGAGGGTATGGCTTCTAAAATCCCAGTACTGTACTTATCCTTTTTTCATTTTATTAAAATGATGTAAGAAATATTGGGAATACCCTAACCATCACTCTATCAGGTGCATTAGCAGCACAGAAGTGACCTTCCATGGTGTGCAAACCTGGGCAATGTGTATGGAGGTCCTAGGCTGCCCAGATGACAAGACCCCCCTCTCAGCCTCACTGATGTGGTCCAAAGGAAAGCAGAGCAATGTGTTTTGCACCAGCTTCACTGCAAGAATTGCTGGATAGAGGCATACAAGGTGCCATCCAACTGCCTTAGGGACTCCACTCCAGATTTGTGTAGGGTTAACTCCTCGGTCATTTCTTCTCCCAAATATATCCCACAGTTTTCCTTCTCCTAGATGGGGTACCCTCCCAAATTGATGGACTCTCTCTGCCCCTCACTTCCCTCCACAGCATGTGCAGAAAATGCCTTCTTGACCATTGGACCCACTGTTGGTCCTGTCTGCTCAAATAATTATACATAATTGTGTGGCATAGGAAGCTGCCATACGTATAGTCAGAGCATTGTTCCTTCTCTGAGTGGCAGAGAGTTGGTTTATTCCAGAGTGTCAGGCACAAGTCTTTCTAGCTCTACCTGGAAATGTTTGAGATTGAATTTGCAAACTCTTTGCATGCAAAGCATGTGCTCTACCACCACAGGCCTTCCTTCCCTATTGTGTCTTTTCTACTTTTGGAAAGTAAAGGTTTTCAGACTGGAGGATGTGTGAATTCCCTCTCTGTCCCATGATGTTTTGACTTTATTTGTGCTCACCATGGAAAAACAGCAGAAGCAGTACCATAAACGAGTGCAAAAGACATTTCATTACCAATTCTTAATTACTGGGATTTTATACTGTGTGCAGCACTTATTGTGCACTATGGGTCTCTGCAAACTCATGCAATTATTCCCCTACAATTAAGTTTGTTATGACATAACTTTAAATGGAAAGCACATGCTTCTGAGCCCTGGTGTTTGAATTTATGCAAATATATTAATGTATGCAAATTTGCAATTTCCTGGATTTCTCTCAGAGGTTACTGGCAGTTATTCAGTTGTGGATTTGGGGTGTATAAATGGATGAGTGATGCTGATTCTTGTCTGCCAGGAACTAGATGAAACAATTAACTCATTTTAACTTCTTTTTTCACCATAGTGATCTCCTGGTGGGCAAGGACTGCTCAGTTTCATCACCCCTTCCCAGCAGGTCCTTTTTAATTGTTTATGACTATAGACACTCAGCATGTTGAAGATATCAATGCTTCCAAGAAATAGAAATATGCCTGGAAACTTGGGCAGGATAGAGGGCAACTACCCCTCCCTTTGCTCCTGAAATAACAGCCATGGTTCCGTCCTACAGCAGAGGCAAATGATATATTTTTGCAAACTCACCATCTGAAGCAACCATCCTCCAACCTTGGACATGGTTTCAGTACTTACAAACTGGTTCTAATCACCAGGTGCAACAAAACGAAACAAGTCCTAAAACCGAGAAGCTAAAATGAATGGTATTTAATATAGGGCCACCACAAATGTACTCTTAGGGATTGAGAGTGCTTTTGACCTATTGGCCTCAACTGGTCACATATTCTGGTGAAGTGGCAATACTAGCTAGGCCTAACCATGGTCAACATGACTGTATTCTTGCAGACATAGGCTCAGATCCAAAGTAGAAAGAAGTTTATGAAAGGGGATTTTCTTATCCCTTCCTCCTGCAGCCCTATGCAGCCCCATAAAGCCTCTCTGGAGGGCTGAGGGACCACCTTCTGTGATGCTAGATGGGGTGCAGACAGCTGCTGCATTAAAGGGAATTGATCAAAATTCATCAGCCACACCTTTCAGAAACTTTCTTCTGCTTGTGGTTCTCTGGATCCAAACCAATGTGTTTACTCATACATTTATGCTTAGGAAGAGGAAAACGAAGCACAATCGTGAATTAAATGTACTGGCCTTTGGTGCCTTTTAGAACATCTCATCATACTGGCTACTACTGAAGCATAAACGGACTTGCATTTACTTCTACAGCAAGGAATAGCAAACATTCAGATATTGCACAGGTGTTCTCTTCCCTAAGTTAACATTCTCCACATGCGGCATGTCTGTGATACAGCACCAAATGACCACAAAGAAAAGAAAATTAGTTATTCCATACGGTCTACAAAATCACATCATACACTCACATAATAAGTTCTGTGCCATCGCAGATGCTTTAACAGATTTAATTTTCTCTAACACACCTAGGAAGTGTTGTCATATTAGGGATTTCAACTGCATTAGCAAAGGCTGATAAGATTTAGCTTAGCTGACTCAATGTAACACTGGAGAAATATCTCATTTCCAGTTGCTGAAGCTGTACAGTTCCCTTTGTTGTTTGGTCCGACAAGTATTTCTTTTACTTCCAAAAACAAATATTTCTGAAGCAAACCACCATTGCAAGGTTACCTTAACTGAATACATGTATAGCTAATAAATCAATGATCATTTTCAAATGCCAAGCTTGTGATCTAAGCAGAGACACGCTGGGACTTGTTTAAATATTATATATGTGTTTGCAAGGCATATTTATAATTAACATTTCCAGGTTTGCACGGCATCTTAAAACATTATCATACCATTTAAAGTCGCACTCTTTAAAATGTATTCATGCCATTTTTAAATTTATTCGTGCCATTTGGAAACACATCCCTTGATTGCCTACATCTATGAAGATGCATGCAGAGTTACAGAGGGGCAGGCCGTATGCCCATGCAATACTTCCAGAATCGTGTGTGCTAAGCCGTACTGGTGCCACAAGATGTCAAGGACAGGCAAGAGTCCGAAGGGTGGGCAGAGGAGGCAGGAGGACGAACCAGGGGAAGCTGCCAGTGATTTGTGGGATACTGTGCCAACCATGAGGCAGAGGAAAGGCAGTCAGATGGGAGAAGAAGAGATGGGGTAAGGATTGCAGGAAGGCACAGGCGGAAGAGACAATCCTTGAGAGAGTCACATCATTAGAATCTCCTCTATCCCCTCCCACACTGTTTCCCAGCACAAGGAGGGACTTAAAGTGACACGAGCAGCTGGAGCTGATGTGCAGGAGAACTTGCCAGTTGCTGCAATGCGTCACATCAGAAGAGGTTCTATACCTAATGGGCTTATAGCCGTAATAAACTCTGATCTGATGGGATCACATCACATCAGAAGAGGGGGTTTAAATGGAGGTGTTGTCGTGCTACTGCTCCACCTGTCTGGGTCAGGTCTAGGAACAGGTCTGAAGAAGGAAATGCCTAGCCAGCTATTTAGCAGGAGTTGTGCATGTGATTCTTCTACCTCAGGAGCTGGTGTGTGCGTTGCCAATAAAGACCTAGTCTTCCAATCACATGTCCTCGGATGGCTGTGCTTGGTACACAAGAGGAGGTTAAAAATGCCTTGAAAATTAAGCCCCCATCTTGAATGCAGCCACTATGCTATGACCACTATTGTTCAGAGGTTACAAGAAAAATTAGCTCCCCTTTCTGCTAATATATAGACAGTGAATCATAGAACTGAAGGGACTTCAATGGTCATCCAGTCCAGCTTCTCTGCAAATGCAGGAAATCCATCTGGTGCATGTTTTACAAAATAATAATAATAATAATAATAATAATTATTATTATTATTATTATTATTTTATTATTATTTATACCCCACCCATCTGGCTGGGTTTCCCCAGCCACTCTGGGTGGCTTCCAACAAAATATTAAAATACATTGGTCTGTTAAACATTAAAGGCTTCCCTAAACAGGGATGCCTTCAGATGTCAACAAACCAAAGTAAAACCAATACTGGGGCATTTAGGTTGCCACAGAAGTGCTATTATTAAAGAAACATTTGTTTCTCAGCTTGAACACACAATCAGCAACTGTAGCTCACGTCAAATTAAAACGTTTCCAAACCTATTAGGCAAAGCTATGCTTGCATTTAGAAGAATGATCA
This sequence comes from Zootoca vivipara, assembly GCF_965207765.1. Taxonomy (NCBI): domain Eukaryota; kingdom Metazoa; phylum Chordata; class Lepidosauria; order Squamata; family Lacertidae; genus Zootoca; species Zootoca vivipara. Next base: position 56,825,150 of record NC_142583.1, read on the forward strand.
CTTCCCAACTGTTGCAGCTCCTCAAACTGATTAGGAGCCTACTGATGTCGCTTTTTATACCCTACACTGCCAAAGCTAGTCCTGTAAAAACAAGTAGAAAAGAAGCTTCAACCTAGAAACAACTGCACTTCAGAATAAAAGCAGATTTCAAAATGCACATTGTGTTTCCCCATATTGCAAACAGGGGAGGAGACATTACAAGGACCACTTGCTAGAGTGGAAATAGCTCATGAACACACACACAAAAGGTGGAGAGAGTTGTGTTTGTAGTCCACTGTCCCTGCTCAGTTCAGTTCTTAAAACCACAGCAGTCTTTTAATTTCAAGGTGAAATGCTATTATGCATTTCCCCCAAAGTAGTTCATAATTTGATTGGCAAAATGTCAAGGATAATGAATCTTTTAAAAACAAAAACTGGCATATAACAGAGGCCCTAAAGTACAGTGCATCTCATTAAGTCCTCCCCTCTCACCAGATAACACTGCTACATTTATATGCTTCATTCCCTCTATTGTTATAATGTTGAAGGTGTTTTTGGCAGTGGTTTTTTAAAAATTGAATTGGCATACAACATAAGTGGCAGTATGCAAGTGCATTCAGACAGTAATTGATTGCTGTTTTTTTCAGTTGAACCTCTGTGAAACTGGGAGCAAAAAATGAAGAGCATTCTTTTTTAAAAAAAATACTTTTTATTAAATTTTCCAATTAGTAAAAGGTAAAGGGCCCCCTGACCATCAGGTTCAGTCGTGTCCAACTCTGGGGTTGCGGCGCTCATCTCGCTCTATAGGCCGAGGGAGCCGGCGTTTGTCCGCGGACAGCTTCCGAGTCATGTGGCCAGCATGACAAAGCTGCTTCTGGTGAACCAGAGCAGCGCACAGAAACACCGTTTACCTTCCCGCCGGAGCGGTCCCTATTTATCGACTTGCACTTTGATGTGCTTTTGAACTGCTAGGTGGGCAGGAGCTGGGACCAAGCAACGGGAGCTCACCCCGTTGCAGGGATTCGAACTGCCGACCTTCTGATCAGCAAGCCCTAGGCTCTGTGGTTTAACCCACAGCACCACCTGGGCAAATCACATTGAAATTGTTCCCAATTACTTTTGTACAAATCCAAATTAATCATACAATACCAATTAAAGAAAACATTCCAATTATAGCCAATTATACTTAATTTTTTCGGACTCCCATGCCTCAGATTCCCAGAGCTCCCTGCTAATCACCAATATCCATATTAGGGAAGGCGAAGATAGCTCAGCCCCATAGAGTTGGTGCCCCTGGGAACTGCAGTTTCTGAAGGGTCTTGGAAAACATTGTTTTGTGATGGATAAGGGTTTGGGGGGAGGGTGATGTGCTTTGATTGTATGGTATGTGTCAGGGGGACTCCCTACAGGGACCCTCCTCCAGTCATCCTGACCAGCATTTCGCCCAGTGATAGTGCTAGCAGCAGGTCAGGAGGAGGGAATGAGGAATGGAGCAGAGTGGAGAGGGGGCTTGCAGACATGTCAGAGCCTTGACACCGACCCAGCTGGCCAGAGGTGGAAGGGCAGCGCAGTGAGGTGTCGGAGCCTCTGCAATGCTCCAGCCAAAGGAGAAGGAACGCAGCCCCTTCCAGCGCCCGAATTGAGGTGTGTGCCCACATGCAGGGCTAAGGGGGAGGCACTTTGGGGTGCCCAGGCTTTTATGCTGGTCCAATACGCGATGGAAGCCATTGCTGGGTTCTGAATTGGACTAGGCAGTCATGTTTTCCAAATTCTCTGCACTGTAAATAATATACACAATAAAGCTCTTAAAGACAGAGCGTCTTTACTCGAGAGTAGCCGCAACAATCCCCTGACAGTATGTATGCAGAGGTACACCTGTTTGCTCTCAGTAGAAAACCTCTGGGCCAGGCTGCTGCAGTCCCACTGTTTTATACACAGAGGCAGAAAGCCCAGGCAGAAAGAATGAGCAGAGCTATATAACCCTTAGTTTAGCTGAATGTCAAACTGCACATTTTGAGATCCAGATCCTGTTTAATTTACATTTCCTAGCAATCTTATATATACCGTATGTTTAAAAAATATCTTTTAGCAGTGTGGAGGTTTGGAAATTGCATTTTAAAATATTAACGTGCATACTCACACAACACTTTTATCGACCCCTTGTCAAAAATAATACAAAAAACAAGTGCTCAAGAGTGGTGTTTTGACATTTCAAATGCTTTCCTGTTTGGTTAGTTTTGAAGTATTAAAGATATGTAGGCTTGGACTATTAATCCTGAATGTGAGAGTGGCACCAAGACTCAACCTGAAGTTATGAAAAACAAAACATCAGCTGATGTTACCCTTGGTAAAAAAGGTAAAGGTAAAGGGACCCCTGACCATTAGGTCCAGTCGTGACCGACTCTGGGGTTGCGCGCTCAACGTTGTCACCTTTCTATTGGTCTGAGAAGGGAGGGGGCATTGCTGTGCCTTCGATGCTCGAGTGGGGAATTTATGGACATTTTAAAATCATAAAATGGTTGTTCTTGTCAGGTTCCCAGTTTAAAATCCATTATGGGTCAGGAAGAGGAGGCTTGTTAGTACTTTGAGGGGCAAATGTACAAAGTTGATTGGCATTCTGAGTCTTTAATTATAATTGTAGTTTAATTATAAGTTTTGGAGCTATGGTTTTAGTTAACTGATGTATGTGATCACTAATCTGCTGTTTCAAAGTGCAAATTAGCAGCATTAGAATTCTGTTAGAATTTTGCTTCAAGTGTTCCAGATTTAAAAATATTCAGATTTAACATAGCATCATTAAGTCCAATGTATTGGGAATGATCTGCTACATATATTAACCTGGTTTTGTTGCTGGGTGAATTAAATGCTATAAAAGTCTGTTTATTTATCTCTACCACTTTGCCTTAATCACTTTCTGAGTAAAGTGTGTACAACTATATCGTAACCACTTTGATCATAGTAATGATAAATGTTAGTTACACCTCAGTGAATCTTGGGGGTATTTCAATAGCAATAAGATGTGTTCTAGATTTCTTTAAAATGTCTTAAGGAGTGTCATTTTCAGACATTCAAAGGTACAAGGAGAAAAGCTGCAAAATTAGACTTTGCCTACTGTTCTTACTCTTCATTGCATTGCTAACTCCAGATGGCCAGAGAACAACAAACACGGAGGCCAGGAGGCCAGCATAATATTTGCAAGAGCCTGCATTAGAAGGAACAAACTTTAGTCAACAGTGTGCTGCTACCAAATTATATACAAATGTGAAACTAGTGAGAAACTCTTTTCCCTGCTGGTTTCCCCCAGGACTGATCCAGCCAATACAACCATTTCTAAATCACTTTAATTCCTGCTTACATTATAACCAAGTCCTATGAGGGGAAAGGTTGAAGGAATTGGGCATGTTTAGCCTGGAACACAGATAATTAAGAAAATTACAAGAAAAAGGATTCAGACTAAACAATTAGGAAGTTCAAGCTGCTTGATAGCGTCAATAATAATTTCATTTATGAATCACTTCCCATGAGCCATCCCAAAGCAAAACACATATAAAACAGTTGCATGTATAAAAACCTGTAAAACAGTTGTATGTATGAAAATACTTATATATCACACAGAGAGAGATTTTAAGGCAACAATAGCACATTCATAAAATCAATTCAAATCCAATAAACATGCCAACTGGGATAAAACTCTCCATTTAGAAGGATTGTTGAAGGATGAAGTTCTTTAGTAGGCAGAGAAGATCCTGCCTGGTATGTAATGGGAGTTCCAAAAGCTATCTTCCACCACACTAAAGGCCTTATTCTGACGTTGCATGGAAAGGACCTCCTGATAGGATGGTATCTGCAGGAGATCCTCTCCTGTAGAACACAGTGATTGGTTGGGTGTTTAAAGGAGGTAGATGGCCATGCAAGCGGTAATAGTGAGCCTCGGCAAAGCAGGTCCAGGCAGTTCTTGATGGTGGGACTCTTCTGAGGTATGGAATTCGGCCTGTGTCTGACTGCACTGCCAGCCCTGCCTTCTTGTCTGAAGGGGGAAGATGCATACGGTATTTTGTCCTGTTCCTTAGAGAGTATACATTGCTCTATGAGAGAAATGAACATTTCCCCCTTTAGACAAGACCTCAAAGTGTGTAGAAAGGTCCCAGGATCATTTTGCATTGACTGTGCTCCTTTTGAGTATCTAAACCCAAGATGTAGGCAACCATTTTGTTTTATTACCCAACATTTTCACTGAACAACATGTATGCTTCAAAGGTAAGGTCATGCAGCCTTTCCCGTCCCCATGCTAACGAGCACCATGTCTGCTGCTGTTAGCAATTCAAAGAGCATTCCCCCCCCCCCATTCTGAAATAAATATGGGGATATTGATTGTGTTCTGGCAGGACTGATTGTTCGAGAAGTAAGCATTGAGATTTCCCGCCAGCAAGTTGAAGAACTCTTCGGACCAGAAGATTACTGGTGCCAGTGTGTGGCTTGGAGCTCAGCAGGTACTACGAAGAGCCGGAAGGCCTACGTTCGTATCGCATGTAAGTATTCATGCTTCTGCATGGCTCTGCCTTGTTTGCATGATCAAATCTTGCATTGCACTACTTAAGTCAAAAGGACTGGAGTTCCTTTTATAGGATTATAGGAAGCTGCCTTATACTGAGACCATAGGCCCATACAACTCTGTATTGTCTGCACTCTCCAGAATTTCAGATAAGGAGTCTTTTCCAAGCTGTACCTGGAGATGCTGTACCACTGAGCTATACCCTTCCTCTCAAAGGGAAACATATCTACACACACTGCATCAGTGTAAAGTTTAGTTTGACCCTCAGTCTTCATTGCTGGAATGAAGGTTAGAAGGATAAGCCTTCATGGAAAAGGTGCATTTTGAAGACGTATCTGAAATCAAATCTCCATTGGACAACCTGAGATTTTAATTAATGATAAAACCCCAACACAATTACTTGTCAAACACAACTGGCAGAGCTTTTCAAATTTGTGGCTCACCTTCCAGTATTTATTTTCTCGGCTGAATGTACATTACAAAAACCCACAGAATTAGTGAGACTTTTAAGTCCACTGTGAACATTTCTTTCAGCACTGCAGATGAAATTAAAATGAATAGTGTTTTCCAAATTCACAAATCAGAATTGGGTATTTATTTCCCTTGACAGATACTTGAACTTAAGAGTCGTGCTATGTGGAGCCATTAATCTGTCAGATTTGAAGTGCAGTGCAAGTAATGGTCTTCAACCCAGAGAAATTGCCTGTAGTCAAACAAACAGTTATTATATCCAAATAAACCTTCTGTCAGGATGTATGCAATCCCAGAGTGGAAGATTAGATATATGCAACCATTTTCATTGCACTGTGCTTACTAGTCTGAATAAAGAATGGATGTGGCCTATTTTGCCTTAATCAGAAGAGAATAAGACTGTAAAAAACCCTGTCTTTGCCCTATTGACACTCATATTAATATTAAATCTTCTCTTCTCCCATCACATCTGTACTGCCCTGCTTCCCCTGAAGCGAGCAGATCTTAGAAACACAGATATCCATCTTATTATACAAATATTTAATTTTCATTAATTTTCAAAGGGAAGACTGTCTTTCAAATGCTGTATTTGCTCTGGAGACTCTCATTTCACTACCATGTGGATGAAATGAGTTTACCCTGACTTACAGTGGAAGTAAGCCACATTACTCAGAGTCTGGTTTTCTTTGCCTTTGGGGAAATGAAACAAAACAGCTTTTGGTGAATGCTCACTAGAAGCTGGCTATCTGTCTGGCATTTAGCCTGACATTTTAGTGAAAAAGAATTTCACTTCTAGTAATGTGAATGAATTCTCCAGAAAAAAAAAACAACTGTTATGGGGGTGTACAGTTTTTCCAAGAGGTACTCTTTCTCTGGAGGCTATCAGAAGAATTTGTAAATGAGAAATTAAGGCACAGTGAGGTTTTAAAAACTGAAAATAGGCCTTGTTCCTGTGCTCACCGATTTCATACTGACAATCATCCCTGCTTTCCTGAATCATGTCTTATTTCCAATTATGGTATGGATTAACATTGGTAGAAAATTAAAGATGAATAAGTGGTTGTCCAGTCTTTCTGAATAATTTATAGTGGTGCCTATACCTGCCAAGTCCTGGACGGAAAAATCCGGGATCGGCAGCCCACGACACCGGAAGTTGCGTAGATGCAACTTCCGGTGGCGCTTTGCCCTTCTATGGGCACCAGAAAATGGCGCCGCCAGCGCCGGAAGTCACTTCTACACATGACCGGAAATGCGTAAAAGCGACTTCCGGCACCACCACCGCCATTTGCTGGTGCCCATAGAAGGGCAAAGCGCCACTGGAAGTTGCGTCTACGCGTTTCCGGACACGCGTAGAAGCGACTTCCGGTGCCGGCGCCGCCATTTTCTGGTGCCCATAGAAGGGCAAAGCGGCACCAGAAAAATGGTCGCCGGCAGAAGCAGATTTAAGGGAGAATATTGGGATATAAACCTAAATGGGAGACCGCCGGGAAACGGTAGGAAAGAACGGGGTTTCCCGGCGAAAACGGGATACTTGGCAGCTATGGTGGTGCCCCAACTGAGAGGAGCACCCAGGACTGCTTCAGATGTACATAGATTCATAGGTTCATAGAATTGTAGAGTAGGAAGGGACCTTGAGGATCATCTAGCCCAGGGGTTGTCAACCTGGTCTCTACCCCCCCCCACCAATGGGCATTTTAGGATTCCAGGTGGGCAGTAGGGGGGTTCTATGGCATAAGCTGAATCCTCCTTCCACCAAGCACTGGTGGGCGGTAAGGAAATTTTACCATCAAGAAAGATGCATTAGTGGGCGGTAGGTATAAAAAAGTTGACTACCTGCAATATGGGAATATGCAGCTGTCCCATACGGGGATCAAACCTGCGACCTTTGTTTTATCATCACCACACTCTAACCAACTGAACTATCCAGGCATATGTTTTATCACGTGATGGCTGCCTCATCAAGTGATGACTCCCATATGTAAATATTGATCATCACATACTTATTTCCATAGGATTCACTTTTGTATGACCTTACACACCACACTTTTCTATGTGTTTAGACATTCAGATGCCAGCCATCAAGTGTACAGCAATCAAATGTAGAAAAAGAAATCAAGCGATGTGCATGCATGTGTGAACTGACAAATGATACAGCTCCTTCACTATCTTAACTTTCCATTTGTAGTTACAAAAAAAGAGATAAGAATCTAAAATGGAAAAATAGAAAAGGGCAACAAAAATGAATCCTCTAGACACATTGGCAAAGGGAGTTCTACTTCTATTAAATGAGAAGTGGGGTAATGCTCTCCAGCTTTACCCCTACATATTTCACCCAGGATGCTTTCCCAGAAAAATTATGTTAGTAGCTCTAGGGTTATATCAGGGGATAGGATCTGAAGGTGTTATTACATTGTCTATGGAGTGCAAAGCTCTGAAGTATACTACATTTTGCACATTTAAGATCTCAGGGTACTCTAGTTGAAAGGATCATAGGGCTTGGCAGGAGTCTTTGGGTTGTTTTTTTCCTGAGACCCTGAAGAACGGCTGCCAGTCAGATGATTTCTTCATGCAATACGTAATTAGTTTATGGAACTTGCTGCAGCAAGATATGACACTGACAACTGGCTTTGATGGCTTTAAAGGGGATCAAACACATCCATGGAGAATAGTGTATCGATGGCTATCAGCTGGGAGAACTAGAAAGAATCTCCAGAATCAGAATATATATGAACTAGTGTTGTTCAGCCCGTTTAGAAAACGGGCGCTAGAAGATGTGAGAGGAGCGGCGGGGCCGCAGCCTTCCCTCTCTCTCTGTGTGCTCGGCCGCGGGGCGTGCCGGGAACGCAAGTAAACAAACTTGCTCTCCCGCCGTGCCCCGCAGCTGAGCGCAGAGAGGGAGTGAAGGCCAAGGCCTCGCCGCTCCTCTCACGGGCTCCTCCGTCGCTGCTCCGCATTCTCTAGGCGCCCATGGAGGCCGGCCCCCTGAGGGCGAAGAGCTCAGGACGGGCAGAGGCCAGGGAAGGTGAGGCACGCTCGGCCCGGGCTGCTCCCGCTGCTGCTGTTACCGTCACTGTTGCCGCCTCCTTCCATGGAGGCCAGCGCTGGGAGTGGCCCGCTAGCACAGCCTCCGGCGCCGCATGAGAGTGTCCTGGGCGCGCGACCAAGATATTGTCTCTGCGTCCAATCCCTGTGTCCCTGGGGCACATGCGCATTAGCGCGGAAAACGGGACACACGGAATCTGGACGCAGAGACACAGGGACTTTATTATTATTAATTCCAGTTACCAGAGGAGAAACAGCAAGGGAGAGCTTTTGTCACCATGTCGCGCTTGTGAGCTGCTGAGAACCATCTGGACAGTAGCTGTTAAGAAACAGAATGCTTGACTAGATATCTCTTGTTCTGATCCAGCAAGGTTCTTCTTGTGTTCCTACAAGATTTTGTAGAGCAGGGGATCTGCAAAATGTTTCTGTTAAGTATCCACACATTCACTGAAAGCCTTTGCACAGCCTATAGTAAGGTTTAGAAGGGCAAGCAATTAAATGACAACTGAGCCCTCGTGTATTTCAGAAAACCCTAACATAAGTATTTAACAAGACATATATATCTGGCATTCTGCTGGGATCATACTTCTGGTAGCAAACAAATATTGCAGCCTTTGGGGACTTTCGTGACAGATGAATGCTAAACTTAGCCCTTCCAAGCACCAAGATCAATTTAGAAATGTTTCATAAGTTTATTCTAAGATGATAAAAATAAAACTACATTAAATAATGAAGTGGGTTTCAGTGCCTTCTCAGGGAATGTGTGACAGATTGCTACCATGTTACATTTAATTGGCATTATTGTGATCTAATGTAACAAGGCAAAATTGCTAAAGCCATGTGTATGTAATCACATGTCATTTGCAGTGAGATATACTGATGTCAGCTCTCCCTTGCTAAGCTGAAATTCTCTGAACGCTTCTCATACATTCGATTTATTGTTTCCATTCATGCGCTGGTTGGCTTTTACAACAGCAGCACACCACACCATCATGGTTCCTGGTCAGCTGACAACTGCAAGCTAATTGGGACAACAGCCTGAACTTTTCATGATAGAGTTATGTTGTCCAGTGTTTATCATTCAATATGTATTTATTTGTTTTGCAAATAATCTTGCATATAAAATTGTCATTCCGACTGAAGTGACAGATCTTTCAAGCTACTCTTTTAAGAGAGGAAGAAAAACAAAAACAAACTATGAAATGCAAAATGTGATAGCACCAAGGTGACATTGGGTGTATTGCGCTCTCCTAATTTAGAAGTGAGTTTCAGTTTCTGATATTAAAATTTATGCTTTCAGGCTTCTTTGCGCAGGTGAATTACTGTTCTCAGTTATGTTGGATAATTAGCCAGTGCCAAATCCTTCAACTTCTGTTGACAGATTTTTTTGTTGTTGTGTTAGCAAACCCTTGGCCTGAAATGAGAAGTGGCAGAAGTATGTTTACTGAAATTTTAATGAGAGTTCTTTTCACATTTCAATATACAGAACTGTGCTAACAAGTCACACCCAACTTAACTTACAACGGGGACACATAGATAGAGGTCCTGACCACATACAGCACAACCTCCCACTTCTGCTGCTCCACTCCTGGTACACAGAGCCACACCACCTCCAACCGTTTAAAAGTTACATACCTATCATAGCTAGGACCCATTGACAGCTTTATTCTTTATGAAGTTGTCTAATCTCTTTTTAAAGCCTTCCAAGTTGACAGCCATCACTATATGCCATCACTATGGTAGTGAATGCCATAGGTTTTTTTTTTTTTTACAGCAGCTGCATGGTGGGTTAACATCATCAAGTTATCCACTGCAACTCCAAGATCATCACCAGTTCAGATCCCATTATATGGTTTCAGACCATTGGTCCATCTAGGTCAGTGTTTGTTAACAATGACTTCCAGTGGCTTTCCAGAGTTTCAGACAAGAATCTTTCCCACCCTACCTGGAGATGCTGGCAGACTGAACCTGGGATATTTTGCCTAAAAACCACGTGCTCTTTTGAGCTTCAGTGCTTTCCCTGTAATTGCCAATGAACTGTCCTTCTGAGGGTTGATAATTTGGCTTCCATACTGGCCCCATAAGCTCTCAGCACAAGGATCAGACCCATACAAAGTGGGATCCTTCTCAAGCACCATTTGATGATGACAAAAGGCAATCAATGATGTGCCTAAGCCACAGTTTCTGCAGCTGATGCTCACAGGACACCCTAAGTTTGCTAAGAATCCAGGAGTGACAGAGATAACTGTCTGAAGGAGCATACTGAAGCCTAAAGAACTCTGGATTCATAATTGTCTGGATGGTAGATATAGGTGTAGCTTAAGTTGCTCAGCTATGTCTTGTGCATAGATACTAGTGCATGGGTACTTATATGAATTGGGGGGACATTATGGTGACTAAAAATCAATGGATGGCAAGTGGTTGGGGGGGGGAATAAAAAGTTTCAATCACTTCTGGCTCTAAACCTCTTGCTGCTCTAATAAACCAAAATCTCTCAAGTCACATCCGGTTTAGCAGCACTTTTTATACTTAGTTGTCTTTCAATTTCATCTACCGTGTTTCCCCTAAAATATTTTTTCCTCCCCCCCCCCCAAAACACACACACTATGGCTTATTTTCAGGGGGTGTCTTGTTTTTTTAAAGTACCGGTACAGCTGGGTCCCGCTGGCTTGGGGCGCTCGGCGCTCTCTTCCATGCGCTGCTGTGGGATGGTGGCAGTGCTTTAAACCCTGTAAAAAGCAATGGAAGTTATGGACCGTAAAAATCCTTAAGAGGCACAGATCTTTTTTAAAAAACCTGGTAGCACCCTTGAAGCACAGCCTCCCAAAGCCAGGGGGGAGAGGTCCGTTTGGCCAAAGGAAAGGATCGGGGGTGGTGCTGTGCCCTGGGACCCACAGAACTACTTTAAAAATCCTGACCTTGGGGGATCAAATAGTGAAGCCCCACAGCCCCGTAGCAACAGAAGGCACGTTCTGAAGCACCCGAGCTGTTCGGTTCCATAAAAAACCCAGGAAGCAGCAAGGGGAAGGTAGGGGGATGTAAATCAGGGGGGGGGATTGGCCACTGCAAATATCCAACGTCTTAAACCGGGGAGAGAAAGTGTGCAGTGTTTGTTGTTGTTGTTTAAGACGCAGAGGCTTGCAATCAGCCAAAGTATAAAGCCTAGGTTAAAAGGGGCACGACTGCCCTTACTTAAAATGGCCACTGAAGCCTCGCATGTGACACAACGGCCACTAAATTAAAAAGCAAAAAACCCTTGCCGTGCCCCCAAGTGCGTGTTAGGGGAAATGATGAATGACTGCCTAATTCTGTCAGGCGTTTATTAATGCAGCCCCCGGGAGAGGCAGGGGCTGCAGCCGAGCGTTCCTTTGCACACAAACTGGGGGGACGCACTTAGAACCCATAAAATCCTGCTGAAAAATGTGAAGCGGCAACAGAAATTGCACGCATGCCAACCCAAGCCAGCACAGTACCCAAAAGCAAGACAGGACCCAGCAAACACTGCTTCAGAAAGCTAGAACAGAGCCACCCCCAAAATGCTCAGCTGTCCCCTCTCGCTAACCCCGCCAGGGAATAAACCTCCAGTGAGCGCTGAAGCAGCTCACAGCTGACGTCGGAGGCTTATTCAATCTGTCGATGTGTTGGTCCTGATTCTGCGTCGGCGCTGCGTGGAGAGGCGAGGACCAGGGTAAGCCGCAGCATGTAGGGAGACACTTCTAAGGACAGAAGTGGCTTTCTGGGCGCCTGTCTCCTCCTGCCGCAGCCAGTGTTGCTGCTGCTGGGTCCCGCTGGCTCGGGGAGCTCAGCACTCCCTTCCACGCGGCCCCTATCACTGAGGCTTATTTTTGAGGTACGGCTTATTTTAGAGGAAACATGGTATGACTACGAAACTAGTACTCTAGCTTAGATTGATTAGATTTCAGCCAACACCAGTTGTAAGCATCTTTGTGCTGTTTCAGCCTTTGCTTTAAAACTGCAAAGCCGCAGATGCTTAACAGCCCATAAGCATTTTTAAAAAATGTTTTATTTGAACCCAGGTTGATAATTAGTAGATTTGCTAATGAGCTGAATTTGGTTACTTGTTAGCAGTGGCATCCAAAAATTAAATGTGCTCTGGACTGGAGAATAAAACAAGCAAAATGCATTTGCTAAACAGCATAATGGGCAAACACCCTCACTATTTCAAACATAGCCATGGTTCGGGGATTTACAGTCTGATTCTATTCACATTGATCTTCTAAACTCAGAATGCACAGGTAGCAGTCTCTCTCTTTGCATCTTTCTCTCTCTGATAAAAGTATCTAGTTGAATAACAAGACAAATGGTCTTTACCCCTCCCCAAGTCAAATGCAATGTCAAGAAAAGTGCCCATAGTCAGACTTGTGGCCCTGCAAAGCCTTGTTTCGCTGTTACTCTGTATGCCTCCACTCTCTACTTTTCTGTGGACTTGGGTGGAATTCAGTCTTGTGCTATTACAAATATTTCATGTGTGCAAGCATTTCAGCTTGTAATATGGAATGATTCCCTCTCTGCTCTCCCTGTGCGCTGTTCTGGGGTTTTCTCCCAGCTTCCCACCAAGCCAGTTTCAAGGGGTGTTCAGGAAGGAGAGGGGGAAAGCCCCATTGCACAAGTAGACGTCCTTGAGCACGGCTTCCACAGAAGTGGCTCATTAGCCAAATCCTGCCCTAGATCCCCGTACTCCTGTTCTATAGGTCCATGGGCTTTGCAAGAAGGTGGGCTCTCTAAATGCTGCCCAGAGAGCACCAAAGAGCTCTGGGTGGTTTTGTTGCTGTTAAAGCAAAGCAGAAGATGGTTTCTTTTAAAAAGTTGAACTCTTTACTTATCTTTAAAAAAACAAAACAAAAAAAAACCTTCCACCGCTTTGATTGGAGGAAAAAAATTCTGCAGAGAGCATGAAGGACTACTGCATTTTATAATGGCTGTTAGGGGGTTCTTCATTTGAACACAAAGCTAAGCTGGCCGGGGTCAAAGCTGCTAAAGTTCAAAAATATGTACAAGCAAGAATACACACCACTCTGCCTGAGACCCTTCTTTAGCGGGAACATCTCCCTAAGGGTTTACTCCTGCTCTCTCTCACATTTTTGTGGGGGCTGCCCTTTACCTTTTGGCAGAAACGTAGATTTATTTGGCTGTTGGCCTTTTCTAAATGTTGGGGTTTTGTTGTCTCAAATTTTTGAAAATTGCACATCTTTTTTACTTGAATTTTGTATTTGTGTATGGACCTTTGGGATTCTTATTCTTATTAAACCCCACCCTTCTGGCTGGGTTTCCCCAGCCACTCTGGGCAGCTTACAGAATATAAGGGGATTTTGGAAGTCCCCCTTAAGGGGCTTTTTGGCTGAAGGCAGCATTGAAATGAATTCCAGCAATGCATTTATACACATGAGTGTGTGTTGCAGATGAAGTCAAAGCCCAACTATGCATTTCCCCCACCCACCCCTAGGTTGTGGCCTGAATATCATATGCAACAGAAATAAATATATTAATAATAATTGAAGAAACTATGGGTGGAGAGAGAAGCATTGCACATATAATTGGGTTGTGTGCACGCAGCTCTCTACTATGAGTGAGGTCAGGATTATTATCCTCATATGGCTAATGCCTTGTTTTGACCAGCCCTGCCCATGTACCGTATTTTTCCAAGTATAAGACGCCCCCATGTATAAGACACCCCCTATTTTGGCGGACTCCAAATTAAGAAAACACCCCTCAACACTACCCGTCTATAAGACAAGTCCCTACACACACACACACACACACACACACACACACACACACGTCTTATACACAGAAAAATCTATTTGCTCCAGAGGAGAGCTACTAATGTAAATGGAACCGTAGACTGCAGTCAGTATAGTGTGAATGCAGAAAGTAGTGGGAGAAAAAACATAATGCTTTTATTCTTCATCTCACTTGCCTAGGGATTTTTTTTCATTTTTAATAAGTACTGTACTATTATGAAGACAAAGATATTTGGCAGGAGGAAAGATAAACATAAAATGCTCAGTTTGCCTCTACTTTCCTTTAATGGCTGCTGCTGCTACTGGCGATTTCCAGAGAAGCCAAACTGTGCTACCATGACAGAATTAGTGCCTTTTAGTAATAAATAGTGATGTTTAGGTAGTCATTTCATAGCATGAAATTCAGGGTGCTGCCAGCTGCTATAAACAGAATCACCATTAGTGGGTCACCCCACACATGGCATCAGTATATTTCTCCCAAAATTGTTTTCTGGACATGTGATGAGTATACAGTTAGGGAAGGAGCCAATGAGTAACCCATACAGAGAATCAGACTTTATGATAATGTTCATCATAAGCTAACTTTTTAGGGGGAGGGGAATATACAGATATTGACTTGCCTCCAACTGTGACATTATTTTTCTTTTTTAAATTAAAAGAAGAACTCTCTTCTTGGCAAATTGCTGTCTCCCATGGTAAACATTTTGTGCTGTGTTGGGTTGTGCTGGGTTGAGTTCACTATTTCATGGATAATAATAATGGCCCCAGCTGTGTAAAACTATAAACTAACTCTAAGATTATTTGGGGAGGGGGAGAATTCTACTGGAGAGTTATACAACTTCAAATTAAAGTCTCCCACACATCTCTTGCTGGATCTGTTTGTCGTCAGAAACCTAGCAATTTAATTTCCACATGGGCTAACTGTGTGATAGTGAAAGAGGAAGCTTATTTCAGGAAGCTGAATATCAGCTAATGATGACCTAGTTTACTCCCTTACTACTCTAAGCAGCACCTAGTCAGGTTGTGTTGAAAGGGTGTTAGCAACATCTTTAAATACTGAGGCTTGAAACAGATATTCTACGGTTACCATTGCTTTAAAAAGGAAAAGAAGGAAGGGGTGTGTCAGAACCGCTTTCACAAAATGAATAAGAAAATGCGGTAATTCTAAATCAGGGGTCCCCAGACTTACCGGGCTTTGGGCCGGTTCCCACCGCGCCGATCGCACGGTGGGCCGTCGGGCGGGGGAGTGCGCGTCCGTGCGGGCCGGCGGGCGGGGGAGTGTGCGCCCGTGCACATGCGCACAGCCGCTTTCTGGCGCGGTGGCACGCTTCCAGGTCGGAAAAAGCGCCGGAAATCGTTTGTGCACATGCGTATGGGCCTCCCCCGACCCGGAAGTGCACCAGAAATGACCTCTTCTGGGTCGGGAGAGGCCCATACGCATGCACACAAAGGATTTTCGGTGTTTTTTTTCGACCTGGAAGAGCGCCGCCGTGCTGCGTGCCGTAAGAGCGGGCGGCGGCGAGCGGCGGGGGTAGTCGCAGGCCGGATTGGGAGCTCAATTGGTCCACATCCGGCCCCCGGGCCGTAGTTTGGGGACCCCTGTTCTAAATTAATTCATATCAAAATAGCAATCCAGTCTGCTTCTGGGACATCATTAGGACTGCAAAGTCCATCGTCATTGTTAGTTTATTTGCATATTGCATTTTCTGCTAGTAAATCTGTGCTCACAGCAGTTTTCAGGGGGAAAAAATTAAATACAATACTGTAATACAATAACAATACATAATATGCATAATAATACATGCAATATCACTGCAACGCAACACTTATAATTAGTAAACAAATAACAGTTCATTTTAACATATATAAACATTTAACGAAGCATAGAGCATACTAATAGGTCAAGTCAAAATACATTCCACCATTTCTTCCAAAGAAGTTCAGGGTGGGGTAATGATCCTTTGAGCTGTCGGACTAATGGTCCTTAACTTATGCAGTTCAAGGCCGTACCTTCTTCCATCATCCTAGCCCATGACACTTTTCATACTGAGTTGCATATCTTCTGCTTTGCAATTCAGTGTGCATTCCTTCCAACCTACCTTTCCTTTACTCAAATCCCGACCTTCTCCCCACCCCACAAAAGCTTGTAATAAAAGCACACTGCAAACCTCTATCAAATGTATGGTTGTGAAAATGAGCTACAAGGTTTTAGAATTCTGTCCGTTCTTTTGTACAATCTAGAAAAATAAATATATCTTTATAGAGTATATTGAAATCAAATCAAGAGTAGCTCAATGAATGCCTTTTAAAGAAAGAAATCAATATTACCGTACCTTTCTGTGTATAAGACTAGGGTTATTTTAAATTTAAAATAAGGTTAAAAATCTAGGGGTGTCTTATACATGGGGGGGTCTTATACACGGAAAAATACAGTACTTAAAATATTTGTTGTTACTGGACTCAATTTAAAGACAACTTTTTTTCCAGCAGATTTATTCTAACCTTCCCTTTTTCCAGAAGTTTGTTTTAGTAAAATGAAGTTTAAGGAGTAGCTTGCATTCATGGATAAGAAGGGTGTGACAATATAAAGTGGGAAGGCTTTTCTGATTGGTTAGTCTTCCTTTCAGGGGGAAAAAAACAACTTTTTCCCAAAAAGAATTTTAAGTAATTACATGTTCAATATTGACACTCAACATTCTGCTGACACTATTCTGCAGTCCATTGCTTATATGTTATCTTTTCTGAAGTTGATTTTCATATCCCTGTCTTTATAATGCAGACCATGTTGTGAGGACAAAGACTGATGGGCACCAGAAGATAATATTGCAGCATATTAAAAGAATAAGGCGAAGTCAATGAGATAAACTAATCACGAAGGGTAAAGAACAATAGCCTTACTAAATTTCCATAGTGCCAAAATGAATACAGTCGACGGTGCCTGCCTGGTGTTGGTGCTGCCACACTAAACATTTCATTTCTTACAAATGTGAAAGGAGTATTATGTGGCACCTGTAACAGACCCAGTTCTGCAGATCAAATCTGCTAAGTGGGCATATATGAGGTAAAGTCATATCACAAGTAAACCGATCCCAAGCTGTTAAGGGCTCTAAATACTAATTGTAATAGTACTAATTGTGAACTTGATCCAATAGCAAATTGGGCTCCAAGCAGTGGTGTTACATGCCGATGGGGTTTCACTACTGCAAGCAATCGTGCCGCAGCATTCTGCACTAACTGCAGCTTCCTGATCAAGCACAAGGGATGACCCACATAGAGCACATTGCAGTAATCCAATCTTGAAGTATCTCGACTATCTCACAATATCTATTGATGTAAGGATAGTGGATAAATTGGGTTCTGAGTGGGGAAGCATGACAGAACAACTAACATGTTACGGAATATACCCCCTTCCCCCCCCTAAAAAAAAACACCCCACAACTTGTCTGGATGCAACCTTAGTTATCACAGTGTTGGATTCTTTAGGATATTTTTCTTCATTCTAAATTTGGTGTATGTGAACTCTTTTGATCAATAATGCAAATGGACATTTGTGTTTAATAACTATCAAACATCTGTGTATGGTATTGTCTCAGTCAATATGCCGACAGCTAAAGAAATCAGAGCAAAGTTATCAGTTCAATCAACTAAAGCAATAACAGCAGAAAATTCTTCTAAAGAAAATGTTATTAAGGGGTTGTTAGAAAACTGGAAAAAGATTCCTGATCCCATAAGCTACAGACACAACAATAATCCCTACCTCAAAGATTTTAGACTGGGATACCAAGTTTATATTTGATGGTTGATTGTCTCTTGCTAGACTCCGTTTTAAGTAGCCCTTCTCAGCTGAGATGAATTCAAACTTGCTCTGATTACTCTTTAATGACACTGGTAAACAACTGACCAATTTACTTAAACAATAAGAATGGAAGCTAAAAAAAATGCCTTCATAGTGAGGTGCTCATGGAACAAGTGAAAAGTGGTCTTCTGTTTAAAATAAGCAAAAGAAAACAGCCAACAACTGACTTTCCAAACTTCACCAATGATCTCTAATATTGCACACATAGAGATTCAGATATTTATAAATACACGACCTTTTACTAAAAGAGGAAGAAGAGGAAGGAGGGAAGGAAGGAGAGAAAAAGATTATCTGAGAATTCATGGTCCAACAACTGGGCAGGCAGCTGTAAAAGCTTGTGTGCTATCCATCATTTGACAGCGATCACCTGTGCTGTTCAGGGCTTTAAAAGATGAAGGAATATACCCAGTCATAGACATAACTGGAGATGCCTAATTGTTCAAACCGCCATGTATTGAACTGCATTTTAAGTTAACCATGCATTTTAAGTTAACATGGTGCCTCTGCATATGAAACCAGACGTTTCTTAGCATCCAGGAAATGGTTTTCTGCCAGTTGCCATTCTGCTCTGCAAATTTTAATTATTTCTGTCAACATGACCCATAGGTAGTTGCTTGAGTTCTCCACACACAACACCAGGGGATATATGAGAATCTGGAGTGTGTTCATAAAGCACAATCCAGATGAGATATTCTGGGCATAATTTGGCCACCTGTAATATGTGTCTCTATCACTGCAAAGACACTCTTTGAAAACTCAATTGGCAATACTCATTTGGCAATTCACATCAGAATCAGACCTATAGCTAAACCAGGAAACTATCTGTTGAGAATGTAATCCTTATAAATAAATATTTTCATCTTTGGTATCAAGTATTTGAAGGCTTCTGGAACATGCTCCTAGAGAGCAACTTTATTCCTAATGAATATGTTTTATTATTAATGGCTTATAACAAGAAGAATAAAAACACATAATTAAAAACAATAAAATTCAACATCAGACAGAATATTAACAGACAGAACTAAAATGCAGTAAAGGCCAGAAATAAATGGGTTTTAAATTGACACTTGAATAATAGCAAGGAGTGGTGGTGGATGATTCTCACTGCTTGTGCAAATTCAGTGCAGTAATACCGTATTCTTTCCCATCACTGCCCCTTCTTAACAATACTGACTTTGACTTCAGTAGGACTATGTACAATTTTGGATTTCTGATAAGTATAGCAACTAGTAGTGGTGGCTGCTTGTATGTCACACAAAAAGATAGAATTATAGGTAATCCATTATAAATAAAGTCGTTGTCCATCCCGTCCCCCCGCCATGCCAAAAAAACAAAAAAACAACCCTACTGGAATCTTGATTTCCATTATGCATGAATAAATTCATACCATAAGTTACTTGGGTCTTTAAAGTTATTTTCTTGAACTCAAGTGTAGAAAATAGAGCTTAAACACCATCAGTTTGCTTTAAATCAAAGTTTCAGTCAAAGAAAAAGGCATATAAAAGCCCTTCTTGTTTTCTGTAGACTCCTGCTATGTTTGTTTTAGAGGGGAAAGTCCTAGGTAGAATTACTGAAAAGGGCATGTGAGAGGAATAAGGAGTCTTTAAGGTCTACCAAGGGCAGAAATCCATCTTTCTCTGACAGTAATGCACCATTCTTCAGTATGTTCCTGGTTTACATTTAATTCCTAGCTGACAAGTGTCCGTTTTTCATGCCTATTCATTAGTCACCCTTGCATTAGCACTGCCTTGAAGGCATCTCACCTACCTCTTATCACATTTCGAGCAAAATGATAAAAGATATCCTTTAAGTTTTACCCACAACCCCCTTCCATCACAGTAAAGTCCAGCCAAAAAATAATAATAATACAGGAGGAGATTAAGTGGAAATTTTGCACAAAATAATTTGCTGTCCTCCAGATGTTGTCAGACTGCAACTGGCGCTCATGGGATTTGGAGTCCAATGACATCCAGAGGGCACCAGGTTAAGTAACATTGCACGATATGCTTTCCTGTCTAAACCCTAACAATTGGTTCCTGGTATTTTACAATGTGATTGATCTCCATTAATTGGGCTAAAATTAAGCCCTCCCAAAAACAGGGGGATCCCAGCCAGTCTGGGTTAAACTGTACTGGGTTAGGCAACTCTTAACTTTAAATATTTCTGCAGGCATCCCCAAACTTCGGCCCTCCAGATATGTTGGACTACAATTCCCATCTTCCCCGACCACTGGTCCTGTTAGCTAGGGATCATGGGAGTTGTAGGCCAAAACATCTGGAGGGGCGCAGTTTGGGGATGCCTGCTCCAGAGCTTCAAAATCATTGTAACACTAGGGCCTTCTTCTACATTTTGACTTATCTGTTGATTCAAATGCAGGATTTCTGTAAATTCTGAATGTTTTTCATATCAGGTAAGTTGTTTCCATGAGAATAATTTACATCTCCAAGAGGAATATAGGTTGGTGAGATATGATTGAGCTGGATATTAAGTTCCTGACTTGACTCTCTCTTTTTTGGTATTTTTAATGAAACTTTAATTTTTGTAACTTTCTTTATTTGACTAGCTTTGAAAAAAGAGTAAAGTCTTGCTGCTGTTTGAGGGATTTCAGTCACAGAGAATGGCATTCACAGAAACTCAATGTGAAATTGCCACCTGCAGCTCTGCACTCTTAGAAGCACAGACGCTTTTAGCTTACGGATGTTTGCTGTGCATCCAGCGCCGACAAGGGACTTTACTTTTTCTTGTTCAACTGTAATCTGAATGTAGCAAGCAACATATGAAGCTGCACAGCAAGAGAGTCAACAGGCTTCTGAGGAATGCATAAAATAAATAAATAAGATCTGAAGGGATAGCGCTTGTCACTCATTTCATCCGGGGGACCCCCCCCCCAAAGCCTTGTAAATACATAAATGGGCTAAGTGCGGGAATAATGGTGTGTTTTGAGCACTTGGAAAAACATGACAGTGTTGCAGCCTTTAGGGAAGACTTGAACTCAAGAAATGAGAAACCCATCAGACATTTGTAGTTACGCATAAACTAGTTATGTTTAGGGTTGCCATGTTCCCAAAAGTGAAAATCCAGACAAAGTTGTTGAGCCTTTTTGGAACATCTCACAAAGAAGGTTTTTGGGCTTTGGGGGGATTTTTAAAGCTGATTTAAAAATAACTAACTAAATCATCACCCTACTTGCCATACGTCCAGGTTTCCCCGGACATTTCGCCGATTTAGAAGAAATCCACCATGGACACCATTTTTTGGCACAATTCCCAGATATATCCAGGAAAACCTGGACGTCTGGCAGGTCTAGCAACGTGTCTGATTTACCTGTGCTTTCCCACATCTTTTGTATTCCCCAAAGGAACTGGTTGCCTTTTTCTTTTCTTTTCTTTGCATCTTTGTAGTTGCTGTGTGGAAAACAGACAGCATCGCTAACCAGCATCTGTCTAGATTAGAAATATAGTAGTGGAAACATAGCTCTAAGTACTGTACACAAAAGGAAGTAACCAACAGAATGTAAGAGCTCTGCTGCCTTGTAAACACACAATTATATCCTTTTTTTTAAAAGGGGGGAGTATTATTTACTTTGATAGTCTCTAATGGCTGTTTTAAGGGCATTAGAGTCTATTATGTCAGGGTCTGTAGTTAAGAGTACTTTTAGTTTGTAGATCATTGACCCAGTGAAGCATAATGGTGCCTTTTCAAGTGTTAGTGCATATCAGGTCACTATGACGGACATAAAGAGGAAATGGGAGTGGAGAGTTTGGAATCATTAAATTCTCCTGAAGGGCTGGTAGGAAAGGGGCTTCATCTGTGCTGCCTTTTTCCATTATAATGAACAGGATTTAGCTTGCTGGGAAGCAGCAAAAACAAATTATCAGTGTTACGAGTTAATGAAGCTGCCTGCAGAATTGTGCTTTCATAAACAAAACGTGTTATGAGCAGAGGGGATCATGATTTAAAAGGTTGGTACATTAACATCAGGCCTAAATTAATGCTTCGTTTGGTACATGGGGAAAAGTAAAACCAAACTCCAGGGAACACGCTTGGATTATTATCTGTTTCTAGCACACCACCGCTTCTCTCACTGCAGTAACCTGGAATGGTTGCAGTTTATTATCTGTTCATGATCTGTTGCTGTAGCTGTGTGCTGCTGCAGCAAATACTGCGTTTTTCCTTCTTGCTACCTCATGTTTAATATGATGGTCAGGTATAATAATCAATCAGATTTTATTCGACCGTCAGTCAGAAATAAACATTTATCCATAATCAGATATAATAAAGTTGTTGTTTAGTCGTGTCCGACTCTTCGTGACCCCATGGACCATAGCACGCCAGGCACTCTTGTCTTCCACTGCCTCCTGCAGTTTGGTCACATTCATGTTAGTAGCTTCGAGAACACTGTCCAACCATCTCGTCCTCTGTCATCCCCTTCTCCTTGTGCCCTCCATCTTTCCCAACATCAGGGTCTTTTCCAAGGATTCTTCTCTTCTCATGAGGTGGCCAAAGTATTGGAGCCTCAGCTTCACGATCTGTCCTTCCAGTGAGCACTCAGGGCTGATTTCCTTAAGAATGGATAGGTTTGATCTTCTCGCAGTCCATGGGACTTTCAAGAGTCTCCTCCAGCACCATAATTCAAAAGCATCAATTCTTCGGCGATCAGCCTTCTTTATGGTCCAGCTCTCACTTCCATACATCACTAGTGGGAAAACCATAGATTTAACTATATGGACCTTTGTGGCAAGGTGATGTCTCTGCTTTTTAAGATGCTGCCTAGGTTTGTCATTGCTTCTCTCCCAAGAAGCAGGAGTCTTTTAATTTCGTGACTGCTGTCACCATCTGCACTGATCATGGAACCCAAGAAAGTAAAATCCCTCACTGCCTCCATTTCCTCCCCTTCTATTTGCCAGGAGGTGATGGGACCAGTGGCCATGATCTTAGTTTTTTTTGATGTTGAGCTTCAGACCATATTTTGCGCTCTCCTCTTTCACCCTCATTAAAAGGTTCTTTAATTCCTCCTCGCTTTCTGCCATCAAGGTTGTGTCATCAGCATATTTGAGGTTGTTGATATTTCTTCCGGCAATCTTAATTCCGGCTTGAGATTCATCTAGTCCAGCCTTTCTCATGATGAATTCTGCATATAAGTTAAATAAACAGAGAGACAATATATAGCCTTGTCATACTTCTTTCCCAATTTTGAACCAATCAGTTATTCCATGTCCAGTTCTAACTTGCTATCTTGTCCCACATAGAGATTTCTCAGGAGACAGATGAGGTGATCAGGCACTCCCATTTCGTTAAGAACTTGCCATAGTTTACTGTGGTCGACATAGTCAAAGGCTTTTGCATAGTCAATGAAGCAGAAGTAGATGTTTTTCTGGAACCCTCTAGCTTTCTCCATAATCCAGTGCATGTTTGCTATTTGGTCTCTGGTTCCTCTGCCCTTTCGAAATCCAGCTTGCACTTCTGGGAGTTCTCTGTCCACATAGTGCCTAAGCCTGCCTTGCAGAATTTTAAGCATAACCTTGCTAGCGTGTGAAATGACTGCAATTTTGCGGGGGTTGGAGAATTCTTTGGCACTGCCCTTCTTTGGGATTGGGATGTAGACTGATCTTCTCCAATCCTCTGGCCACTGCTGAGTTTTCCAAACTTGCTGGCATATTGATTGTAGCACCTTAACAGCATCACCTTTTAAAATTTTAAATAGTTCAGCTGGAATATCATCACTTCCACTGGCCTTGTTATTAGCAGTGCTTTCTAAGGCCTCTTTGACTTCACTCTCCAGGATGTCTGGCTCAAGGTCAGCAACCACACTACCTGGGGTGTACGAGACCTGCATATCTTTCTGGTATAATTCCTCTGTGTATTCTTGCCACCTCTTCCTCCACCACTGCAAGTACCAAACTCAACAACCAGTAATATTAGTATCTGTTGCAAGGTGATAATTGTATTAGGGTACTTGAAGATAGTTGTAATTATAGAGTAAGGAGCAGGTACTGAACGTCCGAAGGACTTTCTGGAATCTTTTCCCTCACACACTAATACAATATACTCTTGAACTTGATACTTTGTGATTTATATGTTTCTATATTATGTAATTTTATTTCCCCTAGAAAACATTTCTTTTCTAGAGAACCTTAACAAATTTTGCACTTCTTCAGCATTCCCGAGGGTTGCCAGTGGGCTCAGTTGAAAGAAGTAATCTAATGGCTAGGAGTCCTTAGGTCATCTGTTTGCTAACTGTGATGTGTGCCCATCAACCTGCACTCCGTGTGTTTTGGATTAATGCCGACAAAGCAAGATGGCATTGGGCCATGTCAGCAGATGATCGAGGAAGTACTATCAGTGACTTCATAATCGGCTAAGAAATCATTTCCAATTTGATTCCCAAAACAAATTAGAGAACAAGCATTCAAATCTTCAGTTGCCCTGGAAAATAATGAATAGTATCCGTTATGGGCAAGATTACCACACACTTCATGTCATCTGCATCTATATAAAAACTGAGAGTCTGCCGCACTCTGCAGTGGCCAAAAAACTGCACCTACGATCAGACAATGAAAATATTCAGTTCTAAACAATGGCTTGATTTTAAAATAACAGGTGATGTCGGAAAGCAGATTTAACTGTCAACCTCAGATGGTTCCTCAGACCCCCATGGCCTTACCAATTACTTTCTCCCACATACATGGTAACTGCCATTCATTCCTGCGGAGGAAAATAAAACACTTGCAAAACATGTCTTCCATCATTGGCTTTGTGTAGTCCAGCTGTCAATAACCAAATCTCACAAGAGGGTGCAGTGGTGACAAAATAGGAGGCCTCTTTCCATGTACACACCGCAGCCATCATTACTATGCACTTTTCCAAGCTAGAATAAACACTACAGTGAAATACTTTTGGTCTTCTTTTTTCACCCTAGATCTGCGAAAGACTTTTGAGCAAGAGCCACTTGGAAAGGAAGTATCCTTGGAACAGGAAGTCCTTCTCCAGTGTCGGCCACCTGAAGGAATCCCAGTTGCTGAGGTGAGTGGCGACAGCTTTTCTTAAGGGAGGGGAGTAAAGGGAGGGGGAAGTGACACAGTTATCCTAACTGAGGCCTAATCTGTGGCTAATGGTGCAGTGAATTAGGCGATGGCATGATAAATGGGGGGTAATGGAGATCTAACTGCCTGCTGCTGGTAGAATAGATTGATTGGGAACTGATTAATGACTTCAGAGTCAATTAGAATGCCCCACTAGGCAGAGCTACAGGCAGTTTAGTTTCATTCTTCTGCTCCCTTTTCAAGAAACAAGAACACAGCAAAATTCTATCTGTTATCTCTAAGACAAACACTGGGAAGAATTTATGAATGCATCACTGTTATCTCCCACCCAGCCATCCCTATCCTTTTCAACGTGCTACTATTGTGACAACGGGCTTTCACATACATTATTAAAAACTTTTTTAAATAAAAAAAATTGCTGTATTTTGTTTTACTACTACGCTCGTGCATATGGCAAGTCATTCAAGCTGCATGACTATAAGAATTCACATGCTGTGATCTGATAGGAAGCTAGAACAAAGGAAGACCATAATCCATCTTTTAATGTTCCATGTCTGTTTCACTTAATAGCAATTAAAAACTCATGGGTGGGTGTTCTTTTATCTTCCTTGTGGAAGTGACCCTACCGAGAAGAGGAAAAAGGAGTCAGCTTTCAGCATGGGGACACCACCTGTGAAGAATAACCCCCTAAGTCTGGTAGTTGTGCTGATTATGGAAATGTACTGTTCCTTCTAGTTGCTGATCGTTTAAAATAAGCATTCTCCTCCTCTTCTAAGTACATAATGAGTTTGTATTTAAGCTCATAATACAAGCTGCACAGGCCACTTCTATTACTGTTGTGTTCCACTGGACCACCAAGCAGCTGCGATCTCTCTGGGAGAGTTGATTATGTTTAATTCACCTATTTCAGAATATGGACCTTATTTTTCCCATCTGCCAAATGAAAAGTCTTGCCAACTTGCTAAAAGACAAGTAAGGATTCTTTAGTATGAAGCTGCTTAGCGTTTGCTTTGATGGTTGATTTCTTGTGAGGCTCTACATCAGGGGTCCCCAAACTAAGGCCCGGGGGCCGGATGCGGCCCAATCGCCTTCTAAATCCGGCCCATGGACAGTCCGGGAATCAGCATGTTTTTACATGAGTATAATGTGTTTTTATTTAAAATGCATCTCTGGGTTATTTGTGGGGCCTGCCTGGTGTTTTTACATGAGTAGAATGTGTTCTTTTATTTAAAATGCATCTCTGGGTTATTTGTGGGGCATAGGAATTCATTCTTTTTTTTTTCAAAATATAGTCCGGCCCCCCACAAGGTCTGGGGGACAGTGGACCAGCCCCCTGCTGAAAAAGTTTGCTGACCCCTGCTCTACATGCTACCCGAGCCTTCCTCTGAAACCACAGCTTGGAGCACATCACAGTTCCAGCAAAACTGTGGGCAAGCAACAGAATAAAATAATATATGATTAATTCTGTTTTACTCCCATATTTTCTTTATTTGCTATCTTATTTCCTGGGGCAGGAGAAAGAGGAGGAATAATAATTCAGTGGAAAGATGAGTTGACTTCTAATAAGCCAGCTTTGCAGTGGTTATGGTGTACTAATCAGCTGGTATTCCTTTGCCAACAAACATCCCACCAACCAGCTGTTGCAGACAACAGAATCTGCAACAGGGCATGTCATATTGCAGATGCATGGAGGTACTTAGGGACTTCATTACCTTTGCAAGGAGCTGAGATTACTTATGACTGGTAGATTGTCTGTGTGCGGTATTACATGCATAACACAGATATGTACCTCCCAATATCTAAATAGCTACCGGTAGTTCTTTCCAAGGAGCAGTAAGTCTGATTGCGTGCCAGAGATAGAGGAAGAAACAGCATGATGAGTAGAAAGGAAGCTTTCACTTTTGTTGTGCATACCGTAGCTTGCCAAGAAATATTACCGTCTTTTTCCAGAAAAAGGGGGAAATACTGCCATATTTTTTTAAAAAAAAATTATTTAAAAGATTGGAAAAGAAAGATTCACTCCAAATATAGAAAATAACAAACATTTTTACAAATGCTTCTAAGCACACCAGCTGGCAGTGTAGGAAGCATTTTGGTTTAACAACATACGAAATGGGTAGCAGTATTTCTTACTGTTTGTTTTCTCTCTACGGAGAGGATGAGAAGAACTTGTGGTCCTCCAGTTGTTGCTGGACTCCCATAATCCCTGGCCATTGACAATGATGGCCAGGAGTTGAAGTCTAACATGTAGAAGGCCAGGAATTCCCCATGCCTGCTCTAGACCTAATCACATTCCCGTATAATATGAAAGGTCAATTTTTTTTCAAGCAATGAGACCCGTCTTTGATTTACCCCTTCCCAAACACACTTTTTAGAAAGGTAATTTATTCATTGACATAGTTTGTCAAATTTTCATAGCTATTCCACTCCTGAGGATGGGGGGGGGGGATTCTCCATAAGAAGTATTGAGGACATTTGCACCAAATGACTAACCTACGATAGTTTATTCATTCATATATATACTGCCCTTTATCACAAAGGTTCACAGGGTGGCTCACAGAATAAAATACAAGATAAAAACACAAGTAAACGATTAATACAAAAACAACAAAACAATACCCCGCCCTTCCCACAGACACATTTGAAAGGCTGTCGAATATTACTCAGAACAAGGCCTGGTTGAAGAAGAATATTTTTCCCTGGTGCCTAAAAATTTGTATTGAAAGTGTCAGGTGAACCTCCCTGGAAAGAGCAATCCACAAAGGTGGACAAACAACCCCAAAAGGAGCACGGCGTGACATGCCCCCCACCAGGGGTACCGTACTACCTGTCCACTAACACCCACACACCCCTGCAATACATGAAAGGGAAGGGAATAATAATTAGTCTGAGCCAGGGTTCACCCAGGAACACATGAAGTGCTAAAAAGGAGGGCAGCACCTCTGAGCGTGTACAGACTGCATTTCTATCACCATTTAGTAAACAAAGTCTGCCCTAGCTGCAGAATCTGGGATGAGTTGAAGAAGGCTTCCAGGCTGGAAAACATTCTCTCTACGAAAGCTTGAGCCTTCCCATCATGTCTCGTAAAAATGCATCACGGAGTGAACTCTAGAATGATCATCCCCAGAGCTGGCCTGTTAATAGCTACCGTTCTTCCAGACCATGCAACATATTAATTCACTTTGTCAAGCAGAAGAGATTGATGTCTGCAAGCTAATTGTCTGTTAAACCTATTTGTACTGCAGTCGGGGCAGACACCAATTAGCACTTGGTGGGTCCCAGAGATATCTGTGCAGTAGCTATTTTGAATAACTCCGTTTAATGGCTTCTGCCCACCCACCCACCTCCCTCCACCTTACATTGCCTTCACACTTTTCTTTTCCCTTTTTCTTTTCTTGCTTGTTTTTGAAGCCAGGAGGGGGAGATCAAACACCCAGATTGGAGATTAGCCTAATAGAGCTTCTGTATAGACTCCTTCCAATGCTATTAAAGGAACAAAGGACCAAACACAAAGGAGTATGAATACCTTAATGTGGCGTTTTACTGCTGCCACTAGCTGTAACTGGCGAGATAAAATGATGAAAGATAAATGGGTTTGTTGAAGGATTACATGATTATTTTAATTTTGGAGATGAATGCACTCTTTGTTTAAGGCTATACTGTACTCATTTGCTTGAAAGACTTTTATTATAATAACATAGTTAACAGGGTAAGAAGTAGCTGTTGGAAGTCAGACAACTAGCTATGCCACTGACTTTGGAAGTCAAGCCAGATAATGCATTCAACACAGTCATGTGTTACTAGTCAGTCTTATTTTATGGAAGGTGGTAGACCCTCCTTCAATGGAGGCTTTTAAGCAGAGCTTGGGTGGCCATCCGCCAGTGATGGTTTAGTTGTGATTCCTGCATCGCAGGGGGTTGGAGAGGATGACCCTTGGGGTCCCTTATAACTCTATAATTCTGTTATTTTATGGTTACATTAAGTGGTTACCTTTCCACCAAGGAGTTCAATGGAGCATACATGGTCCCCACCCATTTTATCATTGCAACAATCCTGTGAGGTGGGGTAGGCTGACAGACTGTGATCTGTTAAGGTGGGGTAGGCTGACAGACTGTGATCTGAGCTTCATGGCTCAGTGGGGATTTGCTCCCTAGTTTACCAGGTCCCAGTCCAGGATTCTAACCATTACTTCCTGTTCCACTTAGAAGGAAAGTAAACCCAATAGCCTAGCATATTTAAATGTGCACTTTTTTCTTTAAAAATATGTGTATTTTTTGTCTCAAGCTGCATCACATTTGGAAAAGTGCAAAATGCAGTAGACAGCTATGTTCTGAGCTGCACTTTGGTCTGAGAAGTGTAGATCAGCTCATTTCATATAGGAAGTTGTAAAGAGTTAGTTGAGAATCCCTAGTCCATCATGAAACTCTAGATAATACAAATGGCAGGACATATCTTATTATTCAGAAGACTGAGATGTACAGCAGTGAAAGTGTGAGCTTGCTCTGCCTCCAGATTCCCAGACGATCCCTGCTCCTTTGACTTCTTTGCTGACTTCCCTATCTCTTTAAAGTTTGGACTGATACATCTTAGGTCACATCCTGCACACAACTTCTTCCTCCTCACACTTCTCTATCAAACCTCAAGATGAGAGGTCTTCTTGGATCTATCCTCAGAGAACAAAAGAGCAAGCATATCTGCTTTGTCTTCTCTAGATTAGTTAGGTTAGAACTAGAAACCTTTTCTATTGAAGTTATGCACTTCCTATAATAAACAGCTTTATTGTTTTCTAACTCTACAATATCTCTGTGTGCATGATTGCCACAAGTACAGTGGTACCTCGGTTTATGAACACAATTGGTTCCGGAAGTCTGTTCATAAACTGAAGCGTTCATAAACTGAAGCAAACTTTCCCATTGAAAGTAATGGAAAGTGGATGAATCTGTTCCAGACGGTCCACGGAGTACTTAAACTGAAGCGTTCATAAACTGAAGCGAACTTTCCCATTGAAAGTAATGGAAAGTGGATTAATCCGTTACAGACGGGTCCGCGGAGTACTCAACCTGAAGCGTACTTAACCCGAAGCATGGGTGTAATTGGTTCCGGAAGTCTGTTTATAAACTGAAGCGTTCATAAACTGAAATGAACTTTCCCATTGAAAGTAATGGAATGTAAATTAATCCGTTCCAGATGGGTCCGCGGAATTCGTAAACCGAAAATTCATAAACCGAGGTGTTCATAAACCGAGGTTCCACTGTAAAGTCTATTGTCTAGCCAAATGCACAGGCCACACACTGCACTCTTCGCATACCAAAGAACTCAGTTTCAATACTGCTTGCTTCCTCTCTGCTCTCCTTGGATGAGCCTAAAGAGCCGGCTGGTCTTCAAGACTGTGTCTGTTGCATCTAGCTGCTAGCCACTCCTGAACTTCAAAGTGACCTTTTGTACAGGAAGCTACACCACTGTGGCCACCTTTCCTTCCAGCCCTTGTTCAGATGGGCGTTGGCTGCTCTGTGTTGGTTTCCCATTATAAGGCAATGTAGAGACACAGTTGGTTTATTTTTGTGTGAACTGTATTCTGGAGCCAGCGGGACCTCTAGAAGCTGCCATTCCCAAGACCCAACACATAGGAGGAGCTGGCTAGCGGCCAGCTACAGTTTCTAAAAGCAGCAACAGCTCAGCTTGAGTTGAGGCTTCACTGAAACATAGCATTTGTTTGAGTGGATTGGAGTTGCAGGCCTTGTGAGAGACAGCCAAATCCAAATGAATGGGTGTGTGTTAGGAATTCTGCACATTGCCCGGAAGGCCTAGAGTCAAAGCCAGATTCATTATTCTGGGTAGCTTGGAGCCAGGAAAGGCCTCAGACGATTTGTTCAGCCAATGGAAAAATCAACTCGGCATCTCTTTCACTTAGTATTAGTGCAGCAGCAATCCAGCAGCTGATGAAGGAAAAGGTTAATATTGTAGGAAGAATGGCAAAAGCAATATGAAACTTCCAGTAGCTCTGGCTTTTTTCTACCAACATCACTGGTTGCTTAACCATAGTGAATGAATCTTTGTACAGTCATACCTCGATTTAAGTGCACTTCGGTTTGAGTACTTTCAGTTTAAGTACTCCGCAGACCCATGTGGAATGGATTAATCCACTTTCCATTACTTTCAATGGGAAAGTTCGCTTCAGGTTAAGTATGCTTCAGGTTAAGTACGGACTTCCAGAACCAATTACAGTCATACCTCGAGTTATGTACGCTTCAGGTTGAGTACTCTGTGGACCCATCTGGAACAGATTAATCCACTTTCCATTACTTTCAATGGGAAAGTTCTCTTCAGGTTAAGTACGCTTCAGGTTAAGTACAGACTTCCGGAACCAATTGTATACAGTACTTAAACCAAGGTACCACTGTATAGCACCATGGTTAAGGGTTATGTTAGCAGGTTTTCCCTGTTAACCCAGGACCTGAAGTCAGATGATTGTTCTACGTACACAACTCTTTCTTTCTGAATATGGATTTTGTTCTTTTCAAGAAAAATAACAAGTGACAAACTGAGAGACCAGCAAGCAGCAGCAGCAGCAGCAGCAACAACAGTGGAGTACATTATTTAATTATTCCAAACTATTTGCAGTCAAGGCCAAAGGTTAAGGCAGAGCCAGCAATAAAAGGTATACAACAATACCAGTCCACAACTGAGCACCTGTTGCATCCAAAAAGTATCATGGGGGAAATGGAGATTGAAGAGCTATCCTACCGTATCCTACTTTTCCTCCTAAAAGCTCAAGGTGGCATTCATGGCTCTTCCCCTCCTCATTTTATCCTCATAACAGCCCTGTGGGGTAGGTTGGACCGAGAAACAGTGACTGGCTCAGTCAGCCAGTGAGTTTCATAGCTGGGCAGGGATTTGAGTCCTGGTCTCTCTGGTCCTTGTCCAACACTCTTTCCGCTGTGCCACACTGGCTCTACTATATTGGGGAGAGAAAAAATACACATTTCTTTTAATGACGCCAGGACACATCAAATTTAAAGGTCCAGATTGTTGTCATGGCATGTAAACTGGGGCAGGAGGTGCAGAAAAATGATGACTAACTTCCTCACAGTATGTTTCTGGCCAGGACCAGATGGCACCACTAAGAATTTGTGATTCTCTTCGTTCCTTCCAAGGAAAACCTTAACACAGCCTTGGGCATTGGAGCCCTAATTGAAAGTGACAAATAATCAGTGGCAGTGTGGATCCATTTGTTTTGGGTTTCCAGAGTGGGTGTCTTTAACATAGTATACCCTTTAAACAAGGCCCTACCACCAGTAGTCCTCTGGGAAAGACAAGCCTGTGTTCTCTCTTTTTTCTTTCTAGGACACATACTGATCCTTCCGAAGTAACACAGCCAAGTTATTAGCAATTAATTCATTTTCTCGTCGCTTCTGCTCTTTTCAAAGATGCCCGAATCTCATTGGAACGGTCTCTGAGTGAGGCAGACTCATCAAATTAACTCCTAGCAATAAGGTTATAGATCAAACATCAGTGAGATCTAAGATTAGTTAATATGCCATAAGCAGCTAAATGAAGATCTGCATTGGAATGTGTGATTCGCTGCACCTTCAACAAGGGGATAATTGCCTCGCTAATTATAAAGGGACTGCTTCTCCCTAAGAGTTTAATTGGAGAACATCAGCTGTAAAACTTGGTGACCCAATTGGGCTTCAAAACTGCCATTGTACCTGCTTAAATCCAGTTAGATGTGGGTGAGGGGAGGGCATAGAGGGCAGTTACTGTGGTGTCGAGCAATCACATTTGCTTGTGAAGCTGGGATGAGTGTGACTCAAATTCTGCTCAGCTGGCATTGTCTGGGCAGAAAGCTCAGAGCAGCCTGGGACTTATCCAAATATGCAGCATCAGGTGGCTGCTGTGTCTAATTGATTGTTAATATAACTGCTGTTTGCTTTGTTTGATGAGAGTGGCTCCTGTTTTTTCCCCTCTTTTCTTTCTCTGCCGTTATCCCTTA
This sequence comes from Zootoca vivipara, assembly GCF_965207765.1. Lineage (NCBI taxonomy): Eukaryota > Metazoa > Chordata > Lepidosauria > Squamata > Lacertidae > Zootoca > Zootoca vivipara. Next base: position 56,857,848 of record NC_142583.1, read on the forward strand.
ATTGGAACTCCTGTGTGTATGCATTTCTATGCAGGTGCTCTGGTCGCCCTGGCTGTCTTTTGTATTCTGTTCAGAAAGGGGAAAGCTTTTATAAGGCGAGTGGAACGCTAGAGGCAGAGATGCCTGTGAATACTGATGGGGCAGGAAGTGGCGTTGTCACTTGCTGTGTGACACCTATTGTGGGGCATCATCTGGAAGATATCAGTAGGGCAGAGAAGGCAAGGAGGCTCTGCAGAGCTGCTGTGTATGTTTTATAAGTTACAGAGGAGAAGTTCAGAAATGGAAACTTTGGCAGCAGCTGAGGAACGGGTCAGTTACCACTTTCCTGTTCTGCACACCTTTGCCCCACCTTCCTTTCACTTACCCCACTAGCCCCGTCCTCCTGAAAGCCTCTTGCCCTTTCACAACTTTCTCTTATGAATTTCCTGGTCTGTTCAACTAGCTGCTTCCTTCCCTTGTTCCTCTCTTTTTTTCCCCCCCTAAACCATCATCAGATTTTGCCCTGCCTTCTTTTCCTTGGCCCTTGCTTTTGGTGTATCTTTACTGGGACTTCTGCTTCATCTCCCTCTCAGGCAATTGCCCAAATCTGCTCCCTGGGTGGATGGGGGCAGGTCCCAAATTATCCTCTTTGGATTTATTTCAATTGGGCCCTGCTTGTGTCAGGTCCCTTCATTCTATGTTCCTTTACACGGGTTCACCCATGATCCTATAAACCAGTACAAGTTGTCTGTACACATGCACACTGTTTGTGTGAAAAGGTGTATGCTTGTTCATTTGTATAGCTCAAATACCGTGTAAATGGACTGTATACTCATTGAATGTTACATGTGAATAACTGTACAAGCATACAGCTCACCTACTGTGGGCAGAGAAACAGCCTGCACACTAATTGAACATTTTATGTGATGGATTAAAAGTGTACAGCTCAACTATCCATCTACACAGATCCATCTATACAGTGTGTACGCTTGCTGATATTAGATGCACAGATTGTACACTTATTGAATGTAATGTATGAACACCATTCTCGCATGTATCTCCTGCTTCATCGGCTCTTAATCTAGGTCCAGCTGCCTTTACCAGCTGTACTTTCTCATTGTTCCTTCCAGTAAGATCCTTTAATGAATTCCTTTTAGCTTGTTGGAAGCTGTGATGATGAAATTAATTTTAGTAAGAGTTTTAACTCCCTCAATTTTTTTTTAGTCTGCTGTTATATTTGTTAGTGTTTTAATTTGTTGTCAGCTGCCTTGAGTTCTGCCGAGGAAGGATAGGATAGAAATACTTTAAATATTTGTTTATTTTTTAAAAAGACGTATTTTCCCACCTAGTGGGGGAAATGGCAAATTCATGTTTATTAAAGTTAAGACAGAGCATGCTCAGCGGTTGTCCTATTTTCCAGGATGGGCGCCAAAATGTTGCTTGTGTGAACAGATAACAAAGTAAAACCCTGTTATCATTTCACACTGTGAGGGTCACCTCCATATGTTGTACCTGGTGCTGAGGATAAGCTGCTTCCCTGATTCTTAATATGCTATAAGGAAGAGCGTGGCTGGAAAATGACTACCTGTGGAATTATGAAATTGTTTGATGCTGATAGGAGGACTGGGCTGCAGCAGGCAGAGAGCACTTCATTGCTAATTATATTGATGATCACAAAAAGTGTGGAGTGCAGCTGTTTGTGGCGCAAAGACATATGGCACAGTTAGAAGCTTGGTAGCACCTGAAATACCCACTGCCAAACCTTTGAAGAGCTAATTGAAATTGTCTCGCATCATGATAAAGCTCATTCCACCAGACATTGTTCAATGCTTAAATTTAAATGCAAAATAAGGTTTCATTATATGATGCACATGTATATTCTAGCAGGCCCAAATGATAGGAAAAGCATTTTCTCCTGTGATGATGATGAGGAGGAGTGTGCTTCTTTTAAGATAACGCAACAATCCATGGCTTTTTATACAGATTTATCTTTTCAAAGGTTAAAAATTAAATATACGCCACCTAATCAATTGGTGTGACTTTTAAGTAGACTAGTCAAAACCTAAAACTAATTTGCTTTGCCTGCCCTCAATTCATTATTTTAACATTAAACAGTTGCTCAAAATATTCTACAGACCTGATTAGGGCCATGCAAGGGAGCCCTTGTGACAATTGTGGGTTTTTCCTCCCTTGCTGATGGCTGTTGGTCTCACATTTCATGTTGGGTGACATGTGGCAGGTTCCCTCAGTTAATTAGAACAAATGTGCCAATTATGTTAATATATCTTCCGATGCCAATCAGTGAATAATTAGAGACAACACATCTGTCTCCCACCAGGGAGTAGGAGAGAGTGAGCTGAGAAAGCGGGAACTACAAGGTGCAAAGTGCTCTAAATTGCTGCCACAGTGGATTGTACATTTCTTCACTGTGAATGCAGTGTCATGAAAGTCTTGCACATACTTTAACAATTGTTTCTGTGTGTGTTCACACACAGGGAGGGCATGAAGTTGCATGCAATCACATTTTCCTTAGACTGACACATTGGAATAATTATCCAGGTGTTTTGTTACAGCGAAAATTCTGCAACAACACTGTAGTACAGTCATACCTCAGTTTAAGTACACCTCGGTTTGAGTATTTTCAGTTTAAGTACTCCACGGACCTCTCTGGAACGGATTAATCCATTTTCCATTACTTTCAATGGGAAAGTTTGCTTCAAGTTATGGTACGCTTCAGGTTAAGTACGGACTTCTGGAACCAATTACACTCATACCTCGGGTTAAGTACGCTTCAGGTTGAGTACTCTGTGGACCCGTCCGGATCAGATTAATCCACTTTCCATTACTTTCAATGGGAAAGTTCGCTTCAGGTTAAGTATGTTTCAGTTTAAGTACTCCACGGACCATCTGGAACGGATTAATCCACTTTCCATTACTTTCAATGGGAAAGTTCGCTTCAGGTTAAGTACGCTTCAGGTTAAGTACAGACTTCCAGAACCAATTGTGTTTGTAAACTGAGGTACCACTGTACCTTATTTATGGTGTTAGGGTGTTGGGACCCTGTGGGTGTCACAGCTGCTTCTTTATGGGCAATGGTGTGCATCAAAAAAGCAAAGGAGCTTCAGTGACTTATCTATTATGTTATCACTGTGAATGAAAGGTGCTCTAGCCTTTGTGGGCTAATTGTTCCCATATTGCAGTTGTAGGTGAGGAGGGTGAGGGAATATATATGCAATTTAGCATGAAATTTTGGCATGTTTGAGAGAGACATTAATATTTTGCTCACATTCAAAGCGCCTTCAGTTTCCTTTTGTGTGAGCCATGACTGGCTTGCCGCAAGCAAGAAAATGTGTGAGCTCCTAGTGGGGAGTTTGTGGCTGCTTTTCTCCTGCGGTTGTTATGTGGTTGCATTGCACTGAGTTAAACTATGGTTTGTGTTAGTGTTACATCCAAACCCTGGCTCATGTTCCATACACTCTCTTCCTGACTACCGGTAACTGTGAGCTGTGTGTCCTATGGTTTACAGGTCGAAATTTGTCTGGGAGAGTTAAGCCATAAACATGAATTCAGGAAACATTGTAAATCAAACCATGGCTTGGCACAGCAGCAGAATGGTCAGGAAAGGACCAAAAGAGCTGCCATCTTTTCTTTGGGAGCCCACACATTTGCTCATTCATACTAAGCCATAGTTTAGCTCAGTGTTACGTGCAAACGAGGACAATAGGGATAAAGAAATCCACTAGCTGCTATCAGAGTGAGAAGACCTGGATTTACAAACAGATGTGTTATTTGCATATATATCAGTTGCAATAACCTTCTTTTTAAAACTAGCAGCTATGGAGGGCCCTGATCCGGATTGACTCCATGGTATTGAGGAAGTAGGGCATTAACCCTTTATCCATGGCACAACTGTTCTGTTAGGACAGAAGCTTCAATTCACACCAAAATTAGAGGATATAAATCTGACGACATTACAAGGGTGTCTAATGTAAGGAAGCATAGAAATATAGTAATGTGGAGCTCCTAAATTACTGAAATATGTGAAAATATAGATGAAGCAGGGCTTTTTTTATTGCAAATTGTCCTTCATTTTCCTGAGGTAATTGCAATGTGCATTTTCTATCTGGAACAATTGTTGTTTGCCTTATATAGTACTATTACCAGTGGCATTATAACTGACTCATTTTTTAAAGGCCCTACAAGTAGATCTGGTGGTTTTGGTCAAAGCCCCAAGGAGCTTAAAATGCAATATCCTGTCTTTTAAGATAAATTATACACATAAAACATTGGCAAATGGTTTGAATTTTCATCCTCTGAGTGTGTATCCAGCATTTTAGAAGAAATTATAACAGAGCTCTGAAAAAGAAGGCATAGCAAGGCTTGATTTTGAGAAACATTACGAAAGAGATGGAACCATAGGAGGGAAGTTAGCCTAAGGTACAGGAGAAAATGGCAAACATCATTAGAGAGGTTTTTCCAATCGTCTTCTTTTATGTGACTCTGCCCCATATCTGAATTCCATCTTGTCTTTCTCATGGCTTTGTGCTTACGTTATCTGGGTTCTCAACATACGTTAAGTTAGTTTTCCTGTATCTACAACAGGCAGTATTTGGTTTTAGTGTACTTTTTAATAAAGTTAATTTTGTACTTCATTTGTACTCATACTTATTTACTTGGGAGTAAGTCCCATCAAACTCCGTAGGACTTACTTCGAAGTAGATATGTATTGGGTTACATCATTAGTGTTTGCTTCTCTGTATTTAGTTTCCATATTTGAAAAGCACTGTGGTTATAGTGGTATGATTTCTGCAGCAAAGTATTTTGGTTTCCTTGTGCTTTGTTACTACAAGTATGTAAACAACAACAACCAAGTATCACCCTTCTTTAACAAATAAGGATCATAGATAGGTTTGTTATATAGAAGGCCATTTCATTAAATTCAGTTGGACACCCCACCCTATCATTAGGCAGAGGGAGGTCTGCCTAATCATTAGGCCTTGGGTGCAGATGTCAGAGAGAGGAAGCAGTTCTGCCACCGTCTGCTGAGTCTTTAACTAGCCTCTTCTACACTTCTTAAGCTACTCAGCTGCATAGCTGTCAATTTCTCCTTTTTTTTAAAGGGAAATTCCCTTATGCTGAATAGGCTTCCTCGTGAGAAAAGGGAAAACTTGACAGCTATGTTCAGCTGCCTTTAGGCACCACAGTGGTGAAGATTGCAGGTGATGTGCATGCCTACCTATGGACAGGGCTTTGCACATTCACACCAAACGATTATTTATGGGATAACATAGAACACTCAGTTAAAATATGTATATTCCTGCCTTGGAGTAATGATTCCTTTGGTGGGACTTAACTGGTTCTAGCAAGGAATGAATCAAGCTTTGAGTTACTGAAAATGGGAGAGGCTTACTGCCCATATGAACGACCGCTCATAGTGTTTTCTGTGACCGAAATAAGATGGAGCAGGCTTCGTTGGCTTCCAGTCTCCTTGGGCAGATGTTCAAATGGTTCAGGGTAAAGGGGATGTTTGTCAGGACAAACCGGGTCTTTGTTGGTAGTGAGACCCCTCTGTGTTCCATTGGGTTGGCCAGGGGCTGAGAATATTTCTGTTTTTCTTCGTTTGATTAAATTGCTGTGCACAAATTCCAATGATCCAGTTGACATGAAGGCACTGCTTTGATCCATCCTGGGTCTCTAAAGCATGCTCAGTTCAAAAGCAAATAAGCCACTGAATGTTCAGCCAAGTTATGCTAGACTAGCTTACCCCAGGCAGCTCTGGGAGAATGGGGTGCTTCTCTAGAGTGGAAATGAATGGAATATTGTATAGCTAGAGAATGCATGTTTATATCTTTAACTACTGCCCTCTGTTTGTCTACAAACATTTTTTAAAATGTTTGTATAAAGATTCGGAATGAAGTTCCCTATAAATGCAACTGTGGCTAATATGCTTGTAGCATATTTAGTAGAATCTATGTACACATTATCCTTGTTTTTACATCTGAACACAAGGTGTTTTACTTGTAAAATGCTTTGGGTTTATGTCTACAAATGTAATATATGAGTGAGACACGGATTTGCAAGCCTATAGCATTGTGAGCACACTCAGCCAAGATACATCATTTATTGTAATGTTCTTTGATTCAATCTGTATTGTACATCTTTATTGTTAGACACTCTAAGAGTATTTCCGAAGGGCAGGATAGGAATGCAGTAGTTCCCTTACACATTTTGTTTCATGTTTTCCTTTTCAGGAGGCCTATTTTACTTACATTTATATATGCAAAAGCTCAGAGTGCCATCTGTTTCTGTCTCTTGGTGGCCCTGTATGTAGACAATACTGAGTTAGATGGACCAGTTTTTTGATTCAGTATAGAACAGCCTCCTACATTTCTAGTCTTCTGATATAGATATTAATTTTTTTAAACTAAAACCACTGCATGCTATTTCTGGTGGGGGCTGCTGACCTTCCCTGTGAATCTCAATAGGTTGAGTGGCTGAAAAATGAAGAGGTGATTGATCCCGTTGAAGACCGGAATTTTTACATCACTATTGACCACAACCTGATCATAAAGCAGGCGCGCCTCTCCGACACAGCCAATTATACTTGTGTTGCCAAAAACATTGTGGCCAAGAGGAAGAGCACGACTGCTACTGTCATTGTCTATGGTAAGGGGAAATGGTTTTGCCTCAAAATGAAACTACAGCTTGATCCTACCAAATTAATACGGTGAGTTGTACCATCCAGCTGGCTATTTCTCTCCAGGACCTGGCAAGCAGAATATGCATATGATCACATGGCTGTTGGCTAAAATGTATATCCCTTGGAAAGGCCTTCTTGGACAAGGGGGACATGTGTGTATGTGTATTTAGGGATTTATATTTTGCCTTTTTGCAAATGACTAAAGGTGGCTAAAAGGCAAAATATAAATCCCTAAATGCAAATTACTAAAGGTGGCTAGGGAGGGACGCAGGTGGTGCTGTGGGTTAAACCACAGAGCCTAGAGCTTGCCAATCAGAAGGTCGGCGGTTCGAATCCCTGCGACGGGGTGAGCTCCCGTTGCTCGGTCCCAGCTCCTGCCAACCTAGCAGTTCGAAAGCACATCAAAGTGCAAGTAGATAAATAGGTACCGCTACAGCGGGAAGGTAAACGGCGTTTCCGTGTGCTGCGCTGGTTCGCCAGAAGCGGCTTTGTCATGCTGGCCACATGACCTGGAAGCTGTACATCGGCTCCCTCAGCCAATAATGCGAGATGAGCGCCGCAACCCCAGAGTCGGTCACGACTGGACCTGATGGTCAGGGGTCCCTTTACCTTTAAAGCTGGCTAAGCTAATCAATAGCATTAAAACAACAGCAGCAAATAACAAAATCTGCAGATTAAACAAAGATAACCATAAAAACAGTGACACTAGTGAGCCATTAAAACAGTTTAAATTAGAGTAGTTATCCTGAAAAGCAATCCAACGTCATTAAAACACTAGCAGAACACAATTGATATCTCTTCTCCAATAGCCACATGCCCAACCAAAATTTGTACTTGATGGAGAGATCAAATGACCCAAACTGGTCTATGGACCTCGTCACCAACTATTTTTTGGACTAGCACTGCATGGAATGGGATAAATCACAACGGTTCTCGCCCTCTGTCCTTCCTCCCCCAAACACAAAGCATGTGGACAATTGGCAAGTGTTTCAGCATCTCAATTTCACTGCACTACCTATGGCAGTGTTGTCATAAAGCTACACTGATCCTCTAAATCATGAAGTCTTTCTGCTTCGTCACCAAATCCAGGCAAATCCATCCATGCAATCTACTTACCGTATTAAGCATCCCTACATATAAAATCCCCAGTGTAGAACTGCCATAGCACATAGACTTTTCCCAGTGGGCTCCATGTGGCTGGAACAATGTACGTATAAACTGTCTTTTGTTGTCTACTAAAGTGAGAAAAGTATTGTGAGGATAAAACCCAGCTCTAATGGTACCATAGATGATCCTTGTTGCTTTTATCACAATCAGTTTAATTACAAGACAGATTATGCTAGAACTTTTATTTTGCAGGCAGGGCAGCAGTTTCGCTTAATTGTAAGCAGTTGTCTCTGTGAAGTCACAGTGAGGGCTTTTAACTCCTCTTTCTGTGAGGAAAATGGTTGAATACAGCTAATTAGCAGTATTTGTGACACAAAGGAGGCCCAACAGACGCACACAGCATAGTTCAGTTGGAGAGTACAATAGCATGCAGGAACAGAAGCAAGGCTCAGCACACACCATATATAATTATTCTTTCCAACTACAAAGAGTTTGACTAGGTAGGTGGAACTTCATCACCTGTTGCTGAAATGCTGTGAGAAATCGTGGATTGGAGTTGAGAACCCGATAAGCCTAGCTAAGATACATTTTGAATGCGCTCACACCTCTATGACGAAGACTGTCAGTAAATTAAGGAAAACTGAGCCATTTGGTCCATTAAGTTCAGCAACATATAGAGGGCCTTATGCTCTCCACCCTTGACCTACAGCATGCTGCAAAGGAGGGTAGGAATGAGTAGAGCTATTTTTGTTTTCTAACAGAGCATGTAGAATGGTGTTTATGTTTGCTAGTCACACTGGATATCACTTATTCCCAGTATCAGAGACTCTATGCACCTGAAAACCAGTTGCTGGAGAACATGAGTGGGGAGAGTGTGATGGTGCTCATACTCTGCTTGCAGGCTTCCCATGGAGAGCTGGTTGGCAACTGTGCAAATCAAAGTCTAGGCTAGGTAGGTCTTTGGTCTGATACAGAAGGAGTCTTCTTACGTTTAATCAAAACACAGTGAGCTGAAGAAATTAGTTCTTGTTACTGTGGAATGCTGACATCTCATGCCTTGCTTTTTTCACATTTCATTATTGTTGTTTAGTCATTTAGTCGTGTCCGACTCTTCATGACCCCATGGACCACAGCACGCCAGGCATTCCTGTCTTCCACTGCCTCCCGCAGTTTGGTCAAACTCATGTTCGTAGCTTCGAGAACACTGTCCAACCATCTCGTCCTCTGTCGCCCCCTTCTCCTGGTGCCCTCCATCTTTCCCAACATCAGGGTCTTTTCCAGGGAGTCTTCTCTTCTCATGAGGTGGCCAACGTATTGGAGCCTCAGCTTCACGATCTGTCCTTCCAGTGAGCACTCCAGTGAGCATTTCATTACCAAGACATAAAAACAGAACCAGTAGGAATATGCAGTCAATACTGCCTTTGGCCTGCAAGAATTAGAGCCTAGACCCCATATTACGTTCAACATGTGAGAGCAGCCTGGCGTTCTGCTTTTGAGAAATCTGAAGGCTCCCTAGGGAAGAGATAAAGGGAGATAAAGAACTGATAAAGAGAAAGAGAGAGGTGACTAAGAGCACCTTTTCTATCTATGTGGTTGCATTCATTTTCAGCTTTCTCTGCCTCAAGGCAGGACAACCTTCAGAATTCTCAACAGGCTGTTGTCACGTAGTAAACATTAATATTATTATACTAATATTAATTATTAAATTTCTATATTACTCTGGTCCATTGGGTCACAAAGAGTTGGACATGACTAAACGATTAAACAACAATTAGTCTTCATCCGAAGATCACAGGGCAGTTTACAATATGAAAATGTAAAAATATATTCCATAATAACAAACTAAAACAATACACACAAACCCTGACATACAGTTTTAAAGGCTGCAGATTGTTTAATTAGCCAAAGGCCTGCAAGAAGAGGAATATTTTTGCCTGGCACCAGGCAAATTAATAAAAATAAAACAGATAAAACAGTTAAAACAGTATAGCAGAGTCCCTTACTCCTAGCAATTGTGAGCTTCATCAGAGCAGTCTGGAAGTCCATCTATCTCTGGGAAGGGTGCATTATAGTGGCATGCCATATAAACGCTGTTTAAAATGGGGGAGGGGGAGAAAAGTTAACTGATAACAGAGTTGTGAATTAATGCTCACTTAGAAAAGGAATTTTGTAATTAGGGTTGGTACATTTACTAGGGGAGGGATACATTACTCATTTGCATTTGCTGATTCATTTAATTAGAATTCATAAATTGTGTGCCAGTGTTCCACATATCAGCTGGGATGGAAATAAAGATCAGTTGAATCACTACCCTAATTGTAGTGCACTTAACTGAGGCTGTTGGAAGCCAAAAGGGAAATTGCATGCAATACATAAGAGTGAAGAACTTAGGCTTTTAAGAAGCACCAGTTCGTTTGTATAGATAACTAAAGCGATTAAGCTCCAACAGTCACCATACCTGGCTCAACCAAGAGGCCAACACAGTACATGAAATAGTAAAAAGCATTAGGATTCCTGTGAAATCTCAGTGTTCATTGACTTATATACCCTGCCTTTAAGTCTTCTCTATTTCTCTGTCTTCTCAGTCAATGGAGGATGGTCAACCTGGACCGAGTGGTCCATCTGCAACAGCCGTTGTGGAAAAGGCTCCCAGAAGCGCACAAGAACCTGTACCAACCCTGCTCCACTCAATGGCGGTGCCTTCTGTGAAGGTCAAAGTTTGCAGAAAATAGCTTGTACCACATTGTGTCCAGGTATGTCAAATATAACTCTGATGGGTCCACTTCTGTATATTTTGTTTCCATCTTGTTCTTCTAGCATCAAGCTTTGGGGAGATAACTGTTTTCTTGTTCCCCCCTCCCCTCCCTTTCAGCGGGTAAATGTTTCATTCTGTTATATAAATGGACAGAATGGTGCGCAAACAGCAGTAGGTTCATTCCAATTATTGCACAAAGCTTACCCACCATCTCTGTTCTTTGTAATTTGCAATTTATGTAACATTTCAAAGCTCAAAATCTTAAGAGACTTAAGTCTTAGCTCTGTTGAAATCTCTGGACGTAAACTGGAATTTAATTATATAAAATGATTCTGAGCAATAAAGCTGAAAACAATATTTTAAGCTCTTGGGTGAAGAGTTTTCTACCTGCCAGGACAAACAAGGGCATTCATAGGGGGACTTTCCCCCCTTCTTGCTACATTTTGGTCACCTTGCTCAAAGACTTGATATCATCCTGCTCACTAGAGATTTGATATTTTTGAATACTTGTCAATATATTTTGTTTTAAAGCATATTTTAGATACTTTGTTTTTGTAAACTGCCTGAAGATTTATTTATTTTATAGTAAGCCATCTATAAACTGACTAGTAAAGAACATAATGAATAAATAGAGACTAGTAAACTCTCCACATCTCATTTGGGATTGATTTTGAAATAATCTGAGGTTCCACCCCCACCCCTGCAAAACAAAATAAGCACAAAGAAAGAACTTGGATAATTTTCTGACCCAACACAAGTCTCTGAAAATGTCCCATCCTACCTATCTCCATCAGACCCAGAACACACACACACACACACACACACACACACACACACGTACATACCTGGCCAGTGACAACATGAACAGCAGTAGTATGTGGGGAAATGGGAGATGGGAACAAGGGCGTAGCCAGGATCAAAACTAGGGGGGGCAAGCCATGATCATTCAGGGGCGGGGCCACAAAGTGGGAACGTGGGCGGGGCTACAGGGCCAGCTGGCCTGATGACATCGTGGTGGCGGCAGCGGCGGCAGCGGCCACCTTGTGCTTCTGGAGCTGGCAACGGCGGCGGCTACCCTGCTTGGCTGGAGAGGACGGGAGGGTCTATAATAGAGAGAGGGATACCTCATATTTGTGGGTGCCTCTGGGTGATGCTGTGAAGCTGGAACTCTGCAGCAAGAGGATGGGAGGGTCGGGCAGGGGAGAGGGGGTGGCAGGGCAGGCGAGGGCGAGGCAAGACAGGGCCGCAGTCTCGATGCCTCCGAGGCGTTGCTGCATATCAGCATAATATTTCAACCATGTTGTGGGTTCAAGCCCCACATTGGGGAAAAATTCCTGCATTGCAGGGGGTTGGACTAGATGACCCTTGTGGTCCCTTCCGACTACAATTCCATGATTCTATTGATATATTACCATAGCATATGCATGATTCTGCTTTCTTGAATTGTCCTAGGCATAGCAGCCAACTCCTAGAGGCCTAGGTGCCTCCCCCCCCAAAAGAAATTACTGGTAAATACTGTATTTTAAAGAGTCCTCCCCACCCCATGTTGATGGGCTTTCTATGTGGGGCTTATCTGCCCCCCCCCCAGTATTTTATTGAGGATGGAAGAGGGAGGAAAGGAAGGAAGAAATAGAGAGAGGGATAACTCACATTTGTGGGTGCCTCTGGGTGACGCTGTGATGCGAGAACTCTGCAGCAAGAGGAAGATACCGGTACACCTGTACAGGAGCCTTGTAAGCAGCTTTCTCTCTGCTTGATTTACAGCAGGCACGTCCAACAGGTAGATTGTGATCTACCAGTAGATCACTGGATGTCTGTGGTAGATCACTGCTAGATCACTGGCACCCCTAAAAAAAGCTCACCCAAATTTTTCCTCCTCCCTAAAAAAAGCTGAACTATGACCCGAAGCCCTAAACAAAAATGGGCCTCCCTCCCTCCTAAAAGAAGCTCAACAAGTTTGACCTAAACCCCCCAAAACAGGGCTTCCCTTCCTTAAAAAAACTCAACAGCTTTGACCTGAACCCCCCAAAAGGGGGTAGATCACTCCCAGTTTTTAACTCTGTGAGTAGATCAGAGTCTCTTGGGAGGTGGCCACCCCTGATTTACAGTATACAGATGCAGGAGGAGGGGCAGACTGGAACACCAATGCTTTTTATAAACATCACTGTGTCTATCAAAGCTACAGCCCCCCCTTCTTATTCACTTCCTTTTAGCCTTGCAGGGCCACCTTAAGTCAAATTGAATCCTCTGCACCCTCATTAAATCGCCAATAGAACTGTTAATGCGATCCCTGAATGCCCATTAACAACTCCCACTGAATAACAATAGGGTGAATAGGGTGGACCTTGCCTGAAGGGATATTCTGCTCCATTGTCTTAACTGCTTAAGTACTGGTAGCCACTTTGCTTTATTTATTTGATGTGTTTTTGTTACAGCTGTGTTCCCGCCCCCAGCAAGTGGAGAGCTGCTCTTGCTAAAGCAAAGCCCTTTCCACTTCAGTTTTTGGAGGGGCAAAGTATTGGTTATGGTCTGTAAAATACAATAATTTTTTGCTTCTAGGGGGGGGCAGCTGCCCCCTCCTGCCCCCCCCCCTGTCTACACCCATGGATGGGAAGGTCTGTCTTCCTCCCCATCTGTCACCATGACTTTCTGGCCCTTGATAGTTATAGTAACTGAAGCAATAGCACCTGGAATACTACAAATCTCAAAGACCACTGTGTCTCTCTCCCTAGTGCACAGCTATGGAGGGCTCTAAGATGATGGACAAAGAGAGGGCAAGTGTCCAACTTCCCATCTCCCTATGTGCTTCAGTTGCTTGTGACACTGCTGATGTTGTCCAAGTATGCAAAAGAAACAGAGAGCATGTTTGGCAGAGGAAACAGCCTAAGGGCAACAGTGTTTTGCGGTCAAGGAGGGTCGGAAATTGAGTGTCACTTCTGCATCCGTGCTCAAATCTTGTGTGTTTGGATGGGGTGGCAAGTGAGAATTATGGTGCAGCTAATCGGGATTACTAAATCTAATGAGTGACACAAACTCTAATGATGAAAGTGTTAGCCTGGCAGCTTGCTATTAGACTTCTGCTTCTCATACTACAAGCATTTGTTAAAGCAGAAAGTCATCACTGTGGATAGTTGGGCTCAACCTTATCATGAAGTCAGTGACCACATCAGAGTCACTGATTGCTTCCATATATGCTTCATATTGGATGTTAAGCACAAAGTTTGTTACACAGTGTTAGCTGTTAGATTTCCTCCTGTTTGTTTGCAGTGGTGCTATATGTCACAGTGTCAAGCAATTCTTATCCCACCACATTCTCCTTCACTTTTCTTTGCTGTAAAAAGTACAGATTTTTATTTGGAAGAGGGTTTGTTGTACAACCCGAGTTTGCACAACCTGAATTTTCTGGGATGCATTAAATGCCACCCAACAAATAGTGAAAATCTGGAAGTGTCCACTGAATCAGGGTGTTAGCAGTCGAATAGAAAGGGCTGCATGTGTACATACGCTAGCAGTTTTCTGGGTGGAATTCGCTGTCCTTGAGCAATATGAATTTAATGTCCCTGTAAGACTTCATTACAGCATGGCACCCCCACAAACTAGGCTTTTCCTTAAACAAATAAGGCAAATGGTCCAGAAACAGACTGAAACGAAGCCCTTTAATATAGGCTTCAGAGTATTTTCAGACTAAAATAGATACTCTTGATATTGCATGATCTTTATTGTGGATAAACAAAATATCAGCTTTCTCCAATGTTGTACCACTCTTCATGCACAGCGGATTCGCATCTGGGTTTGTTTTGTTTTTAAAGATTTTATAAACAAGTCTTTATTTGCATCTCTGCCTCTTGCCTCCCTCCCCTTCAAAATTGATTTTTTTTTTAATTTTGACTCTCTTTTTTTTGGAACAGTAGATGGAAGGTGGACACCGTGGAGTAAATGGTCTACCTGCGGAACAGAGTGTACCCACTGGCGCAGGAGGGAATGCATGGCCCCAGCACCAAAGAATGGGGGGAAAGACTGTGATGGCCTTGTCTTACAGTCCAAGAACTGCACAGATGGCCTGTGTATGCAGAGTAAGTAGAAGTACATGGATGCAGCTACACTGGCATTGTGATTTGTAGAAGAAGAAAAAACCTGCTGAAAAAACAATTAAAGATTCAATATTCTCATACTATATTGCTGGAGTGGATCCAAAAAGGACCCTCCGCTTTATGACAGCACGCGATGGGTGGAAAACCCACAATCCTGCATTTAAAACATTTGGCAGAAGTTTCAGAAACAAGTCTTGCTCTGTGCTCCATTTGGGAAGAATTTCGAATGAAGCTTGCAAGGCATGGGAGGCCATGCTTTTCAAAAACTGTGCACAATTGCATGAGGGTTTTAACAGCAAATCCTTCACATATATATATATATATTATTTTGCCACCTGTACTGATATCCCCCTCACCTTATTTTCTCCCTCCTGGGATTTGGACTTGCAAGCTTTAGAATGAGACCTGGCAAAGTTCTTGTGTGTCTTCTAGGTCTTGAGTGCAACCGGAACCTGAACAAATCTCAGCCTGGAAGTGCCTTTAGGGATTGGTTGGGCTAAAGTTCCAAACCTTATTAGATAAATGCTAGTTTCTGCTCAGTGTATGGGATTGGTGTGGGTCTAGTCCTGCATGAGGATTTTTTTTAAAAGAAAGACTGTAGTCATGGTACTAGATTTCTGCTGGCTGCTGTTCCTAAATACTTGTTTTGTAAAATATTCATTTAGGCTACAATCCTAAGCACATTTATGAGGGAGTAAGCCCCGTTGAACGAAGTGGGATTTTCTTCCAAATAGGAATCCAAAAAGCCGCCGTACACCAAGTGAGACCAGCTCCATCTAGCTCGGGGTTTCCCAAACCTGGGTCTCCAGCTGTTGCTGGACTACAACTCCTATCATCCCTAGCTAGCAGGACCAGTGGT
This sequence comes from Zootoca vivipara, assembly GCF_965207765.1. Taxonomy (NCBI): domain Eukaryota; kingdom Metazoa; phylum Chordata; class Lepidosauria; order Squamata; family Lacertidae; genus Zootoca; species Zootoca vivipara. The sequence continues at coordinate 56,873,339 of NC_142583.1, forward strand.
CAGGGATGATGGGAACTGTAGTACCAAAAAAACCAGCTGGAGATCCAAGTTTGGGGAACCCTGATCTAGCTCATGATTCTCCATACTGACAGCCAGCAGCTCTCTGGGATTTCAGGCAGGGAATATTCCCAGGATATACCAGGGATTGAAACTGGGCCCTTCAACATGCAATGTGCATGCTTTACTACTGAGCTACAACCCTTCCAAAGTAAATGTGCACTGATAGGCTCATATATTCAGGAGTCGAAACCTTTTGAACAAGCTTCCAAATAGACATGCATAGGATTGTACTGATAGGAGGTATACAATGGACAGTTTTCACTGGGCCATGGCAATGGTATAATAAGAGTGAACATTGCCTACACACATTAACTTTTTCTGCCCAAATATAACCACTGTTCAAAAGCCTTCACAATCTATTTGGTTCAAGTTACCTTAAAGGTAATAAAATTCCACGTGATACTTATCTGACAATATCCTTCCTGTTTTTGTCAGCCATCTTGCAAAGTTGTCTCCAATTCATCAGTGTATGGAAGGGAGGCAAGGAGCTTATGACTTTAGAAAGAAGCATATTTTTGTAATACTGAGTGGGGGGCAGGGGAATATCTATTCTTAACTTAATTTCCTGACAGTATGTCTTGGAGATAGAAGAGATAATGCATGTGAGAGATAATGTACATGTAACTCTGCTAGTGTGAATGGACCATTAAGACAAATTAGCAAGGAAATAGATCTCCTTCATTTCTAGCAGAGCTTTACTGCCAGATTATATTTAGACAGCTGTGTGTCACCTTTGTGTGCGTGCAGAGTAATTTAAGCAGAAATATTTTGGAGGGGGGGGAGATTTTCTGTGTGACTGAAGAATAAGAGCCCTATAGGAATGTCACTATTATGTAGGTAGTATATTGATTTTTATGCTATTGGATACACGCCTATATTATTAGCCATAGGATGGAAACTTTCATGACGTGGTCCAATTCACGAGCCTGGCTTTGGGCTCAGATCCTTCCTCAGATACAAGCAAGGTGAGTAATGTTGGGCCAAGTAGTAGTAATAGTGAATGGAAGATCTTAGCCATCTGGAATGCACTTGTGATAGAATACACATATAGAAGAAGTTAATCCTCTTATGCACAGCCAGGGATATGTAGCTGCATAAATAAATACAGATATCCTAAAAAAAACACATTGCTTTGTATTTACAAGCCTTTTCTCTTCCAGTCCATTATTTGCTACAGTAACATCACTCAGGCAAATCAATAAGCTCTTTCATTCACCTAGCCCTACTCCTGTGTAAAGAAGCAGTCAGAACTGCTATCGATTTCTTTGCGGATAAAAACTGTGGAGCTTTCCCTGAGCCTCTCCCTACTTCAAACCCTCATAATTATAGTATTTTTCACCCAAAGCTGTAGTTTCTGCTTACCGCTAACTGTGGTATTTCTGGTGCAACTTGGCTGTCACATTTATTCAGACTAATGATCTTGCCAGTACACACACTCTCTTATTCTGTAGTTAGTATTTTCCCCCTAACGTGAAAGGATGAATAGTCATTAAGTCAGCGTGCCTTCAGAGAGAGAGGGAGGGAGGGAGGGGGAGGGAGACAGCAAGACTGAATTGGAAAATAAAACTAGCTGTAGTGAAAATTTAGAACTGCTGTTATTAGAAAAGGCCTCCCAAGTACACAACCTCTTCTAGCTGGAGTCCTTACAATAATTTAATAATTATTGTAATGGCTTTAATTGGGCCTCAGCCACTGTCTGCGTTGTAAGGCACATTAAAAGCCTGGCCTTCTGCCATCTGGAAGAGTTCATTTATTTACCTCTACATGTGCCATATTTTCATGTGCATTAAACATCAACAGTTTAGAAAAAACCAGTGCATCAGGACTGAATAGAAAGAGATAGCTGTGGAGTTAATAAAATGAAAAGTGTAGGGATGACCCAGTGCATAGTCTGAATAAGAACAACTGAGTACTGGTGTCACCCCAACAACCTGTTCTGGAGATTGCAGCAAACCCTGCAGTGCCAGTCTCTGTTAGATCTCAGTTGCAGGTTGGAGGGCTGTGCTGAGAGAGAGAGTAAAGGTAAAGGGACCCCTGACCATTAGGGGGGTTGCGCGCTCATCTCGCATTATTGGCTGAGGGAGCCGGTGTATAGCTTCCAGGTCATGTGGCCAGCATGACAAAGCCGCTTCTGGCAAACCAGAGCAGCACATGGAAACGCCGTTTACCTTCCCGCTATAGCGGTTCCTATTTATCTACTTGCATTTTGATGTGCTTTCGAACTGCTAGGTCGGCAGGAGCTGGGACCAAGCAACGGGAGCTCACCCTGCCACAGGGATTCGAACCGCCGACCTTCTGATCAGCAAGCCCTAGGCTCAGTGGTTTAGCCCACAGTGCCACTTGGGTCCCTGAGAGAGAGAGTAGTTTACAGCAAGCCTGCAATATAGTCCACTGCTAATACTGTATGTCAGAGCAAAATAAAAAAATTCCTTCCAGTAACACCTTAGAGACCAAATAAGGTGCTACTGGAAGGAATTTTTTTAATTTTGTTTTGAATACGGCAGACCAACATGGCTACCTACCTGTAACTATGTATGTCAGAGGTGAGACTGAAACTAGTCCAGATTCCCATTCCAAAATACCACTCAGGTTGCAGCAAAGGTTAATCTAGGTGAACCACTGCTTCAGTCTTCCTTGCTGGCCAAATTAAACCCATAGTTGCATGAAGAAGCCTAATGCTCCACTAACTAGCATACAGACTGGTAGCACTTTAAAATGCGCAAATGCTTTTTTAAAACATGCATCCAAGTTAGAGCAGGGAGTCCTGTTTATGATGCTGTGTTTTGTTTGCTTTTTCAGTAGCTTGGGTAACACACATGAAAACACACACACATACCAGGGGAACAGGCTGGTTGCCCATAAATCTTGAGCTATGGATTTAGTCATAGCTCTTCAGGAGCTGCCCTCTCTATGTTTTGCACATTGACCTCCAAACTGTTCCTTGAGGGGAAAGAAAGGTTAATTTAACAACTCTGTCTTTTGTGTTGTAGTAATGTTACAACACAATGTTAATCTGGCAACACACATAGCCTTGCATAATTAAGTGGACATGTCAGGCCTTTCCTATGCAATATGTGTTCAGATTCCCTCTGTGCTTATTTTAAAAGCTATAATGGATTATAGGACATTATATTAGTGATGTGAACCTATCAAGCCCTTGAGCAGATTAGCTTGCAGTAAGCAAGAAAGAAGGCTGCTGCTGCTGCTGTTGTTTTGTTGTTGTTGTTTTAAAAAAGCAAAAAATAAAATAGAGTTCTTTGAAGATCATCACGGTGAAACCCTCTTGAGTGCGCACAAAGGAATTAAATGAGCCTTTGTATTAAAATGGAATAAGTCACTCTGAATATACCTGTCTATCTGCATAATCACATTCCCAACCCATCCAGATGCAGAGCACATGTACACAGGGGCTTTCTGCACTTGATATGGCACCCAAGCACTAAATTATATGCAGGGAAGCGTTCATGGAAACAAAGATCCATGGGGGCAACATGTTTCTGTACTAACATAATTTACTTCTGTGTCAGATTTGCCTTATTGGACCAGGTCCACAATCTACTCCTACCCCTTCTGTTGTATGGACACATGTGTGATAGTGGTTGAACAAGGGCTTGGATATGGGAAGCTATTAGATAAAGACATTGTAACATTGGTCCATCTAGTTCAGGCATCCCCAAACTGCAGCCCTCCAGATGTTTTGGCCTACAACTCCCATGATCCCTGGCTAAGAGGACCAGTGGTCAGGGATGATGGGAATTGTAGTCCAAAACATCTGGAGGGCCGAAGTTTGGGGGTGCCTGATCTAGTTCAATCAAGGGTGGAGAACTTCCCCCCTCTCAGCAGGTGAAAATTTTCTCATCCCTAACCATCATGGACCAAATAACACCAGTAGATGAAATAATAATAATAATAATAATAATAATTTTATACCATGCCCATCTGGCTGAGTTTCCCCAGCCACTTTGGGCAGCTCCCAATCGAGTGTTAAAAACAATACAGCATTAAAAACTTCCCTAAACAGGGCGCCTTCAGGTGTCTTTTAAAAATAGGATAGCTGCTTATTTCCTTGACATCTAATGGGAGGGTGTTCCACAGGGCGGGTGCCACTACTGAGAAGGCCCTCTGTCTGGTTCTCTGTAACCTGCCTTCTTGCAATGAGGGAACTGCCAGAAGGCCCTCGGCACTGGATCTCATTGTCCGGGCTGAACGATGGGGGTGGAGACGCTGCTTCAGGTATACAGGACCAGTGCCATTTAGGGTTTTAAAGGTCAGCACCCAACACTTTGAATTGTGCTCAGAAACATACTGGGAGCCAATGCAGATCTCCCAGAACCAGTGTTATATGGTCTCGGCGGCCACTCCCAGTCACCAGTCCAGCTGCCGCATTCTGGATTAATTGCAGTTTCTGGGTCACCTTCAAAGGTAGCCCCACGTAGAGCGCATTGCAGTAGTCCAAGCGAGAGATAACTAGAGCATGCACCAACCTCTAGCGAGACAGTCTGCGAGCAGATAAGATCTCAGCCTGCATACCAGATGGAGTTGGTAGACAGCTGCCCTGGACACAGAATTAACCTGCACCTCCATGGACAGCTAGGAGTCCAAAATGACTCCCAGGCTGCGCACCTGGTCCTTCAGGGGCACAGTTACCCCATTCAGGAGCAGGGAATACCCCACACCCACCCGCCCCCAGTCTCCCCAAAACAGTACTTCTGTGTTGTCAGGATTCATCCTCAATCTGTTAGCTGCCATCCATCCTCCAACTGCCTCCAGGCACTCACCTGACATAATGATGTCAGGCGATGAGCCTCTTTGAAGGCACACTGGCTGCAGAAGGAGGGAGCAGTTTCATTTCAAACTTTTGATGAAGCTGCTTTTCCTTCATTTTATCAGCAATACTCTTCCTGCTCCTGGTGCAAAGTCTATTCAACCTGTGCATCAGTTAATGGGTGGTGGAAACACCTGGCTCCAGCAAAGGAGCACTCAGGAGCACACTTTAAGCTCCCAGGTTCCTTTGAAGCAACATTGATGCCTGTCCTACACTTGACATCACATATGACATCAGGTGTGGGGCAGGTAGGTGTGGTTTGCCAAGAAAGGGCTGGTGGATCAACTTCGGACACCTTACAGGCAGAATCCAGCCCATGGACTGGAGATTCCCCAACTCAATGTAGCTCAATGCTACCTTTGACTGGCTATCATTCTCCAAAGCAGGCATCCCCAAACTGCGGCCCTCCAGATGTTTTGGCCTACAACTCCCATGATCCCTAGCTAACAGGACCAGTGGTCGGGGAAGATGGGAATTGTAGTCCAAAACATCTGGAGGGCTGAAGTTTGGGGATGCCTGCTCCAAAGCTTCTATCCCAGTTCTGCCTTGAAATGCCAGGGATTGAGCCTGGGACCTTTGGGATGCAAAGCCTATGCCAGGCATCCCCAAACTTCAGCCCTCCAGATGTTTTGGACTACAATTCCCATCTTCCCCGACCACTGGTCCTGTTAGCTAGGGATCATGGGAGTTGTAGGCCAAAACATCTGGAGGGCCGCAGTTTGGGGATGCCTGGCCTATGCTGTCAGTACTGCTGAGCTGATCTATGTGGCTTTTAGGAATCAGATGTGCTAAATGAATGAGAACTTGTACACAGTGGCGAAGGAAGGCTCTCTGGCACTTGTGGGGGGGGTGTCGAGGGGCGGGCTGAACCGTCCACAGGGGCAGGGCTGAACCGGCGGCACATGCGGGGTGCCGATACGAACAGTGCATGCACGGCGCCGATACGGATGGTGCCGCTCGAGGAGCTTAGGGACAGCACTCGAGCGGCGCTCTTCATTCCGGAGGTCCGTTCTTAAGCTGAAACCGTTCTTATCCTGAGGTGTACTTTTGCTAATGGGGCCTCCGGCGTGCAATTTCCATTCATATCCTGGGGCAAAGTTCACAGCCAGGAGCAGCCACTTCCAGGTTAGCGGAGCTCATAACCGGAAGCTTTCGTAACTGGAAGCGTTCATAACCAGAGGTACCACTGTAAATTTAAATGCATGCATGTAAAATTTCCCTACTGGCTATCAAAGGTGGAAGAGGAAATAATATGAGCCAGATAGCAGCCTAAGTCTGTGTGTCATCTAGATTTAAAAGGAAAAAAAACTGATATAACATTATGGTCATAAGTAAATGGTATAGCAGTGTCACTATAACTAAAATAGAGTATGGAAAGATCCATGCAGAATCTACTAAAGAGGATGGGTAGGTCTAGTAGTGTGCTTTAGAACTTGATTTATTGAAATCTGACTGCACTAAATAAAAGCTCAGGCTCTGGTCCCCAAGATAGACATTTAGAATGAACAACAGCTGTCCTGCATGCCACATAAATCTTACAAAAACTTAATATAGGATGTTAATAAAAATGTTTAAAAATCCTACTAGGAGTTACCCTGAAAACATTATCCATTCCGTCTTTCTGCAGCCCATAGAGCTCTATAACTGATGCCTTAACAGAAACACCTTTATTTGCACTATCCCAGATCCCCACTGCGGTCTGACAACTTGCTTAATATCCAATTAATGTAACTTTCTTTTGGAGCCATGTGTCCATTATCAGAAGAGAGACCTCAAAGCGACAATATAGTACTGCATTGTATACAGCAAACTTGACTTATTGCAACTTCAGGCATGAAATTAATAGATGTAAGCCATGTTGTGCTGAACTTTCACCGGGATTCAGATTTCATGTTGAACTCTTGTGGGGTGGGGACATTCATTGGAATGCTCTTCCATTGTTGAAATTCCAAATTTCCAGAGAAACATGCTTGGCATTGGGACAATTGTCTCGATTTTGAAGGTTCGCTATAACTTCAGTATAGCTGTAATTGGCAATTCCTTATTTCCCATAATAACCTGTCTCGTGCTTTCTTGTGAGTTTTCATTAGGGTTTTGCGTTCAGGAAAAAAATGAACTGAAGGGAAGGAGTTCAGAGTGGGCATTTATGGATTCCTTTGTTTTGTTTTTGTTAACCCTGGGTAACAACCAATCAGCTTGAGGTTTCAGGGAAAGAGAAAGGAGGATATTTGCTGTGGTGTTATTTGATCTAGTCACCATGGATTGGTGCTATGAGTCCAGGACTTGGACCAAACATATATGAGATTTTAAATAGCATTTTATTCTTTGTGTCTTTCAAAAGTACTTTAAATGGGTTCCCTTCTCCATATATGACTGAAATTGGGCATGTCAGAAATTGGGTTGTAAGAATGCCTGAAAATTTCATGCTGATTGAATGGAAGACATACATACATACATACATACATACATACATACATACATACATACAGGTAAAGGGACCCCTGACCATTAGGTCCAGTTGTGACCGACTCTGGGGTTGCGCGCTCATCTCGCATTATTGGCCGAGGGAGCCGGCGTATAGCTTCCAGGTCATGTGGCCAGCATGACAAAGCTGCTTCTGGCAAACCAGAGCAGCACATGGAAACGCCGTTTACCTTCCCGCTGTAGCGGTTCCTATTTATCTACTTGCACTTTGACGTGCTTTCGAACTGCTAGGTTGGCAGGAGCTGGGACCGAGCAATGGGAGCTCACCCCGTCACAGGGATTCAAACCGCCGACCTTCTGATCAGCAAGCCCTAGGCTCAGTGGTTTAACCACAGCGCCACCTGGGTCCCACATACATACATACATACCGGTAATTTTATTTGTATGGTGCCTTTCCACAGTTCCATGCTTGATGAAACTTACAACATGGAAAAAACATAACTACAATATAACAAAAGTAGTCATAAACAAAATAAAATAAAATTACACAAGCGAATTGAACAATTTCCATATAAATCACAACAAGATCTAAAATAATCAAAGAGTCTGTTCAGCAGCCTTAGCTTTTGTCGCTGGAGTCAGTCAGGGCCCTGCCCTTCCAGGCTAGGTGGGAAAGGTCTGCAGGGCAGGGAGCAGGTCTTCCAGGACTCTCAGCCAAGCTATAGGCATTGCAAGTTATTTGGCATCACCAAAGTTACAGACATCATGAAAGCACCTGGGTCTCCTGTTGTAATCAGTGGGGAATGAAAATGAATTGGAATTTTGTGAATGGGTGAACTTCGCCACAGGACAAATGCTGTTGTAGAATAAGAAATGAAACACATAGAGGTTTTAAAAATGAAAACAAATGCATGTTGAAATGATTTGCCCCTACCTTGCACACACCTAGTTTTCACTGGGAGAGTTCGTTCCAGTGGCTACCAGAAAGAAATAGTTCCCCCCATAATGTGAGCTTTTTCTTCTGATACTTCGCTGCTGCATTTTGTGCCAAATGTTGCTATGCTTGAGGTCAAACTAGAAACGATCCTTTGCATTTAAAGTTCAGTTTTTTCAATGCAAATATCAGATTGGGGGAGGAGCTGATAATTATTGGAAATGCAGCAGTCATAGGCAATAAATTTAACTTTCATCTTAGGACTGAATGAGGGTTAAATTCCTCTTCCACAAGCACTGTGATACCTATAATTACCAGCCTCCAACACTCCAAACCAATGGTGTGTTGTTGTTTTTAATCGGTGCCCGCAAAGGTGAGAATTGGGAAGGGAAATACTATTTCATGAGTGGAAGTCTGCTGGTGTGACATTGGATGTCGACCTGCATACTAAATGCCAAGAGGCATTTAAGTTTCCGGTTAATTTGGCTTACTAGGAGGAAAAAATCCCTACTACAATCTCCATCATGATTTGCTTTTTGCTCATGAGATTTCACTGCAGGTACTTGAGCCTTTGTTGGGTGTGCCGCCCACAACCATACCACAATTTCTACATTGCTTTGACCATGCTTTGATGGTGTTTCCTGCTTGGCAGGGGGTTGGACTGGATGGCCCTTGTGGTCTCTTCCAACTCTATGATTCTATGATCATGTCATTTTCACTATGAGCTCTCAGTGCTACAAAGTTGAGAACTGGAAATAGAGCCAGAAATGGATTTTAGAAAAACCATTGTCAGTATTGGGAGGAGAGGGGTGGGACCCATAAATGATAATGGAAGTTTCAACAGAGCCTTAAGTCTAGTTGTGCCCTACTTTTTCCTTCCTAAAACTGGAATGAATAATTCCCATCCCTCCAAATAATTTGAGATGTTCATTTAAATGCAAGGGAGAATCTAAGCGTTGTACTAACAGCACTTTAACTATTCCTACAGTAAACACACAAGAAGTTAGCAACAAACACTGATAGAACCTTTGAAAATAATTTTTTTTTGTTTCATCAAAAGCCACTTGAGGCATCTTAAATTACTTTTTTTTCCCCTCAAAGCAAGTTACCGACTGTGACACCAGCTGCTCCAGGCACAGATCAACAGAGCCAGAAACTATTGTGGAGTCAAATTCAGCAGCACTTTTTTTTTCTACATTTACCCTAGTAAAGAAATGTGGCAATGATAGTTGAAGTCCCTCAGGTACTTGCCATGCTGCAGTGCTGATACTGTGAGCAAAATAGATCAAGGAGGAGAGACTACAAATCCCTGCTTTGCACTGTTCTCACTTTGAAGCTGGGAGAAAAGTCATTTTTCATTATTGCAGGTACTAATCTCAGCAGATTTGCCTCATTATCTGAAGAAAATGTCCTTTCTTATTATATGGAAGATCAGATTGGCAAGCATTAAAAAAAAACAAAAAACCCTAAAGAGAGATGGCCAGGCTCACATCTTAAAAAGCAGTTGACACCAAACGCCGGTTGTTTGTGTCCCCCAAATAATTTCCTTGCCCCTCCCAAACCTATTAATATTCTGAATTAAAATGTAATTTCAGAAAAGTACAAAAGTTTCTGATTTAAAGTAAATTCCTATTCTCAAAAGTGTTTGTATTATAAACAGTCGTGAGGGATGTTTATTGCCCATGAGCATTTTTTTCAAAATACCTGCGTTCAGTTGATACGTATAAACAACATATACTGAAGTAGAGTTATTTCTTCCTAATCACACAGAAAGCTGCAAAATCACCATTTACACTTAGTGGTAGTGGTTTGTGCTACATGGTCACCCCACCCTTAGTCTTATGTTGAGGTTGCATCACAAGATCTGACATCACTTGACCACTCGAATGCTGGGTAGCTCTCAGCCAAATGTGTGAGCTGACCTCCCTGAAAATGGAAGGGCTCGACCCAGTCTGCTATGTTTAGAGCACAGAGGGATTTACATGGGGCATCCCATATAGTTGTGTTGCCACCTTTCCCTGTGGCACATGCATGTGGATATTCAGAGCATCATATCATTATAGGGAATTAGAGACTTGTGCATAACACCCACTGAGTGCCCATGCACAAACTCTGAAGATGGAGAGCTGAATCAAGGCTTTCTTTGGCTTTGTGGAATCATTCTGCGTGTGGGCACTGGGCCTATGGTGTGCTGGATTGAGCTCAAGGTATTGTAGCTGAATTGGCATAGGATGACCCTATAATGGCTCTTTCATATGGCAATACATCACTTCACATTACAGTCGATGGCTAGTGAACAGGACTTTGTGAACTATCTGCCTGCCACGTTGATACTTTCCACATGATGCACACCCCTCATAAAAACCTAAGGCAGGCATCCCCAAACTTGGCCCTCCAGCTGTTTTGGGACTACAACTCCCATCATCCTTAGCTAATAGGACCAGTGGTCAGGGATGATGGGAATTGTAGTCCCAAAACAGCTGGAGGGCCGAATATGGGGATGCCTGACCTAAGGGCTCTGCTGGATCAGGCCAATGGGCCATGTTGTCCACCATCCTGCTCTAACAGCAGCCAACCAGATGCGTATGGGACTCTCCCTGCATGTGATTCCCAGCGACTGAGATTCAGAGACATACTGCCTCTCACACTGGAGGCATTATATGGCCACCATGCCTATTAGATATTGATAACCTTATCTTCGAAGAATTTGTCCATTCCCTTTGGAAGCCATTCAAGTTGGCACTTTGTGTGGGAGTAATGTGAATCAGTTTGGAATCCGAAAGCAAATCTAAGTTTTGGAATGGTTAAGCCTTTTCATGAATAAGAAGCCAAACCCAATAACAGGAAGTATGTATGGAAAGAGACAAATCCCAGACATTAGCATTCAATCTACTGAGAGTTTAGAAGCAACTCTTGGGTCTCATAGTGATCTAATTTCACTCTGTCACCCTTGCGGCACTATCACCGTTGCAATGTAGGAAGCCGATTATACCGAGTCAGGCCATTGGTCCATCCAACTCAGTATTGTCAACACTGACTGGCACTAGCTCTCCAATGTATCAGACAGGCTTCCTTCCCAGCCATACCTAAAGTTGCTGTGCATTGAACCTCAGGCGTTTTGCATGCAAACCATGTGCACTGAGCCACAGCCTTCGAGCTTTCGCTTTTCTGCAGTATTGACTGGGAAATAGAATTATTCACAGGTGAAAGGGTCAGAGTGTAAAGTTGAGAAGCCAAGTCCGTTCTTTTGTTCACTTTGCTTATTTCCACTAACATATTCATGGTGTTCTGAGGCTGAAAATGGTGGACTGTTATGGGATTGCAAGTGATAGTCAGGAAAACACATGCTTGAGAAGTGCGGCCAAAGCTAAAAAGGTGTGTACAATGCGCTTGTTTCATAAAATTTATAAACCACTTGCTTGTAAAAAGAAAACCCCTCAAAGCAAGAAAAGATAAAACAATAAATTCAAGAAAAATTCATAACCAAACAAACAAAAGTTAAAATACTAATTACAGGTAGGTAGCCGTGTTGGTCTGAGTCGAAGCAAAATAATAATAATAATAAAATTCCTTCAGTAGCACCTTAAAGACCAACTAAGTTTATATTTTGGTATACCAAAATATAAACTTAGTTGGTCTTTAAGGTGCTACTGAAGGAATTTTTTTTATTAAAATACTAAAACATTTTACAGTTACCTCAACTTTCTAAGCATCTGGGTTGACTTACCTAAACAAGAATGTTTTAGCAGGTGACAAAAAGCGTACAGTGAAGTTTCCTGCTTGATCTCAATAGACAGGGAGCTCAGAAGGTATCTCTAGCTACATAAAATTTTAATTCTTACATATTGCAGTATCTTTTACAGTTCCTTTACCTTACACAAAACACCATGTCTTCCATTTAGTATTGCTTTGTTTGAATTGTTTCTTGATCCACTCATTTGAAGTTGCGTAAAGGTAAAGGGGCCCCTGACCATCCGGTCCAGTCGTGTCCGACTCTGGTGTTGTGGCGTTCATCTCGCTCTATAGGCCGAGGGACCCGGCGTTTGTCCACAGATAGCTTCCGGGTCATGTGGCCAGCATGACAAAGCTGCTTGTGGCGAACCAGAGCAGTGCATGGAAACACTGTTTACCTGCCCGCTGGAGCGGTCCCTATTTATCTACTTGCACTTTGATGTGCTTTCGAACTGCTAGGTGGGCAGGAGCTGGGCAGGAGCTGGGACCGAGCAACGGGAGCTCACCCCGTTGCAGGGATTCGAACCGCCGACCTTCTGATCAGCAAGCCCTAGACTCTGTGGTTTATCCCACAGCGCCACCTGGGCCCATATTTTAGAGTCCAGGAGTTGAGATGTACATGTAGAAATGGTAGCTACTTCTAGCAGACATTTTATTTCCCACGCGCCCAACATTGCAGTGTTTTTCTAGGAACGGGTTATTTTGTGAAACACAAGTGGGGTCAAATTCACTCTAGCTGGCGCCCTGGTCCTAATCATGTTTGCCTGGGAGTAAGTCCTATTGGTCTCAGCAGGAACTTACTTCCAAATAACCGTGTCTGTATTGGCACAAAGTAACAACAACAACAGCTTTTCTCTGTCGCAGGAGTCACAGGGCAGATTGCCTAGAAGCATTGAATTATCACAGGAAATCAGGAAGAAAGTCACTTTATTTGCTATTTGTCTCTAGGATAAAAAAATGTGAATTGTGCAATGATTTTGTCAATATTACACAAAGCCTTCAAAATCTAAAATAAATTACTTTACAATCTCAAGGCTCCTATTGATTTTCTAATGATCTCAAATGGAACACATTCCATTTCCAACTCTGGCAAATTGCTTGCTCCCTGGAGAATTCCTATTGGATTTCTATTAAAGGGGAGGTTAAAACCATTCCCCGGAAATCTAGGGGAGAGGGTGGGCAGGGGGAATGAGGCTTTTGTGTGGGCTGAGCTCTCTGTAAATGGGTATTTAACCTCTGACCAATGACGGCAGGCCTCTTTCAGTTCTATTAGGCCAACAGCAAGCTACTATAATTAAATAAAAAAAACTGTTTAGAGCCCCACTGAACATGTCCTGGGAATTAAAGCATATGGTAAGGATTGGGGGGAAGAATACTTTCCATATGCTAATGACCCTTGATGTCTGAAATAAATTAGATCCATTAGAGTTTATGCTCAATAAAAGAAAGACTTTAAGCACTCCAAAGTTAGTGACTCGAGACCGATTTTTGGCTCTGAAATTCAATCTGCCTACTTATTAATTCTTAGTGAGGCTCCTGAGCAGACAGGAGATGCAAAATTATAATAGTGTGCTGAATCAGAATTTTAAAATACCATGGGTTTCCTTTCCTTTCCCTTTTTTTCTTTTTAAATTAAACCATTCTTCATGTGTTGTTTGGTTTTTTGGTTTTTGGTTTTAAAAAAGCTCCCTTTGTTAATTTGATTTTGTTCCCATCTTTTTTTTCTTTTAAAGGTTTCATTTACCCTATTTCAACCGAACAGAGAACCCAGAATGAATATGGATTTTCTTGTAAGTGTTGTTTGATATTATGTTCTTAGATACCAATTTCCTACTTCCAAGATTTACTTTCAGCCTAACTTGTATGTGTTTTGCTAGCTTTAAAGACGTGTATTGGCTGCTACAGTAAAGAAACCAGTGTAGATAATGGGATGAGAAAAGGATGGCAGAAAAACATGTGGAAGCAAGAGACTGAGAGAAGTGTATTCAGATCCCCACAGAAGCCAGAGAACAGGAAGCATAACATGGCTGCAAACATGTGATTTGTATTAAGGAAGGGAAACTTGCAAGAGGCACTATATGGTTGGCAGATTTTGCTTCTGCTCTTGTTTGAGAAGACTGAATAAAATAAGTGGCAACATTTGCAAAACGGAGCCTTTAAATTCCATTAGCACAGAGTAAATTGAACTTGATCATTCCTTCTTGGAGATTTCTCCATTTTCAGCTCTGTTGGGGAGTTTAAAGGAAACAAAGAACAAAAAAGTGTGTTTTCCCTTTTCTTTTCTTTTTTAAGAAAAGTGTTGTCTTTATACAGAAAGAATGCAAAGTGGCTTGCTAAAAAAAAACATTGTTGATGTGTTTGTATTTCCTAATCATAGCCTGCTTAAAAATAATAATGCTGGGATTTTTGTCCCTCTCTACATCAAAACTGTGCATCAAATTTGTGTTACATACTTAAGCCTTTTGGAAAGATACCTTGAGGGAGGGTATGTGCAAAGAGTGGCATTAAGTATTACACTGGGATTAGCAAAGGAGATGTGTTACAAGCAGATAGTGAAAATTCTCACAAGCTGGACAGGCTCCCTCAGGAGAACTACTGAAAATCCTGGCTTGCTTTTAGAGGTTTTTATAGCACTTGAATCTGTACTGAATTCTGAGAATAAATGTAGCAAAATGAGTAAGCTGGGAAATTCTAGCTCAGTTCAGCTGTGAACTTGGTAGGCAAACAACTGTTTCTAAGCTTTTGCCCCAATATGGAGCTAATAGGCAAACAACTGTTTCTAAGCTTTTGCCCCAATATGGAGTCCTATGTTACAGAGTTGTTGTAAGGGTTCATGGGATAATCTTATGTGAAACATTCTGGACACTCAGATGTGTTCTGTACATTGCTTTCTTTCTTGTTGAGTCAGTATTAACTCTGCCCTTCTGTTTAAAAAGTTGTCCTGTACATTAAAAGTAAAAGAATCACAACAGCGTAAAGCCACATTTAGAGCAGAACCATGAGGCATGATCCAAGAACACACAGAGAGACCAAACTTTTGCTGATAAGACATTAAAGTACGCAGAGCGTTCTAGAGCTAGAACACATTAGCTTCAAAAGACTTTGCCACCGGTTGCCAGACACCTCACTTCAGAGGGTTGAAGAAGAACCTTCAAACACTATTAATGCATGGACAGATGCACAGGGCAGAAAGGCAGTCCTTCAGCTAGTATTACCCTGCTTTGTGCACATAGTTCAGACTCCATCCCCAGAGTTAAGTCCAGTATGTGTTTCAAGCCATGGCGACATTTGACTGGATTGTCGCTGTCAGCCCACACTGGAGGCTGGAGAAACTCTTGAGCCTTTCCTAATTCTTTTGGGCAACTGCTGTAGGCTTCCTCTGCTTGGCAGATGGCAAACCCTTGAATTCTATCCATTTGCTTATAAATGCGGGAGGGGGCCTTAAATCCCAAGATCGCTTTCAAGTCAAAGTCTTGAAAAAGAGCTTTTTTAAAAAAAAAAAGTTATTTTTATATTATATTTATTGTTGATTAGGAGCCTGTAGGAAACATTTCTTTGTCAGTTGTGCGACACTTTCCATCAGGTTCCTGGTGTGTTACAGAGCTTCCATAATGGCTGGTCCACTTTAGGGCTGCCATTGGGAAACTGTGAGCTTTCCGTTGTGATTAGCCTACAATTTAGCAGATGTTCTGCTGAACCAAGCATTCCTATTGTGCTATGCATGAAAGCTGGAGCCCAACACCATCTAGAGGGCCATAGGTTCCCCAACCTTGCTTTAGAGGAAGCATACTGTGCTATTCAGCAGCAGTGTACCCACAGCTCCTTAGTCATGAGAGCGCCCATGGAGCTTTCCTTGTCCCTTGAATAGAGGGGGCAATTCTCCACATATGTGGATCCTGGCGTGGATTGCTAGCTTGTTTACTGCAGACAAGGGAGATCTGCAGGGCCAACTCAAGCCATCTTGCTGCCTAAGGTGAAGGACAAGATGACACTTTTCCCAATGGGACATACAGAAACCAGTTGGGTTGGCAGTTTGATCTTACTACAGTACTGGTGAACAGAAAGTATCTTCACCTGCGATTGAGGTCAGCCAGCTAGCGTAAAGGGTAGAGGGCAGGCCACATGGCACTCACAACTGTGTCTCCTCCTCACCCCTCAGTATCTGCTGCCTGAAGCAGCTGCCTCACTCTGTCTAATCATAGGGCTGTGCCTGGATATCTGTATATGTATGCAGGGGAATTCTAAACTACACAAGCAATCACATTGAATATCTTGATGGAAACTTTGCAACTAACTGAAGGCACAGTTATGTGCTCTTAAGCCCCCTTTCAGGCCATGAAATTTTGGCATATAAGTTTCCCTTAAGGAATATGCTTGATCAACATCAGATTTGGAAGATGACTGCCATTTTCTGTACTTGTTTAGTTTAAGGTTGGCTTGCTTTGTAAAAAGTGAAACGTTCAGTGTAAGGGCAGGGAGGAAGAAAGAAAGTCTGTTTTATGATCACATTGCCTTGATGAATTAGCATTGATAATTTCACCATGAACTGCTATGGTGAATACCTCTTTTGATTAAATTTGCCTTGTTCATCCGGTTATAAACAGTATGTTATTCTACCTCCTTACAAGAAAGAGAGATACATAGGTGAAGAATTAGAAAACAGCTATGAGAATTATTTTTTTAATAAATATAAATATCTACTAAAAGTGGGGAGTTTTTGAAGTAGTTTTTAAATTAGCCTACAAAACTGGTAGTATGCATCTGTAGGAAAGGATAGTAATGTATAAGTACACTTTCATACATTCCTGAGACCATAATTAATACTTTATGCTTCTGTGCCCCAACCCACCTACTTTCCCCCCAGCTGCTCCTGATTCAGATGACGTAGCTCTCTATGTCGGGATTGTGATAGCCGTGATCGTGTGCCTGGCTATTTCAGTGATCGTCGCATTATTCATCTACAGGAAGAACCACCGGGACTTTGAGTCGGATATTATAGACTCCTCAGCGCTAAATGGTGGATTTCAGCCTGTTAATATCAAAGCTGCGAGGCAAGGTTAGTTTCCCCTTGGCCTTTTAGATTGAGCATAAAAAGACAATCTCTAGGGCCGTGTGAATTACAGTACATTTCCTGAAGGGGTCCTAGCACCTAGGACCCCCTATAAGGAATCAAAATGTGTGTGTGTGTGTGTGTGTGTGTGTGTGTGTGTGTGTGTACAGTCATACATTGGTTTAAGTACGCTTCAGTACGCTCCACGGACCCGTCTGGAATGGATTAATCCACTTTCCATTATTTCAATGGAAAAGTTCACTTCAGGTTAAGTATGCTTCAGGTTAAATACGGACTTCCAGAACCAATTACACTCATATTTTGGGTTAAATACGCTTCAGGTTAAGTACTCCGTAGACCATCTGGAACAGATTAATCCATTTTCCATTACTTTCAATGGGAAACTTTGCTTCAGGTTAAGTACACTTCAGGTTAAGTACAGACTTCTGGAACCAATTGTGTACTTAAACCGAGGTACCACTGTATAAACTTATCTTTCTACCAGGTTTAGTGACAGCTAGTAACTTGAATGGCCATCTTTTAAAAGAGGATTAGACAACTTTATGGAAGAGAAGACTATCAATGGCTATAATGGATATGTTCTCCCTCCACTCTTGGAGCCTCTGAATACCATTTCCTAAGAACCACAAGCAGGGAGAGCACTGTTGCACTCAGGTCTTGCCCATGTGCATCTCGTTGGCCTTTGTGTGAACAGAATGCTGGACTAGATGGTCCTTTGGCCTCATCCACCAAATCACTGAATTGGAAGGACCATGGGGATCATCTGCTCCAATCCCCTGCAGTGTAGGAATCTTTTACTCAACATGGGACTTGAACCCACAACCCTGAGGTTAAGAGTCTCATGCTCTACCGACTGAGCTATCCAATAAGGTTTTCATTTTGTTTTATGTATTTGTTTCCTGGGACAAGTGCTAAACGGCAGGTCATGGAATTATGGATCAACAATTAATCCACAGGATGAAGACAGAATGTAGGTTTTCACTGAATGCTATCAATTTACCTTCCCTTATCGTCCATAATCCCATTTTAAACCTATTAGCTTCCCTTTCATTGTGGCGAATCTAGATGGTAAGTCTCTTCAATCAGGAGTCTGTTTTTGGTACAGGGTTTGGAGACACCAGGACCAAATCCAGCCTCAGATCATTCAACCTGCAGCCTTCAGTAGTACAGCCCAGGGGGATGGGAAATATATTGATGATATAAATTGACCCTTAGGCTTGATTGTGCTCATAAATATTTGTGGCTATGATGCTTCAGAAAATGAAGGCGTTTAAGCCTCTTGGCACTTGATAAAAAGCACTTGATGAGGCTACAAGTCTTTTTTTTCTTTTAAGAAATCATATTTTGCAAATTAAAATTAAATCAAGTCGGAAGTAAACATAGGCAGAGCTTTGTCCAATGCAGAAGATTAGCAGAGCTGCAGTTTGGTTGCCAAGGATTCATTTAAATCATTGCTGCAGAAGGCACTCAAGAAGATGCCACAGGCAACAATTCAGTCCTGACTAGGAATGATAAAGTACATGATTTCATAGTTATTTGGAATTCTCTGTTTCCTTTTCCTGTTCCATTTGAATGCATAGGCAATCAAATGGTTTTGCGGCCAGCTTTTTGCATGAAAAGTATGGCAGAGAACATTTCCTCCAGAGAAATTTGGAGTTGGACTCCAGTTGCCATGACTGTAGCCTTATTAACTGTTGTCCTCTGTCCAGTACTTTAAATCCAGTCCTGACTTATTGCTCCATCACCATCATCATTATTAAACATTTGCTGGTAGACTTACTTCTATACTATAGAAATCCCATATAACCAAACAAAGTGCATGTGAACCAGGCACTTTCAAACTTGAGTCAAAATTAGTACTGAGGGGAGAGAGAATTTGCATTCAGAAACACAATTATAAATAACGAAGCATACTTGGCAGGAGCTGAAAGAAAAAAATTCTGAGTTTCACACTTCAAAACTTTACTAATATTTTGGCATGAATTTTGGGTTTCATTATTGCTAGCTGTTGGGCTTCATGAGGAGAAAGACAGTTTTCAAAATTCTGAGCTTGGGTTCTGCTGCTAAAACCAATATTAAAAGTTATGGGATTTGTCTAGTCTTGGGTTTTTGGAGCTTTGCTGACCTAATGCTAACAAATTATTGGTTTTCAGAGACTTGGTAGAGTAATAGGCATGTTCATTTTTCCCTGAAGTGCATTAGTCTCCTTTCAGACAGGCTTTGGAGTTGTTGCAGTTTTTGAAATATTTTTGACTTGTATAGTAAAGAGAGGAATTCTTTAAGGTTACTTTCCTTTATTTTCCTTTATTTTCATTATTTCCAGTAGTATGTTCAATTAGAATGAATTTCCCTTTTAACCTGTTGACGAAAGCAAGGATGTAAATCATATGGATCCAGCTAATTATCGCCTCTCATTACATCAAGTAAGGAATAACAACTTTTTCTTTTCTAGACAAGCACTTCTCTATGTCTCCATGTAAATCAGGGTTACCTAAACTGGTGTTCTCAACATCTGGAGAGCATCATATTAGCTACCCTTGATATAGATATTCATCCTGGATTTCATCTGCCACAAAGCCACATTATTATTATTTTTAACTCCAGCCAATATTGCACCTAGTAAAGAGTCTATCTTATGCATAATAATTTCCATATTACTTGTCTTTTCTTTTTATTAACACAGACCTCCTAGCTGTGCCTCCAGACCTCACTTCTGCTGCAGCCATGTATAGGGGCCCCGTCTACGCTTTGCATGATGTGTCAGATAAAATCCCAATGACCAACTCACCCATTCTTGATCCACTTCCCAACTTGAAGATCAAGGTGTTCAACAATTCGGGTGCAGTCACTCCACAGGATGAGCTGTCCGACTTTTCGTCCAAACTCTCCCCGCAGATCACTCAATCCTTGCTGGATAACGAAGCATTAAACATTAAAAACCAGAGTCTTGCACGGCACACAGACCCATCGTGCACTGCTTTTAGCACCTTCAACTCTCTTGGAGGTCATCTGATTGTACCAAATTCAGGTAAGTGACTTCAAATAGTTCTTTTTTATTTTTATTTTTAAAAAAACCACCTGACTGATGTGTGCAGAAATATCATTTAAAGCGTATATATATATATGTGTGTGTGTGTGTGTGTGTGTGTGCGCGCACACACACCAGCAAATAAAATTATTTAGGTCACTCTTAGAAATCTATGTCTTCTGTGTTTAGACCAAAGAGTGCTTTCTCCCATTGGGGTTTATTCAGCTATTACACATATTCGCTCCCCAAAGCCCTGGCCTTCTTTAGCAGAAAATTGCAAAGCTCTGAGTCATTGCCTTCAGAAGCACTGGCCTCTCAACTTCCATGTGTGAAGTGGGATTCAGAACCCTTGACCTTTTCTTTCATGCAGCACCAAAAGACAAACCAACCTTCAAGGCAGAAAGCCTCACTGTTGGCACTAGACATAAAAGGACAAATTAATTACAAAACAATTTAGTCATTCCAAGTTTCGGTTTGCTGTAAACACCATGGACAGAAAGGAAGATGCTTAGAATACAAAGATTTTTTATTTTTCTCGGTGCAGATTCCAGTGCAAAGCATTCCTCTTGCTGCATTGAACCATTCAATATATATGTGTTTTTATATTTGAAAGTTTTTATGCA
This sequence comes from Zootoca vivipara, assembly GCF_965207765.1. NCBI lineage: Eukaryota > Metazoa > Chordata > Lepidosauria > Squamata > Lacertidae > Zootoca > Zootoca vivipara. The sequence goes on from NC_142583.1 coordinate 56,894,036, forward strand.
ATATTTAGGGGGTTCAAATAGGGAAAGTTCTTTTTTCAGGATTATAATGCTCATTTTCAGAAGCACATATAAATGCACACAGAGCATTGAAAAGGAAGGGTTTCTAGCTGAATAGGGGGAACTCGCTGTGCATTTAACTAATGCATGTTTGGGCTATCAGGAATTTTCACAAATGTGCATAGCTCTGGGGTGGAGTATGCTACCACAATGCCACCACCCCACCCTTCCTAGGTGTCCATTGTACCCATTTAGAACATCTGAAAAAGGGTAGCCTGGATAGCTCAGTTGGTTAGAGCATGGCGCTGATAACACCAAGGTTGTAGGCTCAATCCCTGTATGGGACAGCTGCATGTTCCTGCATTGCAGGGACTCGATGAACTTCAGGGTCCCTTCCAACTCTACAACTCTATGATTCTATGATATTGCATACTGATTTAAGGAATCCCCCTTCTCCCCCCAAAACAACAGCAGCAGCAGCACCTTAGCAGGATGTTGGGGGCCCTCCTGAACAAACATAGGGAAATGCATAGGAAGTTACCTTATACAGAGTCGGAGCAATGGCTAGCTCAATACTGTCGCTGGCAGTGGTTCTCCAGTCTTCCCATCCCAACCTGAAGGAAGCAGGGGTTGAACTAGGGATCTTCTGCAAGAAAGCAGAAGATCTATCTGTTTGTTATAGTTCTTCCCCTGAACATGAGGTTGTGGGGGGCGCTGGGAGGCAAGGGGTTGCTGAACAGATATGAAACTTGCATTCCATTAACTTCCTTAATTTATTTTAGGATCATGATCTGGTTTGGAGTGATTCCTAACTCCCCATGCCCTATTCAACAATATTCAGGACTGACTACCGCCACATCTAAAGGGTAGACGATGGCCAGATAAACGGATACCTTCTGGGCGGCAGAAATAAAATGCTCCTGTTGTTTCAAGGGGCAATGCTTTGCTGGCCTTTCTAAAAGTTTAATTAAATGAGAATTGCCAAGGGAAACGATCCCATTACTACTGTTTGGAATAGTAGATGTAATTGTTGTTTTCCCCTCCTTCGTTTTTACAATGTAAGCAACAGAGCAGCCATCTGCTTGTTCCTTAAATAAAACAAAAAGGGAGAGGGGAAACACCCCCTTTTCTGACTCCTACATTGCTGGAGACGAGCGGAAGAGGCATCAGCAAGTTAATAAACTGCCAGGTAAAAGCATCAAGGTAGCCATAAAGCATCCTGCTTTGTTACCAGGTCTGAGTGGGATTTTGGCATGCAGAGCCATGTGTTCCCAAGCTCCTTCCTCAAAAGGTCAGCCTGCCTTTCTTTTCCACTCTTTATTTTATCTGCTTCTCTCTCTTTCTCTCTCTCTCTCTCTCTCTCTTCGTTGTTCTGCAGGAGTAAGTTTGCTGATTCCTGCAGGGGCCGTTCCCCAGGGGAGAGTCTATGAAATGTATGTGACAGTTCACCGAAAAGAAAACATGAGGTAAAAGAAGTCTCTGCTTACGGTGCATTTGCTTTAGCACTAATTGCAGGGAGGAGGCAAAGTGTGTGAACACAGCGTTCTGATCAGCATATATCTGTATCGACACAGGGCTGGAAAAGCTGCTGAGGCCACAGAATGGTTTGCAGGCGGAATCAGAAAATGGAACACTCGTGTGTGTGTGTGTGTGTGTGTGTGTGTAAATCTAACCAGAGGTCTCTCTCACGCGGTGTAGGAATTTGAATTTTGCAGCTACTCAGCTCTCAGCTTCATGCCAGTACAGTGGTGCCTCACTTAACGAATGCCCTGCTTAACAAAATTTCCGCTTAACAAAAGGATTTTTCGAGCGGAGGTTGCCTCGCTAGACGAATTTGTTTTATGAAAAAATCGTCTAGCGAATCGCGGTTTCCCATAGGAATGCATTGAAATTCAATTAATGCGTTCCTATGGGCAAAACAAACAAAAAACAAAAAAAATTCAATGCATTCCTATGGGATTCGCTAGACGAATTTTTCGTTATAAGAAAAGACCCGTGGAACGGATTAAATTCGTCTAGCGAGGCACCACTGTATTCAAGGGGTGGGGGGAAGCAGCAGCCTTGAAGGTGCTCTTCAACAAGGCTGTATCCAACTCCCTCCTACCCATCCATCTCCAAAAATTGTCACACACACAAAAAACTCACCAGCATGGCAGACCAGTATTATTCTGAAATCCAGGATATAGGAACGTTGATCACAAATAATAATAATAATAATAATAATAATAATAATAATAATAATTTTTTATTTATATCCTGCCCTCCCCAGTCAAAACCGGGCTCAGGGCGGCTAACACCAATCAAATTACAATAAGATATTAAAGAAAAAACACACAATTAAAATACAGATTAAAATACAACTGCACATTTTACGAAAACACCAATAGAAATAATCATCAGTGGTAGTTGCGTGCCGATGACCTGTCACCCGCGTGGAGTAAATAAGACACAAGGACACGTGATTTTAGGTTAATGGGTAAATTAAGGCCACAACTCTATTGGTTATAGCACTCATTTAGAGGGGTATTGGCTTAGGCATTGGGCGGGAACACAACACGCGACGCCACCCGACCGGTGTGGAGACACTTAAAGGTTAACAAACAGTGGGAGGAGCTTGTTGATGCAAATACAGCTGGAAGCTTCCCCTGACGTCACCGGGGGTTGTGCCATGGCCCTAACCCCAATAGGGCATTGGACAGGATCCACGACCACCGGATACCCTTAACGGGATACCCCTAGGAGGTAGGTGATGGCCTCAACATGACCTCCGACACACAACACAGATACATCACATATTGAATAATCCAATGCCTAACCGCCAATACCAAAAGTTGTGATGAATTGCTATGAAGTAGGCGAAAAAACCAAGAGGCCGATGCCAATTTGCCGAATGGATAAAAAACTCCTACCATGCCCCTTGGGCAACCAAGGCAATCAACCGAAGTCCACAGCAAGGTCAAAGCAAAGCAATGCCTAAAGGGAGGGAGGGTGGGTGATCCATTGCGGGCAGGAAGCAAAGAGAAAAATCCCCGCCACCGCAGCTGCTTAAACGGAGCCAGACTCTGGCCCCCAGCAAGCCCTATTGGCCGGCTGAGGAGTATGACGCAGCGGTGAGGAGGGGCTGATGCAGGGGGCTGAACACGCCCCCTGCAGACATGGGAAACGGGCTCCACCCGCAAACCCTCCCCTCTAGGAGGAGAGGTCTTGTTTGAGTACTGAAGTACAAGCTTGATTTTAACAATGGAAAGTTACTGCAATCCTGTACTTGGAAAGAAGTCTTGTTGAGTTCAGTGGGTCTTATTCCTAGGTAACTGTGCTTAAGATTGTAACCTAAGGTAACCATGCATAAGATTGTGTTGTGAGTGTTAGAGGCGTGAGAAAACCAGGCCCTCTTTCAGCAAAGCTAATTTGCTGCAAACGTGGCATCCCATGAGCCTCACTTCAGAATACAACAAAGCAGCTCTTAATAGCTCAGACTAAAAGCAGAAATGTGTTATTCCTCCGGGCCTCCATCCCAGCTCCTTGTTTTTGCACCTCCATGCTCCAGAACTTTTATCTCTGTTTCTAATATCCCTAGATTCATTCCGCTTGAGCTCGACAGCATTCACTCTTTGGCCAAATAATAAAGCTGCTCTTTCTGCTGGGTGAAGGTTGTAGGTGTCAAAGCACTGTGAGGTCTCTCACATGCTATCTTCCCATTAAAGCACATAAAAGCCTGAGGGGGTCGGTGAAAGTGTTAGTAAGCCATCAACCTGGGGATGTAATGGTCCATATGAAATGGTAGTGTTGCTGTCAGATACTCACAGGATCTTGCTTCACTCTCCCCAAAAGGCATGTTAATGGCAAGGGAAATTCTGTAAGTTCGGCATCATTTCAGGAATCTCTGCCATCCCAATGTAATTATGCCCATTGTTTATTTCTAGGCTAGAGTCTTTACAGCTGATAGATATTTTGGGAGTGTAGTTTACTCCCTTCTCTGTTGGACCTTTTCTCATCCAGAGTACAGAATCCCTCCATTCCTAGGCCTTGTGTGTGTGTTATTATTTTCAACTTTTGAACCATCATTCTGCAATAACATAAAAAGAGGGGAGAGAGCACTTTAAAGAGCCAAGAAAAACAAGCAGGAAGGAATGAAGGAACTCTGGAGGGATAGGAGAATGGTGCAGTGTCAGGAAGTGCTGAGGACCATATAAAATGAGATTGGGGCCACAAGTCTATAGTCTAGGGAAGGGGTGGCATATGAAGGTGGTAAGCACTTCTGGGTGACACGTGAAAGTGGTAGGCATGGTCACAATTCAGCCATGCAAAAGCCAGAGGTTTCTACAAATGCAAACCTCTTTGTCCTCCATCCAGAAGAGCAGGAAACATGATCAAATGATGCATTCTAGCCAGTGCAGAGAAGGACCAATATGAGGTATGGTTTGGGGGAGAGAGGCTTGGAGAGTCACATTCGACCACTTGGCATGAAGTTCCCTGCCCCTGATCTAGAACCACCCTCTGGAATCACTTACCAGCCTGAATTAGACAGCCACCTAATGTCAAGAAGTTTAGGTGCCCATTGAAGACGTTTGTATTGAAGATGGCTTTCCCTGAGGGTGTGACCCAGTTGCCAACGGAACATTCATAGTATATTTGCAGATATGTGGTTGTTTTCATAGAAATGATTTTATTGCTTTTAGAAGTCAAGTGTCTTGTTTTATCCTTTTTTTAAAAAAAAATGTCTACTGCTTTGATGACCTCCAGCCTTGAGCCGGTTTATAAATCTAAAATTTAAAAATACAATTAATTAAAGTTGCTTTATAGAAGCCTTCTCCAACCTGGTGCCCACCAGATGTTTTGAACTATTGGGGCTGATGGCACATGTCGTCCAAAACATATGGAGAGCACCAGGTTGGCAAAGACTTCTATAGTTTATAGTCAACTTGAACTTTGCAGCACTTACCAGAAAGGCTGGCTACCATTGCTCTGGGATTTTTGTGTTTTTTATTGCGTGCTTCCTTCTGGTGCAATGGTTTGAACATTAAGGAACATCACATCTTGCACTGAGGAATAACTGTGATGATAGATTTGAAAAACAAACCTGCTTCTACGTAATATTTATTAAAATCATGTGAAAAACATGGATTTCCCTTCCTATAATCTTGGCAGGCCACCAATAGAAGACAGCCAAACCCTTTTGACCCCTGTGGTGAGCTGTGGACCTCCAGGAGCACTGCTGACCCGCCCTGTCATTCTGACAATGCACCACTGTGCGGAACCAAACACGGAAGACTGGAAGATCCAGCTGAAGAACCAAACTGCCCAGGGACAGTGGGAGGTGAGTCTACAAACCTTCACCGTAAACCACCATAATTGCTTGCTTGCCACAACTCTTCAGGACAAGTTATTTTAGTCATTTGTGGTAAATTATCTGGGTATTCTAAATAATGGCAGCATCACACCGCCTCTGGACTGGATATCTATGCCAGCAGGGTTGTAGATATGGCAGTATTCTGCCTCTCTGTGTAGGTAGGTCTGCAGTTAGAGGACGATGTGACCTTAGATTAGATGTGGGGAAATCAGGGGAGATTATAGCTCAAGTCTATTTTACACATGTTTTGCATGCACAAGCTACTTGTTTATTTCAAGGCCCAGTTCAAGTGTTTTGTGTGTGTGTTCTACACAGCTTAGATTCTGCCTCTTCTGCATATATTCCCCATGTCACTGAGAAACTCCATTCCAAGTGTTCTTACTTTCTGTAATGCGGTGGAAGAGCCCTTAATTGAATTAGGCTTCAGTTGGAGTCCCTGTCTTTTATTCCTTGTGCGTGCCATTTACTCTCATTCTGTATATGGCGTTTCATCGTGTTTATTGCTTATATTTCATTTTTGTATTTCGTTCATTGAGCCTTGCTGTGAAGCAGTATAGAAATGCAATAAAATAAATAAATATCGATTGATGGATTGAATTTATATGCCCAAAATACCCAGGGCAGCAAACAGATACACACAATTTAAAAGCAATGCTAAAACATTCTAAAAAGAATTATAATTAAAACAAACAAACAAACAAACCCAAAAGCAGTTACAGCTAAATACATTTTCCATCCATTAACGGAAGCCCTGAGGCATTCAGCCCTTTGCATCTTTGAATCCAGAAGCTTGGGGCTGCAAAAAGCTCTCTGGGCTAAATGGACCAATGCTCTTTTTGAGGAGAAGGCAGCTTCATATGTTCATCATGACCATGCAGTTATTAAAACTAGTTTCTGGAATCACACACATAGTCTGTAAACAATCACCAAGATTCTTGCATAGTAAACCTCTCCTTCAGCAAGCACACACTCTTCCTCACTCATACTTTTTTGGAACCGATCTCCTGCCTCTTGCTCTTACTCAATTGAACAGATGTTTGCATGGCTGGAGGCAGGTCAGCTTTATGAGTGCCTGCACAAATGCTTCATGACGTGGCTGGCAGGGGTGCGTAGAATCAGCATTTCAGGTGGCACCTTTCTTCCTAGCCCTTAGGAAGGATGGTTTCACCTTTGCAAATGTGCAACATCACCTCTGCCCAGAGTCTTGAATCTGTTCCCAAGCTAGGAATTAACCAGACCCAGCAGCCCTATTTCCCTTGCATCATCAGCATTACCAGCATCCTTTGGAGACTGCAGAGAGACGGTTCATCAGAGCGCCATGTGTCACAGATATAACGTTTGCAGTAAGGAGCTGCACAGTCCTCTGTTCTTGCTTGTTTTATTTTTAAACCAAACTTACCAGCCACCTTTTGTCTCCAAGCAGTATTGCACAGAAAAATAAGCAGGGAAAGTATTCAAAAGTATCTCTTTGTCTGTGGTCAAGTGGTAGGAAGCTTCCTCTGAGTCGGACCATTGGTCCATTACTACTGTCTGCACTGACTGGTAGCGCTTCTCCAGGATCTCCGACAGGGGTATTTATTTTCCTGCCCGACCTGGAGATGCTAGGGATTGTGCCTGGGACTTTCTGCATGCAAAGCAGGTCACCTGCCATTGCACTATAGCCCTTTCCCTGTGGTTTTGTTTTGCATATGGAACTGTGAGCAAGATAATTGTCCACCACAAGCATAATCAGTTATGCAGGTCAGTTTTCTCCATGCTCTTGATCTCCCCTTATGCTCTTCCTTAGTAAGCTTGCAAATAGAATGAGTGAGATGGCATTCACGAGATGTTTTGTTAGAAATAGATCAGTGCACTTTCCCTGCTAAGCTTTCTTTTAGAAGTCGATGTATCTGATATAACTAGTGTTTCTTTTTAGTGGTAGACTCATGTTAGACATGCTTCTAGAAATAAGTAAATAAAAAACAAGGGTCCCGAAAGATATAGTCCCTAAACTTATTTGAATGCTGCTCCCTGATGCTCAGCTTCTTGGCTATCTCTACGGTCAGACACCTCCTGCTTTTTAAAACCTCACCATTGCACCTTAATTGGGTAGGTGGTTCCTGAACCACAACAGTGAGCTGGATGGATCCCATCATGCATATGGCTGAGCATGTTTGTTCTTTTGTGTAACTTCCCACTTTTTAGGATGTGGTAGCTGTTGGAGAAGAAAACTTCACCACCCCATGCTACATTCAGTTGGATCCAGAAGCCTGCCATATCCTGACAGAAACTCTCAGCACCTACGCCTTGGTAGGGCAGTCGATCACCAAAGCAGCTGCCAAGCGTCTCAAGCTGGCCATCTTTGGACCACTGATCTGCTCATCCTTGGAATATAACATCCGTGTCTACTGCCTGGATGACACCCAAGATGCCCTTAAGGTAATAGACTCATTCATTTTAGAATTGTGTGTGTGGAGATCTAAATGCTGCCCTTACCATATATTAGCCTCCTGATTACAGCTATTGTTCATTTTTTAGACTTCGTTTTTTTGTGCATCAGGTCGGATTTTGTACAATACTGTACTTTGTTTTATAATACGGAGGGGAGCAAAGAAAGAAAGCAGAAGTACCAACACTGCCTTTTGCATAATTATTTCTCTTGTACATTAGACTAATTCTTCTCCCAGCATTCTTCCTTCTTTTGTTTACCTGTATCATCACCTGGATTCTGAGATTTTTGCATTATTAACAGGCCATAAGGTTCACCAGAACTTCATTGGTGGTTCATGTATTTTTAATGCTAAGTGCCAGTTCCCCAGAGATGCAAAACATATAAATGCCTCTTTGTAAATAGTTGATAACGATTAAAAAAAAAAGCACCAGGGCTGTTAATCAAGCACTTGCTGCTATATTACTTTCTTCTATGACTTTGTCTGCAGTTTTTTGCCCTGAGAATTTGCAATTGAAATGTGCCTCGGCTGTTGCTTTCCCTATCGGTGCATGTGGCCTTATATAATGCAGATCTAAATGTATTTCATTTCATTTATTTATTTCGTTCCAAGACACTCTTCATCAAGCAAGTGATCCCAGGATGGGGTGCATCAAATATAAAATCAAACTAACCATAAAACAATACAGTATACCAATCAAAATAGTTAAATGGCTCCAATAGAAAGCATACAAATATCAGTCAGTATTACCTCTCTTCCTCCTAACTATAGAAATTGGTGTCCTAGTGCATCAAGGAGCCACAGCATTAAAAGCCTTGGGAAAGAGATAAGGTTTTTAGTTGGTGCCGGGGGGGGGGGGAGTGTTAACTGATACAGTATTCCATAGCTGAGGAGCCACTGCTGAAAAGACCCTTTTATGCAAGGGAGAGGTGCAAACCTCACTCAAAGATGAGCTATCAAGTAAAGCACAGGTGAGGAACCCGTTGGGCCCAGTGGCTCAAGGTCTTCATCTCCTCCTTAACTATACTGAGTGGCATTTAACTTGGAGCAAATGTATGTAAGTGCTTCTGTGAATTTGTTACAGCAGGCCTCCAAGGGTCCCAATAACCCACCATTTGGACCAGATCCCCAAAGCCCATTGACCACTTAGAAGAACTCAGCTGAAGAACTACTTGAAGCCCCAAGGATGGTGGAGATCTAATCTTTCTTTGCTGCCATCCACACCACCCATTAGGCAATAATCATTATTGCAATAAACTAAGACAATTCCAGACATGTACGGAAATCGGATGCCTAAAATGACGTCAGGGGGGGGGGGGTTTCCTTGGAGATTTTTTTTTTAAAAAAAATTGTGATGCGTATGACAAGGACTCCAGCTGCCCATGGTGCCACTGCTATTGGTGCTAGCTGTTGTCTCCCTCACTTGGCTGTGCACAGCCGCCCCATCGGGGAACCGCTTCTCCAAGGTGCAGATGGTGTGGTAGGCAGCGGCAGCACTTCAGCATGTGGGGGCAGCGCAGTGCCCTAAGTGTGGCGGGCTCTTGCCATGGCTGCAGTGCTAGCACTTGGCGCTCCTTTCCCAGGGGCCTGGACCCGCTGTTTACATCTCTGAGCCTGCCCACCCGACCACAAAGTGTGAGTGCTCCTGCCCGACACAGCTCTCACCATCTCCTGCAGGTTAAAGGGAGGCAACATTGCCTCATGTGCAAGTGTGTTTGTGTGTGTGTGTGTTCCGTAAACCGGACGCGAGAGCATCGCTTTCACTCTCCATGAACTCTGTGATCCAGGGAGGTTGGGCAACCTCTTGCAGTAGTGGAAGAGGCTCCCCCCATGCCCCACTCTCGGCCTGAGGCAACTGTATGGTTGCAGGAGGCTGGGCGGGCTCCTTGCAGGCAGTGGCAGGAAGAGAGAGCAGGTTTGAAGGGGAACCATAGAGAGAGCAAGGCAGCAATGGCCAGAGGTGCCTGCCAAAGGAAGCAGGAAGGCAGGGGATCCAGGGCGGGTACTGGGCTCTGGGGAAATGAGAGGCACTATTAGGTCAGCCTAGGTAGATTTGCTGCATGATGGTAAAGGTCCTTCACTGGTGACATCTATACTGATGTGAAGTTTAGATTCCCATCATTAAGTGTTTGGCTGGATTGCCAGTATCTTACTGTCACCACTTGCAAGTTTCCTACAGAGTGGATTATTCCCAAGAGTTTCACATAGCAAGAATTCATAACAATATCAATAACCTCTGTCTAGAAGACATTTGCATTTTATAATGCTTTGCTATCAAATTAAATTTTCATTCCGAATGCATTTTGGCACCATGTCTTCCAGAACATCAAAGCATACTATCTTTTGTTACAAAAGCAGAGTGACTGGTTTCTGTAGTGATTGGAAACACAGGGGAGAAGTGTTTGAAGGAGTAGGATGAAGACAAGGTATATAGGTTTTTGAAAGCTGAAGGTGGTATCAAAGAGGTGTTGCCCTTGGTGGGTGTGCACTCATTCCCTTGTCACCACAGGTCAATCCAATTTTGTAGGTATTTGTAGAGGGGTTTAAAAAAAACCCTGCAACACCTATTTGAAAACAGGTAACAGCAGAACAGAACAAATTAGTACACCATGGGTGATACTACCTGTGCTATACCATCTTAAACCCTCTTAAAAACTATTATCTCCCTGCAGCTGCAAAAAGCAAGCCAGCAAAGCTTCCTTGCTCTGCATGGGGTTTATTTGGGGCAATGTCTGACAGTTCCTCTTGGAAAATTACTGCATTTTATTCATCATAATATTATTACTTGCATCCCAGACTCATTAAAAGGGGATTAAGTTCTAAGCAGTGTCAGGGTCTGAGTCTCCCAAAGACAATAATCTTTTCCTCTCTGCCCGTCTTAGTCCACATGGTCTGTGGGTGTCTTCTCATTTTCTCTGGAATTTGCATGCACAAGGAAACATCTTCTGAGAATTAGTAATAGAGGCATCTAACCTGCTGACATATGCAGGAGCCAATGAGGCTGTTCCCCAGGGCTTTGTTGGTTGTGCATATATGCACTGTCTGCATAAGGGTGGCATACAGAAATATTGTGCGTGTATCTATGTATGTATGTACAAGTATGTATGCATGTACTATATGTTTGTGCATGTGTGTGTGTGTCTGTGTGTGTGTGTCTGTAGTCTGTTGGTTTGGTTTGCAGATGTGCAGATCTTGACTAGCATAATAAAACTAAGCACAACAAATGTCCCACAGGACCATATGTGGCATGCCAGCAATAAGTGGAGTTTCAAAGCATGTGACAAGCCATTGTACATTGTGTATGCCATAAGGACCACCTGTTATGCAGACCTGCCTGAGGTTTCATCCCAGGAAGCAGCAGCTTTCCCCATGGCTGATTTTTAGCAGTAGTCAAAAGCAGGGGCAGCTACCTTAAGGGAGGCCAGCTGCAAAGTGAGATGGCAGGACTCCGTTACTCTGTAAGATGGTGCCACCAATGCTGATTTAGCTACTTTGTGGACTGTCGTTTGACCTAGCAGGGAACAGCAGGGATTGTCACAGCTGCCGTGTGGCTTTCGGGCTTCTGCTGCATTGAATCAGCATGCTGACCAGTCAGAAAAAGCCCTCAAACTTGGAAGTGTTGTCAACCGGATAATGCCAAGGAGACAGGCTAAATTTGGGATTCTGCACACTCTGCAGCTGAAACAATCAAAATCTTTAAGTGCTCCCTGCTCCACCTTCATTAGTTTGCATGGGGAGTTCAGGTTGGTCACTTAGGAATCGCCAAGCAAGAGGAACTGCAGCAGCAAAAAAAGAGGGCAAAAGTAGGCGCGGATTTTTGTAAGATTTGCATAGGCTAATTCAGTGTTTCCTAACCTTGGGTCTCTAGCTGTTTTGGGACTACAACTCCCATCATCCTTAGGTAGCAAGACCAGTGGTCAGGGATGATGGGAATTGTAGTCTCAAAACATCTGGAAGGCCGAGGTTGAATAAGCCTGGGCTAATTGGTATGTAGAGTTGCAAATATAGAAACAATTGCTGCAATTTAAGTATTAAGTACATCTCATCATAGTAGGAACTGTCTTCTTTCCAGTTCTCAACTATAGATAGGTGATTTAAAGACCCCCCTGCTCTCTTTTTCTTTATCTTTAAAAGGACTTGCACTTTGGACAGAAGTCTGATCTCTATGAAGCAAGACACATGGGGACCCTAGGGGTTGTTGTATATGGTTAATGCTAAAAATGAAGTGGATTGTTAGGGACTGGCTGGATGCAGACGAGTGGTGGGAGGCACCAGCTGGGGAACCCCCGAGGGAAACCCCCAGTGGAAGAAGGCTCAGGGCAAGGGGATTGGTGGTGGGACAGTGATGAGTGGTCACAGGGAGAAGAGGGAGCAGACCGGTAGGGGGAGGTGTTGGAAGCTGAAGGGGCAACAGGGTTTAGTGAAGTGAGCAAGAAGAGGCTGTGGCAGAGAGCAGTGCAGAATCAGAGGTAGGAGAGCAGGGGGGGGGCAGGAGACAGAGATGAGGCAGGCTGCTGAAGTCTCCCACTCCTTCTGTGACTAGCTCCCCTCTTTCCCCCGGGTCTCCTAGATCATGCAGAGAAATGAAAATAGCAGAGCAGAGATTGGTTGTGTGCAGATACCGTCTATGACTGCTTGGAAAAGACCCTTGAGAGGAGGGGACTTCGGCAGCTGTGGGAAGGCGAGGACCTTCAGTCCTCACAACTGCCTCACTGGGGATAGACCTACTTGGAAGAGCTTTGCAGGGATCAGTAGGCCTGCACCATTTTGATTGATTTGAATAAAGAGTTAACTTCATTGACACCGTGTTTTTACTGCTGACCTATGTTGGACTCCGGCTCCTGACACAGACTGAAATATGATTGAAGTGGGAGCTTCCTGGTTTTTTTATTATTATTAATGTAGTATCCCTTCTAGCTGGTTATAAGACTATAGCCCTGGGATCACCAGCCTGCCAATACCAGCCTGCCAATACCAGCTCTCACTAAATGCTGCAAGCACCACCTGGTTGAATGTTTGTGTGGAGCTTTTGCCTTGAATTGCCTATCCAGCACTGCCTTTTCTTACCACATTCTGGCCTGTTTCTTCTTGGTATGAAGACAAGGAATGGTCCATGGTACCAAACAACAAATAAATGATAGTGGAGCAGGGAGAAATGGTGAATTCATTTCACATGGATTCTTCATTAGCGACCTTTTCATTTGTGGGAGTTCCATTGACCCTACTTTATGGATAATGAATATGTGCTCACAACTCCTTCCTATATAGAGTGTCTCTATAGAGTGTTTGTGTGTTAATTTCCCTAAGCTGTCAATCATATATTGCTATTTATAAATCATCCATGGCTTGTCATGTACATATTCCCCCCCCCAAACATTCACCAAAGGCTGAAGAGGTGTTCTGATTATAAAAGGCAAAATGCTGCATTTCTCCTGACAGACTTGCTCCTCAAATTATTCAGCTGAAGCATTCCCTGAACAATTGCCAAAGTCTTAGGTGCAGCAGCAAACCCTAATGATGTGTCATAAATAATGCCTTGTTCCTTGTAAAAACAGCTTGTTTTTCTTCCTTGTGTAATGGTAGCAGAAATGTTTTTGTCTCATCCAGCACTAATCAGTAATAAAGCTTACATGGTGAGATGCGGTAGGAATGTACAATGTGGGTCAGCTATTGCCACTGTTCTTCATTTCTTTATGGGTAAATGAAGGACCCCTACCACTGTCCTTTAAAAAAAAAATGCAAATGGAAACTATTGAAAACTTACTGCAAACTGTCCCCTTTAGTGCTGTCAATTTCCTCCCCTTCTCCCTTTCTGCACCACAGTTTGCAAGACTGAGGACCAGTTCTTTTGTTAAATTTGTATCCCACCTTTCCACCCGATGGTGCTCATGGCCAGCTGTGTATTTGCCGTCTCGATTACGCTAGAATTGTGGAGAACGGCTCCCCCACCGCCAAGCTTCTCACTGCAGTATTCAAGTCTGGGATCACGTGGCTTTCCTTAAGTTGCGTGTGTCTATTTTTGTTTAAATTGCATCTCACTTTATAGTCCCGGTGGGACCCTCCAGGCAACTCACAAAGCATCATTAAAATCACAATATTAGAAAATGACAGCCATATCATAAAACCAACATACACAATAAATTAGGTAGAGAAACAGCAGCAGTAAGAATTCATTTTCAGAGTGGCCCCACGCGCCTTTTTAAATAAATGTTTCAACTGATCTCTGAAGGTTATGTTGTGTAGGGAGTCTCTCTAGGGCAAGGGCAGCCAAAATTGTGCCGCCCAGATGTTGATGGATTACAGTGGCTGCCACCACTGACTGGCTGGGGGTGATCATGGAGTGATGGGAGCTGGAGGCAAACAGCCTCTGGAGGGCATTTCTTTGGTTCTTCCTGGGCTAGGGAGATGATTTCACAGCTTTAGGACCAGCCCTTCCTTTGGATGCACAAGTAACACTTGTCATGAGATGCCTTTCACTCCTGGATCTGGTCCCTCAACTGCAGCCTTTTCTAAAAATATATATATTGGCCACATCTATCCATGTCCCAGTAACACCCAGGCTAGATAAATATAATGTGTAGTTGTACAGTGGACAGTTTTTTTAAGACTGAAAATTTCACCTGCTTCAGAGCACGGCAGGTAGACCATTGCATCGATCCAGTTTGTTTCCATGCACAATGCAGAGTGCTGATTTTGAATATAAATCCCTAAATAGCTTGGTCCTAGAGTGCTTCCCCATATAAACCTGCTGAGCCCTCCACTGAAGAGGCCTTTTTGCAAGATCAGGTGCCATTAAAGAGCATTGTTTTAGATTCTTATTTAGTGGCATAATTTTTGATGATCTGATTGTAAGCTGCTCTGGAGACTCTTAGAGTGGAGAAGCATAAAAGTACTTGAAATAGCAGATCAAGGCTGCATTCTTATGCACAGCTTGAACGCAGTGGGTCTCCCTTCCAAGTTAACAGGCATCGGATTGGCATGCATATAAATAAATGTCTGAAATACAGGGCCAGCCCTATCATTAGGCAGAGTGAAGTGGCCAGCTAATGCAACAGATTTTGAATGTCATAAAGAGGCAGAAAATTGTTGTTTAATTTATTATTGTTGTATTTTTACTCCCAGGGAGGAGGAGAGGCACTTACAGGCATACTAATATAACGTGACTGGCTTTGGGTAATTTAACTTGAGGGCAGGAACATTGCTGCTCTGCCTCAGGCAGCAAATTCCTGTGAATTGGCTTAAATGTCTAAGGCTCTATATGAATGATTAGTACGGTAGTAGTAGAATTATATTAGCAAGTTCATGCATATGCATGTGTAAGTGAAGATCTTTGATGGTATATATACCAAGGCAGTCTGTGTGGGGCATACATCAGTTTGCTGTAAGGAAATGTAACAAATTTTCCTTTAGACAAAACTGGGAGATAATTTGGGTGTAATGAACGTTGATAGTAATCAAATAATTACTATTGATTTGCTCTTTAAGATGTCTTCATCAGCTAATTAAGGTGTACTCAAAGGAACCTGGAACTGATTGATTGGCAGAACCTTATTTCTAAAAGCTTTCTAATTACATTCCTTTTCTTCTAATAGTGTACAGACAAACACCATTTTGACTTTAAGACTGGTCAGGTTAGTTGGGACATCAGACTTATCTCTTAAGCTAAACAGACAACATGGCAAACATATCACTGCTCAAGCAAAACCACATTTTATACTGGATTTCAAAAGTTTTCCCTGTTTCTGTGCATGGATTTGTAATGAGAGGGGAAAGTGGTGAACTGATTAAGTGACCTGTGATTTTGTGATAATATGAGCTGAAGTCTTTTGAAGGCAAAGAATAAGATGCTCTTGAAGACCTCTCAGGCAGAACAGAATGCAGAATGACACAGTAGTCTGGTTTGCATGTAATACTCTAACATGGTTAGTTTTATTGTCTGAACCCTGACTAGTGGCTTAACTTTGACTTATTTACTGCCAGCAAACAAACCAAATCTGAACCCATGGTTTGTTATGGTTTGTTAAACAATCCAGGGCTTAGTGTTATATGTGAGCCACACCAATGTCAGTACTGTTCCATTCACTGTTGAAATGGAGTCTGATTGTGTCCTTTCTCTGGTAGACGGAGGTATAACAAATGTCTTCCTATGATGCTATCTAGTAGTATAGAGGTGGTTGTGTTAGTCTGTTGAAGCAAAATCAGCCTAAAATCTTTTTAAAAATATTACACACACACACCCAAAAAACCCCCACCGTTAAATGGATGTTGTCTTTCTTTCAATACTCAGGAGGTGCTACAGCTGGAGCGGCAAATGGGTGGACAGCTGCTAGAAGAACCAAAGGATTTGCATTTTAAGGGTAGCACTCATAACCTCCGCTTATCCATTCATGATATCACCCATTCCCTCTGGAAAAGCAAGCTGCTGGCTAAATACCAGGTAAGCATTGGGGGCTGCTAGAAATAACTACCATTGTGCTAAGAAGAATGCCGTAGAAAGGCCTAGAGATTCAGTGCCACACCTGCATGTATAAGTATACTTTAAAGCCAAATATGCAGTGGCTCCCTAGGAACAAGTATGCTTAGGTTCCCAATATTTTTACTTTAAAACTAGATGATCTTCTTCTTCTTCTTCTTCTTCTTCTTCTTCTTCTTCTTCTTCTTCTTCTTCTTCTTCTCCTTCTCCTTCTCCTTCTCCTTCTCCTTCTCCTTCTCCTTCTCCTTCTCCTTCTCCTCCTCATTCTCCTCCTCACCCCCAGTACATTCAGTGTTTCTTTCTGTTTCTGCTCCGACATGGTTCATCTTTGTTCATGCCAAGAATGTAGAAGGAACATACATTTGTAATACGAGGAATGAAAACCTTTACATTTTTGCCCATGTACTAAAAGGAGCAATTCAAGGAACGCCAAACACACTTCCCCATTAATTGATCTCACAGTGATCTCAGCTAGCAGCTTTCGGCATGCCTTTTGTTACAGAATTCCAAAAGTTAAGGTTACCGGACGTCACCATTTCCTGGGGACAGTTCCTGGATTTACAACTCAGTCCCCATAAAAAATCCATTGAAGTTGAAAAGTGTCCCCAGATTCATTGAAAAAAATCTGGTACGCTTAAGTTAAGTGTGCACTGTGCATTATTATCTTTAGTTGGTTGTGAATAAGCCAATAAACAGTGGATGGAAGTCAATGTTAATCATATCCAGAGAGTAGACTCACTGAAATAAATGGACCTACTCTGAGTATGACTTAGCTGAACATCACACATTATCCTTGCTTGAGAGTTTTATCTAGCTGGGGATTATAGCTATCACTTCTCCAACAGGAAATTCCCTTTTACCATATCTGGAGTGGATGTCAAAGAAACCTACATTGTACCTTCACCTTGGAAAGGTTCAGTCTGAACACACTAGAGCTGGTGTGCAAACTTTGCATACGACAGGTTGAAGGAGAAGGGCAGATATTCCAGCTCAACTGTTCAGTATCAGAGGTAAGGAAACTCAATCTCTTCCTACAGTCACCAATATTACTTGACCGGGCTCAGGAATTTCTACGTATGGTATCCATTAAGCCGGGGTGGGTGATCTTGCCGTCATCTTTGATCCATCTACTGGGCAAATCTGAAAGGTGCTTCTTACATATGTAACCCTTTGCCCTCTGAAAGATCCAATGGTGGATTGGGGAGTGCACTGGAAAATTTACATAGGAAAAAAGTTCATTTTGTACCCTTTTTTTACAGTGCAAACTGCAGGAGCAATCTGGATAGAATGAAAGTTTGTTTTATTTGTTTTGTTTTCGCTATCCCCCACTGAGGGATCCTAAACCCAACCAGGTCTCCTGCACTGGCAATTAATGTTTAAAAAACAGTTCTGCACTTAGAGACACAGCTATGTAGCTAATATAATGTGTAGTTGGGCCCTGAGAAGCGTTCCAGAGTCAGCTTAATGATGCGTCAGAAGATAATGTTACAATTCTGCCTGGAAAATGCCCATATACAAGGACCACAGGATCCTTGCATGTAGAACCATATCTTGTTTAGACAAGATGGACATTAGTCCCTGTTTATATAAACTGGGAGGTGATGCTCAATTTTTCTGGATGGGCTCACTCTCCCCCTAACGTATCAGGTTTGCAGGTGAGTGGCGCTGTTAGATCTGGCTGTGTCTTTCAATGCCTATGTGGCATTGGTGATATGAAACATCTGCCGCCAGCTATAGCTGGTTCACCAGCTGCAACACCTCATGGGCAGAGATAGGCTGGCTGCTGCTATCCATGCTCTGGTAAACCTCCAGATTAGAGTTCTGCAATGTTTTGTACATCAGGTCACCCTTAAACTTCAGTTAGTCAAGAATATATATATGCAGTAATTGGGATGGGATGGGTGCCCTTTATGTCAGTTTTTAAACAGCATCACTTGCAACTAGAGATGGACAAATCTGTCAATTTCAGTTTCTCTCCCAATTTTCCAGTCATAGGTTCAGTTATCCACACTCCCACCAGTGTTAGAAACTGAGATATGAAAGCTAGGAGCTAAATAGCACCTTAAACCTAGGTTATAGGCACAATAACAGAATGTCTAGGCACATTTTTATAACAAGAATACAAAGCTGAAAATGAATGAACTGCAGATAATATGTTCATTTTTCACATGGTCTAGTCCTTCCGCTGCCCACCCCCCTAATATTCTGAAGAGGGTCTCTTCTTCAGTCTTCAAAGAGTAGCTGGAAGTGGGGAGGCAGAATAAGGTCCTTCCACTTGGCAGTTTTAATCTGAAATATTAGGTGCAGTACAGTTTCCAGAGTTCAGAAACTGCTCGCACTGATGAAATTCCCTGTCACAAAATGTGCCTAGAACAATGGCTGTGTTTTGATTCGCATAGTGTTTCGCAAAGTGCAAATTAGGTAGATTCACATTTAAAACTGAATTAAACCAAACTTCTGCCCCATGCGTACTTGCAACCCATTTGTTTCCAAGTTTAATTATTGTGCTAGGTCTCTAATATAAAATTTGGGACTGACCACTCCCATAAGAACCTGACCAAGCATTAAGATCACCTCCAGATGTCCTGCTCTCAGCCCAGGTGGCAGCCAGGGAAAGGACCTTAGTGGAATTGCTCCAGAGAGACTGCTGAATCTTTTGTCCTTTTTGTGCCAGACAAAGTCTGTCTTACTTACTCAACCTTTTAATATTTTTTGGTTTCTTAGTATCACCTCCTGCTGACCTCCCCCCTTTTTACATACCATAACTTGAAGTTGTACTGGGGTGTGTGTGTAACAACTGAAAGCCACCAAACTGAAGTGCAGGATAATAAATTTAGTAAATAAATAAAATTGATATTTAACAAACACTCCTTATTATCTTCCTTGAAATAAGATGCAACTTAAATGAGGGCAGCTTACTTCCAAATAACATGTTTAGGAGTTCAAACAGATTGTTACAGTGTGTTGGATCCAAACTAAGGTAGCTGCGTATACAGCACACTGAAGTCAAAGTGGCATGTTAGTCCCCATTGAAATAAATTGAACTGGAATCATGGCTAATTCAATGGGAATTAATTCAGTAAGGACCAATTAGTCTGGACCCAACCCAGCCTTTGCCAACCAAGGGCCCTCCAGATGTTCTGGAACTCCCTTCAGCATAGCTAATGCTGATAGGAGTTGTGGTGCAAAACATCTGGAGAGTACCAGGTTTGCAAAGGCAGGTGGTGGTGGTGATGATGATGATGATGATGATTGAACTCATATACCACCCTATTCCTGCAGGCCTCAGGGCGGTTCACACATCTAACCCCATGTAACTTTTCGAAACTCGACTCGGGCTAAAAGGTTATATTGTGTATTAGAAAAAGTCATTGTGTGTAACACTGATCTATTGAAATCAGTGGAAAACTTAGAATCATATAATAGATTTAGAAGGCAACACGCAGTTCATCTAGACTGCACCCATTGCACTGCAAGAATCTTTCACTCAACATGGGACTCTGAGATTAAGAGTCTCATGCTCAACCAACCAAGACTTGATACAATGGACAAATACAATGAGCTTGCATTATGTACTCTTGAATTAACTAGCGAGCACTGCTCTGGAGAATCAGAATTGGTGTGAGAGAAGTAGACTTGGACTCGTTTCACTTCAGATCAGAGGAACTGACCTACTGACTGCCCAGAGAGACAGCGGCAGAGTGAATACTCTGTAATTTTATTTCCAAAGTGTTTTGAAGTGCTGCCATCTCACTCATGAAGTGTAAGAAAAAAGGAAAGGAAATCCAAACAGTCTCGAGGTGAAGCATTCTTGTCTTCATTTTCTATTCACGTAATTAAGGGCAAGTCATCTCGTCTGTCAGGCTGCTGCCTTGACCTCCTCTCTCTTTCTCACAGCCGGCTGTGGTACAGCCAACATTTCATCCCAGAGTTTCGCCACCCTCTTTGACTTCAGTCAAAGACCCCACTGACACTAATAAGGAATGATCTTGATGTCATGGTGCCATGGCAACCAGCCGGCAGGTTTCGTTCTGCAAGCCGTATCTCTGAGCCGCAGAGCTCCACCCCTGCTGGTTTTGGACGGTGTTTTCACCGCCGAAGCCCAGCAGGTCTGTGAAGTTCAATAACCACACAACTCCTGCAACAACAGAAGGAACAGCTTTTGGAGGAACAGGGTGGAAGGGCCAGCTATCCCTCTGATGAGTGCTGCCTGTCTGGTGTGCACAAGTGCCAGCAGATAAAGAGGGAGGTGGGATGAGGCAGAGAAACAAATAATGAGGAGGAGAAAATCCCCCTTTTGTGGAGAGATGGTTCCTCAAAGAGGGCAGCAGCCGCAGCAGCAGCAGCATAAAGATTTCATTTGAGTTGACCTGGGATAAAGAACGATTTATTTCACAGTTCATGCAGCAATATGAGCTCCCAAATGGAGTAGGGGAAAGAAATGCTGATGAGGTTTTTATGCTAGCATCTGACATCATAGATAAAGAAGTAGATGGCTGGGAGCTGATTGAGAAGGGAGGAGGTCTCTATTATGTGATATATGCCACTTTGCAGCAAGTAACACCATCTAAGGGCCATATTAGAAACATCATGAATTACCCATGCTGATGTAATTCAGCTGACAAGTACAGGGCCCAGGTTGGTTCATGTGGGGAGAGGTGGTCCTTAAAGTATTGAGGTCCTGAACACTTTGAATTGTGCCTGGATACTAACTGGGAGCCAGTGCAACGGTGTTAGATGTGTAAACCATCTTGTTTTGGTGAGGAATCTGGCCTCTGAATTTTGCACCAGCTGAAGTTTCTGATCTGCCTTTAAAGCCAACCTGCCTTTGATACACTAAGGCCTTATATGCACTATACATTCAGCTTCCCCCAAAATGTCCTGGGAATTGTTGCCTGTTAAGCCTGTTGAGAGTTGTTAAGAGACCAATTTCACTCACAGATCTATAATTTCTAGGGTTCCCTGGGAAGAGGAGTTGACTGTTAAACTACTCCGGAAATGGTAGTTCTGTGGTGGCAATAGGGGTCTCTTAACAGCACCTTTAGCAAACTAAAGTTTCTAGGATATTTTGGGGGAAGCAGTGACTGTTTAGAGTGGTGTGATACTGATATAAATGTATAGCTTGAATTCCTGTTTCCTGGGAGCTTATTACATGGCGAACATGAACCCTGTAAGACCACCTCCTTCTGTTGGTGGATTTTACCTTCTATCCACCATCCCAACCACCATGGCCAATTGTCAGGGAAGAAGGGAGTTGTACTTTAACAACATCTGGAGGACCATGGATCCCTCATCTCTGCAGCAGAATAAGCATCATTTACTTCATTGTCTGAGGGACTATCCAGTGTTCATCAGTCAGAAAGTGATTTTTTTTTCCTGGATTATTTTTGAAGGGCCAGGAGATGACAGCTGAAAGTTACTTAATTCTGCATTGTGCAACATCGCATGTAACATCTGCTTGGTTATTGGGTATAAAGTTATATATTCAGCTGGGGACTCCATAACATTAAAGACAGATGGTAAAACAAGTATCATAAACAATTATTACAATAAGTACTGTACGGAAGCAATCTCTAATTTAACCTAGCAAAGGAGCAAAAGAGCAGGTATTATCTTTAGCAGCGAAACTCTGGAATGTAACAAATGTCATCTGCTTATACATAATGAGACTCGGTAACATCAAAATGTGGAAAGAACATTAATTTTTTTTTCCTGTGCTCTGATTCTGTCTATCAGAGAGAATTATGGAACAGGGATAACACAGCTGCAATGTATTTAATGGGCGATTGCACGCCAGGGCTGTGTAAGTCCTGACCCTTTTATTCTGGGAGAGTTTTGCCTATGGCGATGCCACCCTGAAGACACCTGATCTGAACTGATCGCAGAAGCCAACCAGGGGCAGCCCCAGTTAGTATTCTCTTTACTTTCCTGTCCAGCAGCAATGGCAGGAACAGTGGCAGGACGAGTATGTGGGTACATTATCTGTTGTCCAGGTTTTCTGCTTTGCATTATTTTGAAAAGGAAGCACGGTGGCCCATGGGATTTGCAGTCTTCCCTAAGGCCACTGTAATGAAGATTGTATTTTGGAGCAAGAGTTTTAGCTGCAGACTTTGAGCACAGATACCTGTAAGTGAAGTCTTGTTTCCTAGTGTCAGGGATGGAGTGCACATTTTCCGTTCATGGTGACAGAGCCCATGAGCAGTATTTTATTTCTCCATATAGGAATTAATGGGAGCTATACCATTTATCCCTATAGCTCAGTTGGTAGAGCACGAGACACTGAATGTCATTGGATCCCTTCAAACTCTACAATTCTATTATTTGTACTTGGAGCTAAACCTGTTCCCTGTCTTGGTAATTCTAGATATTAAAGAGCCAAATCTGCTTTTATTTCCATAACCCTCTTTTGGGTCCTGTTTCTTGGACAGGCCGGTGGAAAGTTGGGAGATGGGAAAGGAATGTTGGCAGCTTGGCTAATCATATGCCCAAGGAGACTTACACAGAAAAGTTCTCAAGGTTCAGTCCAGGAGAACCATGAATCAAATTAAGACAATGCCCAAGTGGTGGCCATACATCCCTCTACCTCCATGCAGCTCAACAAATTGACCATAACTGAGCAAAGAGGTGGAGCTATCAAGGGAAATGAGAAGCATCAAGCCTCCCAGGAGGTAACAGTAATGATAAGAACGTCTAGGAGCTGGTGGTACAGTGCATCAGGGTCCATGGAGTGACTTAGCCCTGTTTACCAGATCTCAAGTAGGTTTTGGAAGGCAGAAAGCCAGTGAATAAGTTAAAGACTGGGGAGATTACCTGGGAGAGAGACTATGGGCATAAATAATCAGCCACCACCATCCTGATTTATTTTGTAGTTATAAAATAGCTCTTATGCAGCTAAACAAATCATACAGGGGCTTAGAAAACCCAGGTTCATATCTATTTTTCCTGTTTAACTTCTGATATGACTCTATTCCTCCTTCCCTCCCACCTTCCTTTTCTTTCCCTCCATTTTCGTCTTTGAAGATGCCCAAGTTCAGTTTATTTGGTCTACAGACCATAAATATCAAACGCAGTGCAGGGTTAAAAATAGAGAAAATTTTGGCTCAGTACTCAGCTACCCTTAGTAAGTGTGACCTAGTTTTGATGGGTACAGCAAGGAACTTAGCTATATTTTCTGTGATCTTAGGATTGGAAACTGCCATTAAAACTGAGGCATAAAATTCATCTGAGCTCCCCAAGTGAAAAGAAAGTACCAGGGAGATAAAATGGGATCTTATGTCCCTATAAAAATTACAGTGCAGGAGAATGTGGACTAATGTTTCGACTGAGCCACTTCTGCACGGACAAACTCTCTGATGCCAAGACAGCCTGGTAAATCAGCCTTCCATAACTGCTGATGGCAAAACATTTAACCAGCCATTGAGAAGGCTCTCCTATACAGTATCTGGGAACATTTAATCTTGCTAAATACCTAGCTGGCTGATAATAACTGCTGGGTTGCAAGACAAGGTGCAGTGGTGAGTAAGCCACGTTTGCAAGAACTAACGGATTTTTCACGTTAAGATCTGTTTGACGATAGCAAGAGCCAGGCTCCTCTAGTATAAGACTTCTAAAGGCTTATCATTTTGGCAAAAATTTCCATTCTTTGCATTCCTGCATGTTTGTCCTCATCTCTGTCAAATATACCTGGGTTTCCTCCTTAAGGAGTGTCAGTGTCTATCTAATAATAATAATAATATTAATTTTTTATACCCCGCCCATCTGGCTGGGTTTCCCGGGCATGTGCAGCACAGTGGATTACAAGGAACAAATATCTAACAGATTCTGCTGCACATCTCTGTGAGTATCTAAAAGTGGGTATGTAGTACAAGATAGTTGAGCTCCTTAAACTTTCTTCCCTGAAATAAAGCAGAAGAAATAAATGCTCATGGGAATGAGTAGCGCCATTAGATCATATGGGGACAGTGAAAAACACTACAGACCAAAATGGGAGGATGTGGGCCAAAAGTTGCCATCTGTGGGTGATCTTTGGCCCATACCGCCCAATTCCCCCCCCAATCGTTTATTTTTCTCCACCCCATTGGGATTGATGGAATGATTTGTTTTTATGGGGCTGAGGAAAAGACACCGCAGGAGCAAAATAGGGTGGGGACTCCCTCTTATGCGTCATCCATGGGCCATCAGGATTTTCTCCAAACTTCCCATCTCTTAAAATCAGTTGTATGGAATGGAATAGCCTAACTCTGCTAAATTGCATTGGTCCAGCGTTAAGATGCTTGTGCAAAGCATTCGTCAGCCAGAGAAGGCAGTCGTTCTTGGATTTCAATCTGAGTGGGAGAAGAATTTGAGGCTTTTAGAAACTCACCTCTCATTTGAAGCATATTTTTATGAGTCCCCAAAGTTCTCATCTGAGCTTGGCTTCAGTGACCTCCCCCGACATCCCCAGTGTATAGAACAGGTGAAACTATATTTAAGATGAAGCTTCTGAAAATACGCTTACCACCATCCATGCTAACTTGAAAAACTTTGCACCCTGCATTTTCTTGTTATGGTGAGTTCTATTTAAGCCCTGGAAAATGGTGAGATTTAAAGTGGTTCTATTTGTGGCAATGCATTGTAGAGAGCCAGTTACCTTATAGCTGAGAAGGCAGCTAGTTGAAATACAAAGAAATTGACATTTAAAGTGGGTCTTTTTATTGTTTTAGTTGTTCATAGACAAGGCTTGCTTTACTTTTCCAGTTGGCTGATGTGATGGCCAAATTAATTTCCTTTCTTCCGCTGCAGATGAAAGATCCTGAAATGATACGTTTTTATTCTTCCCATCTACTTTAAATGTCACACAGTTTAGGAGGGGGTGAGTGTGTGTGTAGCTTTAATACAGGTTTTAACAATATATGTCTCTCTCTCTGTCAACCTTTTCTTCGAAGGAGATAGGCACTATTTCATATAATTTCATTCGACAGTGAAGGCAGAGGGGAAAATGTGGTGATCTGCAGGGGGGGGGGGCAAGGCAGAGGTCAGAGTGTTAGTTCTGCTACTGAGTTGTTTATAGGTAGGTAGCCGTGTTGGTCTGGATCGAAGTAAAATAAAAAAATTCCTTCAGTAGCACCTTAAAGACCAACTAAGTTTTTATTTTGGTATGAGCTTTCGTGTGCATGCACACTTCTTCAGAAGAAGTGTGCATGCACACGAAAGCTCATACCAAAATAAAAACTTAGTTGGTCTTTAAGGTGCTACTGAAGGAATTTTTTTATTTTACTGAGTTGTTTATGTTTTCCTGGACGTGTTTTGACCTCAATTTCCCCATCTGCAAATCAGGGTAATCATGCTTTGTGAATTGATTTAGAATACTACAGATGAGGCATGCTGCAAAGGAGGGCAACCCCAGTTTTATCAGGCTGCCCAACGATGTGTATCCATTGTTATTTGCCTTTTTCGGTTTGTCAATATGGTTTGCCCAATGACGCTCTGAAGCGCCTCCTCTACTGTGACATTTCTTCTTGCAGAAAGTAGTTTTATTTTTAACAGGCTGGTTCAAAACGTTTATCTTTCTTTGTGGATTTATACGTTCGACAATCACCTGCAGAGCTCTTGCCAATTTTGTCTGAAGACAAGCAGCATCTTGAACTTACAATATTTAGACCAGGCATAGGCAGCCTTGGCTCTCCAGATGTTTTGGAACTACAACTCCCATGATCCCTAGCTAACAGGGCCAGTGGTCAGGGATCATGGAAGTTGTAGTGCCAAAACATCTGGCGAGCCAAGGTTGCCAATGCCTGATTTAGGCCATTAGGTTTTGCCTATTTGAAAAAGACATTTTATAAAACTAGCGTGAAGCAACATGTAGCAGTTTTCTCTGATGTAATAGAGAGCAGTGCATCCCTAAGTTAAGGATGATAAGTGGTATAATCAGTAATGAACTAAATGAATGGCTTCCCAAAGCATAAGAAGCTTTATGTTTTATGTGCTTTTTTTTTTAAAAAAATAGGTTGTTTTCCCACAAAAAAACCCCATCCAAAGTAGCTTGGAAAGTGCTTTCATCTGTGTTCTTCAATAATATTTATTTTTCTTTTCTTTTCTTTCTACATTTGCATTCCACCTTTCCTCTGAGGAGCTCAAGGTGGTGTACATAGTTTTACTCCTCCCCTTTTTTTATCCAGTAAACTATGTTTCACAGATTGCTTCTCTGTAGATAATAAGTTTATTTCCTCTGCTAATAATGCTGCCGTATCGTCTACTCCTCTTCTCTAAAATGCAGGAACCTACTGGCATTGAATATCCACTCATGGACCCAGCAAACACCATCACCACCGTAGTAGGACCTTGTGCATTCAGTATCCCCCTCCCAATCCGACAGAAGCTTTGCAGCAGCCTAGATGCTCCTCAGACAAGAGGTCATGACTGGAGGATGCTGGCCCACAAACTGAAATTGGACAGGTGGGTAAGCATGCTGGCCACACAAACCTGTGCAATGTGGCAGAGGATCAATAAATGGCTGCATATGCTAGTGAGGCCTGGCACAATCCTTTGGGAAATTCTGAGATTCAGTCTTCCATTGAAATTTGCACAGATTTAGTTATCTCAAGGAAGCCAAGTATGGAATAAGGCTCCCTGGAACCAGCGAGATGCTTGCATGCCCATCTTTGGATTAGACTTTGTGTCTCGTAACGCATGTGACAGAAGGTCATAGTTGTTTTTGTGCTGACAATCGGAGAACATAGGGAATGCATGCCGTTTCAAAGCATGCCTACTAGTCGAGCAGCAACTAGGT
The DNA here is from genome assembly GCF_965207765.1 of Zootoca vivipara. NCBI lineage: Eukaryota > Metazoa > Chordata > Lepidosauria > Squamata > Lacertidae > Zootoca > Zootoca vivipara. Next base: position 56,921,053 of record NC_142583.1, read on the forward strand.
GTAGCAGAGTTATTGGTCATGCAAGCAGGGCAGAATGTGGCGCTTCTGCATAAACTAAAAGGAACAGGGACTTCATGTCTTTATAACAGCAGATGTTGCTGGAAGGAAGTGGCTATGCTGGGGGCTGTTGTCTACTCAGCTGCTGCATTCTTCCATGGTTAAGTCGCAGTTGCCCCAGCTTCTGTCCATGACACTTGCCAGTATTAACTGTGGCTGAATGCTACATTCACCACAGCTACTGCACATGCAACTACAGACTGCATTGACATTGTAGACCAGGGATGGACAGTGGCCTTGCAGCTGTTGCTGGACTCCAACCCCCATCAGCTCCAGCCAGGATAGGCAATGATCAGTAATGATAGGAGCTGTAGTCCAGGAACATCTCAAAGGTCACAGGTTCTGCAGCCTGTTGTTAAGCATCTACCTGTATGTTGATAGTGTGGGGTCAGGTGAATGGCAGCGCTCTTAACTGTAGTCATTGTCCCGTTGCAGGTACCTCAATTATTTTGCTACAAAATCAAGTCCCACCGGTGTGATCTTAGACCTTTGGGAAGCTCAGAATTTCCCTGATGGGAACCTGAGCATGCTGGCCGCAGTCTTGGAAGAGATGGGAAGACACGAGACATTCGTTTCACTGGCACCAGAAGGAAAGTACTGAGGCAACCTTAGGAGGAGAAGGAAGGAATGTTAACCACGTCGGCTGTGACTAACTCAAACCGAGCACCCCAGACCAATGCGTTCCAATGCAAGAGGCATTCCAGAGTGGGGGGAAAGAAACAAAATCCTGACTTTTCACATGCATTCTCCTTGTACATTATAACAGGATTTAAAAGAAATCTCACAAAGTTGTTACCTTGATAATATAATTCAATCTAACATTCCTCTCAGCTTGGCTGTACACTGCTTGGTACAGGATTTTACAGTTTCCTAGGAAACGCTTTTTATTGCTATCCAGATATATGGATAAACTTTCTTAACAATCCCAGTTTCTATGAACATTGTTTACATCAAATCCTGGGCAGCGGGATGGAAAGGACTATCCATGGCTCTCTTTTATATATATATCTATATTTTCTTCTTCTTTTGTTGAAAGCCATTCTAGACCAAGCCATGGACAAAGCAGGGTTGTGGCTATTTTCAGATAAGTCAGTTCCTAACACCCATCTCAAATGCATTTCATGGTTGCAAATCTGCCCATCAGATGTCTTAAAATAATCCGTCACCAGACTGCTTCCTAGATTGAGTTGTTAAGCCAGAGTTTTAAATTTGTGCACCTGGCAAGGAGATAATGTAGATTCTGAGCAGGAATGCAAGTACCTCTCCCTACCTTCCCCAGGGATGCCTGTGCCCCTTGGTGACTTAAACTGCAGGGAGCTTTTCTCCCAGCTCACAGTGTCCCCTGCCTCCATCATCAAAGTGTGGGTGTGTGGGTGTATGTGATATGCAATTTGGCGTGGTTGGGGGGGAGAGGGAAGAAACCCTACCAAAAAGGGGGAGGAGAAGAAAAAAAGAATTTGCTTGTATGGTTATTTACTGAATAGTACCTAGTGCAAAGAATATTATATTTCTTATTATTGCTACTATTATTTTTGCTTTCCAGATTTATCCACAGCATTAATCATTTGAGCAATGGCAGCACCCACCCTGGAAGCTGTATGTGGCTGCCAAGGGTCTCCTAATCCCTTCTAATGGAAGCTTTCATCCCCTCTCTGTCCTTTTCTAGCTCTTTGGTTCCCATCAAAATCAGTTCCAGTGAGCTATTGAATGGGTTGCTATCAAACTGCAAGCCTTTCGCGCTGCAAACTTGCCTTTTCCATGTGGATTGTAATGCATTCATATTTATAACAGAGGCCAACCTATGTAGACCATTTCGCGCAAATGAGATATTTCACATGCAAGAAACACTGCAAGTTGATCTGCCCATACTCATTTCAAGACGTTCTCTAGTGTGATGCTGGCTTCTCTTTCTGTTTGCCATAAACCAAAGTATCATGCAAGTCAAGGGGGGCGGGGTGAATTTGCAGTTTAACTGACCAATCCTAGGCGTTATCACCACTTTAACAATATTGGCTTCATATTCCTATGTTTATAGAGGGGTCCTTCCAGTTATTGGTCTCAATCCAAAGATGCATTTTATTTTATTATTATTTTTAAAAAAGCTTTCCATGCAAGTTATTGCATGCTAGTGGATGACAGTTTGGCTTGCATACACTCGTTTATTTCTAAAGGTAGGGACAAATGTCAATGAGTTGCTAAGTTTAAGGGCAGATAACTTGTTTGTGTGGCATCGCAGACCTTTTAAAGTGGATTAAGTCTCTGCATAAACAATGGAATACTGTGAGTTCCATTGCACGGCTATGAACTCTAATCAGACTGTGCATCTGCAAGGCCCATCAGTGGGACCGATGTTGATTTCACGTAGAAATAAATGTGAGATTCTCGAGAAAAGACTTTTTTACAAAATGAGAATGTCAGAGTTGGACAGTGATGGAGCAGAATTCAGTTCTCAGTTACACACAGTGGCCTTTTACAAACCTTGTAATCTCCCTGCATCCCATTTTAAATGAACACCTTGGGGTCAGTGAAGCACTGTCGTGTCCTCAAGTTAGAATAGCAAGGGCAGAATCATCCCTTTCATTTTGATTTCTTGGTTTCTTTTCCCATGCCATACTTGTTCTCAGAATTGTTTGTCAGATGAGTTCGTTTTCTTTGCTGCTCTGTGCAAGGATGTGCTTTCAGTCCATGCTCCCTGTCAGATGCTTTGAAGTGTTAGGACACCTGTTGCCTGTTGACAAATGAAATTGGTGGTGATTCAGTTGGAGCCCTTACATATTAAGAAGAGGGTCTTCTCTGAAAAAACAGGGTGCCCCTCTTTGGCTTCTGTTTACAACTTCCCCTGCCTCTCTCTTCCTGTATTAGAAGAGCTCTCTTACCATCCCCACTTGCCTGAGGCCTCAAGTCCAGCAAGCTGATATTTGGATCAGTATGATTTCATTTCTCTGAAGGTAACTGAAAATGCCACTGGTTAACACACAAGGTGGATTTTGCCTGACCTTTCCCCCATTTTGACATTTCCACAGGTTTTTCTGTTCTGCCCAGTGACCGTGTTTTTATTAAACACAGAGCAGCGTTCATAAAAACCTTTCCCGTTTGGAAAGTAGTTGGCCTTCAGCCTTTGACAGTCGAAAGCAAGGTACAGGTTTTGGCTGGGTTTGTGGTAGACACAGGGCGCTTTTCAAAATGTGGTCAGAGTTTGGTCTGGAATGCTCTAGCTGAACTTTGCGAGTGACTCTGGACCCAACATGCTGCCTTCTGGACTAAGTTGTTCTTTGTATTCAGAGACAGCCTCTGCTTGGCTGTCCACAAATCAGATGCAGGAGCCTTTTGAAGTAAAAAAGTCCTTTGCTGTATGACTTTTTCTACCTGGTATATTGAAGGGAAATATGTACCAACACTGTAGAAGCATAACACAGACCCCCCAAGTGTCCCTGTTTTACAGGGAAAGTCCTGGTTTTATAGAAGCTGTCCTGGTTTCTGATCCCAGAATGTCCCGCTTTTCCTTAGAACATCCCTATTTTCATAGGAGAAATGTTGGAGGGTATAGAGTTATGTGACCCCCCACCCCGAGCCAAGGAGATAAGCAACTATGCAACCTTTAGAAGACATCTGAAGGCAGCTCTGTATAGGGAATTTTAAAAAAAAATGTTTAATGTTTTCTTATGAATTGGAAGCCACCCAGAGTGGGCTGGGCAACCCAGTCAGATGGGTGGGGTATTATTATTATTATTATTATTATTATTATTATTATTATTATTATTATTATTATTGAATAAGACACCCCAATTTTCATTGGATAAATGTTGGAGGGTATGATAACACAGTGCTGTGGAGTACAAGCAGGGAGAGCGAACAGAACATAATGACAACAATATTTAATCGCAATGATAACAATTTAATGGTAATAGCAAAGTTGCGTTCAGCATGATTTCCTGTTCTTTCCCCAACACCTCTTCCCATTCTCCCTTGAGGTTTCATTTCTTATTTTTCATTTACATTTCCCCCCCCCACCAGTGAGAGAGTGTGTGTTACCTCAGTCTCACTAACCCCACTCTACCCCAAAGTTCAGTAAGGGAAACGAAAACGTATTTGCAAGAACAATGTACAATCATTAAGTAGACTTGGTAGCTTTTAGAATTATATTGTTGTCTCCAAGGCCTTCTGCATATATTTTTTCACGTACAAATGAATACCCTCTGCCTCCTTCTTTGTTGCACATGTTCCAATATCGAAAATTGTCTTTCAGAGCATAAAATGCTACTTTTATTTTCAAGTCATTGAAATATTTTGAGAAAGAGGCTATGTGTGCTCATCTTTGGGAAGAAAAAATATTTTGCACGTACATTGGTGTTTCATTCTTCCATCTTTCTCAGAGTGTTCTTTCTGAGGTGTGAAAGATACATGATGCCCTGGTGGGGTGTTTTTTTTTTAATTCTTATTTTGAAAAGCCCTGGAAAAAGACAATGTGTGTGTATTATTTAGGACAGCCTCTCCTAAGCTGGTTCCACTTCTGTTCAGTTCCAGCCACTGTGTCTGATAGACAGGGGTGCTGAAAGTTTCTGGTCTGAAACTTTGGAAAGCATCAACTTAGGAAAGGCTGGTTTAGGGAGAGGTTCATTGGTAGAATACATGTTTGGCATGCAGAAGGTCTAAGGTTCAGTCCCTGGCATCCTTTGTGAGGGTTGGAAAACCCCAGAAAGCCATTGCCAGTCAGCAAAAACAGTGGTGAGTTGAATAGGTGAATGGTAAAACTTGATAAAGGTCAGCTTTCAGTGTTTCTAAAAACAGTGCGATACTTGTTCCACCATATTCATATTTATGAGACAGGAGTAAAAAATCCTGGCTGAAATTGTGTTGGGTAGGTGGGTGATAATAAGGGGAGGAGGAGGAATACCTTTTAAGAAAAGTAGAACAGTTCCTAATCGTTATTCCTTGAAAGTAGTCTTCAGGTTATTCTTGGCTATTTTTTTCTGCTTGTAACTTTTCCCATTCACTTGTGTCAGTGCATTGCTTGCTAATTTCTGCAACCTCTAGATTGGATGAGCATCAGCTGCTGAGGTCTTTGTGACCTCCAGGCTCCCACCTGCATGGTTCAGGTGAGTAGAGAACGCCTTGATTGAAAGAAAGTTAGTAATTTAGAAATTAAAGCCATCCAGTTGTTCCTCGAGAGAGGAGCAGGAAACAAGGCATGCTACCTATTCAGTGCAAGAAAGGAAATGTCCAACTTTTCCCTACACTTGTGGTTAATTACAAGCCTCGTTGAATTCCCAGGTAGGTGGGCATAGGATTGCAACTTTATTCAGCTTACTCCTTTCATAACTCCCTAGGAACAAGTGAGCTGTAGCTGATGTGTGGGACGCCGTGATTATTACAAATTCTGTGTGTTATTAATGGTGTGCTAGAGAGCTCTTCATAATGCCCCTCTTTAAAAAGTTTTCAAGGATTTCATCTGGCCATTCCAACCTCTCTGGAGGAAGGAACTTGGAAGCATAAACAGCATGAGCACCATGTTCTAGGGTCCTAGTTTGTGCTTTGTGACTATCAGAAGTGATATGTTAGTGCCATTCCTCATTTCAGCTGCCCCCACTTAACACCCTTCATTACACTGATTTGTGAGTCTTCTGGAAGGATTTTAGGCTGTGCCATTTTGCTGTGCGTAAGGGGAGTGCTTTTCTAGTTTTTTACTATTGCAGGAAAGGAAGGGAAGATCAGAAAATTGTGTTCACAGATTTGGTCTTCTGAAAATAACCAAGGAGAGAGTTGTTGGGATTTTGATGTCGATACACGCTTTATCTAACCTTTCCTATGTCCCATCCCCATGGAGACGAATATAGTCAAATATGTGTGGACTGTATGTTGGGGACTGCATTACAGATGGGGAAGAGTGGCATGTGGAAAATTGCCAAGAAACTGTTTTCAGCCATATAGGTTGGAAAGGGACACACAAAATGGCTTCCCAACCTCTGTATTTGCTATGAACCTATATATGAACATATACATATAAATGTATATGGGTGTGTGTGTGTTTTCACACACACTGATTAAATTAAGTCTTATATGAAGCAGGCTGGAAGAGAGAAATTCTGGGGGAAAGGGAGAATAGTAGCGAAGCTTTGAGAAAACCAGAATCCTTTGGCTGCGTTTCTGAATGCTTGTTCTCGCTGCCATCTAGTGGCCATCTAGTGGCAGCATACGCAATCTGAATATATATGTTGCAGTTTATGTTTTGTTTGTTTTTCAAACAAGTAAAAAATACTTTTATCATCTTGGGAATGAATGTAATTTCTTCTCTCTCTCTTTCTTTCTCTCTTTCTTTCTTTTAAAATAACCAGACTCAGAACTAGTACAGAGTACGGGATAAGAGCTTGGCAAACTGCATTTATAAGGAATTGAATATTAGTCAGCAAAGGAATCCGACCTAGAGAGAAGGCACATTTTTAAATAAATAAATAACAAATGCTAAGCTTCCACAATTGTTACATCTTTTTAGTTCCATTTAAAGGAATTGCTTATTTTTCCTATTAGCCTCTTATAATTTTGCAGATTCGTGTATTGTATACAGCTACTCATGACATGTCAGCTGCTAGTAATATAAGTAAAATATATAAATTTATATATACATATACATCTATATAAAAAAGTACCTAGAGGTGTTAAGAACTGTTTTACTTCTTTATTTTAAAAAATCCTATGATGAGGAAGAGTTGTTTTAGCTGATTTGCAATTTTCTTGTAGCATTTTTCTTGACAAAGCAAATGTCAGAATACTTTTGATATAGCTCATTCTAAATAGTTTAAACAGATCATCCTTGGAATGGTCTTCACTCATTCCTAGGGTGCTTAGATGTTCTGCAGTCTCTGCAATAGACTTGCTTTTTTCCAATGTAGTAGTTGCAAGAGGCCCTTGCATTTCTCTAAATGAGCTTCCTGAGTAATTATTTTGACTATTTTATCATTTGAATGATGTCTAAGGCATCATCATACACTTCTGTTTCCTTTGCTTGACATCTGGGGAAACTACTGGGTTCATTCACCCCCAACTCAGCAAGAAGGGACCTGACAGCTTAAAGGTGTTAAGTTCAAGTCCTAACAGTCTCCACCATTTCTACAGTAAGGAATAACAACTTAAAACTTGCCAATAGATGCATAGCTGCTGTAGGCATCTCTGGATCAGGCTAACATCTTTTTCCCATTCACCCCTTTTCTTCTTCTTCAGTCTGAAAAACGTTTCATTGTTCTTGTAGTGCAGTCAAGGACTTGGGAGATAGTACCACACATGACTTTTTCATCTTGGTAATGAATGTAATTCTTGCCCTTTTCTTGCTTTCTTTTTCTTTTTCTAAGTCTGTACTGAGAGCCAGCTGTGAACCAGGGAAGACCCTAGTTTAAATCTTGCCACTCAACAGGAAGTTTGAAGCCCTTGCTCTCAGTTCCTCCACCTGTATTGTGGGCATAGCAACAGCAACCTGGCTGAACAATGCTTTGAATATGCAAATGCCGTATCTGTTGCTGGGTAGCATTGTTCTCTTAGTTGTGGGAATAATCATATAACTAATGAGCAAGCAATAAATATAAAAGGCATGTGAGATACACACACACACACGCACAGCTGATTCTGGCTCATATCTTAAAGAAACTTTCAGAGGATTTTGAGTTTCTTTTTCCTTCTCCTCCTCTCTCTGTTCCAAAACTCAGCTAATGTTTCTGATTGAGAAACCAAACCCCTATTCCCTCAAACTTTACCTCTGTCGAGGGTCTCTAATCAGGTGTTTTATCTGAAGGAAAATTCTACCTATGTTACTTATTTCCATATTGCCTTTACGAAGTTTGCCACAAAAAAAAATCACATGATGGACGCTGGCATGGTTCCTGTAGCATTGTGGTGTTTTATGAGTGATGGGGCTGCAAAAGCAGAAGGGTGAATGAGCAGCTATGAGGTGCTTGAGTCCTCACCTGAGACCTATCACTGCTTTGAGGAAATGGGGAAGGCTTTTGCTTCTTGTGTTCTGGAGCACACTCTCTCTTATACTAAGGTAATACCAAGGTTGGTTGGTGACGTCATGGTTGTATGCCACTCCCTCCTTAGCAAGTAGTTGCTTGCATAGAAAAAAAATGTAGGACCAGGAGGTGTCCATTAACACAAGACAGTTGTGTGTCTGACTGATGACTCCTCTTCCAGGGTCATTCTCCCAAGGTGGCTGGTTATAATGTAAATCTTCATGTAAGCTGATGGTTTGGACTAATGTGAGTAAATGGAATCGCTAACTCCTCTTCGTGTCTGCAGTGCATGAGGGGCTTCATAAGGCATAAGTTAAGAAATGGGCCATAACTTCAGAACAATGTACAATAGGATGATCTTCCATCAAGACTTGAAAAGAGCTTGGTAATTTGTGTACAACTCATTGGTATTATAGTTTACTCTTTTTCACAGAGAAAGGAATTTAGCATTTTCTATGTTAGTGAAAATATGCAGTGGTTTTAGCATCTGTTGCAGGTCACAGAGATATTCAGCCTCCCCCCTCCCCTTTTCCTAGAGGCCAAGTTAATTGTATGGTGGATGTAATCTTATTAGGCAAGGAAACCACAGAGATGGCATCCTTCTCTAATGATTTTGACTTTCTTTCCAGGTTTATGAAACCAAATGTCACTTCCTTTGGCAATTCCATTTGAGACTGGTGGGAGTGGGATGTCTCCTTTCCTGGGATAAACCATTGTTGCATTGTTTAGTTGAGCTTGTGTGGTCTGTACATGGCTATTTCCACAGACTGGCTATAATATAAACCCAGGAGATTAGGGGAGGGAGAAAAATAATGCAACCGAGTAAATAATACCGAGCAAAGCTGCACACAGTGCTCACTTTCATTCTCCTTCTTGGTCTTTGCAAATCATCATTTCCAAAAAATAAATCCCTAACCACACATCAGCTTCTAACCCCTCTTTCTGAGAGGGCATTGAACATAATCAGCACTAAGACATACGATTCTCCTGAGGCTCATATTATGGCATCTATGTATGTGACTTCCTTCGCTGAGCGATGCTCTTTCAACCTATTACTGAGCAGTAGCAGTAAGAAGACTTAAGGCATTTGATACCTGCCTTAAGCAGAGGCAAATGCAACCTTGCCAGCAGGGTGGGAATGGGCAAGCGGAGTGGAAAGAATGGCTGTCTAGTCCAGGCTCGGAAGGGGAATTTTGTTTCTCAACTTTTTGCATCTCAAGAGCTGAACCATAGCAGCGTTACTTAGTTTGTGCTGGGGGTGGTCTTTGTTTATTGTTTTGCTGATCAGCTATGGGAAAGTGTTTGGTTTGATCTCCCTTATTGCTGTATCTTCTATGCAATTCCTTTTTCTAAAAAGAAGAACTAACAGAGCAAAGTGCTAGCCATTGCATTTCTTTGTATTGCTGTACAGTGGAAGTGTAGTTTACTAGTTCAGAGTGTGCCTCTGTCCCTTTTGCCCCCTTTTTTCTTCTGCCCTCCGTTTGTAAATGCCTGCATTTATGCTGTCAGCCTGACATGTACAAAGTGTAAGAAAGAATTTTTAAACAGGTTATAAATTATATTTATAAGCAAGTGGAAAAAAAATATCCTATGTGTCTTTTCATTTAGTGACCAGAGAAAGCATCTTCTGCTGCCTTTGTCTGCAGGAACATAACTTGTTTTCCTCTCCATCACTGGCGAAGAAACCTGTTCATCACACACAAATATCTGCTTTAGCCTCGTTTCCAGCCTAAGGTCAATAACACACTTGCTGTTTTGCTGGTGGGCAGTGGTTTGACTTAACCCCCGAAGGTGCACTCCATTGTCTCTCAAGACAGACAGATGCTAACATATTCAATTTCATATCTGCTATTTTAGGTTGCACAATAAATGGGTTTGGTGCTGTTACGCAACAAATCCGCTTCTCATAAATAAATAAATAAATCCCCGGACTTTTTGCATTAAGAAAAGTGATTGGGGGAAATGCACTGGAAAGTGTGGGAGAAAAACCGCTTAATGTGACTCCATATAACCTCTCTGCAAGCAAACCAAATGATGTGCTTTTCACCAGCTTCCTCCCAAACTTGCTCAGAGCATTATTTTTGGTTTTTTTTTAAAAAAATATCAAGTCGGGGCAAACACTGCCAACTGATGAATATGGAAATGAGTAGGCAAGGCCTCAGGAACTTTTTCTCCAAAAATGTGCTATTAAATGGTTTTTTTTCCTATAAAACATTTAGTCCACAATACCGTATAGAAAGGTAACACATGAATAGATTACCATTGGGACCTGGAACATAAATGAAGAAACCACCCCTTGCAGAAAATAAAAGCAGTTGTGTCAACTTCTTTCACCTTCTCCCCCTGCCACCCCCCCCCAAAAAAACCTTCTGAGCTCACAAGACAATTATGCATTTGTTTTTCTAGTCAGATCAGCCCTCTGGAGCCCCAAACACCACATACTCTTTTGCATCAGAAATCTTTCTGTAGCTTGAAAGACACCTGCTTTTTTATGCATTCAAATGTCTTGCTTTGTTCTGTTTAAATCAAAGGAGTATAAATCAGAGTTTAAAAGTAATTGTTTTGCCATGCTGTTTCCCAGTTGGCTTCCTCATTACAGTATTACAAAACTTCCATTTTTCACTTGGCGTCATTTAAATGCAGTAAAACACTGGAACTCAAGAGGCCCATTAGATACAGTGATGGCCCAGCCTTTGTGCGTCAAGTGTGGCTCACCGCCAAATTCCTACAACACCTGGGTGGGAGGAAGCAATGGAAACAAGGGAGAAACGGAACCATGCTGCAGACAAAATGGCTTTCCAGTATGTGAACTGATCCCATTTTCTCTCATAGGCCAGAGGCAGGGATCCAGTAGACCTCTTTTATGTTTTGATTTGCTAGCATAAAACTGCACAAACCACAAGAGGTAGCTGGTCGATCATTTTGCAGAGGTCTGTGATTGATCTATCTAGCCTATTATAGTGGGATCTCTCATCAGAGTTCTAGCAGGTAATTTAAACCAATCTATTGTTAATTTCACAATTGAGTCCTTGAATTAGGAGATGGCATTATTCTTGCATTGCAGGAGTTGGACTAGATCAGTGGTCCTCAACCTTGGGCCTCCAGATGTTTTTGGCCTACAACTCCCATGATCTCTAGCTAGCAGGACCAGTGGTCAGGGATGATGGGAATTGTAGTCTCAAAACATCTGGAGGCCCAAGGTTGAGGACCACTGGACTAGATGGACCCTTAGGGTACCTCCCAACTCTACAATTGTATTAGTCCATAAGCATTGCATTGTACAAAGCCTCTAATCACCATGTAGTCGGCCATCTCCACAAATAGGAAGAAGCAGGATTTAGAGCAGGCATCCCCAAACTGCGGCCCTCCAGATGTTTTGGCCTACAACTCCCATGATCCCTAGCTAACAGGACCAGTGGTAGGTGAAGATGGGAATTGTAGTCCAAAGCATCTGGAGGGCTGAAGTTTGGGGATGCCTGATTTAGAGCTTCGAGGCTCTAGGAAGGTGGTAACCAATATGGTGCCCCCCCTCTATGTTTTGGACTACAAACCCCACCAGCCTCTGCCAGCATTGCCAATGGTCAGGGGTGATGGGAGTTGTAGTCCACACCTGGAAGACCGCATGATGGCTATCCTTGCCTAGTGGTTTTGCCTTTTAAGCACCAGTGCACGTTCTCTTGCAGAGAAAGGGGTTTGATTATTTATTACATTTCTGTACTGCCCTTCATTCCAAGGATCACAGAGTGATTTTCAATATAAAAGCACAAAATAATAGCATAGTAACAATTTAAAAGGCCATAGATGGTTTAATGAGCCAAAAGCTAATACTGTAGTTGCTCAGCAGTCAGATATGGCATTACATGCAAGGGGGTGTCTAAAGCACACACGTTTGTAGGTTTGCAGACTTGAGGGAGCAAACCGCAAGGAGTACAGTTTACAAATGATGGCCTCCTTTGAAAACACTTAGGTACACAGGAAGGTACCTTTATAGTCAGACTACTGGAGCATCTAGCTCAGTATTGCCTATACACTGGCTGACAGCAGCTCTGCAGCATTTCAGGCAGGAATATCTGCCAGCTCTACTTGCCAAGGTAAGGGATTGAACATGCGACCTTCTGCATGCAAAGCAGATGTGCTACTACTGAGCTCCAGCTTCCCCCTATTTCTCACATTGAGATACACAAATGACACGGCCCCCATCCCCCCTCACTCAGTATTTCCCTGCTTCATTGAAGAAAGTGCCTGTGTTCAAAACTGGTGTCCCTTTATGTCCTATGGCACCCCCAACACTCACAATGGACCACATTATAGACTACATCCTGACATTGATCTATAGGAGGAAATTCTTCCCCCAATGCAATGGGTGTTTTACATTAAAATCAATAGCAGGATGCAGCCAAACCAATATGCTGTTAACTCTGGGGATGATGACGAAGTGTGTGGCATTATTATAAACTGAAGCATTCAGATGGACAGGGTGCAAAAGCAAATGAGTTGTGCAAATGTAAGATTGGTACACAGTACGAATCCGATGTCGTTGTCTTCACAGAAGAAATTGAGGAGAAATTAAACCCTACTGATCAGGCATAACCTTAGGCATGGCTGAAGGGGGCCTTTGGGAGGCCAGTTGTGATGGTGCCCTGCACTTCGTCTTCAATCCCTTGAGGTTTGGCAGGGCAAGGGGAATCCTACATCGCAACTCATTGCAACACTTTCCCCTGGGCTAAACAGAAGGGAAGTACCCACCACAAAAGTGCTGCTGATTTGAAAACTGATTTGGCTCCAAAATATTTTTGAAATTTTGGTTGGCCACTTTCTTGCCCACTGTATAGACCCACCCTTGCACAAGTCAGAAACACTTGTGGTCAAAGCACCAAAGTGACTGGCAGAAATGAAATGCACTTGCAATAAAATATAGATGTGAAGTGGAGGATAAAAATCAGAAGAGGCTTGTGGGAAGCAGCAATAAATTAAAGATTTGCATGCGAACCCTCCACTTAAAACTGGTTCAGAATGCATAAACCTTTAGCGATGTAGCTCTGTCTCAATGCTAGTTTAACCCGCTTTCTCCTTTGTTTTACACAAAACCAAACTGCACAGTCTCTTCCCAGTGTGGTGTAGTGGTTAAGAGCGGTAGACTCGTAATCTGGGGAACCAGGTTCGCATCTCTGCTCCTCCACATGCAGCTGCTGGGTGACCTTGGGCTAGTCACACTTCTCTGAAGTCTCTCAGCCTCACTCACCTCACAGAGTGTTTGTTGTGGGGGAGGAAGGAAAAGGAGATTGTTAGCCGCTTTGAGACTCCTTCGGGTAGTGATAAAGCGGGATATCAAATCCAAACTCTTTCTTTCCTTTCTTTCTTTCTCTATATAAATGACCTTGGCAAGTGGTTGGGCAAGATTGTGGGAAGGAAACACTTGAAATCAGAGATACCTTTGTGGCCAGCTTACCGTTCAAGTTCCCCCAAGTAAATCTGGTAGTATTGGGGGGGAAAGTGCTTACTAGTAAGTTTCTTCCATTGGCAACTGACGTGATGGTTACAACTCTTCCCTTTGCGCAGGTATAGAGCGGTATACAAATTTAATAAACCACCACCGAGATTTCACTTTCTACTTACCCATCGCTCCATCCAGTTCAAGGGTACATTCCAGGCAGGCAAAAGCACTCAGAAGTGTGGAGCAGGATGGTTGTAGGGTGAGGCCTGGGAAAGAGGTATGGCCTGTTGACAGTCCAGGGGATTCCTGGAGGACCACATCTGGTCCCTGTACCTGACCCCAACTCCCATGGTCATGGAAGATGGTAGCTGGAGTCCAGCACCTTGAAGGCCACAGGATTCCATACCTGCCATTTTCGACTCTCCTGTACCAAACCAGTTCTTGAAGAGGCTCAGTGGACCACAGGCAAAAACACACATACTGCTTGGTACTTATTAAAAACTGGGGAGAGATTTTGTGCAGTTTCCTGCCTGCTAGTTAAATGAAGACACTTTTAATAAGAAACACAGCGCCTGACACAGCCAACACATCTATAATTGACCAATAATGCTGGACATTGCAAAAGAAGCCAAACTGTTTCAAAGAGAATTGTTTTGTTTTTAAACAGGGAACTTAAAACGCTTTATTTAGGGAATGTTAAGACTTTTTTTTTTTAACAATTACAGTATTTACAGATTGAATAAGGCACTGGTTCTCAAAAAAGAACACAAATCAGTATCAAGAAAAAAATTACATTGTCAACCATTCTTCAAAAGAAAGTTTGTGCTGTGCCAGCAAAGGACTAACAGTTGCCAGATTATTGTTCTCCTTGGTCTCCTCTCTTTCCAACATAAATGCCATTAAGGTAGTTTCACAGGCTACACATTTTAATCTACCTTTCCCTGAAAAGCTCTCCTTTAAAAATTATTGTGTCTATATTTAATTATTAACTATGTCAAATATTTGAAGACCTGAAAATGGTGAATTCTTAGAATAATGGCCAACAGGGACATCATCTTTTAAGGTTCATAGCTCAAATTGCTACTGGAACAGAAGAATTACCACATGGCAATCTTTGTGAATAACTCTGTGGTCAAATAAAATATTAGTGCTAAAGCCAATTCGCAACACTGGCTAGGGATGCGTTCTGTCATTTTGAACAACCGCACTGCAAAATCTGATTTCAGAAAAGCTAACGTGAGAGATGAAGGGGGAAACAGGCCCTTCCAAGTCTTGCAGCAAACCTGAAGCAAACAAACTACTGGTATGTCATTATGCCCTTTTCATTCCAGTACTAATGCCTCTCTTCTTCCATATTACATTGTCACTATGAATTGTCAGCCTACATGTTTTCATAAATAAACATTTCGCTTAGTGCTTCATCACCTGTAATATTTTACTCTTGATCCACAAAATGGAGTTGATCTCACTCCCAACTGTGATATATACACATATTCTCACACAGACACACACAGATATTTCCTTAAAATGCAAACCTGAACATCTCAACAGATTTATATATATATATATTTAAAAATGAGAATATAAGGCTTATGGACACTGGCATCCAAAAGTCAATTTACTTTAGGAACCATAGAAGAAAAGGCTTTGCATCTTTAAAGTATTTGGAAAATCCAAAAACTCAGGTAACTACTAAGGCCCTGTGTTTGAACCATAGTGAAATAAAATTATTTGTGCCCTCTGTGGAGTCAGCCTCAAGTTAAAGGGAGAAGAAACTCCTAAAGTCCTTTTTTAATGAGAGAGAAGGGGAGTTTTATTTTAATTATTCAGTCCAAATTGAATAATGGGTACTGCACATGCCCATTTTTTTGCAGTTCAGCTGCTGGTAAAGCAATATGATCTGTTGGCTGCAATCTCCAACTATCCTCACTGCAAATTCATCCCCCAACCACCACCCAAATGCTCAATCACTTTCTGGGAACTCTGGTGGCTGTGAATTGTGTGACTAGCTTACCACAGACTGAACTGCACACATAGTCCATCTAATCACATTTTAGCCACTATCAGGGTTCTATGATTTGGCTGCAAATATCCAGCTTTCCTTGGGTGAGTGGGAGCAATCACTTTTACATTATCTGCTCAAGCGGCACCATCTTCAAATTTTCAATGATTGCGGAAACTTGCTGTTTTCATAATTGTTAAGTGCAAGCAAAGTTACTCCATTTGGGGGGGGGGATCACACTGCACAACAGAGAAGGGGTGTGACATCCATTTTTTAAGATGGTATGGGAAGGGAGATCCTGTGGACTCCCACTTCTCATCCAGTGAGAGTTTAAATGGGCTTTGCCCGCTTCTTGGTCCTGGCCATGTCAGAAAACTCCTTAGTGCAGCTATGCATTCTTAACCTCCATTAGCTAATCAGCACTCAAGGCAGAGGTGATTTATGGTGCCTGCTGTCAAGGCACGAGGCACCCAAGAGAAAGAAGAGGACAACTTCTGAAGAAACTAGCTTTGTGCGTGATTGACTCTGTTTTGGAACAGAAATGTTCATGTAAAAACAACTAATGGCTCCAGAAGTCAAATTGCTTTCAGAATAGCCTATAAATTACCCCCAAATCAATGAGAATCACCCACGCTTAACTGCAGGCAGCACTAAGCCCATTCAGGTTTTGAAGTATGTGGAGGGTTTGTGGCTGTGCTTGAGCAAGGAATCTTTACAGATGGCTCCCTGTACGATACTTACAGGAGGGATCAGTGGTGGAAATTCTTCTGTTATTACCCACCTAGGCTGCAATCTTAAAGTGAGGGTGAATAGGTAGAAACCAAAGGTGGCTGAACTATCTTATCTAAAACTCTACCAGGTTCTCAAGAGGCATGGGCAAGAGAGAGGGAGGAGAGACACTCCTTTGCTCTTCGGTTCTGCAGCTTAAAACGCTTTTCTGATTGCATGAAAGGAAATCGGTGAAAGAGATTTAAGCTAGCTCCTGAGCTATATTTCGGTCCAATTCATGAGTGTCAAGTAGCATTGGATTCCTACTTCCAATGTGTTTGATGGCCCCCAGTCTCCAACAGCATTTGCCCCACAAGGGCCTTTCAGTGTTGGAATTCCAACATTCAGCCAGCCAGGGGTTCAGCGGTTTTGGTGGGGATCTGGATCTGAAACTGGATCTGACACTGAATCTCCTGCTCCTCTATTAAGGGTATTCTCTGACATCAGCAAGGGAGATCATTTGGCCGCTGAAATACCCTCCCAGGAGCCACTGGACTGCAGCCTTAAACTTTTATGACAGTGGGAATATGTATCTCCCCCATCCATCCATATTTCTCTCTGAAGTTCAGAGTCTGAAACTACCATCAATCTATCAGTCAGCTCCAATATTTTGCACCAAAAAAATTAACTTTACGCAGTATACTTTCCCCCCAGCGCCTTAAATTCTTACTTCCACTAACCTTGCAAAGAGAGAGGGAACACTGACTGTCATACATGTGGAATCCAGCCTATTTAAGTGGATTTTCTTTGGGGAGGATATGCACTTTCAACTTACAACAACCTACGGCTCCCACTGAAGTTGCACAGTGCCCTCTGCAGGCTTCAAAATAATCTTAAAGGGACTTTCAAATGAAAAACATAACGTAACAGCTCAACAATTCAAACCTACATTTAATTTTCCAAAGTGAAAAACAGCTCAGCAACCAAGAACTTCAGGGTCAGAATTTTATGCAGTTTTGTTTGATAAGTGCCTTCAAGAAAAACTTGCAGTATTTTTTTAAAACTTGTAACTGGAGGAACACACACAGCATATTTTGCTAGCTATGATGCTACAAATTACTTTATCCCACTTATAGTTCTATTTCTTTAGTGTATTACTTTAAAACAACAACAACATGGTAGCCCTTACAGAAGACAGCCCAAATTCAGGGGATTCAGGGAAGGTTCTGAAGGTAGGACAGGACTGAAAGCACCCTTATGCAAGCAAGAAGGCCTTCTGCATGCATATGGAACCTTGCCATATTTTGGAGGGTCTGCCAACTCACATTCTGGGGAACGGGGTGCTGCAGGAGGAAGAAGGGTCCCCCAACTCCTTGTGCATGCAAAATACCTAATAGGCTCACCTCAAAACCAAAATATGGGTCTCAGTGAGTGCTTCTTTGACCAGAATTGCAGAGGAGAAAACCTGGGAATTCAGTCCTCCTCCAGTATATTCCGATTTTTTAAACAATAGTTAAAAAAAGAGAAAACGTTCTGCTCCCTTAAAGCATGTGGCCCAATAGTCCAATACAAAAAAATCCCCTTCACGTTAGAAAAAAAAACCTCTCAATTTCTTCTCAAAATTAAAGAGGAAATTATATTTTTCAAAAATCATGAAAAGAATAAAAACCCCTCCTTTCCAAAGTGATGCTCGCCTCCATGTGTTTAGAAATACACTGCAGTTTTCTTCTACCCCGTTAGTGGCAAGTTACCATTTCCAGGTGCACGTTGAACAGAGCGCGTCCTTTTGTCAATACTCTTCATTTTCTTAATTCTCTTAAGGCAAACAGTATGCAATGCAACTTGGTCGGCCGTTTCATCGATCAGGGACTTTGCCGGTAAAGGAAAGGTTAGTGCATGTAACACCGTATTCTACCAAGCTTTAATTCACACTGATTTCAGAATTATTGTTTTGCATGTAAAATGCCAGGGAAAAATTCCCCAAATAATAGAAGGGAAAGGGCACTTGGTACTAGTTGAGCTTGCTTGTTTAGGGTTTTTTTCATTGTCTTCCACCTTTCACATCTAATGTTCCTTACCTTAGATGCCTTTAATGGTGTTGCTTTAATAAACCTGAAATGTGAAGGGCTTATACAAGGGATGCTAATGGATCATTGGGTCTGCTGTGCACAAGAAGCTGCTTGGTAGCAGATCTAGCAATTCCTATCGAGAATGCGGTCTTTCTGTCAGTCACAGCTTACATCAGGGACAGCCAATATGGTGCCATCCAGATGTTGCTTGACTACAAATCCCAACAGCCTCAGCGAGGATAGGGTGATGGGAGTTGTAGTCTATAAAGTCATCAGGAGAACACCACATTGGCTTCCTTTGGCCTACATCAGGCATCCCCAAACTTCGGCCCTCCAGATGTTTTGGACTGCAATTCCCATCTTCCCCGACCAATGGTCCTGTTAGCTAGGGATCATGGGAGTTGTAGGCCAAAACATCTGGAAGGCCGCAGTTTGGGGATGCCTGGCCTACATCATATATGAGTCGCCCAAAATCAAATTTGTATAGGCGATCACTTATATTTCTATTATATGTTTCTTTCACAACATAGTGTGTTGCCTTGGGAGTGCAACAGTCTTTACCAGCAGGAAATCATAACCAATTTGTTTTAGACTTCAGATGCAATTTTGCTTGACTTTCCTCCACCCCTCCCACCCTGCTTTAGAGTAACAATATAATTCTTTTCTTGTACTTTGTATTTGCAAAGGTTCATTTTTATGAAAATTAAACAGTCCAAATATAATAATAATATTAATATTAATAACATTAGGGGCTTTCACAGAAAGCAGCATGCATAATCTTGAAGCAGTTATCGATACTGTTTCTCCCACCGCTTCCAAAAGAGGCCAAAGGTCTTCTCCTCTGGCAGCCGACGAGCCAAACTTGATGGAGCCGCGTTACTTTCTTTCTCCTGGAATGGCCTCTGTGCCAGAGTGGAAGATTATTTGCCGAAAGACTGCGTTCAAGGTTTATATTAGCGAAGTCTTGTAATTCCTCTTCCTGTCTCTTTGAAACATGAAGGAAAGTCCATTTTTCTGAGATTTAGCAAAGAGGTGCCTTTCTTCAGCCGAATCAGAGCTTAATGTCCTGTGACTCTGACATTTTGGCAAGAGTTTTCTTCACTCGCAGAGCTGTGAGCCGAGAAGCAGGGTTGTGAGCCCAGCATTCTGTCATGAGTTTGCCCATTTGTCTTAGGCACTAGAGGAAGAAAGAAAACATATAGATGAATACATCACACACACACACACACAAGTTTGGTCTTGGCTGAAAGCCAAACACTACTCTGGAAAGAAACTAAATGAACCTGAGAACTCATACTGAGCATGGAATTCTGCCCCTGTGTACCTTCAACCATTATAGGCCTCATGTACAGTAGAACCATATGCAATCACACTGCCCCAAGGCATGGTTCACAACTAGACGGGCGGATACTGTGGCTGCGTAAACACCATACATTTAAAGCACATTTACCCCAGTGGTTCCTGGGAACTGCAGTTTAACCCTCACAGAGCTACAATTCCCAGCACCCACAACAAACTACAGTTCCCAGGATTCTTGCGGAGTTTTCAATGTGCTTTAAGCGTATGTTGTGTACGCAGCCTGTATCTGTACAATTAAGTCTTAACGCTGTATGATCCTTGTCACTAGCATTGCTGAATAAGGAACAGAAGATCAAGGCAATGTTTGATCGACTTCAGATATGTGTGTATGCGTGGGTGGGTGGGTGGATAGGAAGCCCAGGCCAGCAACCATCAAAGCAGTAGAACAATACAATTAAAAATAAAATCAAACATGTAAGAACAATTCGAAAGAAGCGAAACAGTCACATACCCTCACAGTGAATTGGATTAAGGGACAGATATATAATTTTTTATAATAATAAAAAAAACACCCCACCTTCCTTCAGGTTTTTCACCTTTGCACCCTGCTAATGAATGGAAGAGAGTCGTTTACAGCAGCTCTTCCTGAAGCATGGCTTCACCGTTATGCTACTTTAAGTCAAAGTTAGCACTCTGCAGGATAGTAAGTTACTGTGGGAAGTCAGTGGCACCCTCAAAACTCTTTTTATTCTGTGGTGGGCCATATACCAAATTTTCTCAATCTGCTTTGCTAGATCATTCTTTTCTCCTGGTTGTGTGTGTGGTGGTGTTTTGGGGTGTTTGTTTTTTTTAACATTCCCCCTCTGCGACCCTCCCCCTACGCACTCAAGATTGTTTACAACTCTTGCCATTTAAGTATTTTTAAATCTAATTGCAGAATACTTAAGTGAAGACTGCTATTCCCAAATCACAGCTGCCTCCTACAATAATAGCATTACACTGTACCACTTAACAAGATTAATGACCTCTGCATAGCATCACCATAACTGTCGGCAGATTTGTCTGCGGTACATCAATTACTGGTCTACTGATTCCAAAACACAATTTTGCTTCATTATAAATTCTCTGTGGAAAGTGTTCAGGCAACTTCCTCCCTCCCCTAAAGGAAAATACCACTACAGCTTTGAAAAGCAATTTCCTATATTAATTGACAAAAAGTGGGATTGAGAGACAGAAGACTAACACGCAGGCTTTCAACTCCCCTCCCAATTTGTTTTTCCTCTTTACAGACACTAGTACCCTATTGGTGGGGCCTACAAAGCAGCGTATATACATGTACAGTGGTGCCTCGCAAGACGAAATTAATTCATGCCGCGAGTTGCTTCATCTAGCAATAATTTCGTCTTGCGAAGCGCGGGTTGCCACGGCAAACAAACAAACCAACCAAACAAAAATGCCGAAACACTTCGTCTTGCGAAGCGCGGCCGTTGAAAACTTTGTCTTGCGAGTCAACAAAAACATCGCAAGACGCTTTCCTCTAGCGAGTTTTTCGTTGCGCAAGGCACTGTATATATTTGTAAAATTATGCACACTGCTTTGTATACAATGTAGTGTACTAGTATTCCATGGGCACTTGGAAGACTCACCTGCTTTTAGACAAGCATGCCCCCTTATCTCAGGACCTGAACCCCGTTTTAATTCGCTTGTTTCATTGCACATTTTAAACCGCAGGTGTCTATTTTAATGGAATTGTTTTAGTGGCAATTATGAGTGTTTAAATTGGATTTATACTTGTAAACTGCTTAGAAGCTACCTTGGCAATTAAGTAGCATATTAATTAATCAATAATATCAGAGGTGAGAAACCTGTAGTCCTCTAAGCGCTGCTAGACCACAATTCCCATCAATACAGTGGCAGGTCAAATCCTGAGCTCCCGCATCCTCCTGGGGGCTACTTCAAGAGGGAGGTGAGGCAACCGACCCACCTGGTGCAACCATCACATCAGGTGACTCAACTTCAAAGGAAACCATCTTTTCCTTTCTTCCTTTGCAGGTGCAGTTTGAAGCAGACATGCATGCAAGGGAACATTGTTTCTTTGCAGCCATGGCTTGGACTTGAGCTGAGATGCTCTATCCCAGGCATCCCCAAACTGCGGCCCTCCAGATGTTTTGGCCTACAACTCCCATGATTCCTAGCTAACAGGACCAGTGGTCAGAGATGATGGGAATTGTAGTCCAAAACATCTGGAGGGCCAAAGTTTGGGGATGCCTGCTCTACCCCAACACCCTCTAAAGATCAAACTAGACCAGGATTCTCACAACCTGGTGTCCTTCAGATGTCGTCGGACTATAACACCCATGCTATCTGATCACTGGGAATGCTGGCTGGGGCTGATGGGAGTTGCAGCCCAACAGCATCGGAAAGGCGCGAGGTTGGCTTTCTCTGATTTAAAAGTCCACAGAGCAAAATCACTTGTGGAAGGATCGGCTGCATCCTGAGTGTGTACCGCATCTCACGGACAGAGCCTCCCTCGCAAGGAAAAGGCATTTGGTGTTAAAGTTACTCCATCCATGGCCTGATGCAAATTGTGACAATCTTGGAGTCTGCTCTGAGCTGCTATAGAGACCAAAGAGTTGATGTGCACATTCAGTGTATATTTAAAATATTTCAGTACTCTGGTTTTCACTAAGAAACTGTCCTGTTATAAACTGTGGCTTTTAAAGGAAGATCAATATTTTGACATTTTTATTTGCTTTTTAATGAGGCTCAAATACCAAACTGTAAATGCTGGTCCTGGAGTATTTACTTCCAACATCAGTAAAATCAAATTAATCAAAAACTCTTAAGAGCCACGCTAGACATGGCATTTGTCACAAGCAATGATGTGTGGTGGTGGTGGTGGGGAAATCCTATTTCGTAAGTTCATTAGTAACAATGAATATCCATTTGAAAACATAGCATTAAGAAAGCTGGGAAGTTTCAAAGCTTTGAGCTTTGTTTCCTAACTACAGTAATATAAACGTAACAAAATCCATCCACTCCCTAAGGCTTCGGAAATAATTTCCAACGCATTTTCTTCTTCAAACTGAAAATTTTCTGAAGCAGGCTGCCCTATGCTAATCACTGTTATCTGAACAGGAGGTTTTCCAGAAAACCCACATCACTGGTCAAGTGGTTTAGCCTTGTGCTGCTTTTTATTTTATTTTCACAAACGGGGGGGGGGGGAGAGATGGATCAGCAATTTATGTAATTGGTACAGTGAGAGGGCAGAATTGTGATTGCAGAAATAGTTGGTGGATGCTTCTAACTTTTATCAGTTCTGCCTGGTTTACAGTGGTTTATAGCCAGCCTGCATGGTTGAGCTAAGTCCTTGGGTCTCATCTGTAAGCTATTTTTAGCTTTCAGTACATTACAGTGGAAGGCAATAACCCCACAGACACCCAAAATACATGCCAATCACAGGCTCACACTCACAGATCTGGGTAACCACTGCCCTTTGAATTTCCAAAAGATGAGCAGTGGCCATTGCTTATTTCTCCCAGAATACTAGGTGATACCAAATTTACATCAACATCTTGCAGAGGACTTGCTTATTCTGAACCGAGTCTTATAGGTACAGCGTAATTTTTACAGCACTGTAATAGGTATAACTCAACTTTGAACTTTTCTTGGTTTTTCCTTATCCATCTGCAAAAGGCAGCATCCTATAATATCAAGACTTTTCCCTCCTTAAATCACCCGAGTCGATTTTGACAAAGGAGGTAAATGTAATGGGTCAGGTTTTGAAAGTATTATCTCCTTGGATAGATCAATCGGTTGAGCACGAGACTCTTAATCCCAGGTTTCTGAGTTTGAGCCCCACATTGGGCGCATTGCAGGGGGATTGGACCTTAGCCCCCCCCTCCAACTCTAAAATTCTATGATTCCTTACCTCATCACTGCTCCACCTGTTGGGAAACGAGGGCCGTAACTTCTTGATACCTACTATTTCTCTCATGTCTTCGTATGAAGGGTCAGTGGGAACAAGGTCATGATATGGAAGCTGATACTCTTCAACTATACCTGAAAAATGTGCCATTTGTTAGCTGTATCAGTGCCAGGTAGGTTTAAGAACAATGCTTTATCAAAACCCAAATGAATAGGCATGCGCAGACCAAAGCTCATTGAGAAGGTTCATTGGGATACAGTAGTAGGGAGATAATAGTCGTAGGAAGCAGCCAGGTGAATGCTGCATCCATTTTAGCATGTGGGTCCACATATAAAGGTAAAAGTGACTGCAAAATGTTTTCAAAAGCAAGTAGCTTGAGATGTCACAGAACTGCCCCACATATGCCCTGCGTCCTAAAACTCAGGCTAACTGTAGGTATCTTTTCCACTAATACCCAGGGCTTAGTTTATAAAATTCAAAGCAAGCTGGAATTCACCCTTCCACATTGGAAAGACCTAATCCAAACTCAAACTGGTTGTTTGATGTTGTGCAATTGAAAGGTGTTTTTTGCGCATGCTTGAAGGCACTTTCCTAATTTCATTTTCTAGACCTCATGGCTTAGTCTTGGCATTAAAAACCAGGTCTAAACCATGATGACCTGAAGTCTGCCCTCTGTTTCCCTGTAGTCAAAGGGCTGTCAATAAAAGCCTACTTTCTTCTTCAAATGCCTCAAGGCTAGCATACGAAATCTCTGCATTGCCATTCTTAGACAGGTAACAAAAAGCTTTGCAAACAGCAATCAGCCAGAGGAGATCTAGCAGAGGAAAATACAAGAAAGTGGAGGAACTGGGTTTAAAAATGCCAATCTTCCCAGGTCTGGAATTAATTTTATACAGGCAACAATGCCTTTTCAATACAGGTTTCCTAATGTAGCTAACACCTGCTAATGTTGATCCTCCGGCATCATATCTGCGTAATCTCCTTGTTAATCATGGCACCTAAGCAAAACCAACCCTGTTCCTTTTCTACGTAAGCAACGGGAGTGCTCTCACTTTAAGCTCTGATGTTTATAATTCTGGAAGTGCCCATAAATGAGCTCCAAATTCCCATTGCAATTATGAAACACACTACATCTTTAAAAGAGACTATTAAAAGAGAGGATAAATCTTTGCGGCTAAATGAGGACCTACAGGGAAGGGAAAAAATGAGTCCTAACAACCAGAAAGGAAAAGGGAATAAATAAGTTCAGCGACAACAGTTCTTTGAAACGGACAGTTTTCTCTGTCTCTTTTAAACACACACACACAAGGAATCGAAGTAATGTAGAGACATGCGCCAGCATTGTAAGGCATTTACCTCCTGAAACACATCTCCTTGCTATTTCCCAAAGGATGAGTCCGAAGCTGTACATATCGGCCATGATATATGACTGGAAGTGATTCCGATTTAAGCTTTCATCAAGGACTTCGGGAGGCATGTACCGCTTTGTACCCACTCTGGTGTTTGGTGGTATATCCACCTCATTTGTGTCACTGAAAGATGAAGGGGGGTGGGTAGAAGGAGACAAAAATTAGTGGGTTTTTTATTTTTCCTTTTCTAAAACTAAATTGTATATGAAAGGCCAGGGTGGGAGAGAAAGGGACCTCAAATTAAATCCATCTATGAACAAGGTCAAAGGAAAAGAAAACCTAATGGAAATGATCCTTTCAGAGAAAGGTTTTTAACCAGGGGTACCCAAACTAAGGCCCGGGGGCCGGATGCGGCCCAATCGCCTTCTAAATCCGGCCCACGGACGGTCCAGGAATCAGCATGTTTTTACATGAGTAGAATGTGTCCTTTTATTTAAAATGCATCTCTGGATTATTTGTGGGGACTACCTGGTGTTTGTACATGAATAGGATGTGTCCTTTTATTTAAACTGCATCTCTGGGTTATTTGTGGGGCATAGGAATTTGTTCATTTTTATTTTTTTCAAAATACAGTCCGGCCCCCCACAAGGTCTGTGGGACAGTGGACCGGCCCCCTGCTGAAAAAGTTTGCTGACCCCTGTTTTTAACTGTTAACCAGGGGCTTTTTTGTTTTGTGTTTTGAGGCTTCCATGCCTGGGGATACATCAAGCATCCAAATGCAAACACCACAACAGTGATAAGACTCAGCAGGGGTTGCTGGTAACATTTGTGAGATTTCATTAGCATTAAGATGAAACTCCCCTGCCAAAGATAGTAATCCAATGTCCCTTAAATATGTTTATTAATCATTTATATATAGTTCTTAATTTGGAAAAATTCCAGGATGGCAGCTGTGTAGCTAGATGCTCAGGGGCAGGGCTAGCTACCTGTGGGAGTGGGGCAAACCGCCCACCAGGCAGGGCAGGCCGGGGCAGGGAGTGCTGGGCGGAGCCTGCAGGGAGTCCACCCACTGCCTCCCTCTCAGCTGGGGGAGTGGGATGAGGAAGATCTATAAGGAGGAAAGGCAAAAGGCAGCCCCCTCCCCGCCAGCTGTGTGCAAATCAACCGAGGTGGAGCAGAAAAAGGAGTGGGTGAGTCTTTATTCAGGCCTTAACGGACTTCTAAAGCCAGAGTTTCTGGGTGCCAAATTTTTAATCCGTCATTAGGGCTTAAAATCTGGAGAGAACACAGCCAGGGGGAGGTGGGAGTGAACGCATGCACCCAAAAGTTGTGGCTTCACTTCTCGGAGAGGGAGGCAAGCAGGTGGGGGGAGGAGACGGAGGAGAGGGTTCCTTTGCGCTGCCATTCTCCTCCCCCTGCCGGGCCAAGAACCGGGGCTGCCAGGTGCACGTCATAGCAAGGAGTCGGCAGGCTTTAAAGGCGCCTGGCCCAGGGAAGGAGGAGCTAAGGGGTACCAGCGGCAGGCGGCTGCACCACTCGGCTCCCCCCAGCCTGGTGAATGCCTCTTCTCCCCCACACACACCAGCAGTGTGCGCGCCGATAGAGCGCTTTTGCAAATGCACAAGCTGCACAGATTGCGTCTGTGCATCCAACGCCGCGCAACCCGGATGTAAACACTTCCGGGTCTGCGGCGTTCGTAAACGGAGGCGTTCATAAACGGGAATGTTGGTAAACCGAGGTACCACTGTATAGCAAAGCCATCAATACTCGTAGTCCTGATAGCTGTAGCTATCCTCTGTGCATCTATCTAAAGAACTATGGCTATAACTGCAGCTTGTGGTAGTGGCTCTCATAGCTGAATTATGTACCTCCTTTAGCCTGCTCTCAATCCTCCAGCACACAGCTTCATTGGGATGGCTCTGAGTTCTAGTACCAAGAATGAGAAAAACCTCTCTGTCCGCTTTTTAAAATACGCTTCTATCATATCTCCCTTATTTGCATTTTCCCCCTTGTCAGCTAAAATGCTGCAAAGACAGCATCCTTTCCTCAAATGGACTTGCTCCAATCTCCTGAGCATTTTGCTTGCCCTATGCACCACCACATTCTTCATGTGAGCTTTAACTGAAAATCTCAATGGTTTCCTCCCATTCATACTGTTCTATTTGTATCTCATCATATCTGACTCAGCTGCATCAGTTTCTAGGGCTAAGATCCAACGACCTATGCTAGCCTCCCTTGTAGCTGACCACAATTCTGTATCACAACCACTTGTGGTGTGTGAAGCCAGTTAGCATGTGGCTTGCCTGCCCCAGAATTTCACTCTGTGTTGGGATGGTCACCATGATCTCAAGCAGTCAGTCTTAATCAGGGGTCAGCAAACTTTTTCAGCAGGGGGCCGGTCCACTGTCCCTCAGACCTTGTGGGGGGCCGGACTATATTTTTTAGGAGGAAATGAACAAATTCCTATGCCCCACAAATAACCCAGAGAAGCATTTTAAATAAAAGGACACATCTACTCATGTAAAAGCACACTGATTCCCGGACTGTCCGCAGGCCGGATTTAGAAGGCGATTGGGCCGTATCCGGCCCCCGGGCCTTACTATGCCTACCCATGGTCTTAAATCTTCACAAACAGCTCATGCGACAATCCACTGTTTCCTTCTTTGTCACAAGGTCCCAACTCCAGGCCCCCTTTGAAACCCACTCCCTTTGGATGTTCACAAACCAAGTTTCAGCAAGAAAACCAATATTTTGCTCACCTAATGAACTTAACTGCCAAACCCAGATCTGCTATGCAGCAAGTTCCATTCTTTTTCACCAGGATATTTTTGCTTTTGAGGTCCCGGTGGGCAATAGCTGGCTTGCCTTGGGTGCTGAAGATTTCGGTGTGCAAATGGCACAGTCCGCTGACTGAGGAATATGCCAACTTCAGCATGGCTTTTGTATCCAAGGTAGTGGATTTCAGGTAGTCGTACAGGGATCCATTCTCATGGTAGTCCGTGATAAGATACAGCTGAGTCCAAGACCCTGTGCCCTTAATGTCCGCAGCAATGAAGCCTACAAGGAGGAATGGAGACAGGGCTGTTCAAACATTGTGCATGTTTTGAAAGAAGGTACAGAGTCAATTTCTTTTGAATTCCAAGGTGAAGATGCCGTATCCGATGCTGCTTATACAAATTGGAAATCTGAGAAGTCAGCAGAGTTACTATAGCTCCACATTCCATGGCACATGTGGAACTAATACTGCAGTGAACGGTCAAGACTATGTTGACCTAGAATACCACCAAGCAAGTCTTTGCACTAGGGCAGGCATGGCCAAACTTGGACCTCCAGCTGTTTTTGGACTACAACTCCCATCATCCCTAGCTAACAGGACCAGTTGTTAGGGATGATGGGAATTGTAGTCCCAAAACAGCTGGAGGGCCAAGTTTGGCCGCCACTGCACCAGGGGCATAGGTTACACTTCAAAGGATAGCCCTACCAAAACATTAGCCAAATTTGAAACTCTTGTCCACATTCCTGAACTCAAAACACACAAACTCTGGCTGAAAGACAAGGAGTTGAAAATCTAAATTCAATTTTAGGAGTATGAACAGGGATTCGAAGTTCAGTGCTATATTTATGATTCCCTCATCCATTTGTTGGAATCAGAATTGTGGAAATTAGAATGAAATTTGTGTTCAAGGGCTCAAAATTCAAGTATTTTGAAATTTGTTCCAAGTTCAGTTTTTTAAATTCAAATTAATTTGAGCAGTGGGACAAAACAAATGCACAGCAACTGAAATTAGCACTTGTTGAAGACCACAACTATGACCATGGAAACTGCGAAGGCATGCCTTCTCTGGGCAAATATGAGAAATCCCTGAACTTGCAAGTCCTCAGAATCACAGCTCCTCTTAAGGGAAGTGATCTCAAGTCCCCAATGTCAAGTCTAAGCTGGAATTTGGAGGTGAGCTGCTATACTGATGTTTTCTCACCTTGTTCATGAAAGGTTAAGCAGCAAGCAGGGCTGAGAAGAGACCAGGTTGTCAAAACGAAATCACTGCTAACTTTGGCTTTTGATACATCTTTTTAATACTCCAGAATAAACATCTTGGCTGTGAGTCTTGGCAGACCTTGCAGGCCTTTTCCCACCTGGCCTGGGAGGACGGAGCCCAGACTGACTACCTCCAGCTACCAAAACTACGGCTGTTGAACAGACTCATGGGCTAGCGTGTTGATTGAGCAGAGGGGTGTTGTTCTTGGTTTTTGCTGTTTTGTTTAGTTATCTTTATTTTGGATCTTCTGACGTATGTGGAAATTGTTCAGTTTGGCTGTGTATTTTTTAATGTTTCATTTATTATTTACGACTACCTTTGTTATGTGGTAGTTATGCATTCCTTTCGTGTTGTAAGCCGCCTTGAGCGCCTGTGGAAAGGTGGCACACAAATATAATCATGTATGTATGCAGCCGCAAAATACAGAAGTAAAAAGTGGGGTGCCTTAAATGACCAGGACCCTTCCTTTTAGTTTGTGCCACTCACCCAAAATGTTCTCATGCCTCATCAGAACAGTCTGATAGATCTCTGTCTCTCGAAACCAACTGGCTTCCTCCGTCGTGAAGAAAACTTTGACGGCCACTTTTTCTCCTCTCCACTTCCCCATCCAGACCTCTCCATAGCGACCTTTACCAATCTGCTTCACCATCTGAATCTGCTTTGCTATAGTCCTTTGCACCTGTCAAGAGAAAAGACAATGGTGCTGTAGTAACTAATGCCCGAGACAAGCTGCTCGCAGAGAAGACAGCACCCTCAAGGACTAGAAAATGCCAGCAGAGGGAGCTCAGTGTTTGATAGACAGATGATCAGAACACTGCAGTTGAAAAGTCGGGATAAGCAGTCTATGGTCACAGCCACCCTATGAGCACTAGGCAGCTCCTTTGCCGTATCGTTTTCAGTGCCTGCTAAAAGTGTTTTTACTAGTCTAACCGGAAATGTAATTTTAACATTTAATTTTACTATGCAGATTTGTGCAAAACTGCTGGCTTTATTTATTTCTTCCATGTCAACTTGTTTCTAACATTTGACTTCACTGGTATTTTCTTATGAATTAATATTTATATTGTTGTATATAAAGCTATCAGAGGTTTGTTGATTTAAGCAATACATACATCTTGTTCACTGAATAAACAGACATAAGCCACACTCATCACAGTGCCACTTCTGCTTGGGCAACCACTGAACGAGGCAATGGAGGTTGTGGGAAACCGACCACAAAAATGGTGATCTTCACCACCAGAAAGAGAGAGAGAGAGAGAGAGAGAGAGAGAGAGAGAGAGAGAGAGAGAGCACTCCAGGTGCAAGAAAGAAGGATTCCAAATCTGATATGTTTCAAGGGGAAAATATCCTCCCTTTGGAAAACATTTGTAGTAGTAATTCTCAAATGCAAGAAATGCATTTGTTCCCAAGGAAGAATTTTCTTCCAAAACATGTTGTGCCTGGAATAAATTTTATTTCTATCACCCCAAGTTTTTCGCCTCTTTTTTCAAAAGGAAAACCATACTAATGTTTTGGGGGAGTTTTTGTACTTTTAGTTATGCAAAATTGTCAATTTGCATGGAAAATCTTGGAAGTAATATTTTTTAAAATTTTTAAATTTATTTATACTGCACCTTTCCTGCAAGGAGATCAAAAGAGCATTCATGGATCTCCTCCTCCCCATTTTATCGAGGGACAATGACTGGCCCATCATCATTCAGTAAGCTTCATGGCCAAGTGAGATTTTAACCCGGGCTTCCCAGGTCCTAGTCCAACACTCTAACCCAGGCATCCCCAAACTTCGGCCCTCCAGATGTTTTGGACTACAATTCCCATCATCCCTGACCACTGGTCCTGTTAGCTAGGGATCATGGGAGTTGTAGGCCAAAACATTTGGAGGGCCGCAGTTTGGGGGTGCCTACTCTAACCAGTACACCACACTGGCTCTCCTGGTTTGCTTAACACCTAGCTTGATGAAGCATTCGGGTGAATGTGAAAGCTTGCTTGCTATCCTGTGGTAACTTGGAACCTTCAAATAAAAGTACTGCATGATGTTTGGGATTGTGGAGTTTATCTTATAGACCAGCACAGCTACCTTCCCTTTTCACTCTGTCTATAGAGACAGCAAGTTTATTAACAAGCCAGCTCATCGGCAGAAGATGAATTGTTGGCTATAGCTCTAAAAATGGAACCCCTTTTAGGCATTAACCAGAGCGGGTGTTCATGCAGATATTGGCACTACAATCCCAATCAAGAGTTCAGTAGTTTTCAATCCCTCTTCCTTGAGGGTTCATCAGATGTTTATTGAGGCTCCTAACTGAGAAGACTAGCAAAGGTGGCGAAACGTACACCCTCCCCCCCCCAAAAAAGATAGCCTACTTACAAATTACAAAACTTGTGCCACAATGTGCATCTGCAGGGCAGAGTTAAGACTGTCGTACAGGATGCAAAATGGTGGCCAGCTTGCTTCCTGCTGCCACTAACTTGCAGTGGAAGCAATGAAAACAAACCCCTAGGAACAAATAAAAAACCTGAAGGAATAAAGCAATTTTGCTAACTGTACCTTAGGCTGAATCAACTTTGGTTACCATAATTTCTGCATTCAGATAACCTTTGCATTTATGCTGGTTTACCTTTGGCTCTCCAGATGTTGCTGGACTGCAACTACCATCAGCATGACCAATGGCCAGGGGTGGTGGGAGTTGGGAGTCCAACAACTTCGGGGGGGGGGCACCAAGTTTTAGGCAGAACCAGGGCTGCAGATAGCGATGATGCTCTGTTCCTATGCCGCTGTTATCATTAATATGTCTCTGTGTCTCAGTACTCCTTTCTCACCAGAAGAGGGAGCCCAGAACCGCTTCCCGAGCTCTGAGACTGTTCAATGAGGTCTTTCAAGGATTCTCCAGGTGGAATGTAAGTCTCGTCTTGTTCAAGCCCAATGCTGTACCGAGGTCTGCTTTCTTGCCTTTTAAACCTGCAGTTGTGTATGAAAATAAACATAGGTTGACTCTGCACTGCTGGGTGGTCGCAACATCAGGCAAAAGTTGCTATTTGAGTCTGTTTAATTTCCCACTAGCGTTGCATATTTTTTAAAAAATCTCTAAAGCTTTTTGCGTTTCTCGTCTATTTTCAGCCACCTCGGTAACAAAGCAATACTTTCATCTCTGCGAATTTGTGCCCAGGCCATTGCAATTAGATGTACGGTAGCAAGAGATTTTTAAAAACACACACAAACACAAATCTTATTCAGTATCTCAATGCACACTGAAACTTTAAATACTGGGTGGCCCACCCACCCCCATGTCTTTTCCCCACAATCTGCCACTTTATAATATATAATATCAACTACCATAACCTTCCTCAACTTGGTGCCTTCCACATGTTTTGGACTACAGCTGGCACAGCACGGGTATATTGGCCGAGGCTGATGCGAGTTTTTTTGGGTGATGAAGCATAAAATTGTAGAGTTGGAAGGGGTCCAAAGGGTCATCTAGTCCAACCCACTGCAAGGCAAGAATATTTTGCCCAACATGGGCCTCAAACCCACAACCCTAAGATTTAAGAGTCTCGTGCTCTACTGACTTAGCTACCCAGGTGGACTACAGCTCAAGGGCATCAGGTTGAAGAAGGGTAAATTAGTAAGATGGGACAGACCAGCAGCAACAGTCCTTCCCAGTAAAGCCAGTATCAGCTGGTGGGAGCACACCTTGCTCCAGCAAAAGAACCTCCAGGAGTCCGCTTTAGGTTCCCAGTTGTTCCTTTGAATCCCCACCCTTACCTGCCCATCATCCTATATAATAAAGTCTCTGTGTCTCTGCATCCAGATTCCGTGTCTCTGCATCCAGATTCCGTGTGTCCCGTTTTCCGCGCTACTGAGCATGTGCCCCAGGGACACAGGGATTGGACGCAGAGACTGCACACACACACACACACACACACACACACACACACACACACACACACACAATAAGCAGTTAAAACTGAGGCCACCAGGTGGAAGGCAGGAGCAGGCAGCAAGGCCCCTAAGCAGGGCAGGCCCTCTCTCAATGTGCCCAAGGGCCTGAAGAGGAAGCCGGGACAACCAATAAATCGAGGCCCCGGCTTCTCCTCACTAACAGGCCCGAAATTGAGGCCCAAACAGCGCAAGCAACCGGGAGACCCCCGCTGGGCCGGAACGGCCAGGAAAGGCGCGGGGAGGCCACCGAATGCTCAGCGCCAACTGCGGGACCCTCAGAAAGCGCCGGGGTGGGCGCAAGCCCCCCCGGACAGCAAAGCTCCCTCCCGGACGCAGCAGGTGACTGAAAAACAGCCGCGGAGGCCAACAAAAGTAGCGGGAGCCCCCCCCCGAAAAACTGGGTGTACACCCCGGAGCAGCCGCCCGGGCCGCCCAGGAGCCAGAATTCGGCCACTGGGCCCTGGCAGCAGCAGCGCTATTGACGGGGGGAAATTAGGAACCAAACGGCAGGCGCAAAAAGCACGCGAAAACAGGGTGGGGAGGGATCCGCACTCCAAACACAAGCTTCGGAGGGGGTAAAGGAAGAAATACCCTCTGCACCCCCCAGCCGAGCCCGGGCTGTAAAGGTAAAAGGGGGGACTTTGGCTTGGGGTTTGGGAACGGGGGGGGGGGGAATTAGGGATAAATTAAGGATCAAAGGGAGGGAGGAGGAACAATCAATTAGACAAGGAATAAAAGCCCCCCACGCGCCGCTGCCACCGAAAAAGGCCGAATGTTCTAGCACCCGTTTATTAAACGGGCTGAATGGCACTAGTCTGATATATCAGGTGTATGGTGAGTGGGCACTGCTTCTTGAGAATGCTCTGGAAGGCCAAATAGGAAAGCCTAGCTGGTTGTGTCCAGTCCACCCCTGGCCTACAGCCTCTAGCCCATGTGGTGTAGTGGATGAGTGTTGAACTAGGACCTGGGAAACAAAGGTTCAAATCCCCACTCCATCACTGGGTAACCTTGGGCCAGTCACTATCAGAGGCAGATTTAGGGCAGGGCGACCGGTGTTCTGCCGCACTGAGCACCAAGCCTAGGGGGTGCTGCAGGATGAGGTTGTGAATTGACCAATAAAAGGAGAAAAATCAAGGTCGGCCCCTGTCACCATCTCTCAGCCTAACCTACATCAACCTACATCCAAGGTACACCTACTTCGGCACCTTGGAGGAAAGAGGGGACATAAATGCACCAGGCATGTCCAAAGTCCGTTTCGGGGGCCTAATCCGGCCCACCAGTTGGTTTAATCTGACCCCTGTAGCAGTTTTATTTCCTGGGGTAAAATCCTAAAAAAAAAAACCCCTCAACAACTTCAACCCTAAAAAAAGCTCAACAAGTTTGGTTGGCTGTTTGGTCGGCCCTCACGGCCCTTCACTTCATCAAACCTGGCCCTCTTGGAAAAAAGTTTGGACACCAGTGCACAAACCAACCCACCAACCAACCAACCAACTTGGCACTGGCTAAGTTGGCTATCCTTGCTTTACTTGAAATACCACTCCAAGTTCATTTTCATTCACTTTTCTTTTCTGCATTACCTCTCACTGAGAACTCAGTCTGTGCTGAAGACACTATGCACTTCCATGACTTTTCCCTAACTGTTAAATTCTTCATTATATTTGAGCTTTAGCAAGACATAAAAGCCTCTCCAGGAACTATAGTGAAATACAGTGGAAGTTTAGTGCTCATTTCCATGCTATTTGCTTCTGGGGGGGGGGATCAATTTGCAAGTAATACGGAAACTAGTGCTAAACTTCCAGTATAGTTCCGAAAGCGGCTTTTACGTCATGTGGAAGCTCAAATATAATGTGGAAATTAACAGTTAGGGAAATTTCTTGGGAAATGAATAAACTGCCATATGAATGCGGCCTATGATAACAAAGCTCATTCGCACCACCAGTCCTCCCAGTAACATTTTTGTAATCTCAACATTACTAGGATACATAGGATTTTAAAAAGGAAATCTCCAAACCAACCACTACATCTGTGTAGATCAGAAGCGAAGCTCGAAATATGAATGGCAGAAAGAAACAGCTGCCAAAAAACAACAACCCATAAGCTTTTCTGGACCGTACCTGAGGTAACAGAATATGATGATAAGCACTAGGAGGACACTACAGATGGTCACCGAAATCAGTAAGGCCTTGTGATGGACATTTCCCGCTTCCAAACCTGAAACAAAACAAAAGCACTTTTAGCAGGTAGGTAATACAGTCATACCTCGGTTTAAGTATGCGTCGGTTTGAGTACTTTCAGTTTAAGTACTCCGCGGACCTGTATGGAACGGATTAATCCACTTTCCATTACTTTCAATGGGAAAGTTCACTTTAGGTTAAGTACGCTTCAGGTTAAATACAGACTTCTGGAACCAATTGTGTACTTAAACCGAGGTACCACTGAAACCTCATTTATCTCCCTTAAGCCACTTACACCCTCTCTCTCTCTCCCATGTGTTTTGAGGTGGCTTGCAAGCATGATAAAAACAAAGCTAAGGATATACAGTGTTTCTCCTAAAATAAGACGGTCCTCAAAAATAAGCCATGTCAGGCTTTTCATTAGTAGAATAAATATAAGACATCCCCCGAAAATAAGCCGGGGGGGAGCAGGTCTGGCAAGGAAAGGAAGGCATTTAAGCGCCTTCGGAAGAGCCAGCAAGAGGCAACAGCGCGCTTGCTGGCGATCTTCTTCTTTTCATGCCACTCGCAGTGGCTGTCTCCAGCGCCGCCACCGTGCTTTGGGGCTTGGCGCGCGCCCACAGCCACCTCCGCAGCCCCTGGGATTACCGTCGCTGCAGCCGCGCTCCTGGGCGCTCTCGGCACTTCCCCCACGGCCGCCTCACTGTGTTTTGCGGGGGTGGGAGCCGCTTCGGGGAGTGCAGCGCAGCGCGAAGAGCCTGGTGAGAGGCAGCTGCGGCTGCAGGTGAAGCCCGGGATCTGCGTGGGCGACTGGGGGCGAGCGCCCTGAGCGCTGCGGCGGTAGCGAAGAGGCGCCCGATCAGCCCGCTTCTCAGCTGATCGGGCGCCTCTTTGCCACTGCCGCAGCGCTCAGGGCGCTTGCCCCCAGTCGCCCACGCAGATCCCGGGCTTCATCTGCATCCGCAGCTGCCTCTCACCAGGCTCTTCGCGCTGCGCTGCGCTCCCCGAAGCGGCTCCCGTGCAGCTGCCTCTTGCCGGTTCCTCCGCTGCCGCTTCTCTCACAGCCGCCTCTGCGGCTGCTTCCTGCTCCGCCGACGCGTTTGGATCCTTGGATCACGGCATTTCTTCTGCTCCCCAGCAGCACGCAAATGGGAGGGCCGGAACCCCGCTGAGCTCCGCAGCTCCACAGTATTACGGTATTATTGTGCTTTGTTACAAGGGCAGCCTTGCCATTTTTATTTTCTGCTCCCCGGCTCTCAACGGGTCCCGCGCGGTGCGCTGCTGCCGGCTCTCAACAGGTCGGGGCTCGGCGCAGCATGCTGTTGCCAGCTCCCGCTCAAAAAAATAAGACATCCCCCGAAAATAAGCCGTGGTGTGTTTTTTTTGGAGGAAAAATAAATATAAGACGTGTCTTATTTTAGGAGAAACACGGTATTTTTCCATGTATAAGACGCCCCCATGTATAAGACACCCCCTTATTTTGGGGGACCCCAAATTAATAAAACACCCCCCAGCACTACCTGTGTATAAGACGAGCCCCAATTTTAAACCTAATTTTGTTCCTTTTAAAAAAAACTAGTCTTGCATACGGAAAAATACGGTATATTTAAAGATAAATGAAAATAAACAGCAATCATTCAATGGCAGAAACTCGGAAAGGGTCCAGCCTGGCCTGGAGTGGCTTGAAAGCTTGCTAACTGCCAGGAGAGGCCAGCACAGTGTGTGAGATGGCGAAGGTGCAGGTCAGAGCAGTGGCAAGGTCAAGGCTATGCAGGGACACCAGCAGGAGCCGCAGATTAGCACTGCTAGTGTGCCCACAAAGCTCTATGCTGCTCCAGTAAACAGTAGCAAAGCCACTGTCTGGAGGATGGCTCCCCTGCCACAGCGGACTGTGTATGCCAAACACAGATGGACAGGGGGACACACACACCCCAATTCCCGAAATTTGCCAGCATCCACTTATGTGGATCAAGGCACCAAGATATTCTAGGAAAGCAACCTTTTCTGCTAGGGGTGTGAATTTCTATATCCATAACACACTAACATATCCGACGTTGTGTCTGGTTACTTGGGATCAGAAGCAGGATCTATCTTCCAAGATAAGGATGAGCAGGGCATAAGCTGTGAGAACTCTATCCCGATTGATCTCTCCTGGAACAGGGGCTATTGCATTTCAGGTTTACCAGAGTGATGCAAAAGGGAAGTTCCATGGGGACTCTCAGCTTTCCACTATGCAATTTTATTTTATTTCCAAGCTCTGGTTTCTTCTTCTATTTTGGCCGCTGAACAGCGGTGTTTTCCTTCTCGCTTGCTCCTAATGCAAGAGGCTGGCAAACAATGTATCTCCTGTTAGCACCGGGCTCGGTGTTTTAACCTAACATTACCTGCTACTAGCGCATTAGTGGCGTAAACATTCAAGACACTGCCGTCACTTTTTGTAATCCCTTTTGTAAGGAGACACTGGCAAGCGGGAAAACACTAGCGTGCTGTATTCTCGCTAGGCCAGCAGATTTGTACCTGAGCCATCGCTACGAGTAAGGGGGACGGGAAACTGAGAATCCGCCAGGGAGATCACTTGTCGCTATGAAGGAAGAGGCTGCTACCGGGGGCAAGCCAGGCAGGGAAGCAAACACTCCGTTTTCATTGCTAATCAGGCCTATACTTTTGCACGCCATTTATCTCCAATGCACACGGCTTGTAATAGTTGTAAACATGCTCCAGTCTGTCTGCAAAGGGATAAGGAAAGCTTGAAGATGAGAGAAGGGTACCGCACAGCTGAGAATAGGGGTGGTTTGTGCCTGGCAACACAAACCTGATTTTCAGATCCGAGGTCAATAAGGCCTCGTCTGCACCATACACTTACAGCACTATTAGAACACTTTTGACAGTCCACACCATCTAGATCAGGCATCCCCAAACTGTAGCCCTCCAGATGTTTTGGCCTACAACTCCCATGATCCCTAGCTAAGAGGACCAGTGGTTGGGGAAGATGGGAATTGTAGTCCAAAACATCTGGAGGGCCGAAGTTTGGGGATGCCTGATCTAGAGGGCACGGCGTTGGTTAGCCCTGCTGTAGACTGTATGCATTGTATGTACACATATACTCAGCTTGGCCAGTCATACTTCTAATCACGCTAAGCAGCTGTAGAAAACTGGAGAGGGCTTGAGAAGGACTTGGGAGTGAATCCTTCCTTTTTTTTTTTACTTGCGAGATGTTGGTGGGGCAAGCCCCAGCAATAGGAATAGGAGCTTCCCTCTTGCAATTCCTATTCGACTTCCTGGTGTACTGCGAGCCCTTTGCTACATCTTCCCGCAGGTTCACAATGCACACAGGGCTGACCGCAGCAGCAGCAGCAGCAGCAGCAACCTGGGGCCAAGACTGTGGGATGCAGTACACATATCAAACCCCATCCTTTCCTCAGTCATCACTGCCCAGCTCATTCAATCACCAGCTATAGAGACTGCGAGCCAGACATGGTGGCACCAACACTTCTGCTTATAAGGGCGTTAAATCAGTAAAGACGGATCTCTCCTCTCATCTCCCTGCAGTCTGCCTTTTCATTGGGGTTTCCAGTAATATATTTTTTATTGTTTAAAATGGCAATGTTATATTGGGATCTGATTATTTTTCCTGCTTTCTTAATAAGCAGACTGCCTGCCCAGCACAGGGTCTTCTTGTACCCATCAGGATGTTTTTATTTTATTTGCTGGGCATGGAAGCTATTCAGAATAGTGAGCAGTGAGCGTAGCTGAATTGTTGTTGTGTGTTTATATTCCTTCCTGCATGCTAAGACTTTCCTTGCTCTCAGGACGGGTTAGCTTTAACTCCTCATTCTGAAATGTCCAAGTCCACAGAACTCCTTTGTTCCTTTCATTTTTTATTTTATTTTTTGAAAACTATCCTTTCCCTTTCTAGCACATTCAAGGCATAGAAAAGCACTCTTGGTGAACAATGTCCCCGCTTTTGCTGACATCACCTCTGTGCCTGGGTTAATTTGTAGTTCAACCACCTCTGACCTACAGCTGGAAGACCTCCTTAGACCTTAGCATCCCCTGAGATATGACCCTAGTCATACGACTCCTGAATCAGAAGCAACATCTATTCTGTTTTTCACATGCCCACAGAAAGACACTTGTGTTAGAAAATAGCTTTTGGTAAGGTAGTTTCCAAAATAAGGAAGAGGGTGACAATGAGATTTTCTTTGTATGTTCTCTTGGACAGTCGCCTGTCTTGAATTTATGCAGAAATGAGCCAAAACCACTACTGGCTTTTGTTAACATCAGTAGCAGTGCTGAAAGTATCCTCTTTATGGCAATTTGTCAACATTCCTTGAGAAATTGGGCATGTATTAATTTAAGTTACAATCCTAACCATTTCTGCTCCAACCAAGGGGGAAATTTGGTGTTTCTAGTTAGTTGCAGGTCCCTTCTGGATTCTATCCGGAGGAGCCAATCCCTTGGATGACACTTCTTCAAGGTCAAAGTAGAGCTCAGTTCTGGGAAATATTAATAGCCTAAAACAGCTTGACAAGCTGCTTTCCAGAGTTGTTTATCACCCAATTCCATATATTACAGGGCAGGAAAATGCTCAATAGGCGTAGTAGCAATTTCTTAAATATACTTTAACTGAGCACAGGCTGCTATTGCCTTAACTGTTGGCCACCTGGGTTCTCTACAAAAAAAGAGATGCTGATACTCTTGATCAGGTATAGGCAAGCCTGGCTCTCCAGATGTTTTGGAACTACAACTCCCATGATCACTGACCACTGGCCCTGTTAGCTAGAGATCATGGGAGTTGTAGTTCCAAAACATCTGGAGAGCCAAGGTTGCTTATGCCTGCTCTTGATGGTAGAGAATATACCTTCTGGGAAAAATATTCTGCACAGCTTCCAAAACTTTAATGGAGTTCTAATCAGAGCCCTAAATTTCAACACCTTGGAGTGTTTGGATAAACATTTTGCTACCAAATATCTTTAGGGCAGCTTCAACCAGTTGCCTTCCCTTATTGCAATAGAACTTTATCAATGCCTCTATGGTTTTATGCGCTTTGCCTCCATATGACACTTCCATCTCCTAAGCATTCCTATTGGTGCCAGAGGTCATGCTTCAATCTTGATAGATGTCATTTAATTGTTTAGCTACTGAATTTGATGGGGACTTAAGAAACCTCAGACCTACCCACATCTTTAGGTGATTCTATACCATCACCAACGTCTTTGGTGGAAGGTCCTAACTGCAGGGACCTACAGTTAAGTATTCCTGTCTCCACTAATCCGATCGGTGTACAGTGGTACCTCTACTTACGAATTTAATGTGTTCCAAACACACATTTGTAAGTTGAAAAAAATTGTAAGTTGAATCCCATAAGAATGCATTGGGAGAAAAAATTCGTAAGTAGAAGCAACCCTATCTAAAAATTCGTAAGTAGAAAAAATCCTATCTAAACCGCATCCAAGATGGCGGACGGAGCTCCATTCATAAGTAGAGTTATTCGTAAGTAGAGGTACCACTGTACCTGTTATAGCACTCGAACCAGAAACATCATTTTCCAACGCTGTCTGCTCAGAAGTAAGTCCCACTGAATTCAATGGGGATTACTCCCAGATAAGAGGGGTTAAAACTGCAGCCTTACTTAGCCCTCACATATGTCACTGTGCAGCCAAATCTGATTGGCTATGAAGCATCGTGACATCAACCCGTTTGCTGAATGATTCCTGATTGGGTAGATGATGAATACAGGTGAGCCAGAAGGGAGGAAGAAGCAGCATTGCTGGGGGCAGGGAGGCATGACTCTCAAAACAGTTCTAATGCAGCAACTTAAGCAACAAGAACTTAAGAGCCATGCTGGATCAAACCAAAGGCCTATCTAGTCCAGATGCATGTGGAAAGTTCAGATGCAGGGTATGAGGTCTGTAGCACTCTCCTGCTGTTGTTTTGCAGCAACTGGAATTCAGAGCCATACTTCCTCTGATCCTAGAGGTAGCATACAAAGGTCATGACAAATTGCCATTGATATCCTTATCTTCCATGGAGTCATCCAATCCCATTTTGAACCCACTGAAGTTGGTGGCCATCACCACATCTTTAAGATGAAAATTCTATGATTCAATTAATGTGTTGCTGCATGAAGAAGTACATTCTTAAGCCCTGAATCTTCCACCATTCATCTTCATTACATGGGCCCTGGCTTCTAGTTTTATGCAAGACAGAGAGAGTGTGAGAGAGAGAGAAACACCACACATTGCTATCTATCTATCTATCAAGTTAATGGGGAAAAGGCCCCAAATAGGATTTTTTAAGAGATAAAATTTTCACACAGTTGACAGTGTTTTCATGGGGAAATGTCTACTTCAAGGTTAAAAAAAAAGCTTCAATCAGAATTAGAAAATGGATTCTGCTTTGAGAAACTCAAATCCAAGCCCATTAACCGATAAAATAACTGGATAAAAACAAATATTGTCTTTTTAGGATGTATAATGGAATGATATTTTTTTTCTTGACTCTGAAGCATCAACAAATCTTTTTTCCATCGGAAACCCATCGTAGAAATGTTTTAGCTGGATGAGCAAGCAGTGCACCCAGAATGCTTACACTGCAAATGTTGCCACTGGCACCGAAAATGTCATCTGCAGTTTTTGTTTTCTAGAAAGAAAAGAAATATGCAGATTGGAAATTACAAGATTTGCCTCTTCCGTTACCTCCTTTTATCAGTGGTGGCAGCGTAGGGTGAAGATCTTTGTTACAGTAATCCTGATCTGTGCAGCATTCAATTAATCTTCTCGGTTGGGACAGTGGTGTGTCCTGTAACAGATAATAGTGATGAGCAACTTTGTCCACATCCAAAAGGCATTAGAAAAGCTGGAAGCTGTCAGATGTGAAAAACCATTCATGTGCTAACCCCTTGATGTGCTTTTAAAAAACCTAGATGACAATTCCTTTTAAACTATATAACAATCTAGACCTAGATACAGTTTAATAAATAGGTGTAGTTTTTGCCATTTCATTTTTCAATGGAGGGCAAAGCTTACATCTGGGTTCTCAATATTTAGAGAAAGCAATGGTACAGTACTTCTAGGCTCAGACAACTTCAGAATATAAGTGGGGGAAATACATTATTGAATGCCTACAGAAAAAGCCCTGCACAAGGAAAACGAGTATGTAAGGGACAATAGCTGTAGCCTCCTCCTCCTCTCTCTGCTAGCTTTCTATGTTCACAGAAGGTGTTGCTGTTGTTTTTCAAGTGAACAAGAATTCAAATATACTGTTTTTCACCTGAAATGGTACACGACTGTGTGGGTTTTCTGAACATGTAGAGTGCTTCTGAGCCTAATGCCGAAGGGGGCTTTACATGACGGGGGACAACATAGGTCTGTATCCAGTCCTGCAAACTACAGTATTAGCATCTAGAATACCCCCCTTCATTTTTCTTAGAGCAATCAGTATGCAGGAAGTTGTCACAGGGTGGCAATATGGGAACACAGAGGTAGGGACAAATGTCTTGATGACCTGAAAATTGTCTGACCTGGTACAATGGCAGCATTCTATGTCATGGAGAAAGGGGGCTGGGAGCAGGAAACTCCTGTATACAAACCAGCATGCAGTGTAAGGAGGGTGGATGCAAAGGCTAAATGAGTCAGGCTCACCCCGATTACATTTCATACTTCACCTTCATTTAAAGCATTAAGGCAGCAGTCCTGAATGAACATCTTACTAGGGAGTAAGCCTCTCTTAATACAGTGGGCTTACTTCTGAGTAAACATGCATACGGTTGTGCACTAAATATTGCACCTGAGCTCTTGAGGTGGGCATTTAAATAAGTAGCACAAAAACATTATGAGCCCATTCTTAAACACTGCATCTCAAAGCATCTCAAACACTGCATCACCATTGCTTGTGATAGGACTCTACTTCCAAGAAAGATGGTATCATCTTGCAAAATGAGGATTACTGCTGGGCTTTCTGATCTGTTGACTTGCTCTGGTGACTTCCGCTTGCCTGTGTTATGGACCACTGGGAAGACTTACAACGATATTCACAGCCTGACCTACATTCTTATCCCCTGGAGAAGGAAGGCAACAGACTATATATCTCCATTCCTAACTATCTGTAAGGTTAGGGTACCAGCACGGTGCCCTGCAGGTGCTTCACTGCAACTCCCATCATCAATGAGCACTAGCTGAGGCTGATGGAAG
This sequence comes from Zootoca vivipara, assembly GCF_965207765.1. NCBI lineage: Eukaryota > Metazoa > Chordata > Lepidosauria > Squamata > Lacertidae > Zootoca > Zootoca vivipara. Next base: position 56,964,233 of record NC_142583.1, read on the forward strand.
CTGCAGTCCAACAACATCTGAAGGGCACATTGGTTACCCCTGACCTAAGCTGACTCCCAGCTAAAACTATCAAAAGACCAAATCTAGTTCAGAATATATTCTTACCCGGCACTGGAAGTCAGAACCCTCTAACCCGATACAGCCTGTGGTGAAAGTCTGCCCTCCAGCGTCTTCATCTTCTACCATGGCAAAACAGAAGCCATCAGTACTGAATGTGGGGAAAGAAAAGAAACAAAATGTACTTGATCAGAAATTTATTATTATTATTAGCTTCCTGTATCTTGGTTGCAATTCAAAGGTTACCCTGCTATGAACATCATTGAAATGAAATCAGCCCAAGCTTTCTTAAGATTTAAATGGTGTGCTGCAAGGTACATGCTATAAAGAAAGCCATTATTTGTGGTCACCACTAACATTTCCTGAGACCTCTGGAATACTCAAGAGGACCTTGAGGGTATATGGATGTGTGGGTGTCACAGTCGGGGATTTTGGACGAGGCAGAAGCAGCAAGCAATACTTCTGCTATTTCTGTCTGCTCCAAAGCCCAGTACAACATGTGATCATTTGATGAAGTGCTATCAAAGGCCACTTTGATCAACTCCTTTGTGGAGAGGCTGCAGAATGAGAGAAGGAATGGCATGGCAGGTCCCTACATGTGCCAGAGGACCTGGGCAAAGGCATTTTCTTATTGCGATGACCTTTGGAGCAGGCAGAAGTTTTCTAGAGCATTACCGCTTCCTTTGGGACATCTGCCTGGCCCCATTGCTGGTTATTTTTAGATGGGAAGAAAATGTGTGTGATTTCCCCCCCAGAAACATTTTGCGGAGTAACATCTTTTAAACATATATTTCTGCTGCTATTGCTTTTGTCTCATTATGATGTCCTTTTGGTATTGTTGCAGTTCTCATGTTCTATTGTTTTTTATTTCTATTTTAAGTTGCCTTAAATATTTTACAGGGAACATATTTTGAGAATAAATATTAAGGAAATAAATGCACCTCGACCTGCTCCAAAATGCAGCCACACATCTTTCTTTCTCTCTATCTATCTCTGCAATTTAGAGGAGAGGAGAAGCAATCCCTTGTGTTCTTCATGTTGTGAGCAGCAAGATTTGTGGAGGTCTGATTATGCTAGGCATTTCAAGCATACATATTAATTACTGGGACACAGTGGCATATAAATCAATAAAATAAAATGTAGGTCCAGAATGGCTAATATTAAGGGCTTTCACACACTGCATTCAAGAGTATACTCTGTGCCCCTGTGGACATAGCTGTACAGATCAACAAGTGTAGACTCTTTACATATGTAGATACAGCTTTTACCTGTGGTCTCTGTAATATGTCAACAAACCTTTTCTGTGTTTTAATTGCTGTAACCCTTCCTGGTACCTTGGAGTAAAGGGCAGGCAATAAATTGTAGTAGTAATATTAGCAGCAGTACTAGTAATAATAACAATGCACCCACAAGGACAGTTGTATCCAAATCCTGTGCCATTTATTCCGAAGGAAATTCTATTAAGTCAAATTGAACAACCACCTGGAAAGGACAACCACCGGAACTGAACAACCACCCGGTGCATAGGATTGCAGTTTTAATGGGTGTGTTGATGATGATACATTACTGAAGGGTGGAAATATAAAGGTTAGTGCTTGGTTTTTTAAAAATAATGTCACCCCTAGCTACATTTTAGGGATGCCTGTTTTCTGAGTTTCCTCCTGAAAAGATTATCCTCCTTCTTCAAGGTAATACCATACTTCAGTTGCTGTTCTTGAGCCATAAAAATAAAGCATTCCTTGTGTTTACTACAATATTGGTAGTTTCTTAATCTTAAGCTTCCACATCTCCTCTTGCAGGAACGGCGACTAGGAGAGCAGCTGGCGCATTGAAAGCAGATGATGATGTTAAATTTTTGAATTATGGGGTGCGGGGGGAGAAGCATCTTATTGGTATGTTCACAGATGACGTTGCACTATTTGTTTCTGATCCTGAAACCTCATTACCTGCTGTTATGGACCAACTTGCTATATATGGCAAGATATCTGGGTTCACTGTTAACTTCATCAAATCTTAAGATCCATTCCGATACACACACCCCATCAAACCTACAATAGCATTGGCACAAGACAACTGGCCTGAAACTCTGTAAAACCAACTTTAAATACCAGGGAGTGAATATACCTAAGAATCTAAACCAGTGGGATAATACAAACTCAGACTAATCAAAAGTCCTTTACAGCTCCAGCTGCTGTTTTTATTTCTTTTCTGTACAACTACTAAGTTCTGTTTTGGGTATGTTTCGTCACTTGAAATTAAAAATCAAATTTTAAAACCCAGAAATGTGAAGCCAAAAATGGGAGAGAGGGGGGAGTCGGGGAAGTGGGAGAGCAGCTGGGGAAACCTCAATCAGCTACGTCCAAGGATGGGCAAAATCTCTGTATAACCAGATTCCCAAGACTGATACCTTAAATATTTGAATCCTGAAAACTTAAGCTACACACACACACCATACATTTAAAGCACATTTGTACCCACCAAAGAGGACTGTAGTTTGTTGTAAATAAATAAATAAATAATATATTATTTATACCCTGCCCATCTGGCTGGGTTTCCCCAGCCACTCTGAACAGCTTCCAACAACAGGTAGGTAGCCGTGTTGGTCTGAGTCGAAGCAAAATAAAAAAAATTCCTTCAGTAGCACCTTAAAGACCAACTAAGTTTTTATTTTGGTATGAGCTTTTGTGTGCATGCACACTTCTTCAGATACCAGGTAGCCGTGTTGGTCTGAGTCGAAGCAAAATAAAAAAATTCCTTCAGTAGCACCTTAAAGACCAACTAAGTTTTTATTTTGGTATGAGCTATCGTGTGCATGCACACTTCTTCAGATACCAAAATAAAAACTTAGTTGGTCTTTAAGGTGCTACTGAAGGAATTTTTTTATTTAGCTTCCAACAAAAGAGTAAAATACATTAAAACATCAATCATTAAAAACTTCCCTAAACAGGGCTGCCTTCCGATTTCTTCTAAACATCAGAGAGTTGTTAATTTCTTTGACATCTGATGGGAGGGTGTTCCACAGTTCTGTTAAGAGTGTTGGGAACTGTAGCTCCGTGAGATGTATACCATCATTCCCAGGATCCTTTTCTTTTTGGGGGGAGGTGTTTTTAAATGTATGGGTGTGTGTGTTTTGGTACAACTGACCTTTTCTGAAACATTAGCGATTTATGTAGCGCAAAGAAGTAGGCAGTTCCTAATTACTCCTACTGTGCTCTAATGCAATGTATTTGGGTAATTCGAGTAAGACAATTGTCCTTCTGGGTACCAACCATTATGACTTCATTGCTCAAGCTCAGGAAAAGAATGATAGGAAGCACTGCCAAGAAGAGACGGAAAGGCATCCATTAGGTTGGGATATTATATTATGTTACATTTTGTTTAATTGCATGGTACCATTCATCCATATCAACGAGCAAGGATAATTGAGGGATACAGCAAAAAACAATGGATAGCAATTAACTTCTTTTAAAAAACAATGAATGACACAATCAACTAATGGTTGCCAATGAAGTTTTGACAATGAGCTTCTCCAAGAGGAGAGAGATAAGGACTTTCACAATACAGTGGTGCCTTGGTTTAAGAACAGCACTGTTTACGAATGATTCGGTTTACGAACTCTGCAAAACCAGAAGTAGTGTCCAGGTTTGTGAACTTTACCTCGGTCTAAGAACAGAATCCGAACGGTAGAAGGGCATAGGCGGCGGGAGGCCTCATTAGGGAAAGTGTGCCTCGGTTTAAGAACGGACCTCCAGAACAGATAAAAGTTTGCAAACCGAGGCACCATTGTATCGGAAGAAGAAACAGGAGTAGGTAATCAGGTTTCACACAGATGCCCTAGACTACAATTTCGTCAGCTTCACCCATCATGGTCAATATTTAGGGGTGATGAGATCTATGCTGCAGAACACTTGAAGGGCACCAGACTGTCAGCCTCTGAAGCAGCGCAGAGAGGGGAACAAATGCTGGGCAGAAATCCACCAATGATAAACATCTCTGAACGGCAGTGATATTAATGCAGATAAAGTCAGGCAGGAACTTTGAATCATAGAACTGTAGAGTAGGAAGGGATCCTGTGAGTCATCTAGTCCAACCCCCTGCAATACAGGAATCTCAACTAAAGCACCCATGGCAGGTGGCCATCCAACCTCTGCTTAAAAACCTCTAGTGAAGGTGAGCCCACCACCTCTCGTGGGAGTCTGATCCACTGTCAAACAGCTCTTACTGACCAAAGGTTTTGCATAATGTTTAGTCGGAATCTCATTTCTTGTAACTTAAAGCCACTGACTTGGGTCCTACCCTCCGGAGCAGGAGAGAACAAACTTGCTCCATCTTCCTGACAGCCCTTGAGATATCTGACAATGGCTATCATATCTCCTCTCCACCTCATCTTTTCCAACGCACAGTCTTCACAGAAAAGCTCTATTCCGATGGTATGAGTGCCATGACAACTGGTAGATTCTTATCTGCTGCAGCCTTCATCTGCCTTCACAGCCACTGTAACATACTGCTTGTTATCTTCTGCACGTTCTGCTGTTGAGGACTTCTTGGATCATTCTTTGTCTAGCTTCTCCCCCTTGACCTTACCACGTTGGGTGACCCTATTGGGAGTACAAGACTTCTGGGAGCTTCGCTCACAAGGATCATAGGAACGTACAACAAGCCCACTCACCACGACAAGGTGATGATCCAGCGAGTGAGCTAGGATATGCAACCAGGATGAGACAGGAGGGGGTGAGGGATATGAGGTCATTCTCAAATCATGGTTTATAGGACTGTTATATCTAAACTGCCTGATCGTCAAATAAAAAAATGCCCACACTTTTTTTTAGCTTCAAGAGAGCAAGTGGGGAAGAGACAAAATATAAACATGTTACTTAAACCTCAACCCATATTTTGCATCATGTTCTATTACAGTGCAGCTTTGGGCTGAGATAATTAAGAAAGCAGAGGTTTGGTGTGTCATGTTTCTCAGCCGAGAGTGAATTTTTACAGCCAAGGAAAACACCTGAAAAAAATGTGGTTTGTAACGGAAATGCTGAGAGTCGTTGCTGACAAAGATGCTTTTAATTAAAGATTGCCCAGTCCAAGGAGCTGATCTTAATGCAGACCTTTACTAAATGTCAAAAGAAAAGGAAGTGGGCCAGCCACTTTGCAGCTGTTTAAGCAGATGTCTTTACTGGAGAAAGGCCCACTTTTTGTACAAGTCACAGCACCTTAATTACTAAATTTGGTCAAAGGACGCCTTTTCCCAGCCCAGATATTCAAACAGAATCTCAGGAGGAATTTCCCCTAACATACTTATACTAGCCATGATGGCTATGTCCAACTTCAAATTTCAGAGGCAGCATGCCTCTGAATATCAGTTACTGGGAATCTTGAATCATAGAGCTGGAAGGGTTCATGAGGATCATCTAGTCTAGCCCCCTGCAATTCAGGAATCTTTTGCCCAATGAGGGGTTCAAACCGACAAGTGATGTTACGCTAAGGTCCTGATTGCACTTTCTAATAGGAATCTGGTTGACAAGGAAGGACTAGATGGATGTTTGACCTGGTCAGACATGGGTCTTCTCATGTTCTCACTATTCACACATTCATGTAAATGAATTAGGATCTTTGGCCAGCCATTTTAATGGTTATTTTGTATTGTTTTATGGTGTTTTGAGTTTTATTGTGCTTCGATATACCATTGTGCACCATCTTAATATTTGATGTAAGGTGACAGTATATATTTTACAAATTTGCCCTCGAATGTTTGAACCAGCTCTCAGTTTCAAGTACTTATGAACCAATGCTGTAATTCAGAAATCCTCTACTCTACAATATTTTACACTACCTTAATTTGCAAAATACTTACAGATAGATATCAGGATGGAGAGAGTATGAATATTTCTTCTACACAGCTGTGCATTCAGGATATGAAGTTGATAGTTTGGATCTGGAATTACACATTCTTTAAACCAGGGGTGAGAAATGTGGTCCTTCAGATGTCGTTAGACTACAGCTTTCATCTTGGCTTGAGTTCAAGAGAGTTGAGAGTCCAACAACATCTGGATGGCCACAAGTTCCCCACTCTTACTTTCCACCATTCTTAAATTAGGTCTTATGGTTCAGTTTTCCTTGTTCCTTAGATGAAGAACCTTTCGTCAGACCAGGCACTTTTGACCTGACTATACCTCTTACATATTGATGTATCAGTAAATTCAATGTGTATAAGCTGGATGTGTATAAGATCTAACAAGGGAATCCTAACCACATCTACTCAGAAGTAAGTTCTATTGAACTCACTGGGGTCTTACTCCCAGGTAAGCAGGATCAGAACTGCAACCTAAACCACTCCCGCTCGTAGGTTATATTGTTGCTGTTGTTGTTTATAAACATAACATTCACATCCATTATTCAACCCACTTTCATGGTGGGCTTGCCCACACCTAATTGAGATTGCAAATCCATCAAGGAATGTAGACTGCTGAATGTCAGCTGCCAGTGATATCAGTTGGATATATACAACATCTCTTACAAACCTATACGATTCACATTTTGGGTGGGGGTAATGTCAGAGTAATCCAGCTGCTGAACCCATGAAACCAAGTAAGAATGTGCTAAGCGGCCAACATCTTTCTTCAGCTGTGTGGGCAACCACATTATATATTGAAGCCTATGGGCATTTAAGAAAGCACACTGAGTCAAAGGTTAGTTGCTCTGTATGCAAAAACAAAAAACCCTATCTGACTCAGTTCCTCTGCTTAACATAGCCTGTCCTTTTATCCCTGGTGGTTAATGTAGGTGCCAGTGAACTAATGTAGGTAGAGCCAGCTGACAAATTCACACCTGTTGCGGAACTTTTAGGCGTACCCGGTTTGGTTTTTTATCCTGGTGGAAAACTCCAAAGTGTTCAGGCTATGCTGGGGCTTACAAAACAGAAACAAAAAACAAAAACTTGGAGTGGGACACAAGGAAGGAGCCACAGGGTTATCCCTGTATGCTCAGGCTGCTGTTGAATGCCTCTAGCAGACACCTCCTTCCTCCCATGCTGGAGCCAACTTGAAGGAGAGAAGAGTGGATGGAGAGGAGAGGCAGGGATATCCCCACAAGCTCAGGCTATCACTGCCTGCCAGTAAGTGACAGACATTCCCATTGCCCAATGCTGGATCTTGCTTTTTTTTTAATAAAAGGGGGGGGCATCCCTGTACATTCAAGTTGCTGTTGCCTGCCAGCAAGGTTGAGCTGATAGCAGGTGCTTCCTTTGGCCCAGGGCAGAGTTTCCATGGATTTGGGGTGTGTGTGTAATTGTTGGGGGTGAGTGACGGAGGAAGGCAGGGAGAGAATTTGATGTTTTCTGTGTGCATGTGAGAGAAAGGGGGGGGTGTCTGTGAGGTCAATGTGCGGGAGAGGTGCCCTTAGATAGAGGGAGAGATCAATGTGTAGTCTCTCTAGGAAGAGACTAGGAGATACCTATTTATGTGTATGCTGAGTGCATGGATGCAAGAGGGAGTGTGGCTGACCACATTGTGGTACTAGGGAATACTCCATGCTGCTATTGTGTGTGCATGTGCAGAAATATTGTATGGTTGCCATAATCAAGGCCAACATGAGTTGGGGCAGGGGGCAAGCAGCAACAACTCTGCGCTCTCTCTCTCTCTCTCTCTCTCTCTCTCTCTCTTTGTGCTTTTATTTATTTATTTATTTATTTATTTATTTGATTTATATATTGTCCTTCATCACAAGATCTCAGGGCAAGTGCTATGCCACACCCCCGTGACAGAAATGTTGTGCTGTACCACGCATCCCACTGCGGCCGTTTTGCGATTGGTGCCCTTGCCATCGCTCCCAATTTTTAATTCTTTATAACTCAAAGTAATAAACCTCACCTATAAAACACCACTTACTATGTATTTTTAATTGTCAGCTTTTAAAAGTTTGCCACAAATTCAATTGGGAAGGGGGGCAAGGAAGAAGGGAGCGACGGGAGAGGCAATTTATAATTCATCAATATATGAGTGCCATTTTTACACAGAGACAGCACTGCACATACCTAAATAACTATTAAGATGTGTGGTGTATGTGGGGGGAGGACAAAGAGTGTGGCCAGCTCTCCAAAATAAGCAATGCCATGACTAAAACTATATATATTTCAGTTCTTTAAAGGTAGGGGCGGGGGGGGGGTGGGGTTGTTGACATTGTGTGTTCTGACAACATCAAAGGTTTCTTATAGAAAGATGTTCATAAAAGCCTGGCAAATAAATGTCTATTTGGAGCTCCCCAGGTGCGAGACATATTCACAGAGACGGTTAAAGTTTCAAAAGGCTGAGGGGCTAACATAACCTTTACAAGCCTAGGTTTAGGGAACCCTTTCAAAAGGTTTCACCTCTCCTGGAGAAAGGTCCTTGTTAATCAATCAGTCTTCCAAACACCTGTGCACGTAGCCGCCACCTCCTTCAGATACCCTGACAGTATTTACATATCCTTTGTGGTGATGTAAGGTAACAAGGAAACCCAATACCGCAGCCTTGGAAAGCTACCAGAGCCCAGGTCATTCATACTGAGCCCAAAATACACACGCACACAAGAAACAAATCACCTTTCTTCTGATATTCAAGGTGCAAAGCAGCCATTTGGGGGACCAAATTACTAGCCAGCCACTTTGCGGCACTTGGAAAAGAGCCAGGCGTATTATGTAACCAAGTAAATATTTGCAGTTGGATAACTTTTAATGTTTGCACTCTTCAGAGTATTTATTCCCCAGACTCAGTACGAAGTAGCACAAAAGGAATAGGTAAGGTTACCACCTTATCTTACATGAGGGCTAGCAAGTGCTAGGAGATATAGGAAAAATCGGTGAATGCTTTTTTAAAGGCATTGGAAAGATGAGGTCAGAAATAAGTGATCCACAGTTTAAAGCACAATGGCGACCTAAATTTATCTGAACGTAGGAGTCTCGCCGTAGTGAATTCTGGACTGTATAGTTTGGAAATGAGCAGCTGATTTTTTAAACTCACAAATAAAAGCTTAGAATAGTGAAGACATAATTATAATGAATGGGACCATGTCAGGGCCTAAACAAAAACTGTCCCCAAGTTGTCATTTAGTGCAAGGAAGAAGTTGCCACTGCCCCCAATGGCATGTTCTGTCCCATGCCAAGTAGTGACATGGTGGGGGGTCATTAAGGCTATTGTACGGGAGGAAAAGGTTAACTCTTGTCCTCATGGGTCCAATTCTGAAGAGCCCCACAACTGTTATTTACAGGAAAACAACAACAGTGAACCATGCAACACCAATCTGCGCAACACCAAAAGGAACCGGTAGAAATGTAAGGTTAATAACGGGGGTGGGGGTGGGGGTGGGGTGGGGGTGGAAGGAAATATACATGGAATGCTGGTGCAGGAAACCCAGCTTTCATCACCTAGGACCTACGGAAATTGTCCAATCAAAGTTCTTAAGGCAAATTTTCTCTGTACCACCCTGTGTCCCAAATGCATCATTGCACCTAGAGGCTAGTCTTCCCTCGGTAGAATTACGGATCTGGCATAGGACACTTAACTATTGGCTTCACCTAAACTCAGCCCCCCTTCCCCCCCCCCTGGTCTGATATCCCTAGTGCTGCAAGATTGTCACAAGAACGCCTGGACTAGAATTCTCTATCAAAAACTTCACTCTTGTGGTTTAATCACTAGAACAGCTACTCGCTTTGGGAATTAGTAAAGCAAACAGGCTAATTTGTCAGCGCCTAAATGATACTGAGCGTCAGAACAACTTGGCCACAATAAGGAAATTTTGCCCATAGTATGATTATTTTCCACCTTCCCATTTCGACTCTCTTGGCACCCTATCTGCATAACATAGCAATTCTAAAATATAGACGTGCTTTTTCTCTCGCAAGATCGAATGTATTGCCCTCAGCTGTATTTGAGGGACGATTCCAACAGATTCCACACGAAAAACACTTATGTCCCTGTGGAAATGGCAGTACCGAATCGGTGGCGCATGCCCTTCTGGCTTGCACTCTTTACAAATACTTGAGGAATGAGATTATCACCCATCTTTTATTGTCCATTCCGGGTCGCTCAACCACTGCCACAGTGTCCTTTCTCTTGGCAGATCAAGATGAGCAGGTGACAGCAAAGGTTGCAAGGCTTTTAGCTGGGGGAATCAGAATAAGATCCACTATTTGATTCCAAACCCTAAAATGTATTTTATATAATTGACTTTTTATTTCTATTCTTTGTATATCGTATTGTTGTTTTATTGCTATAGCCGATGGCTGACGCAAATATAGATTCCTTCATTCATTCATCAGTTGGAGAGCTCAGTTGGTTAGTGTGGTGCAGGTTGCAGGTTTGATCCCCGTACGGGACAACTGCATATTCCTGCACTGCAGGGGGCTGGGCTGGATGACCCTCAGGGTCCCTTCCAACTCTATGATTCAATGAAAGCCCTCAGACCATAATATAGCCCATTGTCCTTCTTCCAACAGTGGCCAACTAGATACTTTTGGGAAGCCCACAAGTGGGGCATGCCATCAACAGCCCTTTTCCCCATGGTTTGTACACCAGAATCACATCGCTGATGCTTCCATTAGCTATCATGGCTAACAGAATTTTTAAGATCTCTCCTTCCTGGCTCTGTCTTTTAAAACCATCTAAGGAGTGCTCCCCAACCTTTTTATCGCCGTGGACCAGTCAACGTTTGGTAATTTTACTGCGGCCCGCTGAGGGGGGGGGGGACGTTGATTGTTTATATTTTATTTAGATTGTTTTGATTTAATAATTTTAATTTAATTGTATTTAATGTTCCTTGGGCGGCCCGGTACCAATTGATCCACGGACCGGTACCGGTCCATGGCCCGGGGGTTGATGACCACTGATCTAAGGCATCTTGGATGCCCCCCCCCCCGCAATCATGTGGCAACAGACTCTGCGGGTTAATCATTCCCACAACTCACCTGCAAGTGTTGTTTTTTGACTCTTCGGGGCAGTAGTGATGGCAATGGCAAAACAGCTTCTTCTGGGGAGGAGATGCTGCCGTGCCCCCACTATCTTCCTTCCTGGTTTCCATGTTCACCTTCCCGGAACTCCTCAAGGGTCTGCTGTCTAGAAAGTTTGCTGCAAAAGAAACAGAATGAAATAAAAGGTAAGTCGCTGGGGAGGAATGCCTGAGAGCGGTTTTCCGAAAGACTTTTAATGCTTTATCAGCAACTGTTTGCTTGATCATGTGTGGATAGGTACAAAGAAACATACCGGTAGGAAAGTCTCTTACACCAAATATGACCATTGACACTTCTTGCTCATTAGTGCCTACGCTGGCTAGCAGTGGTTTTCTAGGGCATCGCTGTTGTTGTTGTTGTTGTTGTTGTTGTTGTTGTTACTGCTATTCATTTTCATTCATTTATTATACTTCTATGCTGATTTCCATTCTGAAGGAAATCAGCCCTGAGTGCTCACTGGAAGGACAGATCGTGAAGCTGAGGCTCCAATACTTTGGCCACCTCATGAGAAGAGAAGAATCCTTGGAAAAGACCCTGATGCTGGGAAAGATGGAGGGCACAAGGAGAAGGGGACAGAGGACGAGATGGTTGGACAGTGTTCTCGAAGCTACGAACATGAGTTTGACCAAACTGCAGGAGGCAGTGCCTGGCGTGCTCTGGTCCATGGGGTCACGAAGAGTCGGACACGACTAAACAACAACAACATGCTGCTTTTCACTCACACGAATCACAAAGCGGCTCACAAACAAATAACAATAACAGAACATCACAATACGACATAAATCAAGCAGAATAATTGACAAATCAAAATTTCAAATCATCACTAAAACAACCACCTTCCATAAAGCACTATTAACAAAACAACTACAAAAATAAGCTGAACAGCACAAACAAAAGTGATATTGTTAAGATTTACAAAGCACTGCAGCACTCGTAACTCGCAAAACAATATTAACAACATTAACAAAACAGCAACTAAAAACAAACTAGGCCTCGTTGAAATTCACACACACACACTTCCCCCCACCCCTATGCAAAACCTTCCATTCATGCACCTACACATAATGTCTGTGTCAGTGACTTCTTTTTGAAGCTGCTAGGGCTTGGAATGTGGGGCAAGGCAGGTAGAAACAGCCACTGCCTGATGGGTCAGCACAATGTCTTATTCCCCTCACCTGTTATCATTCTCATTAATATTACTATTATACATATCCCACCTTTCTTCCCTGACAGGGACTCAATGAGGCTGACAGCTAAAATAGAAAAAGCTAAAAATATATATATGGGGGGAAAGTAACTTGTGCTGGTCTACAACTGCAATAAAGATTTGTTGTTGTTGGAGGAGGAAATTAATCATAAAAAACCTGCTAAACATCAACCCACCAGCCCTTTCTTTAAAAACTGTCATTTTAAAAAATCTGTTGGGACAAGTACCTGCTGGCAGAAAGAAGTACAGCAAGGATGGAGCCAGAGTAGCCTCTTCAGGGAAGGACTTTTGCAGTCTGGGAGGAACCACCAAGGAGAGGAGATGGGTGCTCTCAAGAGCTCATCACATGGCCCCTGGGGTACTCTCCCAGAACGGTAAGATTGCAGGACAGGATTCATAGTGTTGCAGGACCCATATTGGAAAATGGCCCATTCTAGTCTCCCCTACCCCATTAGTTTTCTAAGTGCATGGGCTGGTGAAAGTGGATTTCAAGGCCTTAAGATCATTCCAGATGTGGAATGCTTCATGCCAATCTGCAGCTAGAAAGGCCTGTAGCATCAGATATTTCTAAATGTATTGTTCAGTGTTTTGCTGGGAAACTTCCGTCCCTTTATACCAATACAGGGCACTATAACAGGTGCACTATTCTTCTGGCTTCTTTTTAGGGGGGGGTGTTTGGTATTTTAACAATAATAACTTTAGATTTTGAGCACATATTACCTTCAGCCTATGAGCAGCAACTATGATTTGGCTCCAAGCATTTCTTTTATACTACTTCTTTCTGGGTGGGGAGAAAAAGTGTTTTCTCTCTTGCTCTCTCGATTATTTTTGGATTAGGGTATTTTAAAACCCAGCCTATACAGGGAAATTTAGCATCAACAGATGTTCACTTTCTGGGCCAGTGGAACAGAGCCTTTTAAAACCAAGACCCCCTTTTTTTCAGCAGATATGCACAAAGCTAGGATTGTGACTGAGTTACATTGTTATTCATGGACAGAGAATGAACTTTTAAAAATGTTCTAGGCAGAGGTTTCAGACATCTGGCTCATGATGCAACAGAGCTAAATAAAATATATTAATAGTAAAGAAGAATAAAAATACCAGTCTTCTTTCATCCACACCATGATACTTTTATAACTAAATTTATCCACCTTCTGTGGCCATTTCATTCTCTCTCTCTGTGTGTGTGTGTAGGGGGGAGAGAGAGAGAGAGAGAGAGAGAGAGAGAGAGAGAGAGAGAGAGAGAGAGAGAGAGAGAGAGAGAGAGAGAGAGAGAGAGAGAGAGAGAGAGAGAGAGAGAGAGAGAGAGAGAGAGAGAGAGAGAGAGAGAGAGAGAGAGAGAGAGAGAGAGAGAGAGAGATTCCTCTCTGGCTCTTATTACTTAGTTACGTTGTTATTCATGAACAAACAGTGAACTTTTTAAAATGTTCCAGGCAGAAGTTATACAATACAATAACGTGTAAATAAAATAATTTGGGACAAAGTCCAGCCAAAGTTAGGCACGTTTTAAGACCCATGAAATTAAATGGGAGAGTTTTAATTGGAAATTAAGTATCTCCCATTTAAATCAATGGGGACTGATACTGTCTCCTATCACAGAATATTAGAGTTGGAAGAGATCCCAAGGGTCAATGCAGGAATCTTAACACAGAATATTACTATTGCATTCCTGAAAAATCACCATATTGTTGAAGAATTTTCAGTTGCTGAAGTATTTCCTTCTATTATACAATATCAGGAAGTACCCGGCTGAAGTGCTGAATGCACGAGAGCACAATCAACAGCCTGATTATATCTGAACAAGTCAAATTACATCCTAAAAAAAATGACTGCTTTTATGGGAAAGGGAAATATTAACTGCTTTAACTCCCTATATTTTTTCAGGCATCAGATAAAGGAATTTCCACAGGATATTGTTGGCAACCAATCAGTGACAGAACAGCAGCACAGAAGGAAAGTGCAATAAATTATCCCTCTGAAACCACAGCCACAGCCTACTGCATAAAGCAGTTCTGGGAGGGACAGTAAAATAAAAAGTTTCACTGATAAGGTTTCATTGTCAACGATCATGTGCTGAATGAGGCACGGGCTAGCTACCTCTCCACAGTTCATGGAATGATAAAACTGGGAAGCGGTCTTAAGAAAGGCACCTTATATCAGAGATTCAAAATGAAAATTTTGGGGTTAGGAGTTTTATTTTTAAAATCTGTCCTCAGTTTAGCAATTGGAATGCTAGGGGTTCAGGCGCTTAACTCAGGGTCCGTGTTTCCTGTTCAAAATGAGGTATAGCAGAGACTGTGGTGTCTTTATTATATATGGTTTATACACAACCTGGGACTATGATGGAAGGGTTCATAGCATTACTACTACAAGAGGGTATTGCTTCTCCCATGGGTGCAGCCTTGGATCCAAGCAGAAATCAACCACGGAACTCTAACCCTCTCTCCAGCTTTCAACCTTTAACCAGCCTGCAACCTTCTTTTCTCAAGATGACATCACAGCCAACTCAAACTCCAATTCAGACTTTGCCTTTGTCTTCTACCTAAGAGTTGGAAGAGGGATCCCACCCGCTTGCCATCTGGCACAGAGCCTCATCCCTTTGCTTTCTCAATGGGCCATCACCTTTCCTTTGTTTTCCTAATGGCTCATCTCCCAGGCGATTGTGTCATGAGGAAACTAGCTCAACTTATTTATCTTTCAACATTTGCTTGGTACTGGGATTAAGTGTCTGGCACCCACAAACTCTTAACAGAGTTAAGGGGAGGGGGAAGCAGGCATCAGGAGAGTGGTTATGTGAATCAGTTTGACATGGGACCTGTTTCAGTGGCAGAAAATGTGTGTAAAGGAAATGGTAATTAAATACAACACATAGAACAATGATAATAAACCTGTGGTCAAGGAGCAACACTATGTAATTTGCTCAATCGATTAAAACAGTACAAACACATTTATGCTTTTCAGAAATGCACAACAGCTGTTAAGCTTCGATGTGGTGGAAGCACACTGACTTCTGAATCTTCCAACAAGAATACAGAGAAATCCACTTGGTCTTTTGGCAGCAAGCCACAAATTTCAGAGGAGGGAAAGCCCTGCCTTTGATTAGGGGAAAAAATGCTGTGTCAACTATCTACTAACTGCACTGCACTTGATCTTAGCCAAAAGGCCAAGAAGCAACAGATTCATCCATTCCTAGATGTGGGTGGGAGGGAAATAACCTATGCAAGATTCTATTTCTGCTTTTACACACACAAACTTTCCCCTTTAACTTTTCTTATCTGGAGCCTAAGGAAGGAAACCAGTCTAAAATAGGAACATATTAATAGCCAGGTCTATAAAACCAGCTGAGCCTGACCACTTGGGCATATAAGCTGATTCATGAGGACTGCTCTTTTTAACGAGGACAAAGCGGGAGGTCTTGGGTTTCTAGGTTTCCTTCCCCATCCCTCTACTGTTCCCTCATCACAGCGAAAAAACAACAAAAAATGCATCAGAAGAGCCTACATTTGTTTGAATGTGGGATCTTCTTGACCCACAAAGTAATGTCCACAAGGACATCAGGCTTCATGTGCCCCAACTGTCCTTATTTCCTCTGCCCCTTAGAAAATCACTATCCCAATTCAAGAACTCAGCCTGACCACAGGAGGGTTAATTGTGTGGCTCCATCCCAATGTCCCCTGCACACGTGGCACACTCTCTCCTCCTGTCCTTCATGTGTTTAGCATAAAAGCCTGAAGGCAGCTTCTAACTATGTTCAGCTGAACATGGCTAGAGACCTTCCATGTGATTGGGAAATCTGTGTTATTTGGAGGTTTCTAGTAGTTCGAAAGCTGTCAAAGTGCAAGTAGATAAATAGGTACCGCTCTGGAAGGTAAACGGCGTTTCCGTGTGCTGCTCTGGTTTGCCAAAAGCGGCTTAGTCATGCTGGCCACATGACCCGGAACCTGTATGCCGGCTCCCTCCGCCAGTAAAGCAAGATGAGCGCCGCAACCCCAGAGTCGACCGCAACTAGACCTAACGGTCACGGGGTCCCTTTACCAAACTGCTCAATGTGCAAAGGACTCAGAAGGGCTCCAATGAATGGGGACACTTTGGGTAGTGCCTGTGTGAAAATGCAGAAATGCAAGGCGATGTGCACAATAACATCACCTTAGCCCCACAGGTAGTAGCACTTCAATCAAATGGCATTCTCCGGTCATGTGTGCCCATGCCTGATCCTTTGTAAAAAGCCACTGAACCTCTCCCCCACCCCTGGCAAAGAGGATAAACTCAAAAGCTCATTCTTCCTCATTTTTCCCCTTCCCTAAAGTATTTTGTAAAGATTATTTTTTTAAAAAAAGCTGACCTATTCTACTTACATTCAATTTCCGTAGGCTTGTTATATCCTTGCCAGATTCCTCCCTTGGAGGAAAACCATGTGACAAAGCAGTAAACTACGGCTGCTAAGGGGCTTCCATTAACAAAACAGAGCTCCGTATGTTGGGTTAATCCTGCACCTGTGATCTGTTATTCAGCAGTTAAGAAATGCAACCCAGGCTGTGGTTGCCCTAATGCAGTTCAGCTGTTGCCCCTACCCCACTGGGCCCCTAGAATTCTCTTTGATTGTATAGCTGGCAAGCAAGAAATAGTCCAACCAGGCACAGAACTACATGAGTGGAAATGAAAGCCCCACATTAGAGAGAAAGGTTGGCTTTCTGCTCATACACCATTCCTTATCATTTCCAGATGGGTTAAAAGCTTCTCACTGAACCTACATGTGAACTGTCGCACTGCAGCTTTTAAAGTCCAGAGCTCTTCTTTTGCCAAAGGAAATTTGTCTGATTGTTTTTTTAAGTGGCATTTTTATAGTGCTTACATACGAGTATGATATACCAAGGTGTGTGGCAATATTAGTCTGTGCTAATATTCAACAAGAATAACACTCTGCACAGCACTTAGAAATATTTTGAATTAATTAAATGGTGTAGAAATTAAATAACCCTCCTTCAAATGATCGTAATAAATTACAAACAAAAATTACGGTAGTATATTTTGATTCTGTTTTTCAGTATTACATGAACAGATTCCAAACAGTAATGCAGGACCTAACTAGGATGACTCCTTCCCTCATTGGATATGAACTATGGACACATCCACCTATACCAGTACGAATCTTTAGCCAAAAGATAAAAGGTGAAGAAGGAAGTGGAAATGTAGATTCCTTTTATTCCTGCAGGCATAATTCTTCCAATGCATATATGCAGGGTTGCTTTTGTCCTCACATCTGACCCTTTACATCCTCCAGATGTTGCACTCCCAACTCCCATTAGCCCCAGCCAGAATGCCAATGGTCAAGGATGATGAGAGTTGTAGTCCAGCAATACATGGAGGTCACAAGTGAGCCAGCCCTGTTGTATGCAATATGTGCAGCCGCTAAAGATTAATCTGTGTGGATCAGGTGTTGAATAAATATTCGAATGCATTTTAAAGTACCCATGCATATGGACCCTATTACGCCCACTGCCCTCTCCATCAGAAATTTTCAGCTGTAAAATAAGCTATGCTACTGTTTTTCGGAAAGCTTAAACCAGTGGGAATATGACAGTGTTGCTCTGTGAACGTTGATATTGGTGGGAAATGCAAACCAGGTCTGTCCCATTCTCTTCCAATTCCTATGCACAACAAGATTTTTTCCCCTAAGGGTGGGAACTTTTTTCAAGCCTCATAGCTGTTGGGGAGGGAGTGAGATTTTCAAGGGGGGGTGTTGCAGCTGGAGAGGGAAGAGAAAAACCTCTCTTTCCAACATGTTGTGATACCGCTGAGAACAGGGACTCCCTATGCTCGTACTTACATGAAGAGAATAAGAGAAAATGAAGCTGTACACTACACATTGAAGCAAATATATCGTTTGGTTCTGAGTTTGTTTTCAACTTGTGGCTGCAAGTGCTCAAGCTTTTTTATTTTTCTAATCTTAACTTTTCTATGCAAGCACACCACATGGTCCGTCTTCATCCATGGTGCATGAGTGGGTGTGTGGTGTAGAAGGGGGATATTCTGAGTGGTGGGTGATTGCAGCCTGTGCTGAGCTTCCTCCTGGGCAGTGGGGTCTCGGTAGCATCCTATCAAAAGAAGGAGAAAGTGGAGGGAGCAAAGCAGTCTTTACTTGCCCAGCTCTGCCTGTGCATTCTTTAAGGCCAGAGCAGATATTTCCAAACAACTCATGTTGGTGACACACTTCTGTGGACATGCATCATTTCACAACACAGTAATTCAGTTTTACTAGCAAACCAAAGCTTAAACTAACCCCTTTCCAGACCTGAGAGGAGCGCAGGAGCATACATGCAACACACTGAAGTCGACGCACTAACCTGTCACGACACACCGTTTGGAAATCTCTGGACTAGAG
This sequence comes from Zootoca vivipara, assembly GCF_965207765.1. Taxonomy (NCBI): domain Eukaryota; kingdom Metazoa; phylum Chordata; class Lepidosauria; order Squamata; family Lacertidae; genus Zootoca; species Zootoca vivipara. The sequence goes on from NC_142583.1 coordinate 56,982,860, forward strand.
GATACTGTGCGCTTGCTCACTCCTTGGGCTTCAGTGCCAAAGTGTGATACCTGCTTTGATTTCCTCCCTCGTCTTCTGTCCCCCACAGGGGAAACTAATAGCATGCCCAAACTCAGAGCCATGGGAACCAAACAACCCATTCACCACCTTTAGAACATTGGGAAATACCATGACAACAGTCTACAGCAAATACAGTACAGTCATACCTCGGTTTGCGACCACAATTCATTCCAGGGAGCCGGTCGCTCCCCGAGTTCGTCATAAACCGAGGGGCTCTTCTGAGCGTGCGTGAAGCACCGATAGAGCGCTTCTGCACATCCGCGCGCCGCGGAACCCGGATGTAAACACTTCTGGGTCCATGGCGGTCGCAAACCGATTGGTCGCAAACCGAGGTATGACTGTATGTCTATAGCTGGAGAGTACAATGTATTCAATTATCCTGATACGTGCAACTGTTTTAGCACTGCTGGCTTGAACTCAGCTTGCCTTCATATTCATAAGCTGAGCAGTTCAGTGACAGTAAGTTAGCTGTGTCTGAGGACCTTATTCCGCTCCTACCGGTAATTAATGCAACAGAGCAGTGAAAGCCGTGGCTACAGGCGCCAGCACATCCAAACTACCCACAAGCTGTATGGAGTACTTTCTCTTTCTGCAGAGTTCACTGTCTCCTAACTTGTTCTAGACAACAGATCAGTAGTTATGTACAAGCCAGCAGATCAGATCACACTGTTTTGTCTAGAAAAGGCAAGACGGAAATGTGCTGACGCTTCTTTCAGGAACTATTAAACTACAAACAGTGCTTGAAAGCTGCTTATCTGCATTTTTAGCATAAACAGAAGGCACTCAGTTTAATGCACTACGTAAAATATGCTGCAGACTGTCAAATCATTTAACATTTGCATTTGTTTTTAAAAAGAATAATATCGCTTTTGATTAACGCAGTCCCACCCCACAAAAACATCAAACATGCATATTCTATGACCATTTATTTAGGATATTCAGAACGAATAGTGCAACTCAAGTAGCAGAAGTACAGAATGGGTTTCAAGCAACTGCTATGTCAAGGGCACTTAAAATGCAGAAGGATATCTCAGTTTAGAAATGTTAACATATAAACTTACAGCGAGTCCGCTATGCTCCGTGACCTTGTTTGAAAATAAATGCCCATGCATTAATTTTCAGAAATCAGTAGCACATACTATGCTCTGGAGACATTAACAGATTTTCAAAGCAAAGCCTCTCCTCTTCCCCGAGGCGTTGTGCGGTCTCGCTTCCCGCGCTTCACAGGGGGCATGGATGGCCCACTGCATCACAGGGAGTCCCGGGCCCGCGTCATGCCCTCCGCCAGCCAATGCAGCTGGCCAGGGGGCATGGTTTGCCGCTCTTAAGTGAACGTGGGACCGTGGTTCAGCCTGTTTGTTTCCTGCATGCACGGATCTCCTGCCCTCCCTTCCTCTATTCTCCTGCATTCAACATCTGACCTTGCTATGGACCTCCGTTCGTCACCTGTTGAAGGGGCCTGGTAGGAATTTTTTCCACTTCGCAGATTGGCACCGGCCACTTGGTTTTTTGCCTACCTCAGTGATGGCGAACCTATGACATGCGTGTCAGACGTGACACGCAGAACCCTCACTGCTGGCACGCGCCCCATCTGCCCATTCGTGTTCGAATTTTAACCCGTTTGAATTGTAACAGCGTCCGTTTTTTAACCCGTTCTGTGCTGGGTTTTTTGGCGCTTTGGCAGACTATGTCGGTGCTGCGTGTTAGTTCCAGCAAAGGTATTATTCGTCATTTATTTCTGTTCTCTTCCCCCCCCCAAAAAAAGCGCAGCAGCTTTGGGGCATCCCCCCTAAAAAAGGAAAGCAACATTTGCACACGCACTCCCAAAAAAACCTCCAAAACTTTGGTCAGCAGCTCAACAAAAAAAGATCAACAACTCTGGTCACTTTGTGATGAATAAGGGGTTTTTGGTTTGGTTTGGTTAAATAATTAGTTTTTGGTTTATTAAATACAGTTATATATTACAATTATACATTTTTGTTATTTAAACTATAAATATCGCGAAATTATGGTTTTTTCTCTCAAAGTGACACACCACCCGAGTCAGTTTTTTTGGCGAATTTTGACACACCAAGCTCAAAAGGTTGCCCATCACTGGCCTACCTCGTAGCAAATTGTCACAACTTTGTAAGGTTCGGCGGTTAGGCATTGGAAAATGTGTTGTGTGTTGGAGGGGAGGTTGTGGCCATCACCTACACCTCCCCTTGAAGGGTATTCCATTGAAGGGTATTCCATTAAAGGAATCCAGCGGTCATAGTTCCTGTCCGAAGCCCAGGTGGTGGCTAGGGCCATGGCACGACCCATGATGATTTGCATCTACAGGCTCCCCCTACAGGTCGTGAACCCTTGTGTGACTTCCTGCAGGGCGGGCAGGAGTCAAGTATAGTCTGTTCGGATCCAGTGCCTAAGCCAATACCAGTACCACTCACATTCTGTAACCAATAAAGATGTGTCTTATTTCATCATAAAGCGGGGGGTGGAGCCTCGACTCACAGCCAGTTAGCCTGATATTTAACTCAGCTCAGTCTGATTCTGTTACACACTCAACAAATTAATCAGAAAAAAGCCAAGAAAGAGAGACACAGCTAATGCCTGGGCTTGGCCTTCTGATATCTACCCCTTACACAACCATCTACCCATGCCAAGCAATTCTTCCTCCAGAGGGTATGGTAAGTAACAATGGAGTGCTCTAATGGAGTGCTCCATGCACACTGTAAGCACTGTTTGTACTGGAGTGCATGGGCCTATGGGGAATCAACATGAAGATCTGCAGCAGATCTTGCCGAACCTCATCTCATTATAGAACAGAAAACAGCCTGCTCTGTGGTGGCACCTATCCTGTGGCATTCCCCCTTGAAGATTAGGCAGGCACCAAACACACTGCTGGGTGTTTCCAGAGTGCATTGAAAACTATATCCTTGCTCAGGCATTCCCATGCTGTTGATGCCAGCTTGTAGTACCCAGATTATTGTAGCTGATATTAATATTCCACTGGTATCTATGGATTTTTAAATAAATTCCTTGGTTATTTTAATACAGTGGTGCCTCAACTTACGAATTTAATCCATTCCGAAGGCACCTTCGCAAGTCGAAAAACGTCATTGGAAACGCGATTTCCCATAGGAATGCATTGGAAACGGAAAAATTTGTAAGTCAAAGCAACCCTATCTAAAAATTTGTAAGTCGAAAAATCCCTATCTATAACCGCCACGGTTTTTTTCCGGGTGTCGAGACATTCGTAAGCGCGCGGCCATTACCCCCATTCGTAAGTCGAAGAATTCGGTTGTTCGTAAGTCGAGGTACCACTGTATTGTTATTTAGTTTTATGTAAATAAAAATTGTATGTGCAGATGAAGCTTTAGGGTGTATGCAAATGCCATTAGGATTATGTGTGTCACCAATTTAGCGAGTCCAAGAAAGGTCCATTTAATTCAGCACCTTGCTTCCTCAACAGCTTTCTTCCACAGTTGTCCCCTAGCAGTAGACATTCAGCGGCACAATGTCTGTAAACCTAAAGATTCCATATTTATCATATATTAACAAAACAGTAGTTTTCACGAAAAAGTATCCAAAGTGACTAAGACAACATTAAAACACAACATTAAAACAAATGAAATCCTAACAGCCATCATGACGAATAGCCGCTCTCCTCAAATAAGTCTAATCCCCTTTTAGAATAACCAGCTAGTAACAATCACTACAATTAGTGGCAGCAAGCACCATAAATTAATTGTGCATTGTGTGAAGAAGTACTTTTGTCTGCTCTGAACCTCCTGCCAGTCAATTTAATTGGATGACCCTGAGTTGACGTTTTTGTTGAGCTATTCATCATGACCCCGGGATCACTTGCCTGGTTGGTTACCATTAGTTCAGACACTATCAGTGTATATATTAATTTAGGATTGTTGTTTCTTGGGAATCGCAAGTAGGGAGAGTGGTGCTGCACAGAGCATCTTGCTTGTGAGATTCCTATAGACAAATGACTGGCCACTGTGCGTACAGGATGCTGGATTAGATGGGCTTCTTGGCCTGATCCAGCAGCCTCTTCTTGTTTTCCTGCAATTCGGATCTTAATGTGGATTCCCTTAGACATGCAGAAGTGGCCATTCTTGCTTAAAGCTGCCCAGAATGGATGGGGTAACCTAGTCAGATGGGTAGGATGCAAATAATAAATTGTTGTTGTTGTTGTTGAATAAATACAAATGAATGGTGGATCTAAATGACCTATTGGAGTGCCAATGCAGTGGAAAAGACCCATGCAATCAGACTTACCCATGCAATTATTACCTCTGGCTGTGTGGATCTGTTCAGACAAGCAGCTCCCATGCAGATCAGAAAAGCAGACACCGTGTTATTTGTACTAGGTGGCATTCAACTAAAGTTTACTCACTGAAATTAATGGGGATAACTTTATTATATAAGGGGCATGGGTGGCGCTGTGGTCTAAACCACTGAGCCTAGGGCTTGCTGATCAGAAGGTTGGCAGTTCCAATCCCCGCGATGGGGTGAGCTCCCGTTGATCAGTCCCAGCTCCTGCCAACCTAACAGTTCGAAAGCACGTCAAAGTACAAGTAGATAAATAGGTACCCCTCCGGCGGGAAGGTAAAGGTGTTTCCATGTGCTGCTCTGGTTTCACCAGAAGCGGCTCAGTCATGCACATGACCTGGGAAAACTGTCTGAGTACAAACGCCGGCACCCTCGGCCTATAGAGCGAGATGAGTGCTCAACCCCAGAGTCGTCCGCGACTGGACCTAATGGTCAGGGGTACCTTTACCTTTAACTTAATCATGGTCATTGATTTCAATAGGTCTACTCTGAGTAAACCTTTCATTGAATACCACCCACTGAATTTATACAACAGCAACCACTTCTGCACACCTGAAAGAATGGACACCTTACTTTGCTTTATGTAGGATATAAGGTATAACTGAAAAACTATGGATGAGATCCAACATAATGCAAGTGGGCATCAATGCAGTGGGGCCTCTACTTCCTTTTGCCTTTCACCTCCGCATAACAACAACAAAATATGTTACAGATGGTTGTAATACCCTTTAGAACAGGTTTGGAGTGCACACATGGGACTGCGAAGAAGAGAAACTTCTGTTGCACACATGGATTTTTGTTGTGTATGTTGAGTAGACATCACTGGATGTCCCATAAATCCCGTTTCATCACAGTTTTCTGCTCAGAATTGCTTCCCAGGACAGCCCTATGATGCCACACTTCCTTCCAAACCCCTCTTTGAAACTCAAAGTTTCTACAAACCCTTTAGCAGAACCCTACTGCAACTAAGTTTACACGCCTTACTGCAACCAAGCAGGCATTCAAACCTAAGTGAAACAACTTATTTTCTGTGTCAAATATTCACCTGCAAGTTCCTTGGTGCAGCAACCTGTCTTCGTAATACACTGCAAAGTACCAAACACGGTAAAAAGAAGAATCTTTCCCCCACTATTGAACACATCAGTAGAAGAACAGGACAGAAACACCACTACTGTCATCATGCTAACAATATTACCAAACACCTGCATAACAAAGCATTAGCATGCAAAGCTAATGATAAAACAGAAAGTCAAAACTGCAGGTGGGAAGCAAAATTTCACCTTGTCAAAATAACCTCTGACCTTTTTCTTTCTTTAAAGCTATAACATATTTTCTCTTCATCCATAAACACACAAACAAAAAGCCACACAAAGCCTCCTAATTTCAGGTGTCAGGGTCTTTTCATTGCAACTTACAGGTCAAAAGAGAGAACACACAGGTGTGCATTATGTCAGTAACTGAAAGCAACCGAGTTAAGTCTGGAATCTGATCCAGCCACCCACACATTCCGGTGGGCATTATAAAACACTCCCTGAAGGAATATTACACTAATACTGACTAATTTTCACAAACACCTCTGATCTCTTCAGGCTTCCCGTCCCCCCTTCTGGGCATTGTGAAAAGCTGGTTCGGCTGGTAAAGTGGATCTCTGTTGTTTCTGCTCACATAAAAGCTTTTATTCTTCTCTCCAGGTCAGTTCTTCTATACACACAATGCACAAAGAAGGGTTCGCCATACACTACCCTAACTCCACTTACCAAGGAGTAAGCTGCATTGAATTCAATGGCACACACTTCTGAGTAGGTACCATTATCTGCTTGGAGCCTGCACATCCTTTTTTCTGACCATCCCAGTAGAATAGGTTGGAGCATGACAGGGCTCAATAAATACTGACTAAGAATAAACAGTAGATTAAGTCAGTGCAGCACAGTCAAGACAGGTAGGTAAGAGGGAGGGACTCATCCATTATATCTTACGAGGGCTGACAAGCATTCCAAACATTTTCACTGGCTGATATAATGATGATTGGCTTGTGCCCATTTCATTAACTGAACATATTAGCTGCTTGTGACACAAAAGACTCTTCAATCAACTTACAATTTTTAAGAGCATAAGACATAAATAGAAAATATAGTAAAAACATGACAGTTTTTTAAAAAAAACTATAAATCACCACAATATATAATCAATAAGCAATAAACATCACTGTGGTCTATCAAATGCCAAGGGCAATAGTTTTAGAAAGATATTAGTTTTTGCTCTGGGGAGAGAACATTGCATAAATGGGGTGCCACAACTGTATTATTATTATTATTATTATTATTATTATTATTATTATTATTACCCCCCCAATCTGGCTGGGTTTCCCCAGCCACTCTGGCCGGCTCCCGACAGAATATTAAAAACACGATAAAACGTCAAACATTAAAAACTTCTCTAAACAGGGAAAAGACCCCCTCTCCCTTGTCATCATGCTCTGAGATTCCCTCAAAGGATGGAGCTGCAGAAGGCATCAGAGAAGATCTAGTATTATGGGTAGATTCATATTGAAAGAGGAATTCATAATTGCAAGCAATACACTGATTGGTCCCTCAACCCATCCACTTTATTTTTGTTGTTGTTTAGTCGTTTAGTCGTGTCCGACTCTTCGTGACCCCATGGACCATAGCTTTATTTTTACATTCACTATTAACTATCTTCAAATACAGAAGAAGGATTTCTACTGTATTAGTAACTACCCATTCAGAAGTTGTGTTCCTTTAAGGCATGTGTCAGCAAACTAAGGCCTGGGGGCCGGATCCGGCCCAATTGCCTTCTGGATCCGGCCCGTGGACGGTCCGGGAATCGCCCCGTGGATCAGCATGGGGATTCTGATCATTCAGGCTGTGCCATCCCCCCGCCCTCACACACACACCGTGGCGGCGCCTCCTCCCTCCCTCCTCCTGGCTTCTCCCCGCCCTGCCTAAAGGAGGAAGGGGGCTGGGCTTTGTTGAGCTGTGGTTGGCTGAGTGCCATCTTAAGCAACCCCTCTCCGGAGCCAGCCCTTTCGCGCCGCTCATCGTCCCTCTGCTACCGCCGCCACCAGCCCCTGCCACTCGCAAGGCACAGGCAAGCAGCCACCGGGGCTCGTCCGGTGCTGTGGAGAAGGGCGGGGAGAGTCGGGGGGTTCCCCCAAAATATAGTCCGGCCCCCCACAAGGTCTGAGGAAAAAGTTTGCTGACCCCTGCTTTAAGGTTTTAACTGCAGGGATCAAAACACACCATCTTCTCAAGCATTGTGCATTTGGCAAGAATTAATGTGTCTCTAGCTTTCCATCACCCCCTTTTCTTTACTCTGCCACCTATCATTCTTGTAACCAGACAGTTACAACTTGGTCGAGCTCTTAATGGCTGCACAGAACTTTCTATACTTCACTTGCGGCTAGAACTATGTTTATTTCAAAAAATGTATAATCAAATTTACCATAACTAAATATAATAGTTATCACAATATTAACTTAAATAACTAATGAATTTGTCTTTCACCAACAGCAAATGCTTTGTCCAAATGAAACAAAGCACAACTTATCCTGAGGTTCTGACTGGAAGTTATGATGCAATTGTTACTTCGAACTGTAGTATTATTTTTTTAATGCTTTATTTTTCTCTCCAATCTCTGGCTTTTAGATTTTCTTCTGTTCTCCACAGAAAGATATTGTTCCGTGACAGTGCTCTCCTTTAAAAACAGCTGGCCAGACCTTAAAATAAATACTGAATAATGAAAAGTAGGTGACTAAAGCAAATGCACTTCATGGTGGCAGGTTGTATAATTTCGGAGAGAAAGAATAATATTTTCCCAGGGTTTTAAACTTTTTCAAAGTGAATAAAATACTTTATGTAATTGGTGAGCAAACCTTGTTAAAATTAGAGCAGTGTGCAAATGGATGTGGTATAATATAGATACTGTTACACACAAATAAATGCACAGATTGTTGAGCATTTCCCAGCCTACAATGCAGCCTTTTGCCAAGCTGATGCCCTCCAGATATTTTGGATTCCATCCCCCACCCCATCACCCATCCTGGCTGATCTAAAGGCACCAAGTTTCTGAAAGTGAAAGAAGACTGGGTAAATAAGGAGTCTAGAATCATAGAAACAAGTCCTATTTTGCAGTGCAAAATACTAACCGTTCTAATGTTATAATGATAAACAAAGATCTCATGAACAAAACCTGTACGTTCTAAGATACACTGCCATGGTCATGGGTCTAAGCAACATTTCAGAATGTGCTACCCGTGCTGTTCAGATGGAGGATACGTAAATAGGAATGTCCTTTTTTCCAGCAAGCACTAATATATTACAAACTATCTAGATAAATTTTCCAGCATACCATTATTAAAATTTTGGTGAAACAACTGGCCAGTACAGAAGCCAGGGCCAAAGGATGTTTCGGTCAGCAAGGCCGTGCCTCGCAATTGGTCGCTCCCTTCCTCCTGCCTGTGCATTTCAACCCCTTCTGCTCTTTATTGGTTCATGATTTGTCATCATCTGAATCAGGCAGAGGGGGAGAATGAACAGGAACAAGTAGTGAACATCGGTTTGCAGTAATTCATGTGATTTAAAGCAGTGGTGCAGAACCTCCAGTTCCCAATTTGGGCTGTAACAACATATGCCCAACTGCCCCACACCTAACATCATGTATTAACTTAAAAAGTGAGTTTGTTTGCAACCAGCTGATTGATGGTTATAATTGTTTAGTGGGGTTAGCGGTAGGGCAGGGATCCCCAAACGTCGGCCCTCCAGATGTTTTGGACTACAATTCCCATCTTCCCCGACCACTGGTCCTGTTACCTAGGGATCATGGGAGTTGTAGGCCAAAACATCTGGAGGGCCGCAGTTTGGGGATGCCTGCGGTAGGGGAATGGGGAATTTCAAGATCCAAGTTTAGGGCAAGTACTCTTTGGTAAGGAAACACCAGCAGAGATTTAAAGTCACCAAACATGCATGCAGCACAGTAAAGTAAGGAAATATAGGCTATTAGACCTTTAAAATACGCACTTCCAAGTGAGTTCCAGAATTTCCCACTTCCCTCAGTATAGTGAAACACCACGTTTGGTGAGTTAAAAACTGTTTTACTTACAAAATCTTCAAAGGTCTGGTTCATGTGCTTTCCCATAAGGTAAAGGTAAAGGGACCCCTGACCATTAGGTCCAGTCGTGACAGACTCTGGGGTTGCGGCTCTCATCTCGCATTATTGGCCGAGGGAGCCGGCATAAAGCTTCCAGGTCATGTGGCCAGCATGACAAAGCCGCTTCTGGCGAACCAGAGCAGCGCACGGAAACGCCGTTTACCTTCCCGCCGGAGCAATATCTATTTATCTACTTGCACATTGACGTGCTTTTGGACTGCTAGGTCGGCAGGAGCTGGGACCGAACAACGGGAGCTCACCTCGTCGTGGGGATTCGAATGAACGACCTTCTGATCGGCTAGCCCTAGGCACTGTGGTTTAACCCACAGCGCCACCTGCGTCCCCATACATGGGCCAAAAAAGTTGCACAGGCCGTAAAACTTCGTTTAGTTATAAAGTGGTTAAAGTTCCTGGATTATTGGTACAGGAACTCAAGAGTTGCTGATAAAAGCCAAGTGGCTGAGCTGGAGTAAGCAGCTCAAACCTCCTCACATGCTGAGTTTCTCAGGTAGACTGGGGGACGAACGAGAGGCTTGATTACCTATTTCTTCCCAAGGTAAGGTAAAAAAATATAGCTAAGCCTGGTAGGACAGCTTACTCTATGGTATTAACCCGTTTGTGCATTAATTAGACTTAAGCATGTTGCGTATATGCAGCTGATTATCCCACAGTAAAAACCTCCTTTGATAAGTGTGTGTTATTATGTCAAAGTTGACCCTAAGCAGGTGACAGAATCTGGGATTCAGCCCCGACTTGCTCCAGTTCCTCCCCGCAGGTTTAAAGAAAAGCATATACTGAGTAATATGCAATAATACTTCTATGGTGATGCTTATGAATTGGCAAAATGGATGAGAAATCATAAACATTTATGTCTTTTTGACATTCACTTTGGATACTAACCAATCTAATCGAAAAATATAAATGGGATATATACTGTATATAAGATTAGAAGTGGACTTGTAAGACTAATTGGGGGCAGGGGGAGATGGAGTTAGATGTGGAGAAGCAAATATGTCTGTAGCCAGAAATATCTAGAAATAAGAGAGGCAAGCAAAGGGCAGAAACAGAGATTGGCACTGGAGAGTGTCTTTCTTACACATGGGTGGGTGCACTTACCAAAGGACTTATTATCTGAAGTAACCATGCTGACTTGAAAGTTATGGCTGCACAGACAGAAACTCTAGAGGGGGAAAAGCTGATTATTTAGATAACTCCAATCCAGGCAATACCATCTCCCCTGTTTATTTTACCTATTCAAGTCTGGTTTCAAGCATCTCTTGATGGGCCCAGCAGAAGGAGCAGCAATTTGTTCTGCAGCCATTCATTATAGTTTCAGCAGTGATTTGCTCAACTGAACTAAAGGAACCACCTTAAATGTCAATGACAGTGCTGTGTTTTGTTCAGTTTTGCCTCCAAGAAAGTCACACCCTTAGGGGTGCAAATTCCTATGGACGTGGTTCTTTTCTTCCCAGGGAAAAGAATGAATGCTACCAGCCACGTCAGGTGTGTGGAACCTACAGCCCTCCAGATATTATCAGACCAAAACTCCCATCATCACTGGCCACTACCCATGCCGGCTGGGGCTGATGGGAGTTGGAGTCCAACAACACTTGGAGGGATCAGCAGCCCACCAAGAGCCCCGCGAAGGCGAAGGCAGCCAAGCCCAAAGCGAAGCCCAAGACTCCCAAGGCAAAAGTCGCCAAGCCCAAGAAGTTGCATAGAAGCAACTTCCAGGGCCGCTCTTCCCATGTGTGGGCACCGGAAATCGGTCAGAGCGGCACCGGAAGTCGTTCTACGCATGCCCGGTGGCCATCTTGGCGACAGCCACCGCCATGCGGCCACCACCAAGATGGCCGCCGGGCATGCGTAGAAGCGACTTCCGGTGCCGCTCTGCCCGATTTCCAGTGCCCACACATGGGAAGAGCGGCACCCAAAATGGAGGCTCCCTGGCAGGTAGGAAATCCGGGGGATTTCCAGGATTTTTCTCCATTCAGGAGAACAGCAGGAAGCGGATTAAAATCCGGGGGTTTCCCACGAAAAACGGGATACTTGGCAGCTAAGCCTGGAGGACCAAAGGTTCTCCACTCCTGAGCTGAGCCTTTGAGCTGAACTTTGGCAATGCACAAAATTACACATACAGAAAGAGAAACTTCTGACACAGTTTGAGAAACTCTGGTAAATTATTTCCCAGGTAAAACCAGCATAACAAAAACAAAAAGAGGAAGTTATGTTTGTCTTCAAGTTTCCCATTACTCCTGGGTTGATATTTACCGGTACGTTTTAACACAATTCCGTGCACAGAGCACAGAAGTAGAATCAGAGTCTGTTTCACTTCAAAGTATTATACAAAAAACAGATGGCTGAAATAATAAGCATGACAATTCAGAAACCTGTGGCAAGTGTGACTAACCCTCAGTAAAATTTATGGGTTTTTGTGATTCTGGAATCTTTTAAAAAGAGAGCTGTGGATCACATCAAAGAGATGCTATAGTTCATGAAATTCAAAAACCGTTGAAGGATTTTGGTAGCTACCTCTGCAGCCAAGTCATCTCTGTATTTGCAAATAAGGCCCGTTTGAGACAATATACTGGTTTCACAGTACACTTAAGAATGCAGGTGTGTGGTCCCATTTCAATGTTTTTTAATTGTTAAAAAGCTTTATTTAGAATTCAACAGTAACAAAAATAACAATAACACGAAAGGATTGACAATAACTACTGCATCACTTTGTTACAATTGACCCGCTTTAACAATGGTTAAACAGTAATACAAAACTTCATTTTTAATTTGTTCAAATTTTTGTATTAAAGTAGAAGGGCTTATGAATTTGCAATATTTTTGACAGAAACGTTGATACCACATAAAAACATGTTTTTCCATAAAAATTGCAAGCACCGTCTTGCTTTGTTCCTCAACCTTTGACAGGAGAAACTAACCCAGCTCACTTTCATCATGTTTTCTTCTTCCTTGCTGAAAAATGATCTGTTACCATTTATGAGAATAATCAAGGTACCATTCATATGCCCAATAAAGGGGAAGATGGAACTCAAGACTTCATGGTCACCATGACAACCACAGGACTGTCCCAGCATGTCATCAGCCCAACACATGGCAGCAGGACATAGAAACATAGCGCCAGTTTCAACTAAGTTGTTCCACTAGCAGAAGCCAGACCAAGGACTCCTACTAGCACAATGGGGCTTTCCTCCCCAAGCTGTTCTGTAGCATCAGGGAAACCCTCAGAACAGCACATGGGGGGAGCCCCATTCTACTAGCACAACGTTAAGATTCCATCCATAGAAAGCTGCCTTATACTGATACTCAGGTCATTATCTAGCTCAGTGTTGTCTGCACTGACTGGAAGCAGCACACTAGGATTTCAGACAGGGTTCTCTCCCTTTGCTACCCAGAGATACCAGGAATTGAATCTGGGACCTCAGCATCCCCCGCAGACCTTTGAGCTTCCCCAAACACATTCTTGACTTGGATTTCGTAGTGGTCTGATAATGAGGGATTTTGTGTTAACTGTCCCTTGTTGTGGTCAAATAACCTTATTTTAGGCTCAAAGGAACAACACCCTTTATTTTTTCCAGGGATAGGGGGGAGCTGTTGGAATGGTAAATTCCTGGAGACTAACGAAGTCTCTGAGGAACTCTTTGAAGGCTTTGGGAGGATTTCCAGCTGCTGAAGCTTTGCAAAATACAGAAATGACTTCAGAGGGTGATACATTTGCTTCCAAGGACCTTCTCCCCTAAGCAGCACCCATATGGCTCTCTGGTGTACATCTCATATAAGCGCAATGAGTTGGGCTAAGAGACAGCTATCACACACAGGTGGATGAAGACTCATAATGAGTCTAATTATAAAGAGAGTTCATAACTGAGTCTATTATGCAGCAGAGATAGGAGCATTTCTTCACTACAACCACTCTGTCTTTCTCAGGGTTATCCAGTTGAGATGTTCTCAGCGCAGCTTTGAGGTTTCACAATTTGGCCCAGACAATATGGAGGAATCATCATGTTTACACAAGACACGATGAGGTCAAAATTGCCTGCTTCCCATGGCGATGTCCAGAGCACCATCTGGTCCAATTTTATCGGATGTCTTTCCACTTTTAAGACCTGAGGACAAGGGGTTTGGCAAGCCTGGCTGACCGCTTGCAAGCTTGACCCTTGACCCTCTTGGCTTATTACATATAGCAGTGAGAGAATGTCCCAGCTGGACCCAAAAGGTTGTAAATGCCTGTCTGAGAGTCCAGGTGGTCCCTGTTTTGTCAAAGAAAGCAGTAATAACCTGGGGGGTGGGAGGTACCTACCTGTACTCATTTTCCTGATCTAAATCACACAACTCTCAGCCAGTAACTAACATTCCTTTCCCAGGCAAGGTGCATGAGCAAATAAGCTGCTGGACAAGTGATTTTCTACATCCATTTCAGCTGTGTTTCAGAGGCCCAGTTTTGGCATAGAAGCTGCTTTGGTCACCTCATGGGACGACCTTTGCCATGAGAGGGGCTGGAAGAGTTTGGCCCTGTTAATTTTCCTGGAACGAGTGACTTTCATTAGCATCGAACATGGTACTTTTCTAGATAGGCTGCCCCAGAGTGCTGTTGCAGTTAATGCTTTCCTGTGATTCAGCCAATGGCAGAGGTTTGTGCGGAGTAGTTTCTGCACAACTTATTGGCATTGTTGCTTTGGGATCCTGCAGAGTTCTATTTCATCCATCATGTTGTTTAACATCTCTATGAAGCCACTCAAATACCAGTAATCACTCTCCATTTTTGCCTAAGTGAGAGTAGATTGGAGTTTTAATGCTTTTATGTTGTTAGTCACTTCAGCAACATTCTCCTGTCTGCGAAAAGCAGTTAATTAAAAAAGCATTATTGTGTCCTGCAATCTGGAAGGGAAATGAGGTGAACAGAAATGTGTTCCTTCTGTGTGCATGCTTGTGAAAAACAACAACAGAGTGCTCTATGAATTTTTTGGGGGGGGAGAGAGTGGTCGTCCCCCCCCCCCGGTTTTACAAGTCTCCATTTGTTTTTCGACAAGAAACATGCCTTCGTGGCCCATAAACGTCTACATTCTCAGTTATTTGATTAGCTTTTAAATGGGGACAGTGCATTTTATCTTTATAATGCACTTCCGTTCAGACAGCGCCTTTGACACTCCCGAGAATGACATAACAAATTTACTGAGTGCTATTTGGCCAGCCTCTGAGCAAACCCAGCATGACATTTGCAGATCCGTTTCTCTCAGACCAAGTAGAGCTTTATGGAGCAAAACGACTGCCGTTCTAGAAGCAACCTTGCTGCACGCAAGTGGGCGGTTTTCAAAAAGAGTAGTAGCCGGCTTCATTTGTCCCAGCTTCTGGTGCCATGATGCAACCCAGAGTCCCAAGGAGAAAGTAAACTATATACACTGTTGTTGTAAATTTCTTTTTCAGACTGGCTTCCAGAATCCTCTTTCTCCTTTTGTTTTATTTATAAATTTGAATGTTCTAGTGTTCCTACAGCAGGAGCCTTCACAGGAAAAGCAGCTGAACATTTCTATTTGAGGAAAACCTCTATGAGATTTATATCCTCGGAGTGGGAAAAGTCTTGCTGAACCTAAACAAATGCCGTTTGAAGGTAGCAACATGTCTAGTACAGCTATTTTCTGGTGCAAGGGTGGTTTCCTCGCCTTCACTCCACCCTTCAGGAATGTATTGTACAAGCAAGGAGGGGAAGAAGCTGACTGCTAACCTGTACCATCTGCTTAAAAGTGGGAATGGGGAACTTGCAGGCACTAACATTTGGAGGGCCACAACTCACATCACCCCCAGGCCTTGGGCTATGCTAGTTTGGACTGATAGGAGAGGGTTCATACTTAATGGATGTGGATAAAGCAAAAGGAGATGAAGCTACAAGACCTTAAGACGAGCAATATGTAACAAAAGGGTTTTTTATATTAAAAAATAGTTAATACCATGGTTGCTGTGAAACTAAAATGTTGCTATGAGAAAAAGACATCTTTCTCTCATTCCTTTAGTAAGCAACACAAAACAGCTTCAGACAGCTCCTGTGCACAACCATTTATCCAATCCAATGCAATCATTAGATTTGCTCTTTTAATTTAACAAACACAATTATCCTTAAGATTTATGTACTGTAATTGGATTTGCATGACATTGTATTTATTGGCCGCCACTGCAATCTTCTGTGATTAATCATGTTCACCATAGAAATAATTTCCTCTTTACAGAACAGCTATAAGTGACTACATTTTAAAATTGTTACTGTGCTGTGCACATAGGTAATGAAGAAAAGCTAAAAGGGGAACGAAAGAGAGGATTTGACTTTTTATGGCAAAAAGATTTTCTGGAACAGATTTGCATACGTGGAGGGCATTTTCAAATATGACGCTTGTTAGAGGCAAGTCAAATATCATGAATTGTTGCTTTTTTCCATGCTGGATTGCATCCAGTCACACTCAGAATACATAGAGCCACTGAAATTAATGGATGTGGCTAGTTTAGGTCCATTAATTTCAATGGGCCTACTCTGTCAATAACTTGGTTAGATGCAACACACTTCTTTTCCGCCAACAAGAACTGCGCATTCAGATGTAAAATAAGGATAGCTGCGTGCCTTGAAAAATGACTCGCAAGCAACAGTAGTTCCCATGTTAGTTTGTAGAACACATAAATAGCAACAAAAGGCAGAGAGAACCAGGCCTTTTATAAGCAATGGGCCTTGCTTCTCAATTAACATGTGGTGGAACCGTAAGCCATGGAAGGAGGTATTGCCAGGTTGAATGGGAACTACGGTTTTGCATTGAGAGCTATGCAGAACCTCATCTTAATTCCTTTTCCAGCTGACTGGAAAAAATAATGCCTCAGTAGTGCAAAGAGGCCCTAATGAGGAGGCCACCCTTCTCTTACTGTGTGGCACTGCAATCTGCTTTAAATAGCTTTCCTATTTATCCAAACATCTGAAAGCTGCAAAAGCCTCTTGGGTCTTTACTACTAACAGCATTCTATGTACAGTACTTATTTTTGGAGGGCTAAAGCTCTTTACACAGGAAAATCCCCATAGCATTTTTCAATGATAGTTAATTAATGTTTTGGTTACAGGTAGGTAGCCGTGTTGGTCTG
Source organism: Zootoca vivipara (assembly GCF_965207765.1). NCBI lineage: Eukaryota > Metazoa > Chordata > Lepidosauria > Squamata > Lacertidae > Zootoca > Zootoca vivipara. Next base: position 56,999,540 of record NC_142583.1, read on the forward strand.
GATCGAAGTAAAATAAAAAAATTTTCCTTCAGTAGCACCTTAAAGACCAACTAAGTTTTTATTTTGGTATGAGCTTTCGTGTGCATGCACACTTCTTCTGAAGAAGTGTGCATGCACACGAAAGCTCATACCAAAATAAAAACTTAGTTGGTCTTTAAGGTGCTACTGAAGGAAAATTTTTTTAGTTAATTAATGTGTTAATTACAGACATGTCCCATCCTTTGGTGGGGGGAAACACACACATAGACCACCCCTTCCATTTTATCCTCATGGCTAGGCTGTGAAACAGGTTAGACTAAGAGAGGGAGTGAGTGACTGGTCCACATCACCTGGTAAGCTTTGTGGCCAAAAAAGGAATTCAAGCAGGATTCCACACATCCCACCAGCAATAGTCCAACCTGGAGATGCTGGGAATTGAACCTGGAATCTTCTGTACACAAAGCAGATGTTTTCTACCACTGAGCTACAGCCCTTCTCTTAAGTACAGGAAATTCCTTGCTAGTTCCAAATGTTCCTTTCTGGCAAGGTAGCTTCTTAATATTCTTCCCTTTAGTATTTTAAATATGTTCATATTTAGTAAGCACACTTAATTGTCTAATCAGTAGCATCATTAAGGTTGTCGGAATCATTCCACTCAGCACGTAGCACTTTAAAATAAATTGCATGTTATTAATCTGGCTAGGGCAGTAGAACTACTCAAAATAATCCACTACTCACGGCAGGGCACATGCTATTGACATTCATTAAGTGACACTCCAACCATTCATTCACCATTGCCCAGCCAAAGTACAAACACATTGTACTTCTGTACTGGTCAATAACTAAACTGACAATGTAGATTTTTGACTCTCCAGTGCTAGAATGCAAGTGGACATTATCTCCACATTACATTCAAAGCAGAATAAGATAAGTCATCTTTGACTCAGATATGCTATCTACAAAGGTCGTATAAAGGTAAAGGGTAAAGGGACCCCTGACCATTAGGTCCAGTCGTGACCGACTCTGGGGTTGCGTGCTCATCTCGCATTATTGGCTGAGGGAGCCGGCGTATAGCTTCCAGGTCATGTGGCCAGCATGACAAAGCCGCTTCTGGCAAACCAGAGCAGCACATGGAAACGCCGTTTACCTTCCCGCTGTAGCGGTTCCTATTTATCTACTTGCATTTGATGTGCTTTCGAACTGCTAGGTTGGCAGGAGCTGGGACCAAGCAACGGGAGCTCACCCCATCACAGGGATTCGAACCGCCGACCTTCTGATCAGCAAGCCCTAGGCTCAGTGGTTTAACCACAGCGCCACCTAGGTCGTATACCCAAGGGCTAAAGTAAATGCAGACATTTAGGCTGAGAAAGAAGTTTAATATTGTCAAGCACACTTTATTGGTCCACTATACCCAGGGCAGCAACCAAAATAACCACCAGTTCAGGAAAGCAGCTGTGTGTCCTTTGCAACCAATTAAACATGCACACTATCTGTAGAGCAGCAAATTGCCATCTTAGCCAACTGGCTCAGAAACTAATGGGATTTGACAAGCAAAGGGAAGGAACAACTCTGCCCTTAAGAAAAGTGCTTCTGACTCTTCCTTATTTATCTATTACATTTTTATTCCTCCAAGGAGGGGCAGCAAAGCTGGCTCCCCACCCCAACTACCCAGCAAAGTAAAGCAATTAAGAGTCATCTGTGAAGTTTATTGGGGGATCTTCAGCCACACATTCTGTGTCTCGGCCTAACCTACTTCGTAGTTTTGATATAACCGTGTACGCTAGCTGCATCAAGTTTCAGAAGGAAAAAAGAAGAAGCTCAACAACTTTGGACCGCCCCAGGGAAGCACTGGCTGGGATTGCTATGCCGCTGTCCACATGTGCTCAAAATCTCTCTCAGCTCAGGGTTCATGTCAAGCTAGCTGGCCAACTATGGCTTACTGACAACTTGGAACAAAGGAAGGAAGCCTGAAAGTGTGAGGGGTTAGCAACCAGGGGTAACACAGGCATGAGGTCTCTTCATATGCTGTGGCATTGAACCAGCTCATTCAGTTTCATGCCTGTTTTAAATTTAGTTTTTATGCGAGGTTATTGTGGATATTGGAGCGTGCCCAACACCGCACATGTGGAAGGAAAGCGCCCCCCCCCAACAGATCTTTCCCTTCACTTCCTCCCACCTGCTATCCTCATAATTCCTTAAAAGCCTCTTCAAAGAATCAGGGGACCTACCAAATTTTGTGATATATGTCATCTAGGACAGCGCTGGGAGAAGGAAATGGATTGCGAAGGAATGATGTTGTCCTCTTTTGGCACATGTTTCCTCTGCACAATTCTGGGCAATTCACCCCTGCCCCAAGCAGTATTGAGTGACATAGACCACAATGTTCTGTAGGTCCCCTCAAATATTAGGAGAGGCTTTCCAGGGGCCACATCGGTCAGCAAAGAAAGATCCAGCACACAAGCACCCTTCCACTCAATGCAATGTTGGATGCAGCCCATAAGTTTTAAAACTTGTTGCTAGTTGCTTTGGGAATCTTTGATTAATGGGTGAGGAGGAAATCTTTTAGATGAAGAAATAAGCAAAGAGGAATTTGAACTTGGGCCTCTCCAGTCCACGTTAATCACCGTATCACTTTATCAGCTGGCTTCCTAGGACTCATTTGTCATCAAATCGCAAAAAAATATTATACACTATTTACCTAGGTAACCGAAGATAACCCCCAACACTAAGGAAGTTGGGAGGTGTACACAAATCATAATGAAATATGGGGAATCTAGAGGAAAAGGGGTATGTGTAAAAATAGAAGCTATACCAGCTAATGTTCTTTAAAGCTGAGATTTCTGGTCTTAACACTGACTTTTAACATTTCAGTAACAAGCAGGTGAGCTTAAGGAAAACACTGTATCCAAAAACTCTTGTCTGATAAACATACAGCTTGCTTTGCAAAGAAATACAGCTGAATGGCTTGGGCCTTCTCCAAGGCTAATTTATTGCACGTCTAAATATAAAGTAGGTTCCCTTGACAGAGAACTGTGTAATGTCTACAAGACAAAAACCAGCACACACTGTTAGCTAGACAGACAGGGCGATGGACAGAAATGACTATTCAGTGCCTTACTGGCTGCCTGCCATTCTGCAAATGGTACAATTATGAAATATTTGAGAACATGACTTTTCATAAGATTAAATTTGGAGTTAGTTGTTTGTGATAAATACGCAATACTGACCATAACTCACCTTGGATACCAAGACCATAGCCACGCAACGTTAAACTGCACATCTTTTGCGAGCACAAAAAAGATTAGGCTCTAGAAATAGACAATGCACAGCTTAGCCTAGGTCTCCAAACTTTTTGGGACCCATGGATATGTTGGGGAGCAGAAAAACAGGCAGCGCTCAGAAGCCTCTCCCCTGCCCGCCCCCCAAACAGGCAAACCACCTACAAAAAAGGACAAAAAATGCAATCAACCCCCTCAGCCAAACAATCCCCTCCAGAAAGAAAGAAAAAAAAACAACCCCACCCTATTCTCAATTAAAAACCAAGAAAAATTTAGTGAGGCAGGGGACCTTGGCAGATGCCAAGTTTATACCACAATGCCCATGGTTTGCACAGGCATGTTGCATTTTTTCAACTTTCAAATTCCAAAAATGAGGGGTGCTAACATCTTGTAACATGACCTTGGAATTCAAAAGATATTTTCCTTAAGGTAATATAATTTAGTTTTGCTTGGTAGGCTAAATGTGTGTAAAATTGCACAGAAACCATTGCACTTTCGGTTATACTACATATTAATATTATTTTCATTCTTTATTATTATTTAGCATTGCCAGGCATTTTCAGAAGGTAAAATTAAAATTATTTGACTTTTACATAAGCTGTTTATGTGCTTATGCATCAAATGCAGACTTATCAGGCTAAATGTCGTCCAATCACAAATATAATAGCAGATTTGAATTCCTCACACCCAAAAATGTATTTTTAAGACAACTCACTGAAGAAATTTGCAAGAATTAAGCTTTATCCCCTAAAATGGCACACTCCCAAGTTGGGAGTTCCAGGCTTGGGCTGCATCTTATCCCCCCCCCCACCAGCATGATGCTTTTTTCCCAATGGAGACGGTGCTCTAGAAATTGTTTAAGAGAACTTTTTTTTTTTGACAGGTTGGACACAGACTAATCTTTACAGTGCCTGTGTCTGGACATCAAGCTAAGCATTGTCCATGAAAAAAAGTTCCCATTCCATGATTTAAGAGGGCCTTCTCGGTAGTGGCACCTGCCCTGTGGAACGCCCTCCCAACAGATGTCAAGGCAATACTTTTAGAAGTACAACTGAAGGCGGCCCTGTTTAGGGATTTAATGTTTGATGCTGCACTGTTTTTAATATTCAGTTGGAAGCCGCCCAGAGTGGCTGGGGAAACCCAGCCAGATGGGCGGGGTATAAATAATAAATTATTATTATTATTACTCAAATAAATCCCACAGAATTACGGGGAAGGAACCACAACATGCTCCAGAGTAAGTAGCTTCTTAGGAGAGGGAGAGAGAATGCTAAGATGTCAAATAACATTAAGACACAACCCTGCATTTCAACACCATCCCATCAAATGGACAGATACAGCACTAAAAAACTGCTGTATATTAGTAGACCCTATAAGCTCCACCCTAGCAGTGGCAGAGAGTGGATATTCAATATCTGCTTTTTCTTCTCTCTTTCATGTGCAGGATGTGAGCACTACAGAAACAAACAGAGCGCATTTTGAGCATTGCTGAAATGCCTTGAATTTCACTGTGGTATGTGCCTAAAAAGTTTCTGTGGCAATAATCCTAAAGGGCATAGCCCTCCTGCACATATTTTGAGACTACTGGTACTGTATTCTCTAAGAGGACACCACATCCAGCTTTATTATTTGGAAGGGGGCATACCAATATTTGAAACAAACAACCAGTCTAAACTTAGCATTGTGATGCTGATGGTTTTGGAAATTGTTTGTAGAGGCAGTTCTGAAGGAAAGGCTTCGGCTTTGTTTGTGTGTTTTAGTCCACATTCTCTACTCCATCCCAAGCTGCTGACAGGAAAAGTCCATGTTTTGCTTAACCTCAAATTACTCCCACAGAAATAGTGAAAAGGGAACAAGAAAGGGGGGGGGGAACAGGCGATGGCAAGCAAGGAGGCTTCTCCTTATTTTACAAGATTAACAGCCCCGTGCAGATAAGGAGCACATTTTAATCCCTACTTCCTTACTATTCATTTTCCTTCACAGAAGAAGGGGGGGAAAACCTTTCCACTTCTGCAGTATATATCAGAGTCGGCAGCTCTTATACAACAGGAGTAAACACTGCACTTTTATGGAAAATGCATCCTGCTTCGCAGGGCCTATTCCTATGTATTCAAAATCCCATAGATGGAACCACAGAAAGAGGGATTAACACTATCTTGTAGGAATAATTATTTTCAAGTCTCTGAAAGAAGTGAAAATCTTTTACATACTACAATATTTCTAACTTAAAAATAAATAAAAAAACTGTCATCACAACTACTTTATTTTTATTTTAGTACATTTAGATCCCACATTTCTTTCAATGCAAAACTCAAGGCGGCAAAGTTAACTATGTAAATCACAATGGTTTGTCGATTATAAATTTATTTTGCTTCCATGTTGCAAGTTTTTAGAAGGAATTGCAACTTCTCTCTCTCTCTCTCTCTCTCTCTCTCTCTCTCTCTCTCTCTCTCTCTCTCTCTCTCTCTCTTTGCAACAGTTGGGAGCTTGACGATAGGGAAGGATAGAGAAGTTAGTTCTAGATGGGCAGCAAAAGCCAAGGCTGGGCAATACTAACCACAGGGAAAGATGTGTTCAGGCAATAGTTCAACCACAAGTTTGGGTCTTTGGCTGACATAGTCTGTCCCTGAACAAATCCAGTCTTTTCTCATTTCATTTATTCACCTTTCCCTGAGTTGAGGGGAATGCACCAGCCGGGAGCCTGCCCTTATCCTGTCTGTGAGTACAATCCTGGAGTGAAATATTGCACTCAATATGCCTCAAAGCATAGCACTCGGCTCCTTGGCCAATGGTAAGAACATAAGAAGAATCCTACTGCATCAGGCCAAAGGCCCATCTAACCCATCATCCAGTTCCCACAGTGCCTATGCAAAGTTCACAAGTAGGACCCGAGTGTAACAGCGCTCTTGCAACTTATGATTCCCAACAGTGGGTATTCAGAAGCAGGTTGTAGAGGTAGCCATGGTCAGCAAAAATTCTGATGATTTCTAAAATTTATTCAGGAGGTACTCTCGCCATCTTCAAACTTTTCTCCACAGTTACGAAGTCACGACAGGTAAAAAAACAAACACCTTTTATAAATAAGGCATCTGGAATCCTCAAGATGTTAAACAGTTCGGTGCAGACTTATCCATGTTTGCAGCCACCTTAAGGACTGCAAAACCTAAAAAAAGCAGTGTCAAACAGAATACAGCTGGGTGACAGTAGCTGTACTGTCCAATGACATTTATTAATTAAGGAGACTACGGTGAGAGGATTCCCTCCCACACGCCTTCTCCTTTGTTGCATTAGTTTAACAAGGTCACCCACTGGTGACAATACATCTGAAACCACAGTGACAGGTTTTTTTCCTCACTCTCTCACTCACACACACACCTTGAAGGCTGACATGCCAGAAGTGAAAGGCAAATCTTGTTGTTTTCATTAATAGCCTTGTAAAGACAAACCGCTATCCCATTCGTACCACATCTTTAATTAGCTCCTTAAAAACCCTTTTAAGTATCGAACACAGGACTTTAAAAGCTCAGCCACAAATCCAGAGTGCACATTCATCCAAACCCATGGCTAAGGTGCACACTTCCATTAGAAGTAAAAGTATAGCAACTGGAGATCATTTTGCAAGCACCGTGGCGGTAATTTGCTTCTCAAAACAGAATTCACAAACAGATTTTATTGTGGGGGCAGAGAGGGGGAGATGACAGCGTGCTCATCAGAAACCTAAACTGGCGATTGTGGGAGCTCTGCACATCAAATTACCAATGAGCACAAGGGGGAAGAGGAGAATGCATTAATAAAACATTGAAAATGATGAATCAATACTGTAATGTTAGAGTTTAACCTAAGTAATATCTGATTAGGCAGAAGTGGGCTCTGCTAGCAAAGGGAAATAAAGCAACTTGTTTCGGTTTTACATTCTAGATGGGGAGATGTGCATATAAGTTGTTTTATACAATATTCTTTTGGGGGGGGGAATCCTTCTTCTAAAATTGTGTTTAAAACCGGTTGTGATTCAGGACAACCTGCTTCCCACCACCACCACCCAGAAAAAACTCCTCCCCCCTCCCCATATTTGCATGGCCCTAGTTTCTGAAAGCTGTTTGAGGCAGTCTCTAATGCTGTTGTTGTTTAGTCGTTTAGTCGTGTCCGACTCTTCGTGACCCCATGGACCATAGTACGCCAGGCACTCCTGTCTTGCACTGCCTCCCGCAGTTTGGTCAAACTCATGTTCGTAGCTTCGAGAACACTGTCCAACCATCTTGTCCTCTGTTGTCCCCTTCTCCTAGTGCCCTCCATCATTCCCAATATTAGGGTCTTTTCCAGGGAGTCTTCTCTTCTCATGAGGTGGCCAAAGTATTGGAGCCTCAGCTTCACGATATGTCCTTCCAGGGAGCACTCAGGGCTGATTTCCTTAAGAATGGATAGGTTTGATCTTCTTGCAGTCCATGGGACTCTCAAGAGTCTCCTCCAGCACCATAATTCAAAAGCATCAATTCTTTGGCGATCAGCCTTCTTCATGGTCCAGCTCTCACTTCCATACATCACTACTGGGAAAACCATAGCTTTAACTATACGGACCTTTGTCGGCAAGGTGATGTCTCTGCTTTTTAAGATGCTGTCTAGGTTTGTCATTGCTTTTCTCCCAAGAAGCAGGCGTCTTTTAATTTCGTGACTGCTGTCACCATCTGCAGTGATCAAGGAGTCCAAGAAAGTAAAATCTCTCACTGCTTCCATCTCTTCCCCTTCTATTTGCCAGGAGGTGATGGGACCAGTGGCCATGATCTTGGTTTTTTTGATGTTGAGCTTCAGACCATATTTTGCGCTCTCCTCTTTCACCCTCATTAAAAGGTTCTTTAATTCCTCCTCGCTTTCTGCCATCAAGGTTGTGTCATCTGCATATCTGAGGTTGTTGATATTTCTTCCGGCAATCTTAATTCCGGCTTGGGATTCATCTAGTCCAGCCTTTCGCATGATGAATTCTGCATATAAGTTAAATAAGCAGGGAGACAATATACAACCTTGTCGTACTCCTTTCCCAATTTTGAACCAATCAGTTGTTCCATATCCAGTTCTAACTGTAGCTTCTTGTCCCACATAGAGATTTCTCAGGAGACAGATGAGGTGATCAGGCACTCCCATTTCTTTTTTAAAACTTGCCATAGTTTGCTTTGGTCGACACAGTCAAAGGCTTTTGCATAGTCAATGAAGCAGAAGTAGACGTTTTTCTGGAACTCTCTAGTTTTCTCCATAATCCAGCGCATGTTTGCTATTTGGTCTCTGGTTCCTCTGCCCTTTCAAAATCCAGCTTGCACTTCTGGGAGTTCTCGATCCACATACTGCCTAAGCCTGCCTTGTAGAATTTTAAGCATAACCTTGCTAGCGTGTGAAATGAGCGCAATTGTGCGGTAGTTGGAGCATTCTTTGGCACTGCCCTTCTTTGGAATTGGGATGTAGACTGATCTTCTCCAATCCTCTGGCCATTGCTGAGTTTTCCAAACTTGCTGGCATATTGGGTGTAGCACCTTAACAGCATCATCTTTTAAAATTTTAAATAGTTCAGCTGGAATATCATCACTTCCACTGGCCTTGTTATTAGCAGTGCTTTCTAAGGCCCATTTGACTTCACTCTCCAAGATGTCTGGCTCAAGGTCAGCAACCACACTACCTGGGGTGTACGAGACCTCCATATCTTTCTGGTATAATTCCTCTGTGTATTCCTGCCACCTCTTCTTGATGTCTTCATGGATCAATGCCTTGTCGTGGCGAAGGGGCCTGAATAACTCAGAGAAGCTATGAGCTATGCCATGCAGGGCCACCCAAGATGGACAGGTCATAGTGGAGAGTTTTGACTAAACGTGATCCACCTGGAGAAGGAACTGGCAAGCCACTCCAGTATCCCTGCCAAGAAAACTCCATGGACAAAGACAACAGTCTCTAATGCAGTCTGTAACAAAGACAAAGCTATCTATCAGTGATGCAGAAAGTGTGCAGATTAAACGAAAGAGCATATTCTTGTTGGGCAATTCCATGCCTAAGAGAGTTGAAGCAGCTACTCAAGAATGAATGCTTAAAAGAGCTGGACAATGGCTGAAGGCAGGCAGTGAGGCAGCCCACCTTGGGCTCATCAATACTTCCATTTGCACCACTGCTTTCCCACAGTTCAGCATGGAATAGGAACAAACGGCCATCAGGTTTTCCAGCGGATTGCTGTTTGTCCTGACTTAGCGCTAAAGAGTGGGTGTTCTGGGGAAAAGCAGCAGGGCAAAGCAAAACTTCTCGGACCTGTGCTTAGAAAGCATGGGACAAGCAGAAAACTTGTGTGGAAGTGCTCCTTGTTAAAGTGAAATGGGGCAAGGCAGTGGTGGTGAGGCTGGGGACACCTCCACAGGTGGTGGCCATGCAATGAGTACATATTTGCGGGACAACCAGCAACAACATGGACCTCCCTTGACTTCCCCACCACCTCTCCTAGTCATCCCAGTGACTGGCAGTGCTATTGCCACTGGGGGGGGGGGTGCCATTGCAACTCCACCTTCCTTCACGCATCACTCCTGGGGGCTGGCGGGTGCCTGGTGGGGATACTGCCCAGAAAAACACTATGCATGCCATCTAGAGTTCCATGGAGGGATATATAAAGCTAATAAATCCATCTATCACCCCTATGGGCCATGCAAAGAAGGTGGAATCCAATTTTTGCAAGTCAGTCATCAGCCACCGCCAACTGTTCACAGAAGAACTGTTCCAAAGCCACCAAAACAACAAGCAGCTTCTGGAAAAAAGGCTCTTGCTTAGGGGACCTTTTTTTGCTAATGAAACACAGCTGGCTAGGCAAAATATCAGGTATCTCAACAGTGCTTTGATGGGCTAAATCAAGCAGAAGAAAGGTGAAATATTGATGAAAATTAAATCTGCAAGGAGGATTCCTTTAAGCTTAAGAGAGAGAAATTGGGGGGGGGGATTCTTTCTGAATGGACAAAAAACAAAACCCCAACCCCACCCACTTTCCCCCACACTGAGACAGGTCTGATTAAAATGGAGATATTCACACATGTCTTTAAGTTGCTTTTGTTTCATGTAACCATCTAAGACTTTAGTCCTTCGTACATTCCAGAAGATAGAGTCACTGGTACTAATCCTGATTAGTGCCGTAAACTATACCCACCAATGAAACTACCTGGGTAAGCTTCTTTACCATCAATACAGCATCTCAGAATGCAGCCTATTGCAAAAAATAATGGGGTAACAAAACAAAACCAAACAAAACCAGCTAGGAATTAAATTCAAGGAAGCATAAAGAGTAGGTAGAGCTTTAACCACAGCAGCACTCTTGGAAGGTCTTTCATGCTACTGATTTTCTTGTGTTCTGCTGACTACCAAAGCTCCTCTTTTGAGAAGTGTCTCCATGAGCAGAGATATGCAAAACATATTGCATCTTTAGTCTTCTAAGTATCCCCTCGCCCCACAGGGCATCCAATAACTGCCAAATACAGGAATGAGTTATCACAGTGATAGCTGTTTTCTCCCTCTAAAGAGAAGTACAGTACTTAGGCGAGCTTCAAGTGTAACTCCCATTCATTTCTAACGACACATCAACATTACAGAAAGCAACATATTTATTCAACTTTTTTCATAGAATCATAGAATCATAGAATCATAGAGTTGGAAGAGACCACAAGGGCCATCCAGTCCAACCCCCTGCCAAGCAGGAAACACCATCAAAGCATTCCTGACAGATGGCTGTCAAGCTTCTGCTTAAAGACCTCCAAAGAAGGAGACTCCACCACACTCCTTGGCAGCAAATTCCACTGCCGAACAGCTCTTACTGTCAGGAAGTTCTTCCTAATGTTTAGGTGGAATCTTCTTTCTTGTAGTTTGAATCCGTTGCTCCGTGTCCGCTTCTCTGGAGCAGCAGAAACTTTTTTGGATGGCAACTTTTTCTCTTTTTTTAAAGTCATTCCAAATAACTTAGCTAGAGACATGTGTCCAATAAAATGCACAGATTAAAATGTAAGACTTTGACGCAGTCACTTAATACAATCCATACTAACCAATTAAATAAATATGTAGACGTAATAAACTTGTCAAATTTTGCTGAGCACTTAAAATGCAGCAATTTGGGATTATTAGATTGCAGATTTACAGCCAGGGACTTGTTAGCCTGGTTTTTTTTTTGGGGGGGGGGGTACAGTGCCTGCTTACCGGTATGTTAGTTGCTTTATAAATAATAAATATAATCGTTAATAAATATAGATGGCTTCATCTTCTGGCCGAAATGGAAAAATGCATTATTACCAGTTTGAAAGATGGCTTGGAATATTACACCTTTTCCACAATGTAAATGGGAGGGAGGGAGGGAGGGAGGGATGAAAATGGATGCCAAGTTTGTGTCATTTCTCCCTTGGGAAAATCTCAGAAGAGATAAAATTTCAAGCATCTGTATTGAGCACAAGTTGTTAGCACAAGTTGTATTGAGCACAAGTTTTTAGCAGGAAATTAACAGGAATGCCAAGGAATGGGTGTAGTGTAAAACCTTGGAGCAACAGTCCTCAAGTCAGTACTTACAATCCATTTTTTTTTCAGAGGGACACCACTGCAGCTATCACAGTATTAAACACACACACCCCTGGTTCACATGTCACAGGAAACCAAATTATGGCTTACTGGGACTGCATGTGTGTGCAAGCTCTTGGAGAGGAAGACACAGTTGCTTTCCTTTTCCCTGGTCTGTCTTACTCCATCACCACACTGAGCATGTTTTCCAAACTTTGACTTGTGGTTAAGCACTCTCCTCAGTCGTCACGAGCTGTAATCAAGAAGAAACCCAAAAACAGAAGTATTTCCCCCCCCCCAAGCATCTTCGGGGTAGTCCCAAGGTTGGCAAAAAATACAGGAAACTCTTTTTTAACAACAACAACAACAACAACAACAACAACAAGACAAAACAGTTCCTATTGCATAATATCTAGCCACATTTCTTGACACCCTCAATGAATCCTATAAAAAATTAACTGAGGCAAGAACATAGCTGTAAACCCTCCCTTTTTTTTGCAGGAAACTCCCTTATTCCAGCACCATTTCCCCGCTGCTATCCTAGATTGTTAGATATACCGTACCAGGCATGTCAAACCTGCGGCCCTCCAGATGTTTTGGACTACAATTCCCATCTTCCCCAACCACTGGTCCTGCTAGCTAGGGATCATGGGAGTTGTAGGCCAAAACATCTGGAGGGCCGCAGGTTTGACATGCCTGCCGTAGACTGTCCCCAGGATAGGTGAGGCTGCTGATCCCTTATTTTCAAATCCGAAAGTTGACAGCTATGGGCAAGAACTCACAGAACATTTTTGCCTAACCTATGCCAAACATAATGGTGTTACAATTTCTCACGCTGTGGCACTATTCTTTTGTTAAGTAATACCGAAGGAGATGTTATGTTTGCTTTTTTGCTGACTGATATGGATGCTGCAGACTACTATAATTCATAAGTCATTTTAGCTGTATCTTTGTTAAAATGAAATTTGTTCTTCACAGGTCAAAACTCTGATTTATATGACTGTATAATAAATCATATGATATAATGTTAATATGCTATATATAATTTTAATTATATAATTTTAAGATAAATTTTTTATCCTACCCTCTGTTTGCAATCCCTCCCATTTAGTATCATTTATAAATCAGAACATCATACTCTTCATTTCTTTGTTAATCTAGGCACACTGAATGCAGGATAGACCCATCCACAATCTCTACCCAGATGGGCGGGGTATAAATAATAAATTATTATTATTATTATTATTATTATTATTATTATTATTATTATTATTACCAGACAACCCAAAGAGTCAGGCCGGGTCCAAGGAATGGAGATACAGGGCGGAGACCTCGGCTTGCATTTAAATACTAGCCCAAGCCAAGGCCAACAGACTAAGCCTCGCCTCTACTTTAAAGCCTACAACCTAGGCCTCAGCTCTACTTTACAGCCTACAGACTAGGCCTTGACTCTACTTCACAGACTAGGCCTCGGCTCCACTTTACAAACTAGGCCTCAGCTCCACAGCCTAGTTGTTAGCACAAGTTGTATTGAGCACAAGTTTTTAGCAGGAAATTAACAGGAATGCCAAGGAATGGGTGTAGTGTAAAACCTGTTAACTAGGCCTCTACTCTACTTTAAATACATATAACATCAAAACACTAACCAAAAACAAGTTATGCAACCATTACCATTCACGAAGAGTCGGACACGACTAAACGACTAAACAACAACAACCATTCAAAACACAAATGGCATCAATACTCCCCCCCCCCAAAAAAAACCCACAGCAACACGTGGCCGGGTCAGCTAGTTTTAAATAAAAGGACACATTATACTCATGTAAAAACACGGTGATTCCCGGACCGTCCGTGGGCTGGATTTAGAAGGCGATTAGGCTTCCTCAGCCTCGGCCCTCTAGATGTTTTGAGACCACAGTTCCCATCATCTCTGACTACTGGTCCTGCTACCTAGGAATCATGGGAGTTGTAGGCCAAAAACAAATGGAGGGCCGAGGTTGAGGAAGCCTGATCTAAACCACAATATTGGGCTCAGACAAACTTCAGCATAGCTGCCCCACCATGCTTTGCTTAAAGGACCAGGGAGGACCACAGCAGGTGCAAGCTTCCCACCCCCCCCCAGGAGCCAGCATGTTCACATGATCACAGTCGTAATCCATAGTCTGGCCCCATCTGCACTATACATATGAGGCAGTTATCATACCACTTTAACCATCATAGCCACCCCCAAAGAATCTTAAGAACTGTTGATTGTTAAAAGTGCTGGGAATTGCTTAGAGACATCCCACCCCCCATTCCCCTCACAGAAGTACAATTCCCAGAGTTTCCTGGGAAGAAGGATTGATCGTTAAACCACTATGGGAATTTTAGCTCTGTGAGAATACGGAGTCTCCTGAAAGCTCCCTGCCCCATAACAAACTACAGTTCCCAGGATTCTTTGAGAGAAGCAATCACTGCTTCAAATTTATTGTGCAAATGAAGCCCATGATCTGTAAACTATGCCTGTAGGTTCACTGTCACTACCCCCACCAATGGTTTCCTACTGTAGTAGAAGGGAAATACTTTTTAGTCTCTATGTGAAAATAAGTATAAATATCCTAATTTTAAGTGAAGTGTGATAGATTTATCTTTGCCTATGTATACAGCACGTCTCAGGGTTCTATGTAGCTAACAAATGCTCCTATCAGCAAAGGAAAAAGCAAGGATGATTGTGTATGTGAATGGACGAATATTGATACATGAATGTTGATAACGTATCACACGTTAAACTGAATTAGTTCTCCTAATTTGACTTTGTATTCCTTCATATTTATTTTACTTTTTTCTCATGTTTCCCATTTGGAATAGCCTCATAATAAAACAAAATTCCATTTCGTTGGGTTGAGAGATTGTCCGTGTTTGCCTTTCAGCTGGCCACTGCAGGTTTCCTGCATAAATCTTTCCACGCCCTTACAGATGTTCATATCTTAGTACAGATCTGTTTCCCTTGAGGGTCAGCCAAACCATTAAGAATCTGTGTTTTAAGGTGGGAGGGGCTGCCCAGCATCTGCCAATGGAATATAATCTATATATTCAAAATCTGTTTAAGGCTTCTTTAATTTTTTTTTCCAAAGACGCTCCTTCAACTTCCTCAGTAATATTGGAACGTTTTCTCCCTAATGGGTCCTCAGAGATTAAAAACGAGCACCTGTGCTTGTAGTACAATCGGATTTTCACACAGAATGCGATCTGCAGCGGTATGTCCCGGTACTTGGAAACAAGTTTTTGCAATAGAGCTTCCTTCCCAGAAAATGCTCTGGGACGTTAAAAGGAGTAGAACAAAGAATAATGGAAAATTAGTATCTCTCAAACTAGCACATCTTACCAGAAGAGCAGGAAAGATAGCAAATGACTCCAGCACAACAGTATACAGGTACATATTTCCAAAATTCTGGAAACCCATGAAGTAGATTTGGAGCACATTCCTATATTCAGTATCTGCTGGCAATAGGATTTGATGGAAGCTGTTGTGTATTGAGTCAAAGGATTTTATATCTGTATTATTATTGTCTGTATTTGCATTAGGATAAAGTAACTGCCTTTTGGGTCCAGAGGGTACAGCTACTATTGGTTCATTTAAGCTGCTGTATTTGGATCCTCTGTCTTATTGGTTCCCTCCAAAAGGCAGCACTGTGATTGCCTGATATTGTTCCCTCCAAAATGTATCCCTTCCTAGCCAGTCCCCTGTCCCTATAAATGTAGCCTTCCTGCCCTCACAGTCAGTCTTGTTCACTTTAATAAAGAGCTGTTACTAGAGAACTGTCTCCAGCATGTTTTGTCAAGAGAGCTGAAATCACAAACCCCACGTCACAACAACTGGCGACGAAGGTGGGATCCGGAATGCTGAGGAGCGGTTAAACACAACCCTGCCTCAGAGTCCGGATTGCAGCTGAGAACAAGACTCACTGGCCAGCTGAGAAGACGACCCTGCCCGCTAGGACAATGGAGAGTCCAAGGGTATTGGAGCCCTTCCAGCCATCAGAGCCCCACACCTGGGAAGACTACGTCGAACGCTTTGAGTTCTTCGCAGTGGCTCAAGGGATCACCGATGCCAGCAAAAGAAGGGCCACATTCCTGAGCTACTGTGGGCCCGAGACCTTCAAGCTAGCCAAGGCATTACTTGCTCCAGCTAAGCTGAGTGAGACATCTCTCCAAGATATTCTTGCCTGCCTAACAAGCCACTTGGCGCCTACTGAGACCAAGATGGCCCGGCGGATGGAGTTCCATAAGAGGCAGCAGTGTGCTGGGGAGTCTGTATCCACATTTCTGGCTGAACTCCGGAAGCTCGCTCAGCACTGCGGCTTCCAAAATCTGGAAGAGACTCTCCTGGATCGGTTTATTGGTGGTCTGAGCAGCAAGAAAGCCAGAAGACGCATCGTGGCTAAAGAAGA
Organism: Zootoca vivipara; assembly: GCF_965207765.1. Lineage (NCBI taxonomy): Eukaryota > Metazoa > Chordata > Lepidosauria > Squamata > Lacertidae > Zootoca > Zootoca vivipara. Next base: position 57,015,774 of record NC_142583.1, read on the forward strand.
GGTTACCCTTGCTTCAGCCTTGAAGGAGGCCACCGCCACGGAGAATTATGAAAGAGAGGAGCTTGATGCCAGTCGCAAGGCCACTAAGCCACAGATAGAAGTTGCGCATGCCATGGACGAGCTAGAGGCTACTCCGAGCCAGAGCCCAGTCCGTGGGGTTGAGTTGGTGCGTCAGGCCTGCACAGTGCACAAAGATCGCCGAGGCAGTTGCCCAGGTTGTGGCGGAAACCATGAGCGGAAGAGTTGTCGTTTCAGGGATGCTATGTGCCGGACGTGCGGAAAGACGGGTCACATCGCCAGGGTCTGTAGATCGGCGGCGTCGGGAGCGACAGGAGCACCTAGACTGGAGCATCGCAGACCGCCCACAGCACCTCATTTTCTAAAGGACTGCCACTACGTAACGGAGATCAACGGGAGGGCCGTGCAGTTTCCAGCGCAAGGCAAGGCACACGTCAAGGTGAAGATTGAGGGTCAGCAGTGCGACATGGAGGTGGACTCCGGATCTGCATTCACCATCGTGTCGGACCAGACTGCGAAGACATTCTTCCCCAGGGGTAAGTTGCCCCCTCTGGAGCCCTTCCCGGCAACCTTGCAGTCGTACTCAGCAGGCCGCATCCATGTTATGGGAATGTGTGCCGTGAGAGTACAGTTCCGGGACAAACAGGCTGTACTCAAACTGGTGATTGCGAAGGGCAGTCGCCCCAGTCTCCTGGGCACTGACTGGTTCCCCGCCCTGGGACTGAGTATCTCAGGGCTTAATTCAATCCAAACCTGCCCTGAGATGAGCGAGGCATTATGCAAGGAATTTGCTGGTCTCTTTAATGGAAAACTGGGTTGTTATAAAGGGCCCCCAGTTGACTTTGAGTTGGACCCCGGGGTGGCCCCAATCCGACTCAAACCAAGGCGAGTGCCATTTGCACTGCAACCCAAGATCGAGGCAGAGCTGGATAAATTGGTCAAGCAGGGAGTTCTCTCACCCGTGGACTCTGCTAAGTGGGAGACTCCAATCGTCACGCCCCTTAAAGCAAATGGGGAAGTCAGGATATGTGCAGATTACAAATGTACTATCAATAAGGCACTCAGGGGAAACTCATACCCCATTCCAGTCGTATCACATCTGTTGGCTAAACTGGCTGGGGGCAAGGTGTTCGCCAAAATTGACCTGGCACAAGCTTACCAACAGCTGCCAGTAACCCCACAATCAGCGGAAGCACAGACTATTGTCACACATAAAGGGGCGTTCAGAGTTAACAGATTACAGTTCGGAGTTTGTGTGGCCCCAGGGATTTTTCAAGGGCTCATGGAACGCCTGTTAAGGGGTCTGCCGGGGGTCTTGCCATTTTTTGATGACGTTTTGATTGCTGGAAAAGACCCACAGGAACTGGTTGCGCGTGTCCGTGCAGTGTTGCTCAAGTTCAAGGAGGTGGGGTTGCAACTGAAAAAAGAGAAATGCAGTTTTGGGGTGCCAACTGTGGATTTCTTGGGGTTTAAAATTGATGCATCAGGCATCCACCCCACAGATGCTAAGATTAAGGCCATCATCGAGGCACCACGACCACAGAACAAGACAGAGTTGCAGTCATTCCTGGGACTTATTAACTTTTATCATTCATTCTTACCCCAGAAAGCTTCGGTAGCTGAACCATTACATAGACTTTTGCAGAAAAAGACTGTGTGGCGATGGGGGCGGGAGCAGCAGAAGGCTTTTGACTCCTTGCGAGAAATGCTGAGTAGCAGGAGCGTCCTTGCTCATTATGATGAGTCGAAGCCGCTGGTCCTGGCATGTGATGCCTCTCAATACGGCCTGGGGGCTGTGCTGAGTCATAGGGAACCGGATGGGTCGGAAAAGCCCATCTCTTTCTATTCCCGTACGTTGTCACCCACGGAGCGCAACTATGCTCAAATTGATAAAGAGGCACTAGCAATTGTGTCAGGAATCAAAAAGTTCTATGATTATTTGTACGGTCGCCATTTCTCCATTGAAACGGACCACAAACCACTGTTAGGGTTGTTCAACCCAAACAAACAAACGCCACAAATTCTCTCCCCCAGAATGTTGCGTTGGTCAATATTCCTGAATGGGTTCCAGTACACCTTGACCCATGTGCCAGGGAAACAGTTGTGCCACGCTGATGCGCTGAGTCGATTGCCCCTTCCTGGCGGGAGCAATGAGGATCCTGCTCCGGCGGAGCACATTATGATGCTAGAAACACTTCCGGGGGCTCCTGTAACAGCTACTGATATAGCTGAGAAAACGAGGAAAGATGCTGTTCTCTCCCGTGTGCTCACTTGGGTGGGGAGGGGGTGGCCAGGTGGTCCGCATGAAGAAAAATTCAGGCCTTATGCGACAAGGCAGCACGAATTGTCCATGCATAAGGGTTGTCTCCTATGGGGAGATAGGGTGATCATCCCAGCACCACTGAGAAACAGGGTTCTTGAGACGCTTCACATGGGACACCCAGGAATGGTCAGGATGAAGTCGCTAGCCCGATGTTATGTGTGGTGGCCTGGAATGGACCAGAACATAGAACAATGGGTACGAACATGCAAGGCATGCCAAGAGGTGCGGCCAGAAGTGGCCAGAGCACCAGTCCACTGGTGGGAGCAGTCCAGGACTCCCTGGAGCCGGCTGCACATAGATTTTGCTGGGCCATTCCAAGGGAAGGTCTTTTTGGTTATCGTTGATGCATATTCCAAATGGTTAGAAGTGGCGATGGTCCCTAGCATGGCATCAGCTGCCGTAATCAAGGTGTTGAGGCAGCTGTTTGCAACCCACGGGTTACCTGAGACCATTGTATCAGATAATGGGGCAGCTTTTGTATCCCAAGAATTCAGGGCATTCTTGGCTGATAACTTCATCAGAGGGGTCACATCCGCGCCCTTTCACCCATCCTCCAATGGGCAGGCTGAGCGCATGGTACGAACAGCCAAAGAATCCATTGCGCGCTTAATGGAGGGTAACTGGTCGGCTCGCATTGCACGAATGTTATTTTTGCAGCATGCGACGCCGTGTACTGCGACGGGCAAGTCGCCAGCCGAGCTGCTCTTAGGTAGAAGACTGGTAACGGTGCTGGATTATGTCCACCCAGATAAAATGCCAAACCGTAATTCAAGAGCAACCCCCCAGGATGAGACTGACACAACAAGGTATCTCGCCCCTGAAGATCTGGTCTGGGTGAGGAACTATTCACGAGGTCCGCGGTGGGTGGCCGGTGTGATCACCCGGGCTAGTGGACCTGTGTCCTATTATGTGACCTTGGAAAATGGGCAAGTTTGGAAGAGACATATAGATCAGCTGAGGCGCCGGGCGCTCAGCAGGGAGGAGTCAGATAATTCATCCCTGGCTAATGACGCACAGCTGCAAGACCAGAGTGAAGATGGCCCAGAGGTGCAGTCACCAGGGGCTTCAGCAAATGAACCAGGGTCTGCTAGTCCTCAGGATGACGAGGTACAGGTAGGGGACCCTGAGATGTCTGGGACTCCATCTGTTCCTGACGAAACCCCTATAGCAGCCCCTCCACCACAGGTAACACCCAATCCAGAACCTGCAACACCTGTTGTCAGGAGATCAGGTAGAAGTTGTAGGACCCCACAGTACCTGAGGGATTACGTCTGCTGTGCTCACTAGGGGGGGAGGGGTGTTGTGTATTGAGTCAAAGGATTTTATATCTGTATTATTATTGTCTGTATTTGCATTAGGATAAAGTAACTGCCTTTTGGGTCCAGAGGGTACAGCTACTATTGGTTCATTTAAGCTGCTGTATTTGGATCCTCTGTCTTATTGGTTCCCTCCAAAAGGCAGCACTGTGATTGCCTGATATTGTTCCCTCCAAAATGTATCCCTTCCTAGCCAGTCCCCTGTCCCTATAAATGTAGCCTTCCTGCCCTCACAGTCAGTCTTGTTCACTTTAATAAAGAGCTGTTACTAGAGAACTGTCTCCAGCATGTTTTGTCAAGAGAGCTGAAATCACAAACCCCACGTCACAACAGAAGCCATGAAACACCAACAGATTGCCATGAACATTTCTGCCACCAAAACACACACCAGCAAAGATATAGTGACAGAACAGGTGAATTTGGGTGCACTCATGACACAGAAGACAAAATCCTATAAACCTTGATGGGTATTCAACTAAGTTTTATTAAGAGTGGACTCATTTTAACTGGTGGACCTAACTTACATTCATTAAATGTAATGGGTCTACTCAGAGTACAAGTTAGCTGCATGTTACCCCTTCGATTCACAATCATAGTTTAATAAGAATAATTTTTGTTTTTTAATACCCCGCCCAACTGGCTGGGTTTCTCCAGCCACTCTGGACAGCTTACATATCTAAAAACATCAAGTATTAAAAACCTCCCATTCCATTCCAGGACTGCCTTCAGGTGTCTTGTGTCATTTTTTATAATCATAATTTATTATTTATACCCCACCCATCTGGCTGGGTTTCCCCAGCCACTCTGGGCGGCTTCCAACCAAATATTAAAAACAGTACAGCATCAAACATTAAAAACTTCCCTAAACAGGGCCACCTTCAGTTGTCTTCTGAAAGTAGAATAGTTAGATAGGTAACTTTGGGCCATTGCAGCTCTCCCCTCCCCCAACTCACAGGGACTTCTATTTTAAGAAGTCCCTGTGAGCGGAACAAAACAGTATTTTAAATCTCAGCATTCACACTTAACAAAGCTTCTGGCTCCACCATTTTCAGAGAAGAGTTTTTCAAAATTCTGGATGTAAATTTCCATATAATTTCCACAGGGAAGGCACCACTACTGAGAAGACCTTCTGCCTGGTTCCCTGTAACTTCGCTACTCGCAGTGAGGGAACCGCCAGAAGGCCCTCGGAGCTGGACCTCAGTGTCCGCTGAGCGGTGGGGGTGGAGATGCTGCTTCAGGTATACTGGGTCAAGGCCATTTAGAGCTTTAAAGGTCAGCACCAACACTCTGAATTGTGCTCAGAAATGTACTGGGAACCAGTGAAGATCCTTTAGGACTGGTGTTATATGGTCCTGGCAGCCACTTCCAGTCACCAGTCTAGCTGCAGCATTCTGGATTTGTTGTAGTTTCCGAGTCACCTTCAAAGGTAGCCCCGCATTGAAGCAATCCAAGCAGGAGATAACCAGGGCATGCACTATTCTGGCAAAGACAGTCTGCAGGCAGGTAGGGTCTCAGCCTGCGTACCAGATGGAACTGGTAGACAGCTGCCCTGGACATAGAATGGACCTGTGCCTCCATGGACAGCTGTGAGTCCAAAATGACTCCCAGGCTGTGCACCTGGTCTTTCAGAGGCACAGGTACCCAGTTCAGGACCAGGAAGCCCCCACACTCACCCGCCCACCCCCACCCCCAAAACAGTATTTCTGTTTCAAACTCAATCTGTTAGCCACCATCCATCTGCCAACCACCTTCACTGCCCTCACTGGATCTGATTTGAAGGAGAGGTAGAGCTGGGAATCATCTGCATGTGTGTGTGTGTGTGTGTGTGTGCGCGCACACACACACACACACACACACACACACACACACACACCCCTACCAATTTGTTCTCTAACCTATGAGGGGGGGAAACCATACATCTTAGAGAAAAGTTTTATTCTTTTTTTAAAAAAAACCATGGCCAGGGTTTGGATCTTCAGTCCCAAGGGCCAAATGTGGCCCTCAGGCCACCTACCTCCTACAGACCACTTCCTCCTTGAACATTCTTGCCTGGTGGTTCTCCAGTGGTTCTGGTTTCATCTCCAGGGACAGCTGAAGAAGGTAGCATTAGATTATGTGTTCCTCAGCTCCATGACTCTTGAGCTTTGTGGTGTCAAAGAACACTCTATTGTATCCTGTGCTATTTAACATCCATATGAAGTCACTGGGAGTGGCCAGTAGGAGATCTTCAATGAAGAATCATCAGGGCACTGATGAAACCCAACTTTTTTTCTTGACAGTATCTGAATCAGGAATGGCTGAGCAGGCCCTGGTGTCCAGATGCAGTGGTGGACTTTGAGGCTAACAACTGGGTCAGAATCCTGGCAAGTCAGAGGTGGGTGATTCCCAGGTTGAGAAGTCAGTAAATGGGGTACCAATCTCCCTGAATGAGTAGGTGTGTGGTTTGCGGGTGCTCCTTGATCCCTTTTATATCTATGCATGTGTTTAGGTTTCTCTTCTGTTTTGTTTTCTACTAGTTTTAAGATTGTAAGTCTAATAAGTGCAATAAGTAAATAAATAATAGATCTAGCCCTGTTACTGGGGGCGCAGGTGTCCTCGGTAGCTATTTGACCAGCTATGGCTGGCAACAGTGTTTTTTTTCTGGGGGGGATGCAGGGGTACGCATACCCCTAAATACTTTGTGAATCTAAGTTTGGCCTCATTGAGGGGCAGTATTTCAATATTAGGAAAATGAGAGTACCCTAAGACATTTCTTTTAGGGGGGGAAACACTGGCTAGAAAGATGGTTCTGGCCGTTTCTAAATCAGGATAACTTGACCACACTCGTCCATGCATTAGTAACATCACGGTTGGATTGCTGCCATGCACTCTATGTGGGGCTACTCGAGGTTGGTCGGGCAGCAGCAGCAAATGCAGAACACAGTGGCTAGGTTGCTTTGGGGAACAAACTACCATCAAGATACAACACCGTATTTTCTGGATTTGCACTTGTTTCCAGTCTACTATCAGGGAAAGTTCAACATTTTGGTACTAACATATAAGACTCAATACAGCTCAGGACAAGGTTATTTGAGAGACCACCTTATCCCTTATATTCCCAGTAGGTCACTGTGTTGTGCAGGAGTTTCTCCTTAAAGAACTCAGAGCAGGGCCTTCAGCGTAGTGGCCCGTTTTGTGGAGCAGCATCCCCGTTGACATACAACAAGCAAACCACTAGATGTACTTTCCAGAAACAACTGGAGACAATTCCGTTTACACAAGCTTTTCCAGCCACATGAAAATATATCTGCATTAGGTTTAAAACAATACAGAAGAAACACCTATCTTTAGTTATATTTGTACTTGTTAAAACAATTTTTAGCTGTGTTATGGTATGTTTGTAACATACCTTGCAACAAATGCAAAAGGTGATTCATGAATTAAATAAATAACAACTAGAATGGTCCAAAGTTCTGGCTTCTGTCAGAGCATCTTCACAATTATAAAGATACTTCATCCTCATAACAAAACCGTTAACTAAACACATTTATTTATATCGGTTTGAAAGCACCCGAGACCTGGAAAGAGGCTTTCATCACCCTGATACCTAAACTAGATTCAGATAGAGCTCAATTGAATAATTATTGCCCAATCTCCTTATTGAATGTGGATTATATATTTTTTGCAAATATCTTGGCTACGAGATTGAAGAAGGTGCTGAATGACCACATCCATCGATATCAATCAGGTTTTTTACCTGGGAGACACATGAAGGATAATATTAGGAATATAATAGATGTGTTGGAAAGATTAGAAGTAAAGAAGAATTCTAAAGCTATGTTAATGTTTATAGACACAGAGAAGGCTTTGATAATGTATCTTGGAGTTTTATGAAGAAATTTTTTTAAAAGATGAAGGTTGGACAAAGTTTTATGAATGGTATAAATGCGATTTATTTTGAGCAAAAAGCAAACATTATAGTTAATAACGTGGTCTCAGAGGAAATTAGAATTGAAAAGGGAACCAGGCAAGGGTGCCCATTTCCCCCCCTGCTTTTTATCACAGTCCTGGAAGTTTTGCTGAATATGATAAGGAAAGATGAAGAAGTTAAAGGGATAGTAGTGGGATCCAAACAATATAAGTTAAAAGCCTTTGCTGATGACTTGGTGTTGACTTTACAAGATCCAGTGACCAGTGCAATTAAAGCACTGGAGATAATACAAGAGTTCGGACAAGTTGCAGGTTTTAAATTGAATAAGAGTAAAACCAAAGGTTTTTTTTGGGGGGGGGGATTAACATTAGAGAGGAAAAATAGGTTACAGGAAACCACTGGTTTGAATTTTGTTAAAAAGGTGAAATATTTGGGTATGAATATGACTGCAAAAAGATTGTATAAAGATAATTATGATAAGTTATGGAATGAAATTAAGAGGGATCTGGACATTTGGACAAATTTGAAGTTATATTTGATGGGCCAAATTTCAGTTGTGAAGATGAATGTATTACCAAAAATGTTATTCCTATTCCAAGCACTTCCTATCATTGATAAGATGAATTGTTTTAAGGAATGGCAAAAGGTATTGTCTAAATTTATCTGGCAGGGCAAAAAACCCAGAATTAAGTTTAAGTTAATAACAGATGCGAAAGATAGAGGGGAATTTTCCCTGTCAGACTTAAAGATTTATTTTGAAGTAGCAGCCTTTTGCTGGTTGAAAGATTGGTTCATGTTGGAAAATACTGCTGTATTAGATCTGGAAGGTTTTGATAATGTAGTTGGTTGGCATGCATATTTATGGTATGACAAGATAAAGTTCCACAAAGGTTTCAAAAATCATATAATCAGAAAAGCATACAAGGATTTATTAGAAAGGAAAACACCCAGGTGGATCTCACCATTGGAGACTAAGGCCCATAAAAGGCTAAATATGGAAGCCAAGTGGTTGAAATATAAAGATATTTTATCGGAAGAAGGAGATCAATTTAAGATAAAATCGTATGATCAGTTGAAAGATAATGTAGATGATTGGTTTCAATATTTTCAGATTAATGAAGTGTTTAAAATGGAAAAGAAAACAGGTTTTCAATCAGAGAAGTCCAAATTGGAAATGGAATTGTTAGAGCCAAAAACAAAATATCTTTCTAGGATGTATAATTTACTGCTGGAGTGGCACACGAAAGACGAACAGGTGAAATCTGTAATGATTGATTGGGCTAAGGATGTGGGGCACAACATCATGTTGAGGATTGGGAGAAGATGTGGGAAAAGGGCATTAAGTTTACAGCATGCAATATCCTGAGAGAAAATATGATGACCGGTCAAGTTAGCTAAAATTTATCATACACACGATAACAAATGTTGTAAATGTAAAGATGTGGAAGGAACCTTTTACCATATGTGGTGGACGTGCCCCAAAGTAAAAGACTTTGGGGGAAAAATTTATAATGAATTGAAAAAGGTGTTGAAAAACACATTTATTAAGAAACCAGAAGTCTTTTTACTTGGTATAGTAGGGGAAAAAATTCCCCAAAAAGATGTTACCTTTTTTCTGTAGGCTATGTCACAACAGCAACGAGAATACTGTATTGATAGCTAAGAATTGGAAGACACAAGAATTACCAACTGTGGAAGAATGACAAATGAAGATGGTGGACTTTATGGAACTAGACGAACTGACCCGGAGACTGCGTGACCAGGGAGAAGAGTCGGTGGAAGAAGATTGGAAGAAATTTAAAATATATTTTAAAAAATATTGCAATATTTGATATCATGAAATACATTTGGAAGTTGTTTTAGGCTGCAGGTGTAGAAGTAGTGGTTAGTATTTAAGAAAATTTATAGTAATGAATTAAGTAGATAATGAGAGAAATTATGTAAAGATAAGATTTAAAATGTGGTTAAAATTATGATTTAGAAATTTCTAAAGTTGATACACAATACTCAGAAAGGGAAAGTTGATGAAGTCACCCTAAAATGGTTAAGAAAAGATATTTGATAGAGATATTTCTTTTTTGTATTTCTGTTTTATGTGGTTTTGTTAGGTTCTTATTGTATTGTGGTGTACTGTTTTTATTTGTTTGTTTTGTGTTATTATAAAATGAATAAAAAAATTTTTTTTAAAAAATATTTATATGGGTTTGTCTTCAGTTCAAAATCCCCCTTTGGTGAATGTCAACTTATACATTCTTTTAAAACTTCCCAGATACTCGTTTCCTGTGCAGTTCATTCATTAACTTCACTCTTCACTTTCCCCTTTTTAAAATGAGAAACCTTTTCAGTCCTTTTAAACAAGCTAAAAGTTATTATGCTGACTCATGTTTCCCAATCATTTGCATTCAACTCAGCTTCCTTTTAAAAAAGGAATATTTTTTAAAAATAAGAAGGCATAAATCTCTAAATTCCCGCTTAGATTTTTTCCCCTTTTTTGCATAATTTTACACATCACTGAAGTAATTTCAAAGAACTGTATCAACAGTGTAAGAGCAAACAGCAGTTACTACTGATAACCAAAACGACCTTAACAGCGTTTTGCTGCTTCTATAAACTTCAGAATGCTATCACCCTACTCAAAAGCAAATGGCAACGTGACTCAAATGCAGAGAAGGCGAAGAAAAAATGCAGTAAAGTAGAGGCTTGCAAGTTTAGCACACATCAGCTTTCAGTTCCCATGCACTGCCCTAATGGTGTTGTGCAAACCATTAAGCTGCTGAACTTTTTTTTAAATTTTGCACAAAGCACCGGTGGCTTGCAAACTCCAAGCTACTCTCCCCTAAGCTTTCCATTTCACAATAGCAACAGAGCAGTTAGAGGCTATCTTCAGCTCATCAGCACCCTGTCAGAAGTACATTGCACAATATTTTATCTCCTTACCCCTGGTGTGCATCGAGAGCAGCATGAGGAGGGAAACGTGAAACCTCCAGTTTGGTTCTTCTAGCCAGTTCATTGCAGCAGCAGCAGCAGCAGCAGCAGCACTGATTTGCTTGTGGTTTAAATCTCCCGTTTCTTTCCTTTTCTTATTTCACTTCACAGCCCTTTTGCACTCCCGCCTCTCTCAGATCCTCACATGAGTCTTGCCAGCAAAGCCTGGAGAGGAGAAGGTGAAAGACAAGCCTGTTACAAACTGGTTCTGTCACCACATAGTCCTCAACTGATCACCCTCGTGGGGAGGACAACAAAAGGGCAGCAAGGCTCTCAAGCCGGACTGGATTCCTGAGACAGGAGCATGGACTGATTGCTGCCCACACTGAGAATGTGTGTAAACTTAGAAGCTGCAGCCAGAGAGACAGAGACAGGGAGATTTCAGCTCCTCTCTTCTCTTTTACACTCATGTGCACAAGCCAGGAGATCCTTGAGGAATACAAAGAAACCACCAAACTGCCAGGCGTTATTATGAAAACAAAAGTACAACTGTGATTTCTTCAGTTCGAATTAGCTTGTTAACCATGCTTTGCAATGAGCAACAGAAAGTTGCACAGCTTCAAATTATGGGGTTTTAAAAAGTTGTTTGTTTGGATTCTCATTTCAGCCTATTCCCGAGGAAGCAAGGCAAAAAAAAGTGGCATTTTAAGTAAACCGAGCTTTAGATCACTCTGTATTTCGGCACCAGTCCAGTGGGACAGAAGGAAGTGGGCACATCAATCTGCAGGTTTTAAAGGGTGATTAATCATCAGTAATGTTTTTTCGTTGTTTCTATAGTGATGGGTGATATTACTCAAACTGGGCTTTCCTAAACACAGGCTAATTTCGGCTCATTTTTGATCAGGCCCAATTACTATTTTAAGCACAGCTCCATCAAAGCCCCATCACGCTTTTGGAGATGTCACTGGGAACACAAGATCTGGAGCAAGCTGGGGCTCTGAATGCTCTCCATCGCTTCTGCAAGGCTCCCTGCTCTTCTCCTTAAATCTCTGCATGGAATGCGGGTGCCCCAGAAGTGTCCTTTCATAAGAACCCAAAGCACCAAGCGTCTATAATTTCCTTGGCTCCTGGTGCCAAGAATGCATGCTAAGGATTCCTAGGAATTATGCCATTCAAGGGTTCTTTTGCTAAGGATCCAGAACCTCTGGGAAATTACATCGCACATAGCTTTTGTCATTGCAAGGCCTAATGAACGCCTAGCCCCTTGTATCCTTCTTGCTGTAAGGCAAGTTTCAGCAGTGAGATGGCTGGAGGCTGCTTGTGAGGAGGCAGGGGCTCGGCTTATTATGAGCTAAGCTCAAACTCCATAGATCTGGAGGTGGAAGGGAACAACTACTCTGGAAATTCTGGACTTGGGAAGTTTGATTCTGAAGTTTGGGTGCATCACTATTAGACAACAGTCCTATGCACTCTTACCCGTGGGTAAGCCCTGTTAAAAACTCACTGGGACTTACTCCTGAAAAGGCATGGAGAATATGGTACTGTTAGTTACCAAAATGTCTGGAGCCAAACCTGGCTCCACTTTGTAGGCCTGGGTACTGGGCTCCAGGTGTTTTGCAAGATAGTATGTCCACTTGCTTTTGGGCACCCACAATGGAAGATTAGCCATAACCCTGGCATCAAAATATAGCAATACAGGTTGTTTGTAGTTTAATGTTATATATTTACTAAGCAGCCACAAACCATCTTCTGTGGATAACATCTAGGTTACTTTGATCTGATCAAAGAAAGGTTGTGCAGGCGAAATACGTCTGCTCTTCAACAACCACAAAACATATTATTTTGTCACAAGACTCACAAGAATTTAGAAGTTAAACTAGGTGAAAAGGATAGCTATAGTCTACGCTAAATAAAAAAAATACAAGCATATACCAGTATACCAACAGGGGGGGGATCATTAAAAATATACGTATATGCAAAATATAACTGAATACATTACACAAACCAATATTTCACCATTTTTACCATATATACTTTTTATACAAAGTTTTTTTTAAAAAAAAACACATCACAATATCGCAGGATTGCAATTTTTTAAAGGGTCATAATTCAGTAGTAAAACTGTATGCAAAAGATCCCAAGTTCAAACCCTGGTGTTTCCAGTTAGGGCTAGTTAAGCCTCCAGCCCGAAACCTGGAGATCTGCTGCCAGTCAGTGTTGGCCACACTGAGCTAGACAAACCAATGCTCCAACTGAGTACAAAGTAGTTTCTTATGTTCCAAAATCAGCAGGACATCCTTTCCTTTTCCTTTCTTAAAGTGGTCTCTCTAAGGGTCAGATCCTAATTGAAAGAATTCCCAGTTCTGAAAATAACAACCAAACATCTGGCCCAAACAATACTGCCGTCCTTATAATACTGCAATAAAAAGGCAGTGTGTGTGGAGAAGATTCTGTTTGGTGGGTAGGACAGTGGTGACCACAAGGATGGCCAGAACAGAAAGAAGGAAGTGAACTAGACCTTATGAGGGCAGTGTGAAGAAGCAAGAGGAACTATGAGTTCCATACTTGGCATTTCCTCCTAGGCTGTAACATAGGGCAACAGGAATGTGTGCCCCCATTCCTGGGCAGGAAAAATAGGAACAGAGGGAGGAAGGAGCATGTGGTGTTCAGTGAGGGGACTCAAAAACTATCTGAGGAGGAACCCCTTTATTCTTCCTGAAAGAAAGGAAGACTAAGCAGACAAAGGATTTGGCATAAAAAGCCATCTCTATCTGCAGGTTGGCTCCTACAGGGTTTCATGCACCAAAGTCTGGTCGAAGCAGGGATTAACAACATAAAATAGAAGCTGAAGATGCTGCTGTCTTTATTATTTGTCTGTTTGAATCGTTTGTAGACCACCTTTCGATCCAAGGAGTAAATCCACTCAGAAGTAAATCTAGAGAATTCAGTGAAGATTACTTGCATGCAAGTGGGCCCAAAGCATTAAAACACGTGTAAAATTGAATATGTATTAAAAACATACTTAAAATCTGAATAAAAAATCAAAAGGAGACAATAGACAATGACTTGGTTCGCACACTATTTTCTGGAAGCAAAGAATACAAAAAAGCAGTAAATCTGCACTATTGTTCCAGAAGTAGCTTTTATGTTTGCAAAAGCTCAAATATAATGTGGAACGTAAGAGTCATGAAAATGGAATAAACTGTCATGTGAATGCAGTCTGCATGGATATTTGATCTCCCAGAGAGCAGTTTTTACTTACCTAGTTCCTCCCTTGCCCTTTCTGCTACAGCACTGCATGAGCAAAACCAAGGTTTGACTTAGTGCGACCTCTGAACTAGGACTTGTGGTTAAGTTCTCTCCTCATCAACCACAGGCTAAGAGGTTTGGACCTGGAACAACACTACATTGTGAAGTAGTGACATACTTGAGTGGGGGAGAGGCTTCCCCCACCATGACTAATGGGGATAGAGACTTAGATTCTCCAAGATCAGAGGCAGCATGCTTCTGGAACAAAAACTAGGGATGACAACTGCCATCACATGCTGCTTATGCGCTTTACATAAACATGTGGTTGGCCTCTGTAGGAAGGAAGGTGCTGGGCTGAAAACCCCCGAATAAAATTCATTACATATTTTGCAAAGTTGTTTGCTTGCTATGCACCTGGACATTTCTTAAGATATCATAACCAAATGTTGTGCGATGGTTACTCAGTTCAAGGAGCAGGTTTCTGTCTATGTTTGGGTAACAGTGGCTGCCATTTCTAAACATTTCAAAACGACACTGTTTTTAACCACTGATTTTAAAACTGCACTGATGTTGTTGTTGTACCAAGCAATGCCAGGTACAAGGCTCCTAGTTTAATTAATTAAAATCTCTAGAAAACATTTACATGATAAAGTGCCATTTCCAGTGACGGTACATATTCACTTGGGCATAGCCAGATGTTGCTGGACTTCAAATCCCATCAGCCCCAGCCAGTATGGACAAAGGTCAGGGATGATGGGAGCTATAGTCCAATTACATTGGGAGCCCATTGACTACCCCATTCTACACCGACACCTCACCGTCCTCTGAGCTACCAAGGATGGGACATCAATGAGAGAAGTAACCATGCAGCCGCCGTGATCAAAACGTGCACAGATTAGTCTGAGTATCATATGGTGAGGTTTCAACATCAACCATATTACAGGAATAATGCTATGAATCGGGCCTATGTACATATCATGTAAAACTGAAAGCGAAGGTATATATATTGATCATAAAAGGTAAAGAGAACAAACGAAACAGAGAGGGAGAGAGAGAGAGCCATCCCCCATCTCTCTCCTTTCTTTCTGAACAGGTGTCATTTGTACATGTTTGTACTAGCTACCCCAGGAACCTATTTGTGGCTCATCTCACAACATTTTTCATGTCACAAAACTGATTCTATTACAGTTCCTAATGTATCGTGAACGTGTCTGCTTTGTTTCAACGCCACTTTGCGAGTTTCCTTACAGAACTTACTTGTCAGCATATGCAGTGCTCGCAAAAGTGTGGTTTATCCATCACTGTCACGCCACTTTAGAGAAGGAAAGGGGCAATATACTCATGAGGACTGCTTATGCTTCTATCTACACCAAGCCCATAGCCTACCAAGAGTATACACACATTAGCAGCTTAAAATGGAGTGAGGTTGTCGCCCCCGCCCACTGTGTTTCAAGTCACATTTGCACACTGTTGTACATACCAGAGAGAGGGTGGACATTGTCTCTTCGGTTTTCCCACCCCTATGACTTCCCCAACTCAACTTCTCCCAATTCATGAAGCTGTCATCTGTATACAGTGGTACCTCGGGTTACAAACCCGGAAGTAGTACCTCGGGTTAAGAACCTTACCTCAGGATGAGAACAGAAATGGCGCGGTGGTGGCAGCGGCGGCAGGCCCCATTAGCTAAAGTGGTACCTCAGGTTGAGAACGGTTTCAGGTTAAGAACGGACCTCCGGAATGAATTAAGTTCATAACCCGAGGTACCACTATATGCACATTTGCTATCTCAAACGTGCACACCTAACCCTAACTTCAAAGTAAATTTGGCTTAAGTTTTCGTATTGAGGGAAAACACATCAAACAGCAATATTTCTCAAGAAACTGCAGGATAGCACTGCTCCGTTGTGGGTAACGCCATGTGTACATGGATACAAAAAAACCAGCAGTGGGAGCATGCTGAAACCATGCTCCCACTACTTCCCTCTACTTCCAATGTCACAGCACAGCTAAAGTTCAAGAAGTCTGGCTGCTAACTTGGAGGTTGGTGGTTCGAACACACCCAGGGATGGGCTGTGGGCAGGATTCCTGCACTGCATAGGGCTGAACTAAATGGCCCTCGGGATCCCTTCCAATTATACTGTTCTACTATTCTATGATAGTACTTCATTTGGGCAGCAGCCATATCTTACATCAGTAAGCTTCTGACTTTAAGAATCCAGTAACATATAGCAGATGCCACTGAATCAGCAGCCCATGACAAAAATCATGCTACGTCTGCATCTGAATCCAACCCTGAAATAAGAAGGGACATGTGCTGATAGTTCTGACGCGAGATCAACAAGCATCCTTACCTCCGTTGTAAGAGAGCAGAGGCTGCCGAGCTGTATAATGCTAAGGGAATTCTACTGAGAGGCTCAGGTTTTACTCAGTTTTATTCCTGCTTTCATAGTATTGGTGCAATTAAGAAGTCAGACTGTATTCGTTGATACTAAGTAAGTATCAAGGGTCCTATATGTGGCAATAACAGTGTGATTCAAAATAAATAAAGCGTGTAACTACTATGATTATGCCAGTTTTGTAAGTAGACATCAAGGCTTTCGGAGTTTTGTATTTGATAAGTCATGTAATCCATATTACATTTTCTCACTGTATAAGGTTAGCACAGTTACTATTAAATCCTGCCTGGGGGAGTCCTTGAATAAAAAAAATAATCCAAGATAATATAAATATAAAAGGGGGAATCTTGCTTGTTTCCATAGTTTGGAAAATGACATCATTGTTTCCATGCTTGTTAATCTTATCAGCCATGTAACTCTAGCTCTTTCTCTTTTTTTATGCTGATCATCTTATTATGTGCTTTAGGAAGCCACTGAACACATTAGGTAAAGGAACAAAACCAACAGCCACACATTAATTGCAACAAGAAATCCTGCCTTGCTCCCTCTTCAAGCCCAAACCAACTATGATACTAAGTTGGGAAAGATTAACAGTCATGCTTCTCATTAAAAAATATATGTTATCTTTAGTAAATGTTTGGTTCAAAAATGCATATGCTTCAGTTGTTTTAAAAGAAAAATAATAAATTGTGTCTAGAATCTCATTTCTCATAACGTATCCTGTCTGAAACATGGCATTAGCACATGTCAGGAATCAGTGAACTGGAGCAAGTGCTGTACTGATGCGCCAATGTTGCATGTGGGTTGCCAAGGGACCATTTTATATGTGAAGCATCATGGTGTCGGTTTTAAATCAGGTCCCAAATCCCACAAGTCTTCTGCTTTGTAGATCTGGGCTAAAACCATTTGCCACAGTTTCCCAATCATTACCAAAGCGTTTTGATACAGCCTCTTCTTTTTGAAGCCAGATAATTCCCCCCCCCAGTCCATTCCCAGCTCTCAACATTCCACATCACAGGCCAGTAGCAACCAGTAGCAGAGAACTTGCTTCAAACTCCCAGTGAAAAGACTAACACTTTGTTACAAATAAACAATCCAGTCCAATCACCCCCACGGCCCCCTTGAATGAGCAGCATTATATTCCAAGCACGTATTCCCTTGCTTTTCAGAACGATGCCTGGCGCCCTCAACCTTCCAAGGCAAGGGGAGAAAATCCCATAACTTTTCCAAAGCCTGCAGAGGATGATTTGTGTTCTCGCTTATGGGGTATGACTGTCACTGTTGATCTGCTTTCAGGCCTAGATTACATGTGATAAGGGCTGACCTTATTTGAGTATTCACACATTATGCACTCATGGAGTGCAAGCCAGAGAAACAAAAGTCCCTCAGATGTTCTGTGCATCAATCAAGCTCACAGCAGGGAGGCTGCCAAACTTTTCTTCCATTTAACTGACGAGAGGAAAGGAGAGTCCAAGGCAGACTTAATAAAGTTTAAAGCTGTGCCACAGTAGACTTGGGGCCCATTGTCTTCCCCCCCAGAAAAAGTGTGGTTTTCAACAAATTCCCTGCAGTTGCTATTAGCAACAATGTCTTAAAGAAATTTAGCATGGGGAAAGTGAACAAACAAATTGGCAGAAATGTGTATGTGTTTCTTCTTCCTCCTCCAACAGTTCTCTTTAATAAATATAAGCAAATTTCCCTTGAACCTACAACTTAACTTTATTTTAAAAGCATATCTTTTGATAAGAAATTGGTGTGGAATTGAGGGAGAATTTCGGGGTACATCACAAAATAGAGACACGACAAACCTATGCTCACTTACTCAGGAGTAAGCAAAATTGAAACCAGTGGAACTTAACTTCAGCATAAATATTTACAGCAATGACTGCAGAATACCTAGCCATATACATTTCAAGAACGTAATAATACTTCAAAGAAAACACTGCCGGTAATTGTCAATATTTGTTCTTCTTGTTTGCTTTAAGCATTTTGCAAGACCTGCTTATATTTATATAATTTTCTTTGTTTCTTCACATTTTCACCCCACCTTTCCTCCAGATTGTTCAGGATGCATATGTGGGGAGTTATTCCATTTTATCCTAACAACAACCCTGTCCCTGAGGGGTAAAGCCAGACTGAGTGAGTTGGGAATTCATTTTAAGGGCACATCCACACCATACATTTAAAGCACATGGCTCCCACCAAATGATCCTGGGAACTGTGGTTTGTTAAAAATCCTGAGAATTGCAGCTCTGTGAGGGGAAAACTACAGCTCCTAGGTTTATTTTGGGTGGAAGTCGTATGCTTTAAATATGAGCTCAATGTGTGCTTTAAATGCATGGTGTGGATTTGCCCCCAATCATCCTAGCCTATATCCAAAATTTTAACCGCTTTGCTTCTATTTCTAATACTGTTCTAATACTATTTCTAATACCTTTACTGTTATTCTTTCCATGTGCCAGGTCATGGATCTCTTCACAAGTGTGCACACATCCTTTATAAATACTCCTTCTCCCTTCCTGTTGGGTCTATTCTTTCAGTTTCTATGTTCCAGTCATGAGTCTCATCGCACTGGGTTTCAGTAATGCCTATTAGGACATACTTGCCATCCTGTATTAAGAGCTCACATTTGTCTTGCTAGTTTCCCATACTCTGTGGATTAGTATAGAGACAACTAAAATCATGAGTCATTCTCTCCAGCTGCCTCCTCCTTGTAGTTTCCTGCTCTTCAGCAGGTTTCTGGAGCACTACCTCTATTTCCTGTGCATCAAATACACTATTATTCCCCCATACCAGGTGTTCCTCTGTTTTGCTCCTCCATAGGATTTAGTTTAAAGCTCTTTTGAACTCAGCAAACACATTCTTGTCAACCACTGTGATGTGCAACCCATCTCCTGCCAGAAGTCCTTCCTCAAGGAAGCAGATACCATGGTCCAAGAAGCCAAACATTTCCTGAAAATAGCACCAGCACAGCCAGTAGATTACTTCCAGTACTTTCCTCTTTCTTCCTGAGGCATGATCTTCAAAAGGAAGGAATGTTGAAAAAGACCACCTGCGCCCCAAGGCCCTTCAGCTTCCTTCACAGGAAGAAACAATGACAAGCCACTATCTTGCACTGCCTTACAAATGTTCCAGTAAGAATTAATATCTCATTCATCTATCAGAAATCCACAACTTTGTACCAGTTTGTAAACATTAATTTAAAGTATGAAACAAAAACTCAACCAATTTCAGTTACAGGTAGGTAGCCGTGTTGGTCTGAGTCGAAGCAAAATAAAAAAATTCCTTCAGTAGCACCTTAAAGACCAACTAAGTTTTTATTTTGGTATGAGCTTTCGTGTGCATGCACACTTCGTCAGATACACTGAAACAGAATCAACCAGACCCTTATTTATATTCAGAGGGTGGGGGTGGGAATGGGTGATGGGCTGATAGGAGTGGTGAACCTGTTGATGGCTGTTAACGACTGCTGATGACTGCAATTGGTCCTACGGGGGGAAACCAGAGCAGCACACGGAAATGCCGTTTACCTTCCTGCCAGAGCGGTATCTATTTATCTACTTGCACTTTGACGTGCTTTCGAACTGCTAGTTTGGCAGGAGCTGGGACCGAAGAACGGGAGCTCACCCCGTCGCGGGGATTCGAACCGCCGACCTTCTGATCGGCAAGCCCTAGGCCTAGGCTCTGTGGTTTAACCCACAGCGCCACCTGTGTCCCTGCTTAGGCTCATGTTAATATTTCAATATTTAGTAGTCTCTTAAAATGAGTATGTAAAAATCTCTTTTCATGTAGGCTTATTCTTACACTTCATCCCAGTGCATGTTTACACAGAATTAAGGCTTAATCCCATGTGAGAATGGAAGGAAGCCCCACTGAATTCACTGGGACTTACCCTTGAGCACATCTGTATGCAACTTTACTACAAAAGCCCACCCCACCGCTGCTAATGCAGAATGCTAAGAGGAGGCATTCAGTCACTGCTATTAAGAAATTCTTGCCTCCCCACAATCATTGACCAGAAACCAAGTATTGACAGGTTTAATGATAGTTATGCAGAACTGAATAGTTTCATGGAGTATATATTGGTAAAGCCATTTGGAGACCTAATTCCTTTGTACATTTGCTGGCACCTTCTCATTATGTTTTCCCCTCTTCTCAAATTATATTGGAATCTCCATGTGCAACTAGGCAGAATAAAGCACCTGTTGTTTGTCAATTGTTTATCAGTGACAGTTTCAGGAGGCAGAGCTTATATTACTAAAGTGGCACTAATGGGGAAAGCTACACCAGCCAAATTTCTTATTCCTCTAATTTAAAAGCACGGGGACCCTGCCCAGACCTAGCTTTCACACCTTCCAACCTTTAAAAGATGAAAATAGGGATAAGTTTATAACATACCTATTTTTCACATGAATGATCACTCTGCCCAAGCACTCCTTGCCTCCTTACACAATGCTGCAAGTTCTACTCTATCAAGAGTAGCCTGTCCTATACAATTTTAAAAGCCAAGAAGGGGGTGGGGAAGAGATAAAGGTATGTTTATAGGCTTCCTATCAAAGTTCTGTGAGTAGGGCAATCAGTGTTGGTTACCCTGAGGCAATACCAGACCAACCTCTTGACAAAAGACTTGTTGATAGCTTGTAATATTCAGGCAACATGTCTCCAGGAGAGCTAAGATGATCGCCAGGAGGAGGAGGGGGGCAAGGTGTTTGTGTGTGGAAAGAACAAAAGATTGCCATTTAGACAGAGACACAAGAGAGCTACATTTTGAGATGTGTAAGTGTCAGGTTCTAGCTATCTCCCTAGAGATCTGATAGTGGACTTTCACTGTCTGTTGCCTCCACCTATATTCAAACCTGTACATTTCAAAATGAGCTCAATTATTATCAGCCAGCATAAGCCTCAAGTGACTTCTCCCAAAGGAAACCAAACTTGAGTGCTCTTAGATTTTTTCACGACTCAGAGGAGTAGGGTGACCTAACAGTATGATTTCTGTGTTACCAACAGCTCACAATAAAACATGTCTGGTACATGATATAGCAGAGTGTATATGCTACATGATCCTTTTAGAATTCCATCAGGGGCAAGGAAACTAGCTCTCCGCATGTTGTTGGGACTCCAGTTCTCATTAGCCCCAGGCAGCATGGACAAGGGTCGGGAATGCTGGGGGAGGGGGGGTTGGTCCAGCAACATATATTATTATTATCTATTAATTTGTATACAGGCAACTCCACATTTACATGCAACGTGCATCACTGTGAACCCAGAATAGTTCGCTTAAGACTGTCCGGTCTAGTAACTCACAGCAACAAATTTATAATGAGGCTTTCCCCCAACAGACAAAAATGGGGGGGGGTACCAGGAAGTTGTAAAATAAAACAAAATACAGTACTTCTAATGATAACAACAACAATAGAGGCTCTCCCTAGTAAACAGATAATGTTGGAATGTATGTACCGGTACTTTGTCAAACTTTATGGCCCTAAACTAATATGGAATGGGAATGCGCCACAAGCTTGATTATGCGCCTGAGACTGTAAGGAGAGTTTCTTTACAAAACAAGTGTAGAGACCCATGTCAACTCGAATACTATGATGGGAAACACGAAGCACTTTTCTACTTTAAAATATGAATTCAACTCGGTTTCGTTGGGTTAGGTATTAATTTTATACGCTTGCAAAAGGAGCAGCCTTCCTTTTTTCCCTTTTAAATACCCCACTTCTTAACTATTGCACTGCTTTTTTTTAAAAAAATTCCTTCTAATTCTGTCACCTGTCCTCAGCTAAACAGCGCAGCTGCTTGGTTTATGGGATTTTATTTTGTTGGGAAAAAATTGTTTTATGCATGTGTGTTTTTGTGAAGGAACAGTCCGTGATAATCTCATTAAATCCCTTTCTAACACTTTCCAGTTTGTACAGGATTTTCCTCAGCCTGGGTGAGTGCAGCCCTATATGAGTTGTTTAAACAACCTTCTAGGAAAAGAACATTTTAAAAAAATGCAGAGAGCAAAGCATCACACTGGCTGACACAGTGCAGAGAAAACAGGACTTAACAGAAAGTGTGAATCTCAAACAAACAGTGATGCGAACACTCTCTTCATTGGCCTGACCTATGATACAGCATTAAATAGATAATCCTTTATATCCTGTATGTCTATAAAAATATATATCAAACAGTAAGTACACCTGCAAATCATTTCTTTTCCGTCAGGGTACATTCTCATCAAGATCACTCAACACGGAGTAGTTCCCAATTTAATGCATTTGCACTTTTTTGTCAAAATTCCACCTAACTGTTCTCGTTAAAGATTTTTTAAAAAGAGAAGTTAATCTACTTTTACCAGCGACTATTTATATTCATAATGTTAGGGTGCCTGCAGACTATCATTATTTTGAGGGAGGAACTTTAGGTTTGCTCAATTAAAGTGATTAAATCTATAAAAAATTGACTTTTTGCAGTTAGGAAAGTGACAAGGAAAAGCGAGGGATGAGAAAATTAATAACAGGAAGATGCATAAAATTATTAACAGGAAGATGCAGAAATATCCCTAAAGCAAATCAGGATGAATGCAAGTTTCATGCTCATTGTCATAAGCAAATCAGAATGTGGTCTACGATGTGGACTTGATTTACAAAATGGAACTGAGAGATTCAGATTGGAAAAGAAAACCAAATGGCGGGAGGGAGGGAAGTCACAAGCTCGGAAGCGTGAATGGTAATGAGAAGGGTGAATATATGTTGGAATGCATTTTGTTTTGTTTAATTGGAAAATTTAATAAAAAGTATTTTTTTTTAAAAAAAATAACTTTTAGAAGACTTCTGTATGGGGAAGTTTTTAATGTTTCATGTTTTGTGATGTTTTTACATTTTTCTGGAAGCCACCCAGAGTGGCTGGAACAACCCAGTCAGATATGTGGCATATAAATAATAATAAATTATCATCATCATCATCATCATCATCATACTTTCTAATGCTGGAAGAGCAGACCCTCCAGGTGTCCTTATTTTCCCAGGGCATCCCTGATTTAGAGAAGCAGCCCTGGTTTCTGATTTGATCCCGGAATGTCGCGCTTTTCCTTACGGTGCCCCTATTTTCATTGGAGAAATGTTGGAGGGTATGGCGTTATCCGCCCCCAAGCTATCTGAAGGCAATTTAGCACAGTATAGGGAAGTTTGTTTTAATGCTTAATGTTTTATTATGTTTTAAAGTATGTTGGAAGCTGCCTAGAGTGGCTGGGGCAACCCAGTGAGATTTGTGGGGTATAAAGAGTAAAATTATTGTTATAGAATGGGACGTCCCTATTTTCATCAGAGAAATGTTGGAGGGTATGGAAGAGTAAGCTTTTATTTATTGATATCCCACCTTTCCTCCAAGGAACTGATGTTTAGGCTGAATAGGTAGTTACTGATCCAAGGTTGGCCAGTGGGTTTCATGCCTGAGCAAAGACCAGAAACGTGGTCTCCCCAGTCCTAATCTGTAAGGGGCAGGTCTTATAGGGAACAGCCCCCCCCCCCTCATCAGGCGCAGCCCATCTCCCAGCAGTAATGAAAGCGAAGGGTCGGAAGGGGAAAGTCAGGAGACGGAGAGGGAGTGCCAGAGCTCTGGCAACATCCAAGAGCCACTGCTCCTCAGGCAGGAAGAGAGGGAGGGGAAAAGAGAGGATGGGACTAAGACGGGCCGGAGACCTCCCCCCCATACTGGAATTAAGGAGGAGGAGAAAGGGGAGGAGGTTCGCAGTCCCGCGGCTCTTATGTTGGTCCAGATCACGAAAAGGGGCAGTGCCGGATTCTGATTCGGACTGATGAGACATGAAACCAGCAGCTCACTTCACTGTAAATAATGTGCACCAATAAAAATTCCTGAAAGACAAGCATGTGGAGGGTCGTTACTTAAGAGTAGTCGCAAAAACCTTGACATAATCCAATCATCTAACTTCTACACCATAACCAGCTGTCATCTTTTTCAATATGCCAGGCTACTGCAGCCAGACACAGACAAGGCTCCAATGCAGCTCACAGTCTTAAACCCCATATACAAAACTCTTCTTCACAGGAAACCGGTCTGAAGGATATTTCAGTCTGACGCCAAAGCCTGCACTTCCAACATTTTTAACTTTAATGGGTCCAATAAAAAGGTACTGGCTTGTTCTGTTTGTATCCATTATGTTTGTTCAAACCACTGAGAAAAGTGTGATGTGAATGTCTCGGCTCCCTAAAAATTAACTTGTGTGGTTTTTTAAAAAGCCCCACACAGGAGGCAGTCCACCTTATACAGGAAAAACAAACAGATAAACAGCTGTAGTCTCTAATTAGAGGGCAAATATGCACAGAATATAATTTGGCAGCAGCTGCCTGCCATGTGTACAATCTGCTTGTAATATACATATTTAAAATATGAACACGAGTCAAAACAAGGTTCAGTAAATCCCTGCATCCTGTTATGTCCCAAAGTGGTTTTGCATCAGCTAAGTGCATGCAGTCCTTACAATCTGAACATTCAAGAGAAATAGATTTAGGCTCTGCCTGCTGAGCTGGGAGTGGAGTAACAGCTCCTGACCTGGAGAGTGCACCTCTTGTTTTTACAGCTCTTGTGTTGGGATAGGAAGGA
This sequence comes from Zootoca vivipara, assembly GCF_965207765.1. Lineage (NCBI taxonomy): Eukaryota > Metazoa > Chordata > Lepidosauria > Squamata > Lacertidae > Zootoca > Zootoca vivipara. The sequence goes on from NC_142583.1 coordinate 57,040,518, forward strand.
ATGTTTGGAAACAACACATTCTCCTGTAATGATGCAGCAACCCATTTGGCTACCATGCTTCACTTCCCATGGAACAAAGCTGAATTTGAGCTTTTCTCTATAGGTGGCAGCAGAGAAGGATGCCATGCAGCACCAGATTGGGAAACTATGCTTGTGTATGTGTATATCACAACCTAACAGGGACAACACTTACATAGTTGTCACCTTCCCAAGTCAAGGGTTAACTTTCTCTTTCTCTTTTCTGCTGTTAATTGCATTCATGTATTCTGCAATAGCTTCTCCATTTCACCTCAGAAAAAAAGTACTGCAGAGTAGAAAAAGACTCAGAAAAAGGCAACCAAAATGATCAAGGAGTGTTGGAGCAACTCCCCTATGAAGAAAGGCTGCATTGTTTGATACGTTTTAATTTTTATCCCTAAAAGTGAAAATAAATCCTTCATGTTCAATGGAAATCTACCTCTGAATACCAATTGCTAGGGAGCAATGGACGAGATGGTTGGACAGTGTTCTCGAAGCTACGAACATGAGTCTGACCAAACTGCGGGAGGCAGTGGAAGACAGGAGTGCCTGGTGTGCTCTGGTCCATGGGGTCACGAAGAGTCGGACACGACTAAACAACAACAACAACAGGGAGCAACGGCAGGAAAGACTTGTTGAATTCAGGCCGTTTGTGGGCTTTTCAAAAGCTACTGTAAAGAGTGGGCAGAAGGGAACCGGATAAAAGTCTCACTCAGTAGTCTAATGCTCTGGGAGAAGGAGAATGAAAGTCTTGTTAACACTCACATAGTAGCTGCTGAAGTCCCCCAGTCCCCACAAATTAGAAAACGACCAACATGTGCATTACATGCTGAATGGCCTTTCCCCCCTCCTGTGAAACCTATCTGCTGTGTGCATGTAGAAGGTTTAAAGGGCAGCCTCAGGGTTGTGTAAAGCCCAAGGAATCTCTGCTTGGGTTACTGAAATGCAAACTCTCTTTATGCTTACAAAGGAAGGTTGTAAAATTGGAGACTTGGAAGATATGCAGAAGCACAGAACTTGGCTGTAGCAATTCTGATGCTAAATTAAAGTACTTTCCTGTTTAGTATTCAAGGGAACCATCTATTAAAAAGAAGCCCCTGAAGTAAATACAATACCGGCTTTCTAATCTCCCTGCTTGCAAGGTTATATAATCTTGCACAATCACAACCGCCTCCCAGCATAGCTAGGTTATCAGTTTAGAACAGGTTTCCTCAACCTCGGCCCTCCAGATGTTTTGAGACTACAATTTCCATCATCATCCCTGGCCTCTGGTCCTGCTAGCTAGGGATCATGGGAGTTGTAGGCCAAAAACATATGGAGGGCCGAGTTTGAGGAAGCCTGGTTTAGAATATTTTCCCCACTTGCAATTCCAAGCAACAGGTATTCAGAAACATACTGTTTTGAACAGTAGAGTTGGAACATGGCTCGTCGTCATGGATAGCCACATCCTCCATGGGTTTATCTAACCCCCTTTTAAAGCCATCCCATTTGGGGCCCACCACTGTATGAGCCATGATGCTGTGGGAGAGATTCGACCCTTCCCTCTCTGTGAACTTTGCCAGTATTTAATCAATATTTAATTTGTTTTAAGCCACAGATTCACATACATTCAGACTGCATGCCATGCACTCTCACACACCTCACTGGACTTAAATGGGCCCTACTTCTGAATCAAGATGCATGAGATTCCAGAGCTCTTTATGATAGTTTCAAAGCACCCTCTCTTTTCTCCCACAGCTGAAAGGTAGCATTATATGCATTTTCATTCTGAGATCAGTGGGATTTTGTAAAGACTCCTAAGTAAAAAAAAAAAGCTTTATTCCATGAAGGTGCTCAGCTGGAACATACTTGGAAAGCTGAAAGCAGTGTAAAGGAAGCCCACAGCAGCCACTCTTGAACAGGGTATTTCCCCCCCCCCTCTCTCCTCTCTCTCTCTCTCTCTCTCTCTCTCTCTCTCTCTCTCTCTCTCTCTCTCTCTGTGTGTGTGTGTGTGTGTGTGTGTGTGTAATCAAATGGTTGCCAACAGTGTTAAGAATGAACAAAGTCACTGCTACAGGCAACAGGCAGATGACCAGTTCAGGTTCGAGGGTTCACTGCACATGGACATCCAGATATGCCCCCTGACAGCTTTCACAGTATAATGAACCATGCAGCAACTCAGGCAGGCAATTGACACAATACATGAACATAAAGCCTCTAACATTAAAGCAAGGCATACTTAGCTAGCAACTTGTCAGTCCAACCCAACTGAAGCAGCATTATCTCTCAAAAGATTTCTTTTTTTTTAGATTCTAGAGATTTAATTAGCAAAGGCTTTGCTCTGTTTTGGAAATGCACAGGAACACAATCTGCGAGTTATTAAAAATAACTGCACTGTGCATTATTTAATTGCCAAACTAATTAATTAGCAGAAAGTTTTCTAGTTAAAATGGGGTGTGCACGCACACACAAATGAAATAAGCTTTCCTTGGCATAACTGATATATTATCATGGAGTCAATAACATCTGGAGAGCCACAGGTTCCGCCACCTCTTGATGTAATATGATCCTGACAGGTCAATTCCGAATTCGGACGAAAACAGGTCGATTCTATTATGCCAAATAATGCTTTTAAAGAATCACCAAGGCAATGCCATATTCAGTGCAGAGTAGACTCTAATTATGAAAGTGTGGCAAATAATCACAAGATCTACTTGCTGAAACTTCTTGCCCTTCCATTTAAAGCTCTCCGGGGCCTCACCTTTATACTACCCTCAGCTTCCCAAAGGTCACCTGCTCTCTTGCACAACACAACACCAGCTTAGATGGCTTTAAAAAAAGGATTAGACAAATTCATGGGAGGGTAAGGCTATCAGTGATGGCTGTGTTCCACCTCCATGGGCTTTACATGGGTATCTGTCTGGCCACTGTGAAAACAGGATGCTGGCCAGGTTGGGCCAGTGGCCTAATCCAACCAGCTCTTCATGTTCTTAACCATTCTCTCCTGGTGATTCTATGCCTGGAACTGTGTCCCAGAATTACATACTCCCATACCACTGCCTTATTTTGTTTCATCTTCCACCTCACATGGATAGCAGCTCCGCTCATAGCTGCCAAGTTATCCCTTTTTTTAAGGGAAATTCCCTTATGCTGAATAGGCTTCCTCGTGAGAAAAGGGAAAACTTGGCAGCTATGGCTCCGCTTTCCAAGCACCATGGAATCAAACTGGGGGATAGTGGCTGGGAGTTGGCTTACACCAGGCTTCCTCAACCTCAGCCCTCCAGATGTTTTGAGACTACAATTCCCATCATCCCTGGCCACTGCTCCTGCTAGCTAGGGATCATGGGAGTTGTAGGCCAAAAACATCTAGAGGGCTGAGGTTGAGGGAGCCTGGCTTACAGCTACAAAGGTAATGTGCAGGGGTGTCTTACCCATAGAGGCTAGTGGCGCGGGGCACCAGGGCGCCAAGTTCTGGAGGGCGCCAGGGAAGAGGCGGAGGCTGGACACGGCACCTCCCGGCATCAGCTCACCGCCCTCGCCCTCCTCCGCCATGCTGCGCTGAAGCAGCGCCATGCCCAGATCCTCCGTCTGCCGTGGTCACTGTGGTACGAAGCAGCCAGCTGAGCCGGGAGGCGCCACGTCCAGCCTCCACCTCTTCCCTGCCGGAGGAGCCTCCCTCCAGCCACTGCCTGCCTCCTCCAGCCCCGCCAGCAGTGCCGTTCTCCCTAAAAAAAACCTATGGGAAACGGGGGGGGCGCCAGAGGGAGCTTTGCACCACGGTGCTGGATATGCTTAAGACAGCCCTGGTAATGTGTAACCAACATTCAAAAGTAGCAGGGCTACTTTTATGGAATTTGAAATGGTTTTGTGACTGTAGCTTTCCTAAGACGAGAATGTCCACTATATAAGGTCTACATCGCCTTTTTGAGCGCACACTTAAAAGGAAAACCAACTCAGAATATGTTGCTACTGAATGTATTAAAATGTAAATACAGTCGGACGTGTAAAGCACGATTGCAGCACAAGCAAGTATCAGTGCAGATACAATTGCCAGGGTGCTGGAACTGCCTGCTCCCGGTTGTAAATCCTCATTTGCCTTCACACAGTGTATGAAATAGCTCTAAGTCTCCTCAATAGCCCATTTAGCATCAGTTCCCACTTTCTCATCATCCTAACACTAGCACCTTCGCAGCACAATCTTATACTGGATTCCCATTTATCACAGGAGGAATCTAAAATGGAAGGGAGAAGGAGGTCAGATGAGGAAATTTAAATCCCATCACTAATCCTGCCACTAATCCTTTGAGGACTGCATCTTTTGCCAGTGCTAATTTGGAGGATATCCTCCCAGTGATACATTTGAGGCAGGAAGGTGAATAAAAGGTCAGGAATGCCTATGCCTTGATGCCACAGAATAGTTTTGCCAGCTGAATATCTTCCAAGGATTTATAGGATGCGTTCTCATGGCTGGTATGCAGCTAGAAGTACCACTGGAAGCACTTACTTCCCTGTGGTTTGCAGACTTACTTTGTAAGGTTGGTGAGAATTCTGATTTGTAGACCTGACAGGATGCCTTCGCAACACAGGGGGATTGCTGTTAAAAGGAAGTAAGTCTGCATGTTGAGTACAAAGTGTCCTTATGCAGATCTCGCCACATAACCCCACTACCAGCTGTAAGGAAAAAGCAATTCCTCTTTCATTATGTGGGAAGAGAAAATCAATGCAAATGGGGAGCAATGGAATCCTAACAGAAGTGCTGAAAAGCCAGCCTGAGTTCCTCCTTCACGACACACCTGCATGGCCTTCTCTTGCAGTGTTGGGGAAAAGGATCCATGCCACAAAACATGAGTGACCCCAGCACTGTGACCTTCTCCAGGTACAAAGGTGCCTGCCATGATTGTAACAACTACCATGGAACCTCCCTGCTGAGTACTGTGGGTAAAGCATTTGCCCATGTAGTTCCTCAAGAGATTACAGTGCTATCTCAAGTCATAATGCAGCTTTAGAGCTCAGAGGTCAACAGTCAACATGATTTTCTCACTGTGCCAGCTGCTGAAGAAGTGCTGAGAGCAGAGACGCCCCTTGCACATTGCCTTCATAGACCTGACGAAGGCCTTTGACCTCATCAGCTGAAAAGGACTCTTCACATTGCTCAACAAGATAGGATGCCCACCTAAGCTCCATGAGATGATCCTGTCCTACCATGAGAACATCCACAGCACTGTCCAGTATGACAGTTCATTCTCAGATGCCTTCCCTATCAAGAGCGGTGTGAAACAAGGAGGACCCATGGAGGGGGGTGGGAAGAAGGTGGAAAAGGTGTTTATGTATGTACCATCTTTTGTAATTTGTAAAAACCAATAAAAATTATGTTAAAAAAAAAAAAAAAGAGCGGTGTGAAACAGGGCTGTGTTCTGGCTCCAAATCTCTGTGGCATATTCCTCTCCCTGTTCCTTTCCTATGTCTTCGGCTTGACTCTGTACTTCCATTAAAGGAGTAATGGTGGTGTGTTCAACCTGGCACATCTCCATGCCAAGAGAAAAGTGCAGTGGGTCTTTGTCCAAGGTATCTTGTTTGCACGTGATGCAGCATTGACAGTGCGCTCTGAGGAAGCTCTACAGAGACTCATCAACCGTGTTGTCCATCAGCCTGACAAAGACCAACAGGACATCACCAGCACTCCGCTCATCAGCATTGGTGACCACATGCTTGAGGTGATAGATAGTTTTGTCTACCTGGGCTTCCCACCATAACCAGCAACCTTTGTATTGACGCTGAACTGGACTAGTGTATTGGCAAGGCAGCTACGCCAAAGGCTTGCCTCTGCAAAAGGGTATGGGAGAATGAGATGCTAAGATAAAGGTCTACTTGGCTTGTGTGTTGATTATGCTGCTTTATGGAAATGTGTCATGGGCAGCTTACACTCACCAGGAACGATACCTCAATGCCTTCCATATGTGCTGTGTCAGGAAAATTTTGAGCATCACATGGGAGGACAGAGTTTCAAACAAAGATGTGCTCTCCCAAGTCCACATTCCCAGCATGTTCACACTTCTGTCTCAGGTAATGTCCCACCAAACAGAAGGTGGAAGTATCCCCAAGATATGTTATACAAGGAGCACTAGGACTATTGGCAGACCAACTCTGTATTACAAAGATTTCTGCGAACATGACATGAAGGCTGACGACATTAAATCCACCGTATGGGAATCCCTTGCAGACAACTGCAGTGCCTGGAGACAGACAGACGGGTCGTGGATCCGCAGCAGTGAGCAGCAGAGAAATGACCACTGGGAGGAATAAAGAGAGAAGAAATGCCAAGGTGCACTTGTAGCAGCAAAACCGGGTGCCTTCCTCTGCCCCAGCTGCAACAAAACATGTCTCTCCCATATTGGTTTCTACAGCCACAGCAGGCACTGTAACTTTCCAATGGTTTGACATCACCCTCAAAGGGATCACTCTTCAATTGCCTTCTGAAGCAGAAGGATGCCAGCATACACACAATTCTATTAATGTTTAATTGTTGTTTTTTAAAATTATTATATTTCTATGTTTTTAGCTGTTCTTATTTTATCTGTAAGCCAACTTGAGTCCCTGTCATGGGAAAAGGTGGGGTATAAATAAATATGCAACAGCAACATTTAGAATTCTAGGCCAAAGGCTCCTCTGTCCCCCAAAGGCCAGTGCTGAAGTGGTCAGAAAGAGGCCACAACGCCATGGAGCTCCCTTTCTCATTACTAGCAGGCTGCTTGCAACTACAGCTAACGTTCCCAATTTAGAAACACACCATAACACAACTGAATTGTCTAAGCTAATAATTTTCCACAGAGTATGGCTACATTGCACTTTTAACACTGGTTATGCAAAATGAAGGTTGTTATTTTTTCACCATTGAATAATAGACATTCAATACTGTGAAAAAAGCAAGATGGACTAATGGCCGGGCTTGATAGGAGGCAGATCCCTATGCTCCTATGCCTTCTAGCAAGAGTGCCAACCATGGATGCCCAGGGCCCTAGCACCAAAATTTGTGGGTGCCCAGCCCCTTCATGGGGAATATTGTGGGTGCTCGGGCACCCAGGGGCCCAGGGAGTTGGCGCCTATGCCTTCTAGATTCATATTGTTGTATTCTTTTTGTAATCTTGGGTAGCTTAATTGCAGGGATTCATTTGAAGAGTTCTTAGCATTGAACACAGAGACCTTCCTAAAAATAAATGCAGTATATTTGCATAAGCTTTAATGTGTGGATATTTCCAGACAGCGACAGAATGTTTAGCGTACTCGGCGATTGCAGAATAGGTGCTTAACCAGCAAACTCCTAAACAGTACAAAAACAACAGCAATAACCCGTCAAAGTTCATGAGCCCTTATTGCACATTACTTTTCATTTAAAAAAAGAGATTATACAGATGCTACTGACAAGGATTATCAAAACAGAATGGCACCACCTGCTGCCTGCAACCTCACCAATTAGTACAGAATCTGAGGTGCCAATTAACACAGAAAGGAGGGAGGGGTCAGTAAACACAGTCCGAGGCCACCATTTCATGCAGAGCACAAAGGCTGTTGCTGCTGCATTACTTTGGGATGGGGCTACTTTTATACAGAGATTGGAGGTTTCAGCTACGCTTCGGTGGCATAACATACTTCCCTGATTTTCCTCTTGCTTCTCTGATTCCTAGTCCTCTCTCTTTCTTGATTGCACCTAGAGCTAGCTGAAAGAGATTTTAGATGATTTAAATAAAAGGAAAACACGTAAGGTTGTATCCAGTTCTGTCTCCACTGATAGAGGACTCTTCGATTCGTTGGAGGAGAGGGAAGGTGGGTTTTTGTGTGTGTGTGTGTATGCAAATACCCTTCTTTTGCCTGAAATCCCTCATGTCACCTACCATGCAGTTTCAAAGTGTCCCCAACCTTCTGGAGTAAATCTGGGCTAGGCGGGTAATTTTGACTTCCCTGTTTCTGCTAATGGGAGCCATCGCTGGATAAGAGAGCCTTCCATCAGCAGTAGACACAGCCTCAAATACTATACTGAACATTTCTAAGATGGGGGAAAAACTGAATCCCTTCTCAGTTAAAGTAAAACATTCAAAAATATTTGCACAAAATCCCTAGTGTGGTTTTTAAAACAAAGTACTAAATACACTCACAACATCTTTTTACTAACACAACATCTGGAGGGCTTCCTCAACCTTGGCCCTCCAGATGTTTTGAAACTACAATTCCCACCATCCCTGACCACTGGTCCTGCTAGCTAGGGATCATGGGAGTTGTAGGCCAAAAACATCTGGAGGGCCGAGGCTGAGAAAGCCTGGCATAGAGTGTGTTTGTGTGTGTGCGCGTGCTCACACACACCACTTATTTTTCTTTAAAAAAGAGGTGGCGGAGCTCACCATTAACTTTTCCCTTGTTCTCTTTGAATGGCAATGGCGCCCACCTGAAAGGTGCTGAAGATGAGCTCTGGTGAGCTCTGGCTGAAAACAAGGTCCAGATATACATATACATAACAACAAGGGAAAATAAGTGTTTTCTATACCCTCTGGTAATTGTAGGACTAATATGACTCTGCTTCACTAATTCTTCAGTACTGCACATTCAACTGACCCACTCTAAATCATGCAGTGTAAACATTTTCTCTCTGCCTTCCTCCTCACTTCCCAGGGCTTTAAAGGACAATGAAGGGACATTTGCATCCAGTGGTTTACTTATGAATTGTTTCTCTGTATTCTATGGAGTCCTCGGAATCCAATCTGCAAAAGGGATTTTGAATTTGACCTATACACTGGATATACTACATACGTTCAGCGAGCAAAAGGTGGCCTACAACTTTGCTTTTAAAAAGTCCCACTAAAATGCCACCATTCCATGGCCTCATTTATGAAGGCTAGCACTTATTGTACTCAAGCTTCCATTAAATATGGAATTATAAAATACTACCATGTCTGAATGCATATTTTGATTACAAGATCATTTAAAATGTATGTGGAATATTAATTTCGCATACAATAATTCTCTATACTGCCAAGTTTCCGGGCAGTGTCCCAATCAAGTATTGACAAGATCCAGCCCTGCTTAGTTTAATTAAGGTTGTTGCATCGTGTACCATAGGACTATGAAGTTAGTAAGTTCCTTGGGGCAGAAAGCTGTTATTTTTGCTCAAGCAAGTCTGCACATTGATGGGACAGCAGCAACAACAGTGTTACTGCTACAGAATGGTAGAAAATCCTCCCCCCCCCTCCACCATCCCTCAGTTTCAGTATGTCAATGGTCAGGGATGATAGGAGTTGCAGTCCAGCACCTTCTGCAGGGCCAAAGGTTCCCCCATGCATGCTGCTTCCCTGTGGTGTGCTTTCATGCCATCACACTATATTTATGATGAAATGGGCCAATCACCATTCAAATATTCCAAGCCAAGTGATGTCCAAGGTTTGAAATGAAATTATCCGAAGGACACTGAAACAGGGATGCAGCAAACCCTTTGCATGGGGATGGAGCCATGCTGGAGCATAGCGATATATTGCTGCCATTTCCTCTCAATCCTGTAGCTTCGAATGTCATTCTGCAAGGAACAGCAAGTGCAAAGGTCAGGGGCCTTCTAATTCCAGCCCTGGCAGATCCTGACAGTTAGCCCCCCTAAGATTATCAATCGAGACAAAGCAGACACCTCAAAGACTCATCCTGACACACTATTTTCTAAGTATGCAACATCCACAAGGGAACACAAGGAAGGCCACATATTTCCCTAATCCCAATCCGGCATCGGTTCCACTAACAAGGCACCTCTCTATGCAATATGGTATAAAAGTTTACAGCAACACCGTGAAGCTTAAATGACTGTTAACCTCTGGATGAAACTCAGTCTATAATCACCAAGGTCTGTTTTATTATGAAGTATATGTTTATTGATGCAACAGTGAAACACAAACTTCTTTCAAGGGGTAATTATTAGCATGATTTGCACAACCTTCCAGCCAAAATCCAAGCCCACCTCATCGTTTCCTGAAGGTCATTCAACAGATGTTGAGGAAAGAAACGGCGTGCTTACATTTGCCCAGTTAAGATCAGTGTTAATACCTGCCTTTCCCCCCAAACTAAATAATTATTGCCCTGAAGGGTGATTCGTTTTATCAAATGTCAGTTCAGGCACCCTTCAGCGGCATTAAACTGAAATTCCCATTAAATTCTGAATAATTAGGAAGTTAAACTTACAGTCTTCATAATTGGTGTTGCCTCTTTTCTGAATTTACTCCGCTGTCACGTTTAAAGGCATTTAAATATAGTAGGGTCATCCCCCAAACTCATCTGCAACAGGCAACTTGTTAAAAACAATCAGCTCTAAAAGCTGAAGAAGTGTGCATACACACGAAAGCTCATACCTATGACAAACCTAGTTGGTCTCTTAGGTGCTACTGGAAGGATTTATTTTATTTTTTATTTTTTGTTCCGACTACCTCAGACCAACACGGCTACCTACCTGTAACTAGCTCTAAAAGAGTTTTCCTTCAGAAAAGGCACAGGTTTTACTTAGGTCGATTTATTTGTTATTAACAGAACAGTTCTACAGATGTGTTATTGCAATTAAAGGTAATATCTTAAACTTAGGTTCACATTTTTAAAAGAGCAAAATTATGCTGGTGATGAAGCAAATAGGCACAGATCAACTAATAACAATTTGGGAATCCCTCTTGGACTTTTCGTGGGAAGAAGTAATGAATGATTCTGAGACACACAGGCTTAAGACAAATATGGTTTAACAGAAAGTGAAGAATATGGATAATAACATGGACTGTATGTCTTAAACAATATTTCTCTTAATGTAACTGTCAAATGGAAAATCAGAAGCTTATTTTCTCCATCTCTGATGTTCATTTTCCCTTTGTTTTTTCCTCTTTCTTTTATTTTCTTCTTCTTCTCTCTCTCTTTTCCTTTTTTTCCTTCTTTCTTTTATTATGTTTGCTCTGTTTTAAGTTTGTGCAGCTATTATTTTATTATGAAAAATAATAAAAATATTATTTTTTTAAAAAAAACACGATAACCGTTTTCTAGCTCACTTGCTTCAACAGTAGCTATGTGATGCAAGTGTTATTAAAAGTTTAATTGGGCATACCGTTTTTTAAAAAATGCTCTGCTAATTATATAAATTTGCAACCAATTATTTTCTTCATGGTGAAACAAACCATCAGCAGCTGTTAAAACTCTAATGGGTGAAAGCTTTGCATCCCCCCCCCAATGGCTTTCCTTCTTCATTGGTGGAGAGAAGGATTTGTAACTGTTTACACACTCCTACTACCCTTCAATAGCTTACGAGGGCTTCAAATCCCACACTGATCTGTATATTGCAATAGGAGCCCAGGCAGAGGTTGAAAATATTTGTTTTGGCTGTAGGTTGGTGTCAAACTCAACAGCCTGTAAAAACCCATAGCCTGTAGCCCATTTTAAGACTAGCTGTGCCAGCACACAAGTTCTTAAAGAAAGGACATTAAACTGTTGCACCAATGCAATCGCAAACAAGAATCCTAATGACCCAATGCATTAATCCAAAAGGCCAGTCATTTGGACAGGTGTGGTAAGTGTGCAGAAAGGATGCATGTACTACAAGGTGCCAGGGTAGGGAAGTTGCAAGGTATTTCTGAATGGTCTGCACATGGAACCCCTGCTTGACTAAACCTACCATACTGGTAGCATCTGGGCACTGAGTGTTGGGGTGAATGTTTTACCCCACCACCACCACCACCATCATCGGAGTGAATGGCAACAATTTACTTACATAGAAAACCTGGGGGGAAAGTCAACCACCAGGATGAATGTCAAAGCTTGTACTTTCTGCTAATAAGCCACTCGAAGAATAAAGCCTAATGCTACCTGCATAGCTCCAGTCTGGCTTCTGTTTCTTGGTCATACGAAAGTGTGACAGAACACTGGCAACTTTTATAGATAGTTTCCAGACAGCTATGTCAGAATTTGAATTGTAGGTAGCATCTTCATTTTCTCTTCTAAGATGTATTATACACTAGTAAATGCAGCTGGCATGCAAGAAACAGAAACCCCCTCTCCACTGATAGATTGTTAAAAATGTGAAGGAAGGAGCACCGGCCATGTGCAGTATTCCATAGCTGCCAAGTCCGGGTCGTAAAGATCCGGGATCGGCAGCGCGCGCATGACCGATGGCGCTTTGCCCTTCTATGGGCATCAGAAAATGGCGGCGCCAGCGCCGGAAGTCGCGACTTCCGGCACCGCCATTTTCTGATGCCCATAGAAGGGCGAAGCGCCACCGGAAGTCGCATCACGCAACTTCCGGTCATGCGCGGAAGCGACTTCCGGCGCCGGCGGCACCATTTTCTGGTGCCCATAGAAGGGCAAAGCGGCACCAGAAAAATGGCCGCCGGGAAGAAGCGAATTTAAGGGAGAATGCCGGGATTTATCACCAAACGGGAGACCGCCAGGAAACAGTAAGAAAAAAGGGGTTTTCCCGGCGGATACGGGATACTTGGCAGCTATGGCAGTATTCACATCAGACTGGCTACCATGGCAAATCCTGTTCACACGTCACACTAAACCAGCCAAGGCTTAGCATGAATTTGTGAGAATATGGGCTCTGGGGAAGTATATTGCTAAGAGATATCTTAGCCCAGTGTGTAATCCATACCCAGGCTCATAGTCATGAGCCATACACCATAGGACAAACCTTGGTTGCAGACAATGATTAGTCTGTAGAGAGCTAAACCACGAGGCTTAGGTCTTGATGATACACTAAGCCAAGCCATGGCTTCGCTCAGAATAGCACAGTAGCAAATGAATGTAAGAAGAACCTGTTGATTCATGCTAAGTTCTTATGCAGCGTCCTGTTCTCACAGTGGCCAACCAGATACCTGTGGGAAGCCCCCGCAGCCCGCAAGCAGCACCTGAGTGCAAGAGCACTCTGCCCACCTGTGATTTCCAGCCACTGATATTCAGTGGAGGTAAAACACAGACCTTGTGGCTAGTAGGTGGTTACAGGCTTCTTCTCCTTGAATTTCTCTAATCCTCTTTTAAAGCCTTGGGTGCTTACACTGACCTGGTTCAGAGCTACTGCTAAGAGCCAAACCAAGGTTGAGCAAAACTGAGCAAACAAGCAGGCTATTGGAGAGGAGATTGTAGCCTTTTCACTCCCCCTAAGTGCTAAACTTCGTGGCAAATGCTAGCACAGCTCCATTCATTTCAATGGGAATCGCACACTAGAACTTCTTGCTTGGCTGTGGCAAAAAGAAATACCTCAAATAATGCAACATTTGTTCTGGTTATATTGGAGTATGCTTATTATGTATACTGGGGCCTGTCAATACGCATTGACAGTTGGGGAATGGGGGGGAAGGATATGGAATTTGCTGCTCTGGGAGTTAGTTTTTTTCTTTTTTGCTGAAGAGCAGAATAAAAATAAATAATAGAATTTCACCCAGCTGTTCATTGGGGATAAAAATGGAGCACCTGGAGACTCCTTGCCAGATGCCTCTAGATAGGAAATATATTCAGAGTATTATATTGGTTTATACAAGTAATATAGAGAACAATGGAGTAAAGGTTTCAGATATTGAGATGGCCTTAAAATCATCATGCCATTCCTCTGAATAGTTCAGCATATGTTTGTTACTAAAGCAGCCAGATGTAGTACTGAGAGGAGATAAACTTAATCCTTTAAGTATTGGGTCTCTTTATTACACATGATTTATGATAGCCTTGAATTAAAAACAAAACCAAACCATATTGCATTTGCAGTATGGTCACTGGCGAACAAACAGATAGTATATGTACCACTGTACCATGAAAAATACACTGTACCTAGAATTGTTCTAATTTAAACTTAGTCTTTTCTGCCCTGATGTATTAAACAACAACTTGGTTCCTATAGCGACCCTGCAATACCTGTATATGATCAGATTTATGCCAGTAATTGCCAGCAAAACCAATATATCAAATGAAACTCAAATGCACTTTGTGCGTGTGTGTTTGGTGGCTGATTCTAATGAGCAGAAACAGAATCCGGCAACAGCTGTCAACAGAGAGATATTTTAATAGACAGCAGCAAATACATCCCACGAGGGCTTCGAACTGAATTATCCAAGTTCCAAACTGTGCTTTGCAGAAACAACTTTTCTTTTGGCTACTTCCAATTCTACCAACACTAGCTGCTATAAACTCTCCTGCTCCCTCAAATGATCCTGCCCAAGCTACCTTGCTGCCCCGTAGACTTAGAACAACAGCGTTTTTTCCTTAAAGGCAAGCTCTTCAGTGATGCCCATGGTTTAACTCCCTTGCCCCTATATTTCAGGCCCTGGCCTAGCTCTGAGACTGGGTGAAGCTGAGATCCAGTTCAGGTGTGGAGGACAGGACCAGAAGAGCAACAGGCATGGTCACTGGACAGGCTGGAGGTCAGGGGTCAGGTCAGACAGGTGAGAATCAAATGGTCAGAAGACAGACCAAACTCAAGTCAGGCAGAAGATCAGTTCCTAAAGCAGCAGTGGAAGACTGAGGGGCCAGAAGCAGGTGCCAAAGGCAGGCAAGCAGGTGACTAAGGCAGGGGTCAGCAACCTAAGGCCCATGGGCTGGAAGTGGCCCACGGAGGTTGTTTGACCAGCCCACGAGCACGGCGTGGGGACTCGCTTCCGTGGTGCTGAAAATTGTGTCTGCGCAGACGCTAAAAATCGCATCTGCGCACGTGCAGACGTTGAAAATCACAGGCATGCGCGATCCAGCCCACGGAGGGATCTCCGCAGGAACAATCCGACCCAGGCAAGATAAACCTTGCTGACCCCTGATCTAAGGCAAAGAAACCCAGCAGGAGAGAGAGGGGGGAAGCAGAAGCAAAACTTGGGGTTTGGAGGACAAAATTATACAAGCAGGTACTGGACAGGCTATGTCAATTTCTCTGCCTTAATTTATCCTTCAAGCTCAATTATCTGAAAAATGGCATTACAGTGGAAACTTGGTTTATGAACACCTCGGTTTACGAATTTTCGGTTTACGAACGCTGCGGACCCATCTGGAACGGATTAATTCACTTTCCATTACTTTCAATGGGAAAGTTCGCTTCAGTTTATGAACGCTTCAGTTTATGAACAGACTTCTGGAACCAATTGTGGGAGGCAACAGCTATTAACATTTATTTTGAAAAAACAAAACAAAACCCAGAACGGTCAACTTTGACTAAAAGTTCAGGGCAATGCACTGGATGGATTGAGATGTGACAGCCCTTCTATACTTAACCCCTGCCTGATCACAATGACATGATCTCTGTCTAGACTCTAGAGACGCAAGGCTGACATAGGAGAACACTGAAAGATGTTTGGCTCTGACAAAAGAAAACCCTGATACACTTGCCACAAAACCAACTAGAGTAAAAATCCTCACTAACAATACACTATACTCAGGGAATCATGCCATTTCCAAAGGAATCAGGCCATCTCCAAAGCTATGTTAACCATGTTACAGCAGGTGTTTCAACCTTTTCAGACCAAAGACCCACTTTTAACCCAAACAGGAATTTGGGGACCCATTTGTTAATCTTTTGTCATAAATTTGCACCTAATCCAAGCACCTAATTATTCTCTGAACATTAATTTGGGATGAAGTTTAATCTTATTAACCCATGCATTATATGCCTTAAGGCTTATTTTTAGATTTTTGATACGGCAATTTCTCTCAAACCTTTGGAGAAGATGGGCATGAAAATATTTTTCCCCTGTACTCCTCCAAAAATAAATGAATAAAAATAAGAGTTGTTTTTTTTAAAAAAAAAGTTAAGACCCTAAAAAATGTTCGTCTGATCTAAGGTTGCTTTTATCTGTTAAGGATATAGCGTTATGCAGCACCTTAAAAACTAACAAATTTATTATGCTACAACATTTTTGCAATCTACAGTTTACTTTATTCTAGTCCACAAAGCTTGTGCCATCATAAATGTGTTAAGCCTTTATCATGCCACAAAACACAGTGTTGCTTTTGCTGCAACAGACGAACAGAGCTACCCTGCTTGAATATGTAATTAGGAATTATTTTTATGTAGGTTATTACAAGCACAAGATACAAGTGGCCTGGCAATGTGTCTCCTGCTCACCCCCCCAAAAGTATTTTTATTTGTCAAGATTCCTATAATGACTAGCATATCCACAATGAAAAAAAGGCCAAGGGGCGTAGAAAAACTGCCGCTTTCAATTTTATTTTATTTATTTTTTTACTCCTGGGTCTACAAAAATAAAAAGACATACCGGTAGTTTCCTTTTCTAATTCTAGCCACAAGAGGGAGTATGCAGAATTTGTTTAAGCCTCAAATAAATGTATACACTTTGCTTAATCGTATTTTTGTTTTCAGGAGGGTCAGAGAAATGTCACCAAGTCAAAAAATTATTTTGGTTTTAAAATTAGCCTACAATCCAAAGCATATTCAATCTCCATCAAAATCTCATTTGCAAAGCAGCAGAAGCAAAATGCAAGACAGAGTAAAACAGCAAAATAGAGGGGCCTGCAAGAAGACCCACAAGCACATCCCTGAGTTGAAACCCCAACGACATACCCACTTGGCCGCATGACACACTGCTCTTAAAACTAAATGATCTTGCAGCGCAGCTTGGGAAGCCCCTGTTCAGAGGTGAAGTAAGAGGAACCACAACACTCATGAAAGCCCATGTAGGCTCACAAAGAAGCTTTGTGGATCACTGTTGAAGTCTATATGCTCAGGGTGCTAGAGGTCTTACATAGAAACGCTTGAGCTGGACTTGTGTAAACAGCAAAGGCAGCATTCTCTTGGGGATGGCATTTTGCTTTCGCACTGGTATTGATTTGTTAAGCCACCAGGATGGCCCACTGGTTGGCTAGGAGGCAGAAGAGGATTTAAAAACCAAAAACAGAGCACATTTGGAGCCAGTCATGAATTCTAGCCCTCCACCCACCCACCCATGACCAGACTGGATATAAGAGACTGCCTTGTACTGAGTCAGCCTATTCATCTATCTAGACTGACCATTCATCCATCTAACTGACAGGAAAGCTCCCCAAGGGCCCAGAGGGAGCGGTCTTTCCCATTCCTGTCTCCCAAGATAATTTTGATGGATGAACACTGGGCCCTGAAAATCGATGCTCTGTCTCTCTGCCACCAAGCACCAGTGGGCCTTAATGCACAGTGGTTTGGCCTAGAAGCTGAGACCTGGGTTCAAATCCCTACAGAAACAGGAGGCTCATTAGGTAACTATGGGCCAGTTACGATAGTTAGGAGGAAGGAAATGGGGAGCAGGAAGTGGGGAGCAGAGGAGCCTTGAGGTTCCTGGAGGAAAGGTGGGGTACAAATGAAATATAATAGAATTAAATTAATTAAATGACATTGAAAATTAATCTACATTTTGTGGAGTTGCTGCTCACACCTATCTGTTGTTGTTGGCATCTGTCTGTTTTGGGAGACAATGGAGGAGTGTGCCCTTGGTGGTTAAGTCAACCTGTTGGAAGGTTGCAGTGCCTGCTGCAGCTGTAGGGACTGATACAGGAGAGACATGTTTTGTTGCAGCAGGGGCAGATGAAAGCATGTGGTTGTGCTGTTGCAGATGCACCACGGCGTCTCTGCACTCCTCCCAGCAGTCATTCCTCCTCTGGTCACTGCAATGGATACATGACCTGACTATCTGTCTCCAGGCACCGTGGTTGTCTGCAATGGTTGATGCTGCCAGCCTTCATGTTACTTTTGGACATCTATGCAATGCAATATTGGTCTGCCAATGGGTCTGGTGCCTGAAGCCAGCCCCCCGTAAGTACGTCCTTGGGGATCCTGCCATCTTCCATCCTGTAGACATGACCAAGCCAACATAGACGCCACTGAGACAGAAGTGCAAATATGCTGGGAATGTGGGCTTAGGAGAGCACACATTTGTCTGAAACTGCCCTGCCGTGAGATTCCCCCCATCTGGGAATATTATTTTTAAAGCAAGGAAGACTCAAAGGGATTCTAGACTAATAGGCTGCCCTTGGAAAGATCCCCCCATCTGTCATCACTGACAGATGTTTAACTCTACATGGTTGAGATGAAAGGAGGCTCCGATGAGATGAAAAGGAAATGCCACACAAAATGTCCCTGCAGAACAGATAGGCTCCAGGTGGCTTAACCCAAAGGTATTTCCAACATGGTGCACATTGGCCTGTTTCTTGCATGCCCCTTTTGTGGCATGAAATAACCAGCAGTGTCTGGGGGAACCAGTGGATCTGCCTGCTTAGAAGTTCATCAAATCCAACATTACCCCATCTAAAAAAAACCCTCAGTATTATCTAATATAACAACAGCCCACTATTTTCAGAAACCTTGTCAGAATAGAAAAATAACTCCATTAGCACTATCTCCCTAAATTTTAATTAACAATGTGGAAAATGGCAGCAACTCTTCCTTTAAGACCCATACTTGTTTCTACGTCTTCTCCCTCCCCACTCATACCACCCTTTCCATTCTTCATTTAGCTATTCCTTTAGCTACTGTATTTCACAACCTGGATCCAAAGAAGGAGCTTGCAATTCCTCAAAGGCTTCCCATTAATAGCTAACCAGGCCGCTCACTTTGTAATGAGATTCATTATAAATCTGGGGGCAGGCTGGGGGTAGAGATTCAATAGCCTTCAAAAGGTTTTAGCAGAACTCTGTGTCCCAGGTCGCTCTGCTTCCTCCAGCCTACCACTTGACTTGCCAAACTTGATTTACCAGCAGAGTGCCGACAATAAACATGTAAATCACATTTCAAAAGATTAGTAAATGTCAATAGCCATGCAAGTGACTGAGATAGGAAGGCACAAAATGGAATACAGGTATTTCTTGTATGAACAGCACACAACTATATTTGGTCGTTTGTCATAGCTTGTTAATTAGCAATGCAGTTTAGAAAAAAACCCCAAAAATGACAGCTGAGAAGGCTAAGGGCATTATATAATCGCTGGGAAGGTAGGCATAGCCAGCTAACCATTATGGATGCTGATATGCAATTTTCCAAGTCGAGGCACAGGGACAATGTGCTTGTTAATTAAAAGTCATACTTTACACTTTAGACTTCAGGGAGTAGGGTCATATGCAATAATAAATAGCGGCAATTCGCTGGATTATTTCAGTTTTCAACAAAAGGTCCTGCCTCAGTGCTCTGGCACCAAGCAAAGGCTATGCTGACATATGGTCTTATAGTAACATGATCTGGACCATGAAGGATATAGAAAAATTAGTATAGCTAGACCCCTGCTGAGATAGAAGGCTATTCTCAAGGGGTGATTTATCATAAACAAGCCAAAGCCCTAGTCTCACCAGGGTACTCACACTTTAAACAAGAAAAGCTGCCCTGCCAATTCTGTCTTCCTGGTTGCCTGTGTGAACTGAACACCTGAAGAACATAAAAATCCCGCTCCTTCCTCACTCACCTATGCTGCACCTTGAGAAGCAAACAGATTGGACAGTATTTCAAAAGCGAACAGAGGTGGCTTTTGTGTCACATTAAAGCTCAAATATAATGCCTGGCTTAACAGCTAGGGGAAAGTCATGAAAACGGAATAAATTGCCATGTGAATGCAGCCTTACAGACCCTTAGAAAAGAAATATTTAATCTCCCTTCATTCCTCAAAACAAAGCAATACTTGCATGCAGAGCAAATGACAGGCACAAAATTCAGGAAAGGCATACTTACCAGCTCCAGCCTTAGAGCTATGCACAGTGACAACAGAAGTAGCACCATTTGAACAGTCTGGTTTGAGGTTTCTTAAATCTCAATTTACAGATAAAAATAGCCTTCACTACATGGAATCTTTCTTATCAGACCAAACTAACTAGTTATCACCCCCTCACTCCGGCCAATGATCCAGGGTGAACATTTTGTTGTTCTCTTCTCCAACCCACATATCAGCTCACTTTAAACTGCACAGATTATAATCTACAACTGGCATGGTATGGAATAATTTATTTTGTGTATTTGGTATTGTCAACAACATACCGTATGTATGTGAATATGCATTTGCGTGTGCGCATCAATCACACTCCTAATATCAATCAATATCGGAACAACGAAACAATCAAACAAAATAAACACAAGAAATGCAGCTCTCATTTCTAGTATGCATACAGTCACAAAAACATTCTATAATTTAAGCATAGCAAAACGAAACGAGAGAAGCCCTCTAATTATAGGATATCCACAATGCGCTCAATATTGCGAGACCCAACATCATTCTGCATGCATAAACTTAGGAAAATGTAAACAAATTGCAATAATTTATCAATAACTGAGTTGCATTCATCAATCCTGCTTTTACTAGGTACAGTCACTGTAAGCTCTGTTCACAATCACTTGATGCCAAACTTGCTGAAGCTCTTCTCCCAACAAAATATGGTAGACATTTCCCTGTCCTGAGTGAATAACCCCCAACCTATTCCCACTTTACACTGCAAGCATTTTCTGTTTGAACTGTCCAAGTCCAGCTTTGGTTTATCAATCATAGCTTGCCCGAGGTGACCTACCAAGGGCCATACTATAAATGATGTCTACATTTAGCATGCACGGGTTTTGCTTTATTTAAGTGCAAATTGCATCAGCCAGCGAGTGTGGGTGGATGTGATCAGTAACTGGAACAGAGCGAACGTGGAGAGGGGCTTTTACTTTTCCCTCCCAGCAGTGGTGTTAAAGCTAGCTAACATTTGGTCCTAAGTTTATCACTTCTATGTGAGATTTGAAAGAGTGGTTTTGTAGCTCACCCTCTTCAGTCACTACACAGCACCACCTTTCAGATGCGGGAACCATGTTGCCTGAAACTGGACATGATGCACATTTCTAACAGGGAAGATGCACAAGCTTCCCTTTGGCTACATATAGCAGAACCATGAAAACAACAAGTTCAAATCACTTCTGCTTCTCCTCCTTAAAGAAACAAATATGCGCTGTGACAAATGGAAACTGAAGATAAATTTCTCAAAAGTATATTATTCCTTAAGAGAGCATTTTCTATACTTATGCATGCTGTTGTTGGAAGGAAAGGACTTTAAAACAATCACACACACACCCTTTTCCAACTATTATTTCTTTCTGGGTTTTTCTAATGTATACCCCGAATAATGTACATAGAAACTGCATGCATGGTAAACAGATTCCAAAGGTTATAAGTACACATTGCACTATACTGTATATGAAATTTAATTTCCTTCTATTAGCCTAGAAATGTATATTCATTGCATAATCCTGGAAAAAAAACACGTTTTATGTCTTGCAAAGACCCTTGCTATCGGCTATTCTCCCACTCCTGCAGTGTCAAATTGTACAAGCAGGCTTGACAGACAACACGAGACAGTAGAAACCACACATGGCAAAAGCAGACTCATTTGTTTAAACCTGGCTTCACCCCACTCATGTATGAAAATGGGGAGGTATGTGTTTGAACTTTAAAAGAAAAGGAGAACCAGAACCCTCCTTGTGACTTGCATCCATCACTTACTTCTTTGAAGATCTTTCACTGACATGTTTCTACCTACTGTGAATTTACTGGAGTTTGGCTGGGAAGAAAAGTACCTGGTGAGAATACTGTGGATAGATAAAGGTTTAGCGCCGTACCTTACCTGTGTCACATTGGCATTAGAAATCAGAGCTACGCAGCACATACATTATGGAGCAAAGAGGCCACCAATACATATAGTCTGAACACTACAAGCATGCAGACATTGACTCCAACCCTTTGCTCTCTTTTTTTTAATTTAACTCTAGACTGTTTAAAAGAGGTGTTAGAAGATGTATATAAACTACTTGCAGGTGCACCCACACATATTCAGGTAAATGACTTGTCAAGATGGATACTTGAAAGCAGAAAATTGCAAATTACACATAAGTAAATGTGTGTTTTTAAAAGATGAGTGCTTTTACTCATGATATGGAGTCATGTCCTCTTTTCAAGTGCCTTGATGAGCACACGACTAAGGTTCCTCCACCTTCATATGATTTATTTGCAAAGGCAGCCACACTCACAACAACAGTCGTAACTCAACGGACAGTGGTAGCCACTGACCACAGGGCTTCTGCTTATTGCTGCACAGCTCTCAAAAGGGCACAGCATGCAGCAAGGGCGATGTGAAAGGTGAAACTGAAAGAGCAGTTACATACCTTTAGAATCCTTCCTTTGCCCCAGAATTCTCCTTCGTCATTGGAACAAGACTTCTAAGATTCACCATTGAAAAGCAGTTTAAACCTGGTAAGTGAAAACAACAGCACTTTAGATGTTTGCATTTGTAAATAAAATTAATTAAAAGAGAAATGCAAAACTCTGCTGCAAATCCAAGCTTCCTTTCAGCCCATGCTTACTCTTATTTCCCTTCTGCATATGTCTCTCTCTCTCTCTCTCTCTCTCTCTCTCTCTCTCTCTCTCTCTCTCTCTCTCTCTCTCCCACTTTCTAGAATTGCTACGTAGTGGTCTATAAATATTGGCCCCGACACTTGACTGCTCCTTTACTTGCTCATGGCACAGGTCTGTGTTACTGTACACCATGGTATTACTGGGCTGGAGTCCTCAGCTGCTCAGACAAAGCCATGAATTGGCTCCTACCCTGCAGCTCTTTGCCTGCCTGGAAATACCATTTTGCTGCCAGCTTTACAGATGCTGTGGGCCTTTCCTGGAGGCTCGGATCAGGCACAGAAGGGTAATTATGAGGCTTGTCTGAAGAAACAGAGCTTTCTCCAAGCAGGTGGAAAAGCCGGAGGAAGGAGGAAGGGGGAAAAGGAGGAGGGAACAACTACCTTTGTTTTGGCGAAATTGCCTGATCTCCAACCCCCTTTATGGCTTTACATATCTAAATATTATTCAATTAGGATCATTAAATTTAATTACTGTGTAATATGGATGTCAAAAAATTTCTGGAAGAGCATTCTTTAAAAGCAGCTTCTTAAAGAGGAAAAATGTGCTTCCTAAGTGTTTTAAAGAGCATGCAGACTTTCTGAATGGCAGCAAGACACAATGGCAGAGAATATAATAGACTTGGTAACAAATCCAGTGCAACCATATTTAAGAATATCAGCCACAGAAACCCAAAGCGTTTAGAGCTACGGAAGACCGGTTAATAGCAAGTGCTAACTGTGTAACAAGACAGACAAAAATGCACATTGAATTTGGAAAACTGACAGATTCATTCAGTGGGATTTAATCCCAGGTTAAGCATGCATATCAGGGATTGCACCCTCCAGAAGTTGTTCACTATAACTCCCATGATCCCCAACCCGTGAGGCCAATGAACAAGCATGATGGGAGTTGTAGACCCAAACATCTAGAAGGCACCTTGTTGGTGTATATGATTGAAACCTGTCAGTCTGGCCCAGCGCTTCTAGTCATTTCCATTACCATCACATGAACCTGTCCTGCAAATCTACATGGTTTTTTTGCGCAGTGACCTGGCTTCACAGAATCACAGATTTGTAGAGTTGGAAGGGGCTGTAAGGGCCATAACCCCTTGCAATTTAGGAATGCCTCTATTTGTTCCATCATTTGTTCCATTTGGCCTCCATTTGTTCCATGATGTGGTCAGACTGAGGGAAACATCTTGAAGTTACTCTGAAACTGCAAGACATATGCATCCCCTATTTCTCCCTGTGCAGGAAAGGATTCAGGGGTCAGTGTATTGAAGCTGTCTTGTACTTGTTTCATCCTGCCTAGTACTTTCAGTTCTTCTTGGCAGAGATCCTGCAGCGTCTGACAGAGATCTCTTTCACCTCCTAGCCGATCGTTTTTTTAACTGGAGATGCCAAGGATGGAACCTGGGACCTTTTGTATCTAAAACATGCATCTCCTGCATTCAGAGGGAATTATTTGGGTCAATTCACACTGGGGAAGGGAACCCATGGGCCTCCAGGTGATACTGTGCTACAACTCACATCATCTCTGACCATTGGCCATGTTGGCTCAGACTGATGACATCTGGAATCCAACAACATCAGGGCAGTATAATGTTGGCAATCCCTGGCCGAGATTAGGGATGGGATAGGAAAATGCTTCTAATAGAATTTTTTAAACTGTGAACAGTGTTTCTCCACTGCCAAAAATAACATCCTAAGTAGGCCTTGCTTTCACTGAAGCCAGCATTGGCAACATTTCTGTTTACTTTTGCATTGCAATTAGCTCGTTAGTGGTTTATAGTAGTAATTGGCAATCTTCTAACGAATTCCAATAATTACATTATTTATGAATTATCAAATTCATCTATGAATACTACTCAATGGCTCCACTGGAAAGCAACTGTAAGACTAAAAATGTACATTTTTAATAATAATAATAATTATTATTATTATTTATACCCCACCCATCTGGGTTTTCCCAGCCACTCTGGGCAGCTCCCAATAGAATATTAAAAACAAGATAAATATAAATACATCAAACATTAAAAACTTCCCTAAACAGGGCTGCCTTCCGATGTTTTCTAAAAGTCAGGTAGTTGTTTATTTCCTTGACATCTGATGGGAAAGCGTTCAACAGGGCGGGCGCCACTACTGAGAAGGGCCTCTGCCTGGTTCCCTGTAACCTCACTTCTCGCAATGAGGGAACCATCAGAAGGCCCTCAGCACTGGACCTCAGTGTCCAGGATGAACGATGGTGGTGGAGATGCCCCTTCAGGTATACTGGGCCAAGGCTATTTAGGGCTTAACATCACACATATCAGGTTTAGTTAAAAGCAACTTTTTTTACTGGTTATGATACTGCCTGCATTCACAACACTAAAGTAACATTAAATGGGCAACAAGCTACATATGAACCAGGAATCACAGCTACATAGTATTTTCCTATGTACCTTTTGGAGAGGCACCATAACTGAGTGTTAGAACACATGCTGTGCATGCTGGACACTCTATAAGCGGTAGATCACATGGAAAAGCATTTGTGTCATGCACTTGAGATCCTGTTGTTTTGGGCAAGGTAAGTACACTTGTAAAAACCCTTTACAATGAAGTTTGTCTGGTTCCACCAAACTTCAACGGGAATGAATCAGTAGAGGTTAAGTATTTTTTTTGCTAAACTACGATGTAAAAAGTGTTGTTGTAATATCAAAGTGATATTCATAAACTTTATGGGAGTCTTTCTATAACATATTAAAGTAACTTCACCTCAACAAACTACAGTAACCAAAAGTAAGATGTAGAGGAAGTAGCATCAGGCAATTATTTCTACTTTTTCAATCAGTAACTACAATATTATTGTTAAAGGATCAAGGCATAAATTCCAAGCTGCTCCTGGCTGATCGCTTCATCTGAAAGCTGCTAGTTCTCAGCCTCTTTCTCATAGGTGCTCTCATCTTCTTTGAATGGCTTCTGCTTCCTCTTTTATCAATGTACTCAGCTCTCTGTTGGCTGTGTTGCCCCAGCAACAGGGCCAGTAGCATTCTGGAAGCCAGGGGTCTTATGCTGGGCATGCTCTGCCTTCATGCTCGTAGCGAATAATGCTTCTGACTACCAGCTGCAGGCAACCATGGGAGTGGAGGACAGGCTACTATTGTGGTCAGGTCCTGCTTGTGGGTTTCTGACATGAATCTGGGTGGCCACTGTGAGAATAGGTCGCTAGACTAGATGGCCCAGAGGCCTGTTCCAGCAGACTATTCTTCTGTTCTTATCTGTATGCCTTCTCTTAAAGCAGGCATGGCCAAACTTGGCCCTCCAGCTGTTTTGGGACTACAATTCCCATCATCCCTGATCACTGGTCCTGTTAGCTAGGGATGATGGGAGTTGTAGTCCAAAAACAGCTGGAGGGCCAAGTTTGGCCATGCCTGCCTTAAAGCATCCTTCACCAATCTGGTACCATCCAGATGTTTTGGACTACAACACCCATCATTTGTGCTGGCTGAGGGTGCTGGGAGTTGCAATTCAAACCAGATTGGCAAAGGCCGTCTTAAAGAGATGGAATAATAGGCTCAAAACTGTTAACTATAAATTACATGCGTTCTATGAACAATATAATACTGAATCATGACTAGCAAATAAACTAAAAGTTTCCCTCAATTATTGGCTGTCAGAGAGTTTGTCTACCTTCCATCATCCCAGGACCACATGTTGTTAGTTGACAATATCTGTAATTATTTTGCTTATTCAGTTATAGTTACAATGTAGCCTATTCTGTATGGTCAGGGTTGGAATTCAAACATTCAATTATCATTGTCCTGAAGATCAACCCAGTCCAATTGTGGAATTGAATGTTCACATACCCAAGCAGAAGCACTCAAAACTGTTCTGATCAGCCAGCCCTCAGAAAAACCCAACACACACACACACACACACACACACACACACACACACACACACACAAATCATGCATGATTTACAGTTATGGCATCTGAATTACTGGAAGCTACATGTGCTCAAAACTTAATCTTGACTACAGCCAAGCAAAAAAGCGACATTTAAATAGCAAATGTGATTCAGTATAAGCAATTGTACAGCAATGCATACTGAAATCCTAACTTCACTCACACCATTATGGGGTCTGAACTAGCAGCGACTACCAGGAAAGTGATCTTGGGGTCTTAGTGAATACCTCAGTTAAAATGTTGAGCTTGTGTGCAGCAGCTGTTAAAAGTTCTGTGTTAAAGATCATTAGGAAAGGGTTCGAAATTAAAACTGACAACATCATAATGTTATTATACAAATTTATGCTGTGACTACACTTAGAGTACTATGTATGGGCCTTAGGAAGTATCCCCCTCCCCAAGCTAATATTTTAAAAATACCACAAATTAAAAGCCAACATAAATTAGGGGCACCAAACCCTAAACTCTTCTGGTAGTACGCAACATAATAAACACTACACTCCAAGCAACTTCGGACATTAATGATAGGTGCAAATGCAGGAAGTGCAAATGAGTCGCACTTCCTGTATCCATGCATATCTTTAACGTCCAAAACTGCTCTCAACACCATGGGTCTGAAACCCTGGGCTCTTTGTTTAGACAAAATGATCGTGCAGTAGTGTTACATTCCTCACAAACTAATGAGGGCATGAAAAATATAGGTAATGTGTGAGTTTACTCTTTATGAGCAAGGCCATTGGGAACTGTGGCATTCAGCAAAAAGGGATTACAGGGGTAAAGGGTGCAAGTAAATCTCAGTATGCAGTATAGCCTGTTGAAGGACTATTATTAACTGTTTTCTGCCTTCCCATTTTATGAGCATGCTGTTGCTATTTAAGCACCAAGTTGCTTACCTTTGACTCTAAGAGTCTTTGTTTTCACATAATAAATACTTTAGGGTTCTGGGACTAGACAGGAAGATAATACATGACTCCAAAAGACTTCTACTGTTGACAGATCATTGTAGGTGCTTATTCATTATTAGCTGCAAAACTATTGACTGAACACTTAATAAATACATGGGGCTTTTTTAGCCATAGCGTCAGTACAGTGTAACTTCTGAGGAAACCTAGGAAACTCTTGAGCTTGGGAGTTTTCAGTTCACCTCTTCATCCTTGCAAAATTAACAAATGCTGAATAAAAAAAGACAAGAGTGCTACCAGTACTTAGATCATATTTCAGCAATGAAATATAAGACATCTAATATTTGCAATATTTGAAAGAACAGCATGTTGAAGTGGTTCCATGATTACTGATTGCACATATAGAGGGTTGTATCCAATGCTGCATGAGCTGCTAAAGAACTTCTCTTTCTCCCCACACACATGCCCCCCCCATCTGCCCCAGAGAGTTCCGCAATGCTCTGGAGCAGATTCTGAAGGTCTTGAAGGAGGGCTGGAGAGGAAAGAAAGTTCTGTTGCGCAAGCAGAATGCCGTTGTGTGAGCAGAACAGCAGCAGTGGATACAACCCAGAAGTCTTTCATCCTTCTCAGAACATTCAAGATTTATCGAAGTCCAACATCTATGTTGGCAGGAATTAGCCTAGTTGGGCTGCACCAATAAAGCTGCCAGATTCTTAAATGGATTCACACATCAGAAATCACCACAGTGGGAAATAATTAGTGCTGCTGTTGGCGAAGCATGCTTGTGGCTTCTATGATTAACTACCATCACTGCCTTAGCAAATCGTCCTTCCAGGCTGAAATAGATGTTATGCCAATCTAACACAAGTACTGCAAGTATCTTTCCAGTTGTTGAGTTAGGTTGGCCAAGGAGCATACAGCAAAGCTTGTTTTGTGTTTTCCCACTGACTTTCATAAGACCTTCCATGACCTTCTTTAATGTGATGTGACAGCAACCAGCATCCTCTGTGAAATAATAGTCAATGGCGGTAGAGTGGTTTAGGAAAGTCACAAGCTAAATGTGCCTGCCATTTCCCCATAGCAGGGCAGTTATGGTGTCCATTGGGAATGGTAATTATGAATTTTGGAGCAAAGTGGCATCAGAACATTGATTATACACAAGATCCACTTCATTGACCCTCTATTTTAATCTGGTAATCACCAGTTGACCAAACTGCGGGAGGCAGTGCAAGACAGGAGTGCCTGGCGTGCTATGGTCCATGGGGTCACGAAGAGTCGGACACGACTAAACGACTAAACAACAACAAATCACCAGTTAAGTGTTTGTGTGTGTGTGTGTGTGTGTGCGCACACACACACACACACACACACACACATGTATTCATGTGCTTGAGAGAGAGAGATGCAATTTCACTCAAAGCCTCACTCAGGTGTTGTTGTTGTTGTTGTTTAGTCGTTTAGTCGTGTCCGACTCTTCGTGACCCCATGGACCATAGCACGCCAGGCACTCCTGTCTTGCACTGCCTCCCGCAGTTTGGTCAAACTCATGTTCGTAGCTTCGAGAACACTGTCCAACCATCTTGTCCAACCATCTTGTCCAACCATCTTGTCCAACCATCTTGTCCTCTGTCGTCCCCTTCTCCTAGTGCCCTCAATCTTTCCCAACATCAGGGTCTTTTCCAAGGATTCTTCTCTTCTCATGAGGTGGCCAAAGTATTGGAGCCTCAGCTTCACGATCTGTCCTTCCAGGGAGCACTCAGGGCTGATTTCCTTAAGAATGGATAGGTTTGATCTTCTAGCAGTCCATGGGACTCTCAAGAGTCTCCTCCAGCACCTCCAGCACCATAATTCACTCAGGTAGTTCATTTTATTAGAGATTTGATGCCCACCAACAGTTGCATGCCTGCCTGCTTGCTCTCCTAGCTACATAATTTTGTCGCGAAGTCACCGGACTCATAGCTGAGGGCAGGGAGGAAAAAGAAACAATGATATGCTATGAATGCACATCACTTAAAAGCAGACTAAACATTTCAGTTAGCATCAAATTCTTTCTAGGCACATATTGCCAGCCAGGCAGTAAAAGTTGTACTCATTTGCAAGACTGAAATAAGGTACTAATTAAGACCCAGAATCCAGGTTAACCCACTAAAGAGCAGCAATGTTCTTGAACAGATATAATTCGGTTTTCTTTGCTGCCTTCTCATTGCAATTCAAGTTTTGCCAAGTTTTAAAGCTCACCACCAAGAAATATATACACAAGACATGCTTTTACAAGACAATCTTCATTTAAGGGATCTGTGCCTGAGTTCTGATATTTGTAATTCTAATATAAATTACCATGGAAACAATACTAGTGTTGTCTTAATGGGTGGAGATCTATGCAGATCACACATGCACATTTAACTCTTGACAAGTGCAACATAAAGTGGAAAAGATCTATCAGAGATCAAACATCAGAGACACAGGTTTCAGAGCCCCTGAGACACATCAGTCAGCTGAAACTTGCCAAACGTTGAGTAATTAGGTCATGCACATGCATGCAAGAAAGTCTTTTATGTACTGAATAAGATTTTTATAAAGAAAAATAAAGGTGGAAGTCATGAGAAGGCAAAGATAAAGTGGTGTGTGGGTGCAATTCCTCCCACAGATTTGATAAAAGGTGAGAAAAGGTTACTTTTGAATTCCTTTGAAAAGAAACAAAGAGAGATGCTTCTCATTTAGAAAAGAGAAGGAGCAAAGACAAACATTCCAAACTGTAAAAAGAATGCAGCTTCTGAGACTTCACCTTAGAAAGACCAGGTTGGACAAACCCGTTTGAAGATGAAAATATAGTTGGGAAGTCAGTGGACATGAATGCTTGTAAATAGCAAGATGAAAGAGGCTTTACAAAGCAGGATCATAGAATTTTATACTTGGAAAGGAACAGGCATGACTTTTGCAATAACACCCCTGGCAGAGGGCTATGCAGCCACTGCTAAAATATGTCTAGTGTGAAATAGAACCTACCACCTTCTGAGTTAGGTTGTTCCACTGTGTGTGAAATAGGCTCCTACCTAGGAAGCTCCTCCTAACATTTAGCCAAAATCTGTTTCCTTCTTATTTCTCCTTGTTGATTCTAGTCATGCACTCAGGAACAATAGAGGGGACAAGTCTGCTCTGTCTTCTACTGACAGCTATTACGTCTGCCTTTAAATCTTTACTTCACTCAAATAAACATGCCCAGTTCTTTCAAGTATTCCTCATAATACTTGGCTCCTAGACAGTTTACTATCCTGCCCCTCTCTAGTTTGCCCATGTCCACCTTAAAAAGTGGTGCCCAGACCTGGATTCAGCATTCCATGTTCTTCAAACAAGAACACCAGAACAAAGGATCAACAACATGGATATTGGAGGCCACATTTGGCTTGTCAAGCTTTCCCCTTTCCCTACTAATCCTGCTCTACAACTGTTCACTTGCTCATAGTCCAATTATTTAGGGTTCAAAGCTATCCCAGAGAGCAGGGAGATTACCACATGAATATGAGTTGAATAATACAGTAGCTACCAAGCCATAAGTCTAGTCTTATACTTACAACAGCTTTCCTGCTGCTGGGACACAGCAGTGAATCCAGCAGTTCCATGGTGAAATGCTCAGGATGGCTTGATATCTCCCTCTTAAATTTATAGAGCTCCTAGAGGGAGAATCTGGGTTCTTTAAGGGTTTAAAAACTGCATTTGTGCAGCTCTTGAATCTCCCATTCCAGAATGAATGGAGCTTTGTTTAACCCAGGGCTTTCCCTTCGAAAAATCTAGGGTTTATCCACACTTCCTCTTGTCCTGCTGATTTCCCCTGGGGAAAACTGCTCTTTAGTGCTCAAGTGAAGCAAACGGTAATTGGGTTTTCCATGGACTGCCATTTAGAGCTAAAGAACTGGTTTTCCCCAGGGAAGGAGGAGGGGCAAGGGAGAAACCACTTGGATGCATCCCTGGAAAATGTGGGTCAAGCAGAAAACTTATTGGGTCCATGCTTTCTAGGCATGGGACAAACAGAAGTGTGGATGAGCCCCTAGACTGCATGGTGCTCTGTATGGGAGGAACATAGGAAGCTGCTATAGACCCTATCATATTGCTTGCCCTTCTAAGCCCAGTATCACCTACTCTGTCTGGCAGCGGCTTTCCAGGGTCTCAAAGAGAAAGTCTCATTGCCTGCTACTCAAGATCCTTTAGATTAGAGATGCTGGGGACTGAACCTGGGATGTCCAGCATGCACAGCATGTGTTCTAGCACTAAGTTATGGTCCCTCTCCAAAAGGTACATAGGAAAATACTTGGAAGAAATCCCAACTGCTAGATGTTTAAAGCACTAAGATCAAATGTCGTGAGGTTCTGAATTAATACATCTTAAACTATTTACCATCCTTCCAACATCCATCCAGCAGGTGGGGACTGGGCATATCAACAGTGACCTTGGAAAAAATAGTCCTTATGGACAAAATAATTTAATTATTGCTCCTTATTATGACTCCTTGGCAAATGTTTACTGAGCCTTGAGGCAGTCTGAACTTGGAAAGATAAATGCAAAAGCTGTTTTCTGCTAAACAGCTTAAAATGAAAAAGAAAGAAAATTGAAGTCATATTTCCATCATTATTTATTAGAAAGAACAAACCCAGAAGATTTCACTTCTGTTAAAACAATACTGTGTGCTTAAAACAAAAGCTGGTGTCTATTAAATAGGTGTCATGGCATAGCAGATGGTTGGCTTAGTCTTCCTTCAAAGTTAATACCTTTTCCATTTCCCAAGTTGCACTCTGTAATTAACGACAAAAATGTGTAAACTAACTGTAATCTGCACACTAATTTTATAATACAGGAAATAAACAAGTCACGTACGGCAGAACTAAAGGTTGCAAAAGATGTAGGGATATAGCCAGAACCATCATCCCCATGTCTAGCTTTCCATCATTCATTCCTCTGTAACATCTAATGAAACTCAATACTGTATGTGAGTTTAAGTCTAAGTTTGACAGAGCCTAGAAGAGACAACTAACAACATGGAGGAAGCACAGGAAATCTCACAATGCGCTGGGTTCACACATTGCATTAAAACAATAGTTAACAAATAACTATGGTCGCATGGAGATGAGCAGCATAGTAGTGCCCCACTTCTCAAAAGCCCCCACTTGGCTCCTCTAATGCTCCTGGACCATGCCACACTGGGAGCAACAAAACAAACATTGACTGTGCCATCAGAACTCCATATTGTGGTTTGTTTGGTGGTAGCCAAGGCTCATTGCTCATGGTTTCTTTGAAGAAAACAAATAATGAGGCCGGGTTCAGATGACACACCAACCCAAAGCTTCTGGTTTGCTGCTCCCAGCATTGTGTAGTGAGCAGGAGCAAAGCATGGACTTTGAGCAGTGTGCACCAGCATACTGCTCATTTGCATTAAACCATATTTAATATGAGCTATGGTTTAATGTGAAGTGTGAACACAGCAGCATGGATATTATGGGGAAGAGAGAGAGAATCAGACACAAGGCTACCATTTTTGTGGCTTTTTAAACAGGTAAGGGCACACTTACATGAGCCTTGTGGCTCCTTGTGGATATGGAATTTAAGGCTCTCTAACAGGGCTTGCTGATCAGAAGGTCGATGGTTCGAATCCCTGCAACGGGGTGAGCTCCCGTTGCTCGGTCCCAGCTCCTGCCAACCTAGCAGTTTGAAAGCACGTCAAAGTGCAAGTAGATAAATAGGTACCACTCTGGCAGGAAGGTAAATGGCTTTTCCATGCGCTGCTCTGGTTCGCCAGAAGCGGCTTTGTTATGCTGGCCACATGACCCGGAAGCTGTACGCTGGCTCCCTCGGCCAATAACACGAGATGAGCGCCACAACCCCAGAGTTGGTCACGACTGGACCTAATGGTCAGGGGTCCCTTTACCTTTACCTTTTAATGTTTGAAAGCATCACTGTGTCAATATTTTAGTTTTGTGGAGGAACCCTATCTGCCTTGCCTATAGGTGTCTGCAGGACATGTTCTTTCCAGAAACAATTACTTTTTCCTCTCTGCTTTTTCAGCGAAGTACCCTGAAGTACAGGACACAAGATGTTTCACTGCATGCACCGCTGCTAAAGATATGCACACCTGTGGAATCAGTAAACATTATATATTTCTTGAAGCTCTGGAGAAGCTCAGTACGCTACCATTTTCCAAGGAAATGCTGCAACGATGCTTTCCAGACTTCATTGTGTAGCAGTCCCCAATGAACCATACATTTGCAGCCATTTTAATTAAACATACACTATAGGAAAGGAAGATAAATTGTCAAGGGGAAGTGGAGCTAATCACTTCTACCTCAAGAGACCTGGGCCCAGATCAGGGCAAAGGTCACAGGTGGAGAAGAGACTCATAAGCTTACTGTTTTCTTGTGTGCCAGCACTCTAAACACACACAAAACACACCAAGCATGAAGCCTTGCACGACTATTGTTTCCACCTTTCGGATTTCAAAATCTTTATTGCTCACTGCTGTTTAACAGGATTTCTACTGTTGCAGTCAGTTAACTTGTTGCTAAAGTACAAAGATAACAGAAAATCATGGTTTCCCACAATGTGAACAAACTATGGTGCGCCTCAGGCTGACACAATCCACTTTTCCATCTTCTTTTTGTATTCCAGGATATCAGAACCATCAGTTGCTGATTATATACTAACTGGGTTTTTTTGTTCTTGTTAATATGTCTTACCGTTTTCATTTTTAGTGTCATAAAATTATACAATCCAACTAAAAAGAAGAGCTATAATTAAGTGAAATATAGACTAAACATTGCCTGTCAGCTTGACACCTGTGAACTTTCTAGGTCTTACTTAAGGTGTAATGATGTCATGGAATGTTCACGAAACATTTTAAGTGCCAAAGAGGCAGGATCAGAATGTTGGGAATTAGTTCAAGTGCTGTCAAGAAAATCTAAAGCTGATCAGGCAGAACTTCTCTAAGGTCTTACAGATGGGACTGTCATGTACTTTTGAGGAGAAAGGAATCAAAGAGCAAAAAGGGTGGACATCTGAGTGGCAGTAGAAAGGTGAAGCAAGCAATGGGGGAGGTCTGCCCTTAATGGATAGGAGGTCAAGAAGTCAAGGGATCAGGGACAGCAAAGCATACACATCACATACTTGAAATAACTGCCCATATCTTTACTTGAGCATCTCTAAATTCACCTGATTCAACTACGTAGGCTAATATGCCGCATGATGCAAGGTCAAAATATACTATCCGAACAGGCTTTAAAATGGCAATGGTCTTTTCCATATTTCAGGAGAAGTGATGTCCAGGTAATCAGTCGTTGTGTGTCAAATATTTGAGACATTTGACCATGGACTTAAATTGAAAATAATGGACTCATACACTGAAATTCCTAGGACCAAGCCCATGATATAGTAATTAAATTGCAGCAGTCATATGGTTTCCATACACTACCTTTGTCTCCCTAAATACACAAGAACTGATTTCCTTTTGACCAGAACTAGTTTAACCTGTGCAAAATCTCTACTCCAAGAAAGTAATTCATTAAACTGTTTTTTTCCGTTGGTCGGTAGTAGTAAAACTATGCAACATTATGAACAGTTTCCATATTTGACTCTAAAATATTTAGGATCTCTGC
Source organism: Zootoca vivipara (assembly GCF_965207765.1). Classification (NCBI taxonomy): domain Eukaryota; kingdom Metazoa; phylum Chordata; class Lepidosauria; order Squamata; family Lacertidae; genus Zootoca; species Zootoca vivipara. The sequence goes on from NC_142583.1 coordinate 57,075,352, forward strand.
CTAGAAGCACTACAACTTTTGTTCTTTTTAGTTATAGCAGACCCCACCAAACTCCTTTTACCACCCTATTCCAAATACCTTTTGGAACTTCATTTAGCGGTTTCATTGCACATTTCTAAAACCATGAATGAGAATTGTAGCAAGCCTTTTGCAATCTGCTGGTAGTCAGTACATCAGAAGAGCAGAATAACCCCCCCCCCAATCCATCTGCAAACTTTTGATTTTGAAACATATTGGTTATATTCTATATACCCCAACTTTAACAATAACTGATTCACAATGGCTAACAAACTTGTAAGAATAAAAACATCAGAAAAAAATAAATAAAAGTAAAACACAGCTTGAAATCTTCCTAAAATCACAGACTCCATCTTGCTCATGATCAGGGCAACTGGACTGATACATACCGTACATCGTTTAAAAATACACTAAAGCTTAACTATGGTTTAAAGGTTGAACATACAGCATGCTGGTGCATGAGACTGAAATCATACTTACTTCACTTCTCCTCCACTCCTGCTATACTTGGCATACCATTACATTGAAACTCAGACTCATTGTACCGTATCTCTACACAAACCATGAGCTGTAATAACCAAGGTTTGTTACTGTCATGATTTGGCTTAGCAGCACACCTGGGCTCATGGTTTGCTTTTCCCAACCAATTATGAGCAGTAAGATAAGAATAAAATATATATGAGGAGAGGCAAAGACAGGTCTGTACTAGGTATGAGCAAATATTCAAACTGGTAGAATTAGAATGTGAAAAATCCTGATGCACAAGTTAGAACCAGCATAGGGTGGCCACATGTCCTGCTTTGTAGAGGACAGTCCTCTATTTGGAGGGTTGTCTGTTGTGAGTCGAGGACCCGCCACCCGCTTAGAGATAAATAAGACACAAGGACACATGTATTTTATGTTAATGGGCTAAAGAAGGCCACAACTTTATTGGTTACAGCATGTGAGTGGTATTGGCTTAGGCATTGGATCAAACAATCTATACATGACTCCAACCTGCTCAGCGGGAAGTCATCCGAAGGTTAACAACCAGTGGGAGGAGCTTGTTGATGCAAATACAAATGGAAGCTTCCCCTGATGGTCACCGGGGATCGTGCCATGGCCCTAGCCACCAGCAGGGCATCGAACAGATCCATGACTGCCGGATTCCTTTAACGGAATACCCAACAAGGGGACGGGTAGGTGATGGCCACAACCTGCCCTCCAACACACGTCACATATTCCAATGCCTAACCACCAATACCTGAAAAGTTGTGACGATTTGCTACAAGTTACGCGAAAAACCAAGAGGCTGCTGCAAATTTGCCAAATGGATAAAAATTCCCACCAGCCCCCCCCGGGCAACCAAGGCAACCAACCAAAGTCCATAGCAAGGTCAAAACAAAAGCATACATATGACCTAAAGGGAAGGTGGGTGAGTGATCCGACGACTTCAGGAAGCAGAATGAGGGCACGGAGCTGTCGCTTGAATGCGGCTAAACCCCACCCCCAAGCCATCCCTATTGGCTGGCTGAAGGGTGTGGCATGGCAGCTGGGGTAATTGATGCAGGGGGGTGAATACGCCCCCCTCCCAACACGGGAACCGGCTCCCGCTCACAACTCCTCCCCCTCTGGTAGGAGGAGAGGCTTTAACAGCCATAAGAAGGGAACCTAGAAACCTTTAGTGCACCATCAACTGTTAGCAACCCTTCCATTTCTAATTTTAGAGTCTATTAAGTAAGCAATTTATAAGCTGATTATACAATTTTTAAAGCATTTATTCAAGGGGGGGGGAATACCGAAGCAGTAGAAATAGCACATATCACACCCTGCTTTTCCAGCTGACCTGTTTATTGAACATCCATTCTTATTTCTTTGCAGGGCAGTTATAAGACAACACAACAATAAATATCCATCCTGCATTCCTTCTGTTAATCATTCATCCATCCCATATTTTTCAATGCATTTCCCCATCACTGCCCTTACTGCAAGAGGGTCCATTTCTTCTCCTTTTTTAAGTACATTTTTTGTGCTACAACAGCATAGCTATTTAACCCACTTTTTATTGCACAAGCTATGATTTGTGCTTGAATCCCTCCTGCAAACAGTGACAGTCTGGAAGCACCCTTAAACTACACAAAAGGTTCTGCTGCATGTTAAACTCAATGAAGTTTAACCTACCAAGATTGCCAGTGGTTCCGGTATTGTCCTTACCCAACACAATGTGACTTAGTTGCTCAAAAACATAATCGGCTTTTGTTCATTGCAGCAAAAGAACCAGCACATTTGCCCCTGATGCATTCCTGATGGTGAGCCCCCCCCTTTAAATTTTTTTTTACAGGGCCAGTTAAAAACTTACTGGCTCATCGCTTGGCCCTAATCATTTTGCTGCACTGAAAGCTGCATCACTGTCACTTGCATGGAGCAGGAAATCTGCTACACTTTGTAACATAAAGCATTTAAAAAGTACACGCAGCTGTTCTTATTTTCAAGAAAAATCTGGTACTGTATAGCAATGATGTCATGGAAAAGCCTGGAATTGATTAAAACCTATCAGACAGAAAGACCATTCAATCACTCGAAATAATACATGTTCACATATTGAGCCATGTGCACTATAGTACAAGACAGGAGAGAACGGAGGCCTTTTCAAAAAAATATCATTGAGATCGGGCAATTCATATGCTTTTTTAGCTTTATTTGATGAAACTGCGATCATTACAAGTCTAGCTAACTGTCAAACAAATGGTTTCAGACCCATATCTCTTGCACCCTGACACAAACACTAAGATCAACCAAGAATCCTATTAACAGAACATATATGTAGTATGTTTGGATACCGAAGGCTTCTAGAGAGATGTTCTTGTTGGTTGTCTGAACTCTGTAAAAGCACTGGGGAATAAAAAATATAGTGCCTAGAAGAATACAATTGTATAAACCAACTTGCCCATTTTTGAAAATCTGATCCTTTTGAACTTCAGCTGTTGCTTATAATAAAAGCTTTGTGTTAACATATCAATGGAATTTCTGTAACAAGCACCAAAATGAAGTTTAGTGATTCACCCTCCTTGTTCCATGAACTCGGCAAGAGCCTCAGATTGGCATGTCAGGCCAACTGAAGTCATATTTATTATACAAAGCCATAAGGTACAGATCTGCATGCATCTGCAAGTTTATGATAGAAAACTTCTTCTCCTATAGCTCTGAGAATGGAGATCAGCTTTCTGCAGCCTGGTGTCCTCCAGATGTTTTGGACTCCAGATGTTGTGAATAACTCCCACCGTCTACAGCCAGCATGGATGAGCTGGCCAGGGATGATAGTTGTAGTCATAGACATCTGGATGGGAGGGTGAGTGTACATCAGGCATCCCCAAACTGCGGCCCTCCAGATGGTTTGGCCTACAACTCCCATGATCCCTAGCTAACAGGACCAGTGGTCAGGGAAGATGGGAATTGTAGTCCAAAACATCTGGAGGGCCGAAGTTTGGGGGTGCCTGGTGTACATGATAGGTTTGCTGCTCTTGAGAAGTACAGGAAATATCTAAACTGTTCCTCTGGAAACAATACTTACAGCTCTAGACTCTTAAGTGTTTGGATTTTGAAAAGCAGCTTGCTCAGTCCAGCTGTGGAAGAATTGATTCTGAGCACACAGCAAGAAACTATAGGCCGAACATGGGAAAAGAAGCAGGATGGATAACTTATGTCTGAAGCCTGGCTGGTAGCCTATACCCCAACTGGACGTGGCCCTGAATATGGCAGCTGTGTTGTGGGGATAAAGTTAATTCCTTTCATTGGTTTTAAAGGCTGTAACCATTATGGTGTCAAACAGGCCAAAGCAGAGGTCAATATACAAAGAGAAAATGTAGATAAAGAAAGGCAAGAAATGAAAGTTGGGGAAATCTTGTTGGGCAGGGAAGTCCTGCTAGCTGAAGGTTGGAGAACCTTCACAGTATTCTTCAATTGAGGGTCTCCAGTTGAGTGGGTGGACTACAAGCCCCATTATCCACAGCCAGGTTGATCCAACGGTTGAGGATGAGGGGAATTGTAGTCCACCCACAGCTGGAGCCCCTTGGATGAAGAACACTTTTCTAAGGGTTCAATGTATGATTCCAAAAGCAAAAGATACATATTTAGAGCAGCAGACAAAGGAACACAGTATATAGTGTGTGCAATGTTGGTGAACTGGACCTCCTATGTTTCATTATTATTTTATTATGAGAGCTAAACAGCTTTAGCTTCCACTGTACCCACAATGTGATGGAGAAGGGTAGCCTTCTTCCCCATACTATTTTCCTGATTTCAATCACACAAACACACTTGGAGAACCTAACACAGATATTCAACACACAGGGAAAACATACATGTGCCCATATTTCAGCGAGTAAAGCATAATGTGCAATAGTCCAGTCTTCTGGAAAGCAGCCCAGTGGTATACAAAAGGCTTTCAGAATTTTGACAGGAAACAAATAAGCAACAGCAAGCCAACGAGTAACTGTGAATTAATGTATTACCCTGTGTTTATTTTGAAGGCAAATGTCGTGGGCATGCAATGTTATTCTTCCACAAGGTGGAACTATCCATGGAAATAATAGGAAAGGTTGTACACATCCTGATTTTGGACCTTAAATAATACTGTGAGAGCCTGCAGGACCCTCGTTCCTATTTGTTAAGTGAGAAATTTATTGTTTTCTAATCAAAGAGTCTGGAAGAGAAAAATAAATCCAAAAGGTGTCCCATACATTTTTGAAACCTTTCCAACAATAAATAGTAAAACAGACATACAATAAAATGTTTCTATAAATTCTTTGAGCTATAACCGCATCTCAGTTTGGCCAAACAGCAGGCTTCTGAAGCAACTGGCATCAGACACCGGAGCTGTAGTAAAAGCTGAGCAGCCACTAAAACACTTCAAAGAAAGGATTAGCTGGATAAAACCTGGTCTGCACTCAACAGGAGACACTTCAATAGTGCATATACTGATTCAATAACTTTATATATTAAATTCCAGTGAATACCATATCATTCAATTTTGAGATAAAACACCCCCTCTCACACACATAAGCACTGCACATGTTATTTTTGAAAGTTACGGTAATGTATAGACAAGCACACACACACACAAATATAAAGATTCAATATATGATTCAATGTATATCCAAGATGGAGGGCACAAGGAGAAGGGGACGACAGAGGGTGAGATGGTTGGACAGTGTTCTCGAAGCTACTAACATGAGTCTGACCACACTGCGGGAGGCAGCGGAAGACAGGAGTGCCTGCCGTGCTCTGGTCCATGGGGTCATGAAGAGTCGGACATGACTAAACAACAACAATGCACCAACATCACTTGCCTGGAAGTGTATTAGCTATGGTAATAATTGTGAAATAGAGGCAAAGGGCAAAGTTATTTTACATAAGTGGCTGCTTCATTGAAACAATAAAACTTTTACCTGCACCAGTCTCAAGGGTCAAAATGCTTTCTAGGTAAACTTAAAACATAGCCATGGCTATGCAGTAGAACAGAAAGACATATCACTTGAACCCTGAACATGAGGCGCAAAAGGGTCACACTTCAGCCAGAAGACTGAGTTAGCTGTTTCAACTATTTAGCTACAGCGTATATTTTTGTTGAAATTTATGTCAGAGCGAAAGAGAAATGTTTTGATTGCCTACCTTACATTAATTACATGGATTATGTTGCAGCATTATAAATATATTACCAAAGTTTATTTATATTATAAAAAATTAAATACCTAAGAGCACACAATCCATAAACCACAGTATATTTTTACAGCTCAAAATACTAATCAATGGGATTTCATCAAAACCTCGAATGGGTAGCTTGAACGTATCAAATCCTTACGCATAAGCTCTACAGTTTAAACAAATAAATTATCAGGCTTGTTTCATAGTATATTGCATTTTGCAAATCAGTATAGATCGAATATTTCTTAGCAGCCTCAAGATATAGTCTTGGACTCCAGATCCACCAGCTGAGGGCAATAGGATTTGGCAGAAGCTTTGATACACCAATGAGAACTTGTGTTGTGCTGCCAGCATGAAATATACATCAGTGAAACTGCCTAGATACCCCAGTGGAATAGCAAAAATTGGGCCATTCAGGTTGGTCAGGGGCAGCAGAGGTAAGGAAAATCCAGAGGCTGTCATTGGTGCAAAGCGTTTCCCTTCCACTGGTTCTAATGGGGGGTGGGGTGGAAAAGCAAAAAGCTTCCTCCATATTTATGACCACCCCACCCATACTGTTATGATAAAGCATGGACTGTGGTGCAACTCAGCAGCACCAGTATATAAACACCAAAAAGACAGACTTAACTCTGAAGACAGCATGGAGCTATATATCTCTGTGCTCCTGTTGTGTTCACTTAGAGCAAGCAAGTAAGTGAGAGAAATCACTGAGAAAGCTTGCTTTGCACCAATGAGCCTGCCTTGATAATGTGCATGGGAACCCGAGCACATCACTAACTCTTGCATGTGAAAACTGTGCTTACTGATTCACCTGAAGCGTTTCTGAAGGACCATCTTTTCCTGAGGGGAGTGAGAAAAAGCAGCAGCAGCTTTCTCCAAACAAACAAGTTGACTTTTCCATTCTATCCTAGCTTTTTTTTTTTTGTAATCAGTGCTGACTGTAATAATCTTGTGTTAATGGCTTAATAATTGTCTCCCTAAGGTATCTGCATAGCTAGGAAGCAAAACATCCAGTTAGTTTCTGTAAAATACAGAAACCTTACACTCATATATTTTCACTAAGTGATAGCAGTACTGAGTTTTACAGTAGGATGTGGCTGTTTTATTGCAGCATATTTGTGGTGCACCTTAAGTAATTATATAGTTCGTTTGAAACATATGCCTATTATTTGCAAATAAGGTTATGAATGTACAGAAAACAGGGATGGAGAAACAACGCCTGGGAATAAAACAAATCCAGATATGTCTGGATACCATCTGATAATTTAATGGTGGAGGAAAACAGTTCCATTTGTTCACATTTTTAGAAAGAAAGTCATCCTCCACTATGGGACAACTGCCCTTCCTCTATCCCCAACACTTTGCAAATACTAGAACCCACACTGGAAACTATATTAACTGGAAGCTCTCCTGAACAACAGACCCCCTGTGGGTTTCTTTGTCCCTTTTGGCAAGTGTTACAATGCACTTAATAAATTACAGCAAAGTGTAATAAGGTTAAAGGAGAGTAAGGGATGCGGGTGGCGCTGTGGTCTAAACCACAGAGCCTAGGACTTGCCGATCGGAAGGTCGGCAGTTCAAATCCCCATGATGGGGTGAGCTCCCATTGTTTGGTCCCAGCTCCTGCCCACCTAGCAGTTCGAAAGCACATCAAAGTGAAAGTAGATAAAAAGGTACCGGTCCGGCGGGAAGGTAAACGGCATTTCCGTGCGCTGCTCTGGTTTGTCAGAAGTGGCTTAGTCATGCTGGCCACACGACCCGGAAAAACTGTCTGCAGACAAACACTGGCTCCCTCGGCCTATAGAGCGAGATGAGCGCTGCAACCCCAGTCATCCGCGACTGGACCTAATGGTCAGGGGTACCTTTACCTTTAAGCCCCAAGGGGCAAACTTACATTCAGGTAAGCGTGAGCATGTTTGCAATCCTAAACAGGCATATTTGGAACAGTGGCAGAGCTTCATGCTCCGGCACTGGGGGATGGAGAGCAGGCGGGGGCGTGGCTGGCAAGCGTCCCGGGGGTGTGGCACGCCGCCTGCAGGGGTGTGGCATCCCAATGGGATCACGCTGCTGGGGGCGGTGCGCTCTCCCGCCCCCTCTTCTTCCACCAGTGACTTGGAAATAAGGTCCATGGGAGTAATTCCATGTCCATGCATTTGGGATCATCTTCCAATGTTAGATAGTATGCTGCAAGGCTACTACCCAGTATCTCAGGTGGATCCCAAATGCATTTATGTGGAATTATTCCAATGCATGCTTAGGATCATAATGCATGAGACAATACAGGTTGGTTACAACAATACTGAAATATTCTGCATCAAAATGTACGGTAAACTTTGTGAAGTGGCAAACTCCTCCGCCAAGTTATAACTCACTTTGGTAACAAAGCTGAAAATAATGTAGAAGTATGCTATTAGCACCATGGCTGAGACTGTAAAACGCTTGCAGAAAGTATTAAAAACCAAGGTCTTGAACATATTGTAATCATTAAAACACACACACACACACACACACACACACACACACACACACACACACACACGGCATTTCCCAAGTAGAGAGGTGTGAGCTCTAGCATTCTGGCCAAGTTTTGCCTCAGTTAATTACTTCTTAAATACACCTAAAATTTCCTTTACACTTGCTATTGGACACATTATTATATACTTCCTGAATCCAATTATGACCTGCTATCACCACTATATACAAATTATTACTAACAGTCTAAGAGTCCCATCAGGGAAGGATGCTTTCCCATTTGGCAATTCCAAAGCAGACTACCAAATATAGAGCATCTCTTGCTCTATAGTTTCCTCTTGCTTCTGGTTTGGCCTCTTAACACCAAACTGAGCATTTGGGAGTTGTTGCTCCGGCACTGCAGTGTGCTCACATATGTAGGGGCGTTTGCACTGACAGTGGATCAGATGAACAAAGCAAGGCTTTACACTATGCACAAGGCACATATTCAGACCCAGCCCAGGAACTATGTGGCTGAAGGAAATAGATACAAGTACTGTCTGTTTATTATTACAAGAAACACATACATCATGTGCAGAGTCCCAGTTTGGTTAAACATGCATGCATACACCGGAAAGGGAGATTTAAATGTTGGGAATAGACTGAAAAGGCCTCCCCCCGCCGCAAACGCCTGCCCTCTTTCTGCTTCCTTTTTATTTTATTTTTATTTTGCCAAGTACATAAAGTTGAATGCGCACAAGTTAAATGTACATAAGTTGTGAGTTACCTGTACTTATTCTTAAACATTTGTGCACATTGGTGTCCTTTTCTTTTTTGGCACATGGTTTCAGCTACATGCCCATCTATGCTCAAATATCAAGCTTGCCAGGTGTGAGCTTATAGGTCTGGAGATAATTAGACATTGTGTTAAAAAGGAAGCTATGCTCATGTCCCTTTGTAAATGTGGTAAAACTTACCTACATACTGATAATTGTGTTGTCTGTTCCCCCAGTGTTGGAGGTGTAGGGAAGCAAACAACATGATCCTACCAGGCCACAAAAATGTTTATGACATGTAACAGAGGGAGTAAACTCAACAAAAGCAGCCATTTTCCGTGTTTTGTGCAGCATCCACTCCCACTCTCCATTGCCCCCAGCTCATAACTATTCTAAGACGGATAATGGCAATGAAGAGTCTGCAAAAAAAGACACACTTGATTGACAAAAAGGGTTGCAGAAGAGTCAAATCTAAAGCAAATTTTCATTTGCCAAGCAAGTTTATTAAAATCCCTTAGCAAAATTATTCCCTCTCTTTCCCCATTTCTTCTATTTATTATATATTTCTTTATTCTTTTATTATTCTTTCTTCCCACATCTGGTGTTGGCTGCCCTTTAGCATAACTTTAAGTGCCGCATCTATATTTCTTTTGATGAATTTGTATTCCTTGTTAATATTATTGCCGTGCTACAGCCTTCTGTTTCAATTTTCAAGGAATCCCATGCAGGTGACTAGAGTAGGAACAGATTTCTCTATCCTTCCTCCACTGTCTGGCTGAGAAAGAAGCCAGTGCCTCATTCCTCCTATGGTCTCCTTTTAGCTCCCATCCCCTGTGGGCAGCATCAAAAAGACAGGAGACTAGTTTCTTAAGAAGGCTAGTCGACAAATTTGCAGGTTAACAACTTTTGTGAGCTTGTTTACAAGGCTGTAATATTGGGTTTATTGGTTTATGTAAACCACTTTGAGCACAGTTTACTTTTTAAAAAATAAATATATAGATGGGATCAGGTATATAAATGCCCAATTGCACAAGGTCAGCTACATGTGTCCATCATATTGTCCTTCATTAAACGAAGGGCTGAACTTTTCAGACATGACTACCCAGCATGAAGGAACAAATGCCTTGGTCCTGTTACAGCATTTGCAGCAGTGTGAGGCCCTCTTGGGACATTAACAAAAATGCCTTTGATACCCAGAGTCTCAGTACCACCAGAGTTGATGTCTTCCACCTCATATGTCAAACGCTTCAATGAGCAAAACACTTCCCAATTAAATAACTACTGAGGAAAAGATTTGCCGCCATTGTAAGGCTTCATGTAACTGATTACACAGTATTACAAGCAAGAGGGTCACTCGGAGGTCAAATTCTGGCTTACATTCCTTGACTAATTAAAATCCAAAAACCTCACAGAAAATTTCAAGGCTAAAATCTGATAGCTAAAATACATGGAAAATATCTGAGTGCCTCTGAATTAAAATTAGGGTTTTCCCTACCCAATTTAATGAAAGCTGGCATACGGCCAATCTCACTAATTAAGACTGCTTAAAAGCATTCCCATTATAACTTTCCATCAGCACTGTTTCCCCCCTGCCCTCCTCCTTCTGAGGTACATCATCTCAAATTTGTAAAATCAAAAAAATGAGATGAGGTATTAAATACAAAATAAGGCACATGTGTGCTTCTCTATGCTAGTATCCAAGTAACTGCTTAACAGTAAAGGAGTGTGCATTATTAGCCCATGGATTTTTTCCACTGTTTTCTTTAAATCAGCTACTAGTTGTTCTCCTTTAAGTTTCAAGAGCTATCTGTCATGCACACATCTTCATTGTTCTTTAGACTCTAGCCTTACAATGGAAGAACTATGACACAAACTAAGATACCATTCACAGAAGGAAGGTTTACTATCCCCTGCTCCTCACTGTACCAACCAAAAACTGCAACTATAGGATCATGGGCTCTCCTGAACAATGTTAGTTAAGGCAGGCAGGCTGCTGCACATGGGTGAATTGCTATGAACTGAGGAGAGAGACCTGCCAAAGTTCAGGCAATCTTACCATGTCCCCTTCGCCAGGGCTTTTTTACAGCCAGAACTTGCTGGAACTCCGTTCTGACACCTTGCGGGTGGGCACCATTGCCATTATACGAGGACTAGGGAGGCATTCATGTTGTTCTTTTTCTAGAAAAATAGTACTGCCCTCCACCGTTGCTAGGGGGACATGGGTGGCACTGTGGTCTAAACCAGTGTTTCTCAACCAGTGTGCCTCCAGATGTTTTGGGACTACAACTCCCATCATTCCTGACCACTGGTCTTGCTAGCTAGGGATGATGGGAGTTGTAGTCCCAAAACATCTGGAGGCACACTGGTTGAGAAACACTGGTCTAAACCACTGAGCCTAGGGCTTGCTGATCAGAAGTTCGGCGGTTCGAATCCCCGCAACAGGGTGAGCTCCCATTGTTCGGTCCCAGCTACTGCCCACCTAGCAGTTCGAAAGCATGTGAAAGTGCAAGTAGATAAATAGGTACCGTTCCTGCGGGAAGGTAAACGGCGTTTCCATGCGCTGCTCTGGTTCGCCAGAAGCGGCTTAGTCATGCTTGCCACATGACCTGGAAGCTGTCTGCGGATAAATGCCGACTTCCTCGGCCTATAGAGTGAGATGAGTGCCGCAAGCCCAGAGTCGTCTGCGACTGGACCTAACGGTCAGGGGTACCTTTACCTTTACCTTTTACCACCGTTGCTCAGCTAGGCCCTGACCCTTCAGGTGGGGGGCACAGGCGGCTGACCTAGTACACAATACAAATAACTGATCATAAATATTTATTTATTATGTTAAATGAATTAACAATGCATGTGGATAGATGGGCTTTGAGTGTTTATCATTAGAAGCCGGAAATGAACTTTTAAAAAAACAAAAAAACTGATCACAGTATCTAGTGGTACTTTAAGATACACCCATGTCTGTATGCAGCCATTAAATGAAGTGTGTTACACACATCTGCTGTTCAGGCAAGCCTCACACTCTGTGGGCTAGCTCTGGAAAATGGCCTAGCCTACACCACATCTGTACATTTTCTAAAACAACCACCAAGCTAAATGTCCACACATCAGTCACATGTCCTGGTTTATGTGTAGTTCACAGCTACCTATGCTCTGTAGATTGGGAGAGGCCATGCAGTCTTTAAAAAATCAGTATGGCATGAATAATGATGGACAAATTTTTCAGTTCTGGTTTCTCTCCATTCCCCCCCATCAGTTTGCCACATTTCTGCATCAGTTTGCAATTTACATATATCCCCCACCCCCAAAAAATCCCCATGAAAATTTATCAGCATTTTAATTGCTCCGAATACATACATTTTTTCTCAACCAATTTTCTTGATACAGTGCATTGTACTGATATATGTTACTTTCATTACCCTGTTTCTCATATTTTAAGGCATCCCCATAAAATAAGCCATAGCAGGATTTTTAAGCATTCAAGGAATATAAGCCATACCCCGAAAATAAGACATAGTGATAGGAGCAGCAGCAATGCCGGCCGCGGCAGGAGGAGGAGGAAAAAAATAAGACATCCCTTGAAAATAAGCCATAGTGTGTTTTTTTGAGGAAAAAATAAATATAAGACGTGTCTTATAATATGAGAAACACGGTAATACATGCATTTATGCACATTTCCCCTAATGTACATATTTTTGCCCATATTTTTCAGCTAGAGGAGAACTGTAAAAGGTCAAGAGGTATCTGCATTTCAGTTTGTGTATTGTTTCAGGAAGTGTGAATTAGTTTGATTAGCATTAAAAGGTCAAGCCAAAGCAAATTTCTCCCTCCTCCCTAGGCATGAATTCGCTACTAATTTCCCTATCTGTACCTGTAGAGGAACAGAAGGATCTATGCTCAGGATGGGATTGTGTAGCATCCCTACCTACTGGCAACAAAGGATAGTTCCCAACTGTCAGTCACCTGCAATAATTCGAAGCACTGAGGAGGTTATCTCCATATTCTGGAGTGGTCTGCAATGGGAATATTTCCCTGCACATCAATGTGACCTAATAAAAGTTCATTTTAAAACAGCAACTTACAATGTACAGCCAATTAAGCACCACTGAAAATGCATTAATGGTATTTTTCCTCCAAGTAAAGAACAAAGGGATGAAATATTTCATTTAATTCAACTTCTCTTTCTGGACAAATGCTTCAGGTCTATATAACGCAGCCAGGCCGTGCGCAATAAACATGGAAGTACAGGAAGCAGCTCATGGGGAAATTCCACCCACAATTGCTTGCCACTTGGCCCAACTGGGCAATTATTGTAGGTTTCCATAATGCAGATCTTGGATGGCACTTGTCCCAAATCGCCCTTTAAAACTACGTTCCATAGTTTAACAACCATGGCACTTGCCGTGATGTCAAGAACGGTTGCAGGAAGGGATCCCTTTTTAGTAAATTTCTTGTAGTTAGTGTTAGGTTAAATACAGCACCTGACTGGTGGGGACTTTGAATCACAGTTGTATTGGCAAAGTTTATTTTCTGTAATAACAAAAACAGAACTTGTCCCTGGAAGAAAAAAAGGACTGAGCTGTCCCATAACCTATTCAAAATACCATGAGGGGAAACAACGTGCGCTGGAAAGTCTGGTGTACTTTCCATGCTTCTTACGGCCCATCCATGAGCCAAGGGAATAAAAGGAATGTGTCAGTGCTATGGGACAGGCCGCACTGGGACTGGAGATTTCAGGTGCCTACTTTCAGGCTGGGTTAGGCTCCTTTTGCATACCTGCAATTCAGATGGGACAAGGAGAAAAAACTCTTGTTGTAGACAAGGTCTTGTTATAAAATCCCAGACAGAATTGTCTTCATGTGTGTTATATGCTTCTTCCATCAATGGTCTTGTATACACAACACTTCATATGAACTAGTTACAGGTAGGTAGAAGTGTGCATGCACACGAAAGCTTATACCTATGACAAATAGTTGGTTTCTAAGGTGCTACTGGAGGGACCCAGGTGGTGCTGTGGATTAAACCACTGAGCCAAGGGCTTGCTGATCAGAAGGTCGGTGGTTCGAATCCCTGTGGCGGGGTGAGCTCCTGTTGCTCGGTCCCAGCTCCTGCCAACCTAGCAGTTCGAAAGGATGTCAAAATGCAAGTAGATAAATAGGAACCGCTACAGCGGGAAGGTAAACGGCGTTTCCGTGTGCTGCTCTGGTTCGCCAGAAGTGGCTTTGCCATGCTGGCCACATGACCTGGAAGCTATACGCCGGCTCCCTCGGCCTATAATGCGAGATGAGCGTGCAACCCCAGAGTCGGTCATGACTGGACCTAATGGTCAGGGGTCCCTTTACCTTTACCTTAAGGTGCTACTGGAAGGAATTTTTTTTTTAAAAAAATAGACTTCATATGAAGATGCTGGAACAGCTAGTTGCATCATGATCTATTGCTATCAGGAACTTACAAGTCAGACTGCAAACCATTGATTCATCTGGCCCATTGCAGTTTGCTGTGCCCATGAGTCAGAAAATCATCTTTGGGGGAGGGAGGGAATGAAACTGGCCAAGGTGCATTCTACCAAGCAGCAAGGTGATTGGTTTTCCTAGTAAGCAAGCAAGCAGCAACATTAACTTAGGCTCATCACTAGCTGCAAATCTCTCTTCCCAAGTTCTGATAATTGATCCAAATGGTTAGCAATACATGTGGCGCCATCTTTTCCTGCAGAAGGTGGCATGGTGAGGCAGCAGTGCTCACCTGACCTCTGGTTGGCCACATTGCCGCTTCTTATGCAGAGGTGGAGAGGGCAAGGTGCAAGGACAATGGTGAAACCAATCCAGTGCTCCACCTGATGCATTTGCAGTGTGTCGATCTCACAACCACATCAGTCCTGCTGCTCTTCCTCCCAGTAAGCAGCAATGCGAGTGCTGCTACCCGCTACTTATCTCTTCTGCCCAGACATGTAACTTGCTTTCGTATATATTTTTAAACTGATGGTTATATCTGTATTTGGTAGTTTTATTCTACTTGTTTGAAAGTCTGTTGTTCTTGTTAGTATTTCCTTATGAATATTTTTACACTTTTTATGCAAACCATCAAGAGGATGTTATCGTTTCTTCGTGAAGTAGTATATAATTTTGGTTAAAATAAATACATCTTCACTAGATTGTACTACTCCAGCGTTGCACATGAAGGTGGTTTGTTGCCCCATGTTAAAATCTCTCAGCACATAGGATGCTAGTACAACAGAGAAAAAAGCTATGCTGAAAATGTTTTTCGTGATGTGCTAATTTTATGCCATGGGGGAAATTCAAACACATCATCCTCCATGTGAATTCTAAAGCTTGTAGGATTTAGTGCTTGCCTGCATTAATTTGTTTGGCCATACAGGCACACTGTGCAACTTATGCAATAAATATGCATTTTGTTTGGATTTGTTGGGGAGGGCAGGATACTGGCCTAGGTGGGACTTTGGTTTGATCCAGTGGGGCTATTACGTTTTTACTTGGGTATCTGAACCTAAGTAGAAAAGGACTATTAGGAATTTCCTTCAAATCCTCTGTTCCAGTCCATGTGTCTGCCTGTAACATACAACAGAACATCCAAATCCACATTTTCAACAGTATCCCTTTGCTCTGAAATCACTATTTATGACTTTTCTAAAAAGAAATTCAGAAATGCCCTGGAGTCACAATATTTATAACTCGAACAATCCTCCTGGTGTCTACAAAAAATGGGGGTTATAAAAAAAACCCCAGTAGACAGAGTAATTCCCTAAGCCTTTAAATGGATTATTTAATTTAAAATGTTGCTTTTTTTCTGGCATTCAGCTCCACACACACTGCAGCTGTTTTGAGGCTAAGAAAAACAAATAAGAGGAAAATACACTTTTTCAAGCTCATTTTCCTTGACATCCAGAACATTGGCACTAAGTGTTAATCTGTGAAGGAAAAGCAAATTAATTCTACAAAAGTGCCTTTGGTTTCAGGCCATGTAACACCAATCTTGCCATTCTCAAAGGTGTTAAACATTTCCAGACAGGCAAAATCATATTAGCTAATTGTATTGACAAAGAGCTTCTTATTTTAACAGAAAGAATGAGTTATACATTTAGACCTTATTTTCAGTTACTATTTTTGTCTGCACAATTATACATCAAAATACGCATCTTGGAACTGAGAGCCACTAATTACATTATTAGATATTAATGTAATAGTCAAGATGTTTAACAAAATTGCTCTATAATTCTATAACACAGATGCATAGGAGTCAAATCATAGAGGCCGAGGTCCCTTTGCCTCCCCAATAAAATATCTGATGGGCATTGGCATTCAAATACAGTGGTACCTCGGTTTAAGAACAGTCCTGTTTACGAATGATTCAGTTTACGAACTCCGCAAAACCAGAAGTAGTGTCCTGGTTTGACAACTTTACCTTGGTCTAAGAATGGAATCCGAACGGTGGAAGGGCACCGGTGGCGGGAGGCCTTATTTGGGAAAGCACACCTTGGTTTAAGAATGGTTTCGGTTTAAGAACGGACTTCTGGAACGGATTAAGTTTGTAAACCGAGTTACCATTGTAGTGTGCGCGCGTTGCATCTTGCGATCGATTATGTAGAGTGGGATTTACCTGCTGCCTCTCAATATTTTATTCAAGTTGGCATCCCTGCACAAGCACAAGCCCTACTTTGATCAGCTGACCTTAATTCTAGGTACACCGTGTTATATCATGGCTTATTTGTAGACCACTTGTTGTCTCAAAGTTTAAAATAAGGAAGGAAAGTGTATATAGGATTGCAGCCTAATTTAGGTTGGGGAAGAGTTTTGAACATGAGTATTTCTCCAGTCCTACCTGGAGATGCCAGGCATTTTACTGAGGACCTTTTGCACACAAATCATATGTTTATTACAACACAGTGAGCCCTTCCATTTGAGTGTCATTTTTGAGAGGAGCCGAGGAAACGGCTTAACAAATACAAATACCGGTAATAGATAAATAAATAAAACGCACGTATTAGTTTCCCCATCAAGTTGCTGTCCTCTGCCACTGAACAATTTAAATGCAAAACACACAAGCATCCACTGTCCTGGTTTTCACACCTGATCTGTGCCACTTTGCTCTTCTTCCCGCTAGCTTGCAAGGTAAACAAACCACGATCCCCTATCCAAGCATTATGTGCAAACCAGTGGTCATGGTGGCAAGAATCTGCAGCCCAAGTTTATTCTTAGCTTAATAATGATCTAAACAAATCATGATCCTCAGTTCAGACATAATGGTAAACTGGGAATTCTGGTTTGTTTGTCCTGTGCAGCAGTGGGAAAAAGCAAAGTAGGCATGTTCAACACATTTGTGGTAAACGACAGGAGACTAACCTGTGGCCGTCTAGATCTTGTTGGACGGCACTTTCTATCATCCCTGACCACTGCCTGAAGCTGAGGGGAGTTGGAGTCCAACAATATCTGGGTGGCCCACAGATTAAGGCACTCTGGTTAACCATGATGTGTGAACAAGGCTAATGTCACCCCATCTGACATAAAATGCACACATATTTTGCAACGGAACAAAATATGACCACCCAATATACCCCACTCGATGGTGTTTTCATTTCCACAAATGTAGTTCAAGATGAAATGTTGATCAAACCAGTCAAATATCTTCTTATTTAAAACCTTGCTGCAATTTCAGTTTTGTGTACTCAAAGGCTTCTGAAAATACACCTGGAATGTTATGTCTAAGCCTCATCTGAATCCGCTTTGTCATCTCAACTCATGAATGTCCCGATTTTTAGAAACCAAACTTAAAAGTAAAAACCTCTCATATTCTGCAGCTGGTTCAATAACATCTGGTAACAAATCACTGGCAGTACATTTCATAAATCATGTGTGTATTGTGGTAGAAGAGGGAAAATAGTTAATTTGTACTTAAGGTCTACTACAAGTCAATCTGACATACTTAGTTTCTGGAGGGAAAAGAAGAAATGCCAGCTCAGTTTGAGCATAAGGAAGGTTTGCAATAAATTAAATTGTAATTACCTGCCTGAATCCAGTACAGGTCATTGAACTTAACCCAACATCATATTGCAAAACACTATGAAACATACATCTAGTGGACATTTTGCTTTACTTCCCTCCCACCCACCCCTTCCTGAGTTGAAGGCTTCTATTTCTGGTTTTTGTTTTGTTTAATCCAATACAGCACAGTGTGCATATGGGAACGCCTAGCAAGCACTTCCCAAGAAATAATAAATAAAAATAAATAGAAAGCAGGAGTTTTATAGCTAGTTTCTGTACTGGTCCGTGCTTCATGGTTACTTGCATAATTGCCAGTGATGTGAATGTTAAGTTGCTCTGAGGCCAAGCTCTGTAATACGCATGAGTACAGTTCACAGCACTGGCTCCAAATCGAGCAGCTTCTAACTAATCTTAATTTAGCATGACTTCTACTGGCTTGGTCAATGGAAGCTAACCCGGTAAACCATAATAGGGCTGTGCTATTTCTAGGGCAGTATCCTGAAGTCAGTGAGGCTACTTCAGAGTACAGGAGACAATGAATAGAAAACATGAATGAGCATTTCAAATGATTCTTTCCCACTTGTAGGAAGAGAATCATAGAATCATAGAGTTGGAAGAGACCACAAGGGCCACCCAGTCCAACCCCCTGCCAAGCAGGAAACACCACCAAAGCATTCTTGACATATGCCTGTCAAGCCTCTGCTTAAAGACCTCCAAAGAAGGAGACTCCACCACACTCCTTGGCAGCAAATTCCACTGCCGAACAGCTCTTACTGTCAGGAAGTTCTTCCTAATGTTTAGGTGGAATCTTCTTTCTTGAAGTTTGAATCCATTGCTCCGTGTCCGCTTCTCTGGAGCAGCAGAAAACAATCTTTCTCCCTCCTCCATATGACATCCTTTCATATATTTGAACATGGCTATCATATCATCCCTTAACCTTCTCTTCTCCAGGCTAAACATACCCAGCTCCCTAAGCCGTTCCTCATAAGGCATCGATTCCAGGCCTTTGACCATTTTGGTTGCCTTCTTCTGGACACGTTCCAGCTTGTCAGTATCCTTCTTGAACTGTGGTGCCCAGAACTGGACACAGTACTGCAGGTGAGGTCTGACCAGAGCAGAATACAGTGGTACTATTACTTCCCTAGATCTAGATGCTATACTCCTATTGATGAAGAGATTTTTAACCTCCCTGTGTAGCAACTGGATTTGGTGTAGCAATGAATAGGCTACAAATCCAAAGGTATAGTTGCCACTGAGACCACATCCGCATCAATGATCTTTGGGCAACAGATAACACATACTTTCAATGAATTATGTGCTCACAAGTGGTTCCTTCAAGTGGTTTCCAACCACAAGGCTAGAGCATATTTGCTAGTTGTAGGACTGCCTTGGAAGGCTTTGTGATGTGGGGATCACCATGGAATAATCAGAATGGTCCATATTTTTAGGCAAGGCTAATAGCTCTTTATTACTATAATAGACTTTAGCCTTGCCTGGGCAAAATCATATATTGCTATGGTACATAGCTGGACTGGATGAACCGGAATTCAAACCGGAATTAAGATTGCCGGAAGAAATATCAACAACCTCAGATATGCTGATGGCAGAAAGTGAAGAGGAATTAAAGAACCTTTTAATGAGGGTGAAAGAGGAGAGCGCAAAATATGGTCTGAAGCTCAACATCAAAAAAACCAAGATCATGGCCACTGGTCCCATCACCTCCTGGCAAATAGAAGGGGAAGAAATGGAGGCAGTGAAAGATTTTACTTTCTTGGGCTCCTTGATCACTGCAGATGGTGACAGCAGTCCCGAAATTAAAAGACGCCTGCTTCTTGGGAGAAAAGCAATGACAAACCTAGACAGCATCTTAAAAAGCAGAGAAATCACCTTGCCGACAAAACAAGGCTATGGTTTCCCCAGTAGTGATGTATGAAAGTGAGAGCTGGACCATAAAGAAGGCTGATCACTGAAGAATTGATGCTTTTGAATTATGGTGCTGAAAGAGACTTTTGAGAGTCCCATGGACTGCGAGAAGATCTAACCTATCCATTCTGAAGGAAATCAGCCCTGAGTGCTCACTGGAAGGACAGATCCTGAAGCTGAGGCTCCAATACTTTGGCCAACTCATGAGAAGAGAAGACTCCCTGGAAAAGCCTCTGATGTTGGGAAAGATGGAGGGCACAAGGAGAAGGTGATGGCAGAGGATGAGATGGTTGGACAGTGTTCTCGAAGCCACCAACATGAGTCTGACCAAACTGTGGGAGGCAGAGGAAGACAGGAGTGCCTGGCGTGCTCTGGTCCATGGGGTCACGAAGAGTTGGACACGACTAAACAACAACAATGGTACATAAATATGCTATAAACAGGTCTGCTGAAAGCATGTAACAAATAATGACCAAATATTACTATTAAGCAAGAATGCAGTCATAGATTAAGTAAGATTCATACATTTCTGTTATGAGTGGTAGACAGAAGTATTACTGACTACTATATAAATAACAAACCTAAGGCAGGATCTTCTTTGATGTTCCAGTTACATTATTCTCCATGTCAGGAGCTGTCTAACAAAGAGCTAGCCCCAGGGCCATGAGAAGATCTCATGTCTAAGCAAGTTATTCTAGTAAAAAAAATAAGGTTTTATGCAAAGTATACTGGATAGTCTTATTTGGAGAATAAGACTTCAGACAAGTGAACTGGGTTCCAATGGAAATACAGTATATATTTCCCACCTATGCACAGTGCATACCAATGAATGCTGACCATCTCATTCAGGTGACTTTCAACACTTCAGCACCTCAGAAGGTGGTGGACTCTCCTTCAGTTGGATGGCCATCTGTCAGGAATTCTTCAGCTGTGATTCCTGCATTGCAGAGGGCTGGACTAGATGACTCATGTGGTACCCTCGAGCTGTACAATTCTATGATACTATCCCTTGGGAAGCATTCAATAACCATGTCCTCAGGACAGAAGAGTCTCTCTCCTTGATATCCACTCACCTCACTTTCAGATGGTTGAGGATGCTGATAATTAGTGTAATCCAAGAGCCTGGAGTGTCTAGTGTTGTACAGCAATCAGCAATACCTTGCCCAGGATGGACATATATTAGTGACTGTCTAGTAGTTGATGCAGTCCTCAGGATCTAAGGAAGGTTTCTTTATGAGTGACCTTACAAGTTCCTCTTTCAAGGTTCCTGGAACCTCTCCCACTTATACAATGATTACCTCCTGGCACTCAGCAGGAGTGGGTGCCAGGAGGTAATCCTCCAAATGTCGAGCAAACAGATGGAAAACCATACTACTTTTAGTTTATTTGCATTCTTGGGTATCAGGAACTGAAACGTATCCATCTAAAATTATCCCCAAGACAAACTGAAAGCTAGCTACTGTTGCAGCATTGAAGACTCAAGCCACTTGAAGAATTTATTGTTGAAAAAATGGTATACAAATATTCTAGACAATTAAATAAACGACATAAGAGTTCTGGCACATCCACTAACTGTATAGTGTCTATACTGTAAAAGAAGTGACAGCCAAGTCTCCATTTGATATCAGTGGTTTTATTCTGAGTGTGCTTAGCAAACAGAAGGCTAAGGAACATAAGAAGCTGCCTTATAACAAGTCAGGCCATTGGTCCATCTATTGTTTAGATTGTTAAACCATTGTTTAGATTGAGTGATGACTCTCCAGGGTTTCAGAAAGGGGACATTCCCAGTCCTAGCTAGAGTTACTGGGCATTAAACCTGGGACTTTCTGCAGACAAAGGCAGAAGTTCTACCATTCAGCTATTGCCCCTTCCCAAGATGTATTTTCTGGTGCTGCTGAGAATGGGGTGGGGTGGGGGGATGTGATTGTAGCAGAGAGCTGTTGTGAGCAACCATTTAGCACAGGCATCCCCAAACTGCGGCCCTCCAAATGTCTTGGCCTACAACTCCCATGATCCCTAGCTAACAGGACCAGTGGTCAGGGATGATGGGGATTGTAGTCCAAAACATCTGGAGGGCCGAAGTTTGGGGGTGCCTGATTTAGCAGGTAGACTCTAAGATGAGCTCAGCTGCATTTTTCTACCACCTATACTCTAGCTATCATCTGCTTCATTGCTCACTACTTCCAAGAAAACTAAGGAGCTGCTTTCCTTTATCTGTCCCCGGAGATTCATTTACAGTACTTTAATAATACACCATGGTGAAGACTGGAGTCAGAAAAATGGCGTGTTGCCTGTCTGGAATTGGCTGCCTATTGTAACATACTCAGGTCTCTTCCAGCACTAAGCACTCCTATCATGTATGTAGGTGTGTATAGGTGACTATGCTATACAGCAACCAAAGGTAAGGTAGAGGTAAAAAGAAAGAAGCTAGCAGGTGATGGACAAAGTTAAGCTGGCATTTCTTTCCAGCATCCCACTATATATAAAACCATGGCTACTTCCAAGTTTTCATCATTTTGAAAGTCAGCCCATACATACTAAGAACAAGTTGTACAGGAAAAAGCCAAGTGAGGCTTCAAAAGTGGCTGTGATTTCAAGTCCTCTCTCACTATTTTTGAAGGCGCCAAACACTTATTGAAAGCCTACATTGATAAGAAGTCTGCTTCCCATTTCCCCAAAGGACTTTTTATGCTCCAAAATAACTAGACCAGGCAAAATGCTGATCAAGCTAAGCTCTTGAAAGGTGAAGGTCATTTATCACATACAAGTGTGTGTGTGTGTGTGTGTGTGTGTGTGTGTGTGTGTGAGAGAGAGAGAGAGAGAGAGAGAGAGAGAGAGAGAGAGACTCAAAGGAACACATTATAAGAAATCCCATTACTAAGTAGCCAGTCAGCCATATTGCACGTGAACTGGGAATAAAACAGTCCCATATCAAGGCCTGCTGAAAGTACACAGACATTTTCAAAGCTCTAAAAATAAGCTTCAGCTGGATAACTGGCTAGCTGCATATTTCAAATCAATATGTAAAAATTTAGGAGCATGCTTCCCTCCATTAAGCTCCCTTAGTATTGCCAGATCACAATTTCGTTATTAAAGTCCAGCTTCCTAGTGTTGTGCCAAAACTTGTCCTCCAGTTTCTCAAGACTTTTCTTGTTTCCCCCCCCCCCAAAAAAAAGGCTTCCATTTTATACTCTTTCTCAGGGCACTTTAGAATTTCAGTTGGTACTGTGTTTTGACCTTACCTTATTATTACAAGAGAGCTGTGGGTGGTAAGAACGCCACAGGACTTTCTCTAGCATTCTGCACTCTCCTTGACTGCATGTGCTTTTGAAAGGCCTTTGGGAGAAGTTACCTCATAACATCTTTCCCTTGAGTTTTAACTGAGAACTGAAAAGAAGGGGAGGCTGGCTACTGAACACCTGAAGTCATTCAGTGCACTCGCAGATTTCATGTTTTTAAAATGGAAGTCCTTCATTTTATCTAAAAAATAAAAAATAAAAATTCTATACTGATTTCTTTGAAGGTAAAAACGCTTCACTTTAAAGAATGACAAACAGCTGTCCGGCACATAGAAAACAGCCTCCTCACTTTCCTAGGCTTACAAGAAAGCCAAGCCAATAAAAGTAATGAGGTTTTCTGGAAATGCAGGCAGATAAGAAGGCAGCAGAGAGCAAACCACCAGAGATATTTCTGGGTTACTCTTTTAGGCAATACCCAAGATGATTTGTGGAATGGAAGATAAGACACTTGCAAACACATGCTGAAAGTTAAGTCAGTGCAACTAAAATCACATATCCTACCCAGGCCCGGCTCTAGGTAGACCCCCGGTGGCGCAGGGCACCATGGCGCCAGCCCGCCAGAAAGGCGCCGCGAGCTGCCGGTCCGCCGTGCAGCTGCGCCTGTGGGAGCCGTGCTGCGCCCACCCGCCCACCGCGCTGGGAAACGGGGCGGGAGGGCGCCAGAGAGATCGTGCTGTGCCTGCCCGCCCGCCGCTCCGCCCACCCGCCCACCGCGCTGGGAAATGGGGCGGGAGGGCGCCGGAGAGATCCGGCGCACCACAGCAGCAGGGGCGTTTAAGACGGCCCTGATCCTACCCCATGTGAATTTCTCTGAAATTTTCTCTCCCTTCTTATAATTCTAAATTTCATTTTCTTATAAATCTCTGGGGAATGTGCCAAAAGGCACCCTAAACTAGTCTAACAGATGTCTCAGGGCTTTTCCTCCAGGCTTTCCCACCTGTCCTTTCCTAAGGCCCACATATGTTATTTTAATTATTTTCGCTTTTCTATGCTGCTTTTCAGTCATGACAAGCTTACTTCATAGCGCCACAATAAAAAGAGCCAATCAGCTATATTAAGGCTGCATATACAACATTTGCTAGACGATCAAACCTATCCATTCTGAAGGAAATCAGCCCTGAGTGCTCACTGGAAGGACAGATCCTGAAGCTGAGGCTCCAATACTTTGGCCACCTCATGAGAAGAGAAGACTCCCTGGAAAAGACCCTGATGTTGGGAAAGAAGGAGGGCACTAGGAGAAGGGGACGACAGAGGACGAGATGGTTGGACAGTGTTCTCGAAGCTACCAACATGAGTCTGACCAAACTGCGGGAGGCAGTGGAAGACAGGAGTGCCTGGCGTGCTCTGGTCCATGGGGTCATGAAGAGTCGGACACGACTAAACGAATAAACAACAACAACAACAACAACAATACAACATAACTTTAAAGCATTTGGCCTGATCAAACTGAAATGCCTGGGAAAATAAAAAAAGTTTTCAATTGTCCAAGGGAGAAGATTTGGAGGGTCTTTCTGAAGAAGGAATACTGGAAAATTGGAGACACTTCTTGTAAAAAAAAAAAAAGAGTAGTGGCAGAAGCTAGAATAGGGAGCAATTCTTTGTGTCAGATATTCTATGCCTAGGCTGCTTAGACTCATTGATAAGTTTGTTCTTCTTTGCTTTTGGTGAAACTTAAGGATGGGAGAAGAAATTTGGTTCAGAACCTACCTAATTCATATCTTCCCAAAGACGACACGGGTCAAAACACAATTAGCTTTCAAAAATTGCACCTCTCCAAATTCTGTGATGCAGTTCTTCCATCAAAAAAATGTGTACATTAGGGCAAAGTGTGCATTAAAATACATATATTTGTGAAAATAATGTACACAATACATTTTAGTAGGGGAAAGTCATTGCAAAAAATGTGCATATTAAGAGGGGTACAGAATAAAATGCTGATGGACTTTCATGAGGATTTAAAAAATAATAATAATTGCAAACTGACACAAAAATGTGGCTAAGGTTGGAAATATGAGAAACCACAATGGACAGATTTGTCCATCCTTAGGATCTGAAAGCACACAATGCAGTTCTACTGATATTATGCAGGTTTGACCATGGAAGCTGTCTAAATAGGAAACCACTTGGGAAGCATATGTAAGCTGCTCCAGTATTGTCAGAGGAATTGGGGTGGGGGCAGTTCTTAGCTTGTGCTGAGAGAAAAATCAGGCAGCTGTTAAATGTTTTTGAGGTTCTCCAGGTGTTGCTTTAAATAAAAAAAATCACTTTGAGACATGCTCATCATGACAAGTTTTACAGACACCTGCTTTAGCAGAAAAACCCCAAACTGAGAGAAGCACCAACTAAGGAACTTCCAGTTTCCTGCATATCTTACTATTACTTGATCACGCAGATGAACAATTACGTGTTTGGCCTTCCCAAAGAATGATTCAGTGCCTGTTGCTTCAGTTGACTCCCCCTCCCCTGAGTACCACGCTTCCCTTCACTTTCTACAGTCAGTCTGCTGAACAGGAGGCTAAGAGTACCAGAGATGGTTTATTGCACATGTTTGGGCTCAATGACTTTTGCAAATGGCTTCATCAGGCTTTCACCTGCATTCGCTGCTGACATGTGGGACATACCTGACAAATGTTTCAGTGCTGTATCTAACCCCCAGAGGCCAGACAGATGGGAGTTTCTTTTCTGCATAATTCAAATTGGTAAGTGATGGGAAGAACCCCATTTAAAAAGAAACGATGCAGGTGCCTTACAAAGCAGTAATGAGATATCTGCAAAAATCTCTTGTCAGAAGGTTAGGCAATTTACGAAGCATTAGTTACAGTACAAAACAAGCACTTAATTTACTAAACATGCAGTCAGCCAGCTAAAAGTTGCAGTAGAAGAAAATGCCCTGAAAATAACAAAAGGCTAGGTTGCCTGGGAAACAGCTCTTCCTTGCATAGTATTTGCATGCATTTGAAGACTTGCTAAAATCCTAACACTAAACATTTTCATGAGATAAATGCCGAGTGAAATAAATGGGATTCTGTCACACCCACACTCAATATGACAGGAACTGTAGGAAAGGCAACTATGTCCTCATTTTCATCCAATGAAGCCACAATCAATGAACACAAATCCAGCCCTTTTTGCACTTATCAGAGTCATTTACCCAGATGTGGATACAGTAGAATACATACACGTGGTTGGGAAGTGTTTCAGTGGGTTCAATGTTAGAAACAAAAATAGAGTTCACACATCCTAGCCATCTGATGCTTTGCTATTTACTATTAAATTCCCATGGTAAGCAGCACAGTGGATTCTGCTTTCATAAGTACAGCAGCATGATGGCTATGCTGTGCCTCCCTGGTCAGAGGCATTATCTTTCTGAATTCCAGTTGCTGGCAACCACAGCAGGGGAGAGTGTGCTTGTGGTTGGGTTCTGCCAGCGGATTTCCCGTAGGCATCTGGTTGGCCACTGTGAGAACAGGATGCTAGACTAGATGGGCCAATAGTTTGACCCAGCAGGCTCTTTTTGTGCTGTCTAGACTACAACACCCTGGTGTAGTTCAAAACATCTGAAAGCACCAGGCTGAAGAAGGCTGCCTCTATGATATTCTTGTTCCCCACAACAAAATAATAATCCCTAATCTTCTTGAAGTCATGCAGTAGCTGTCAGGCTCAATGTTCTTACTGACTTCCATGCATCTTTTCTGCACCATTTTTAAAACCAGGTGTGTTTTTCATGTGCAAAAAGTGTGACTTGCGCTATATAAGGTGTACACACAGTGTGGAAGCAACCTGTTGCAAGAAGCAACAGGTTCTGCAAACACCCCTGATTTTTTTCTTTGATCTAACCTTAACATTCATGAAGATCCCTTTGTAATTAGTAGTATCTCAGGATGAGATGGTGTATCATCAAAAAGCCATGCACCAGAAAGCACCTGCTCTCAGTAAATGAAACACAAGAGCCCACTCTACCATCAGCAAGCACACAAAGGGCTGTGCAGTGTTGCCAAACCATAGTAGTGAACTTTTTACTTCATTTCACCAGTCTAGACTGGCATTGTAATATTCAATGTTCATCTTGTAACAAATATAAAACATGTAGTATTTTAAGCATTCCTATAACATTTTTTTGGTGGACAACTTGTCAAAGCAGTTTATGAAACTAATAATTTCAATAAAGATTTATAAAGTACAAACAAGTTGCAAGCTAGTGGAATTTGTGCAACCTGATCATCGATACATTGACTAATAATTCCTCTTGATTCCAATGGACACAACTTCTAAACTCAGGCTGTTTACAATTTCAGTAATTCAAATACTTCCTGGCACTGACCAGATACATTAAGATTAAAGGGAGTTTTCCAAAAGATGACTTATTTGAATTTTCCAAGAGCCAGTGTGGTGTAGTGGTTAAGAGCGGTAGACTTGTAATCTGGGGAACCGGGTTCACGTCTCCGCTCCTCCACATGCAGCTGCTGGGTGACCTTGGGCTAGTCACACTTCTCTGAAGTCTCTCAGCCTCCCTCACCTCACAGAGTGTTTGTTGTGGGAGAGGAAGGGAAAGGAGAATGTTAGCCACTTTGAGACTCCTTCGGGTAGTGATAAAGTGGGATATCAAATCCAAACCCTTGTAATACTGTGGATACATCTGAGCTGCAGCAGTTGTGGCTTGAAGAAGCTCTACCACTGACTCCTTAAAATAATAATTGCTCCAAACCTGGGTCATCATTCCGAACTGCAAGAAGCCTTATCTCCTTGTCAGACTTGCCTGTACCAGAAGCTGACCACAGCCTGTCTTCAGCCATGGCATTGTCACTGCCTCAAATCATTTGATTTCTCCCTTCCCTGCCTGCACTAGAACCAGACCCCCAGCCAGTCTAGGACCCAGTAGTCTGTCACTGAGCTTGGTTGAAGCCAAGCACTGGACACTGCCTGTAAATCCAGTCCTGCTAGATTCAAGTAATTTCTGAATTTGGCAAACATATGACCCAGGTGGCGCTGTGGTTAAACCACTGAGCCTAGGGCTTGCTGATCAGAAGGTTGGCGGTTCGAATCCCTGTGACGGGGTGAGCTCCCGTTGCTTGGTCCCAGCTCCTGCCAACCTAGCAGTTCGAAAGCACATCAAAATGCAAGTAGATAAATAGGAACCGCTACAGCGGGAAGGTAAACGGCGTTTCCATGTGCTGCTCTGGTTTGCCAGAAGCGGCTTTGTCATGCTGGCCACATGACCTGGAAGCTATACGCCGGCTCCCTCGGCCAATAATGCGAGATGAGTGCGCAACCCCAGAGTCGGTCACGACTGGACCTAATGGTAAGGGGTCCCTTTACCTTTACCTTTACGAAGTAGAATGAATAACAGGAATGGGAAAGTCCAACTCTGCACAAGCTTCTTGTAATTTTTGCTCAAGCGAGGTGATGGGTAGTGTGAGACATTGGATCGAGCTAATTAAGGGATTATAAGGTTCTCAGTGGCCACTACTTAAGACAGCTCCAATGTTGGAGATAATTTGCTTATGAGTACCAGTTTCAGGGGACCACAAGTGGGAAGAGTGCTGCTTAACACTCATGCCCTGCTTGTGAGTTCCCCATAGACATAAGGTTGGAACCTGTCAGAACTGAATGCTGAGCTAAAACAGGTGTTTGACCTGACCCAGTCGGACTCTTCTAATGTTCTTAATAAAGGCGTAAGAATTCTACTACTCATAAGTGATAAAGGAGTCAAAAGGCTTCAGCCGTGAAGTCCTCTCCAGGATCAGTCAGAAAATACTTCTGATGGTTGTGATTATACCTTGAGGGTCTGGGCTTCCCACAGAGACTTCTCTAGGACTATAAGAGTGGCCTTAAAGGAGTACAGTAGACACTCGGGTTGCAAAGGTGATCCGTGCAGGAGGCACATTTGCAACCCACAGTGTTCGCAACCTCCGTCTGCACACACGCGGGTCACAATTCAGTGCTTCTGCGCATGCACAAAGCACGATTTAGTGCTTCAGCACAGGCGTGTGTGCCGAAACCCGGAAGTTCCAGTACTTCTGAGTTCGGCACAGAGCGCAACCCAAAAAGACGCAACCCGAAGCAGCTGTAACCCAAAGTATGACTGTATATGTAGAACATACATTTGGTGTGGCTTAAAGAGGATACCATAGCCATATCAGGCAGCAAGAATCAGCGACAGCTCTATAAACACCCTTGGGGAAAGGAGTAGAAAAGGCAGAAGAAGGTACCCAGCTCTTTCGTGAATTTCTGACTGGTTACTAAGGTATTGCTTGTAGTAGCAGAGTTTTCAGTAATGAATAGAATGAGCTGTGTGCAAAAAAGGGTCTAACAAGCTTTTAAAACCTTCACAGCTTGTCAATAGTCATGTTTAATTTAATGAGCATTTGCTGTTCTCTTCCTTAAAATATAAGGCCCATTAAAAGAAAAAGAAAACAGTCCCACTTCTAAACTTGCCCTATCTAAAATAAAAGCACCAACTTAGCAATACACCTCTCCGTGTTGATCTTTTGTTCCTATGTGGGTGTGCTCAGAAGGCAGACTAGGAACAGCTTTTAAAACATTGACTTGGAGGATTTGTGGTGGGGAATATCCCTCTTATGCTGGGCTTTTAAAGAGGTGGTGGTGGAAACATCCAAATAAGAAAACTCCGTTTATCTTTATCGCATTAAAACATCAAGAAAACACGCAGTCCTGTTAAGGAGCTCATTAGCAAAAGCCCTGACGCACCGGCATTCTCCTACACAAAACCTCTTTCAGGGACGTCAGAAACAGAATACTTGCAGCATTTGTCACCTCTCAGGGCTGAGTTTCCAGCACGCTTCTTGTTATACACAATTAGCTCCATGCCAAGATTTGGTACTTTTCATAATAAATCCCTTGACCGCATTTGCTACAGGCTTGGCAGACTTGGAAAAGACTCTATTCATTAAAGAAGAAAGCACACACACACACACACTTACCAGACATTGCAGCTCATTTGCAGAACTCCAACACACACTACACATTTGAACGGCCATCACTTCTTCCCCTTCCTGCTTGCTTAAAGAAGCCCTACCATATGAATGTGATTAAGGATATAAGAAAGCTCCAATCAACTTTTCTGATTCTCCATCTTTTGCCTCCCCCTTTTCACCTCTCACCTCCCTCAGCACCGCTCCCCTCTCCTCTCTATATGTGAGGTAAGGACTGGCTTATGCATGCATTTAAACAGTAACCATCTGTTACTTGCAGGAAAGCTCCTATCTCCTTCTCAGGTTTCTCAGTTTTTTGGAAGTCCCATCGTGACCTGACAGAAAGCAAGCCCAAGGCTGAGAAAGTCCTGCCTGAGATGTACACAAAAGAACATTGCAAGTTATCACAGCAGCAGGAGCTCCTGTTGGCGACACTGCCGTGCATTCACAAATGAAGCAA
Source organism: Zootoca vivipara (assembly GCF_965207765.1). Classification (NCBI taxonomy): domain Eukaryota; kingdom Metazoa; phylum Chordata; class Lepidosauria; order Squamata; family Lacertidae; genus Zootoca; species Zootoca vivipara. The sequence continues at coordinate 57,105,886 of NC_142583.1, forward strand.
AACAGAAAAACCTCACATTTTTTCCAGCTGCTGCTCTCTAGCATTCCAACAGCTGCAACCACAAAAGCGGGTTGTGAAGACGGCATGTAAAATTGGCCTTGCCTGTTATTAGGGTGGCAATAAAATATTCCTTCTTAAATTCTTCTGCCATCGCTGAAAGTATTGTGATGCACTTAGGAAAGCACAAAAAAAGTTTCATTCCCACAAAGGTTGGGGCTGCATTTAATTTGTGAGTACTGTATATTGTCAGACCTGGTCAGGCACTGATTAACGAAGCTGGTATGAGGAGGAAGCAAGTTCTTTGTTCTTGGCAATCTCAATCCTTCAAGACAAAAAATAACATCTGAACTAGCAAAGTACCCATTTCTATCCATGCCTGGAATCTCCTTGAACACATACCGGTACATGTATTTTCACCAGTCCAGGAACAGCAAGTTGGTTCCTGAAGACCCTATGTTAGGGTTGCCATACATCCAGAATTTCCAGGAATACAGCAGTTGGAAGCAGTGTCCAAGCGGAAATCACTGAAATGTCCGGGAAAATCTGGGTGTATGACAACCCATGTCAAAAGTCTAGATTTTGTCAAAAACTATTTTTCTTTTCTTGAGATTTTGCAAAAAAGAAAGAAGAAAAAAGCTCAAAAACATTGGGCAAAACTAAACAAAGCTCAAAAACTTTGCCCAAAAATCTTTTGTGTCTGGATTTTCACTTTTTGAAATATGGCAGCCCTACCCTATGTATAAAATCCTACTACATTCTTCAGTTCAAATTTTCTCATCAAATTTGCAGATGGCACCAAACAGAAAGGTACAGTAGTTATTGCAGCAGAAGACAGAGCCGGTAAGAGCTATAATGGCAAGGGGCATCGCTTAGTTGTAGAGCCTCAATTTCTGGCATCTCCAATTAGGGTTGGGAGAAATCCCGAAGAGCCCCTGCCAGTCAGTGCAGACAGTACTAAGCTAGATGGACTGTGGTCTAATTCAGTATAAGGCAGTTTCCTATGTTCCTATGGCAGTAGGTGAATCATTCTACCAAAAAGAAAAATTGTGCCATTTCAAGTTTCAGCTATTTTTCCCATCTAATCTCTCTCTTTCAACTATCCCCCCAAATATGCAAAATTAAGACAGGTATGAAGATGTTACAAATATTTTACAAATCCATCACGTTGCCTGTAATTTGTACATTCCAAGTTCAGGAAATCCAACTTAAGTGCCATTTAAGCCTTTTGCTTCAAATACTAGTGATATAATTGTGGAAGGAAGCATATAGAGAAATAGGTGGTGAGTTTACAAAGACGTCAGGAAACAGCAGTGAGAGATGATGGGTCACTGATCTTTCTGCAAAAAGCTATTTAAATCTGGCATAAACTCATGGCAACTTTGTATTCCTGATATGTTCTCTTTTGAAAGCAAAACAGTGGTACATTCTGGAGTGCTTGTATGAGGCAGAACAGCTGGGCAATATGCATTCTCCTAAACAATCTAGACGTATTTTGTGCCATAGAAGCCCTTCATCTTCTTGTGCTCTGACAGAGTTCCTCTTGCTAGCTGATGCAGTGTTTATCTTATGCTTCATACAATTTGCCTGCGCACTAGAAGGAGCTTAGCTGAGACCATGGAAAAGACATTTTGCTTGCAGAACCTTCATAACTGAGCAAAGCCTTTGCGGTCTTCTGCTTTTCAGCCAGCCTTGATCATTAATATGCCTCTGTGTTTGTTACCAAAATGTAATAGGGAATACAATTGTAACACACATAGAGAAGGGTTTGTATTCAAAGCATTTGTAACAGTTGCTGCACCATGCCTAAGAAAGATTTGTTACATGCTTGCTCATCAGAATAAATAATAAATCACTTGTTGGACCAGGGCCGGCCCTACGCCCAGGCTGGGGCGTCGCGCAACTGCGCCAGCTGCTCCGCCGCACAGCAGCGCCGTCGGCAGCAGCGCTGCGCGCTAAGCCCGCCCACCCGTCACGCAGCAGCGCCATCAGCAGCTGCGCCACCTGCCCAGCCACCCGCCCGTCACGCTGGAAAACGGGGCGCCGGGGGGCGCTGGAGGGATCCGTCGCACCACGGCGCCAGGGTGCCAGAGGTGCTTAAGACGGCCCTGTGTTGGACTGCATTTTTTTGCAACAAAAATGAGACATGAATAGGCTATACTGAATGTCCTGCTGTAGCAACCAGAAACCAGTACTTTGTGATGTTTGATATCTCTTATAATAATGATGGTAATAAATTATTATTTATTTGTGACCTATAAAGTAAATAAATTGAATCAATGAATTTTTGACCTATAAATAAATGGAATAAATGAACAAGTCTTTCATACTGTCAGATTGCCGTGTATAGCACCAAGTCTCCACTGGTGCAAAGCAAAAAGCAGCCTCTTCCACATTCCTGTGTATAGTGCCAGAATAAATGGAGGCACCGTGTGTAAAAAAACAAACAAGCATCACATCCTAAATTGCACACCTGCTTGTCTGCATTGTATGGAGCACCAGACAAAGACGACTGAATTAACATTTCCACCTTATGGTATGAAAACTTGCAATTAAGAGTTTTACATGCCTTTGAAATGATCAAGTATGTCACTTGACTCCTTTGTTTAAAGATGAACATGTCTATAGAGTCATCATAAAATGTCAATGTTTTATGCATCAAATATCTGAACTTGTCTACAACTTCCAACCTTGAAGGTTGCCACAAATAGATGCCACAGCTTCCCAATTATTTCGAATAGTACGTCCTCTGTCCTCATTTTCATTCCACGTTGGTTTTAACCAAGTTAACGAAGTGTGAAAACCAAAGATAACAAGAATGCAAAGAACACATCCTGATAGCTGCTGTGGAAACATGAATACAATACATAAGCCGAACAGTTGCTGGAGCATCAAAGCATGAATACTGCCTCCATATGGTGCCCATTTGGAGCACCAAATGGGAAGCAATTATTGTTTGTTATAACAGCCACCACCCATTACCCCTAGTCAAGACTCTGAGAAACAGCCTTACATTTGTGAACACATTCTATTGCTGAAGTTTCCTGCTTCATATGTCTCTTGCAGGGGAATATGTTCTTCTCAGTATTAGAGACAAGTACAAAATTAAATAATTTAACATTGCTCATTTTCAGCCCCACTAGCTTCCAAAGAATAAGATTTTTGTGTGTGTTTGGTATTTTAGCTAGTAGAGCAACTTCAAACTCAAGGTCCTTCCATACATCATTTATCTGTACAAAAACACCACATTTATCTACCTTCTTTGTTGGAGCTTCCTGATGAAACAAATCTATCCTGCTGCTATATGACAAGGACATCACAATATCCTTTAGGATGGTACACAAGTGGTTTTGGGCGGTCCCCACAAAACCCTGTAATGCCATGTTTAAGGGATTTCCCATATCACAGCTATAGCAGCACCAGTGTTTGCAGAAAGAAGTAGGTGACACTTATTACACTCTAGGAAGCTCAAACACAGGATTTCCATGCATTCCTATCTGAGCTCTGGAGAAGCCACAGCAGTGCACCAATCGAATCCAGAAATTCAACTGTTATACCAGTTACTAGTACTTGCAGATTTTGCCCAACACACCATCAGGAAGAGATTGGGAAAGAAATCAGTACTTCCTTTCCCCTCTTCAATATGAAGGCAGAGTGGAGGTAAAGGTAAAGGGCCCCCTGACCATCAGGTCCAGTCGTGTCCGACTCTGGGGTTGTGGCGCTCATCTCGCTCTATAGGCTGAGGAAGCCAGTGTTTGTCCGCAGACAGCTTCTGGGTCATGTGGCCAGCATGACAAAGCTGCTTCTGGTGAACCAGAGCAGCACACGGAAACACCATTTACCTTCCTGCCAGAGCGGTCCCTATTTATCTACTTGCACTTTGATGTGCTTTTGAACTGCTAGGTGGGCAGGAGCTGGGACCGAGCAATGGGAGCTCACCCCGTTGCAGGGATTCGAACCGCCAACTTTCTGATCAGCAAGCCCTAGACTGTGGTTTAACCCACAGCGCCACCTGGGTAGGGCTTGCCATATACAGTAAGTGCAAGGTTTTGCCATTGGGAGATTTTCTGCCCCACTTTAGCCAAACAATCCAAAGAAATGCATGCAGTTCTCTGACAAAGCAGGTGATTGAATTATTATTTTACTGAGCTGCAGATCACTATGCTGCCTGGAAAACTACTTATAACAGTAGTTTGGCAAAACTGTTGGGCACAAGCCTGAAACAACTGTTTAGATCCTGGTCTACATCATCATCTGTCAACTTATCCGCAGAAAACAAAATTAATTGTTATTCTACGAAGGCACTAATGAGCTTACACTCCTTTTCTCTTCATTTAAAGTGTCTCAATAGTAACACAATATTTCTTAACAGCTCTCACCACCTGTGCAAATGTTTGATGAACAGCACAAAAACTGGGTAAACCAATATTTTAAATTAACCTGAGTGTGGGAAATGCCACAAGCGACTGTGTAACAAATTTCTATCCACTTTGTTATGTTGAGCTACAGTCATTTACTTATCTCAAGAGATTATGTCTCAAGGAAACAACAGCAAACTACCAATTCCAATAGTTTGTAATGGTCTTTGCAAGAAATGTGTTAGTATATGTGTGCTAAGCTAAGAAATGTCCAAAAAAGAATGCACAGAATGTAAACAGGGTATTCCCTGAACGACACTTAACTTCTAAAACTTGATTCCAAGACTTGTTGAATTCACACATATGTATTATGGGTTAGATCCTGAGATATGTTAATGGAAGAAATCTGGCAGTGGTGCTGTTCTGCAAACTGTTGCACAAGAGCTAGCTGCAGCCTTCACAGAAGACAGACTTAGAACAAGCATGCAATTTGACATTTTGCGTGAAACTTTGTGCCATCATACATGTTAGGTTGCTGTGCAAGAGATGGCAAAATCCCTTGTGCTAGTATTTTAGTTATCTTTTATCATTCAAGAACGAACCTTTAAAGCCATGGATTTTTTCCACCTTTAGCGGGAGGGGAGGGGAAGCAAATGGGAAACTAGATAGCTCACTTTGACATAGGTTGCTGGAGATTTTAAACAGGCTATTGAAAGAACAGATGCTTTATGAAGAGAGGACTGGAATATATGGGAGGCTGGTCATGAGTTAGAATGCACATGAACTTCCCCCCCTTAAAGTGGACCTCCTTGGCCAAGAGACAAGCTAATATTGTCCATTCCCTTTTTTCTCTGTCACACACACACACACACACACACACACACACACACACACACGCTACAATCCAGAATGTGCTACAAGAAGAGGAAGGGATCAACAAGATGCATCACATCAAAATGATGGAAGAACATACAATATAGCTCCTGATGATATTATAACCTTAGGTCCTCATCTTAAGGATGTTCACAAAAGTTAAGCTTCCCATCACCTCCACCCCACAAAAGCCTCTCTGAGGTATTAAGAGGTCTTACTGAATGTGGATATGGTGGAAAGGGAGAATCTCCCCAAAGCTGCTCCTGAGGATTATGGGGAACTCAGGGGGAACTCAAATCAGGGTTTCTCAATTCTTAGGAATGGCTTTTCGGGAAGTACAAGGGGCTGTGCACTGGGTTGGAGGGCGGCAGGAAATTCCTGCTATTTCTGTTCATGGTTCTCAGGGAATTTAGTGTTCTAACTTCTCCTATTTTGAAGAATGAGAGAAGAAGAGATATTCATACTGGGGTGACATGGCTAAACCAGTCCCCTGAGGCTGCAACTGCTTAGAGAAATGGGAACGCCAACAGTTAGAGCCTTCAGGTTCCACCACCTGGAACAAATTATTACCCCATTTGCCTACTGGGTGGGCTGGATCTTTCCTCTGAATTCCTTACCAGCAGTTTTAAACAATGACAGGTAAAATCAAAGACTTAGCAACGCTGAAACAGAAATAGTTAAGGGGGCTTTTGTTATTAAGCACGCTCTGTAAAAAGTCCTCAATGAAGTACAGCATTGTTGCAGTTTGCTTTCAGAACCTCACTGCACAGAATTAAAAAGGAAAAGGAAAACCCAGCTGTTAAAACTTCATGCATTGTGAAAGATTCTGCAGAAACAACATCATGGTAACTCAATAAAGCAAGTTGGTCTTTATCCTGCCATGCCAATTATATGCCCCACCAGGCAATTTCTGATAAAAAGGAACATCTTGGAATAATTACAGAGACAGCATTAGGATAATTAAGGAAATTACTTAAACTCAATAGAGCTCAAAACATCTGAGAAGATAAGGATCTATCATTAAACCTCTGAGAGCACAGCAAATTACAAGAAAAGTGTTACAATACAAAAAAGGTTATATTTCATTTGATGCCTCTTCTGCACAGCACAATCAATGAGAATGCTTGCAGGAAAAAAGACTAAATCCTTCGCAATACTTCTGAGAGAAGCCAAATTTAAGGGGCAGAGCACAACTTTAGATACTGAATCTACAGTATAGTGCTATTTATTTTTATAGAGTGATTCATCAGTAAAAGCGGTTGATAACTGTGTGTGGTGAAATAATCATTTCCTACAATAAATATCTAAAGACAAGGAAATATGTTACTGTAATTAAGAGTAGTAAAATAATAATAATAATTCTCAGGTACTGAGAAAATTGAGTAGCCGAAACATGGATTTTAAAAATCACACATTCAGATGCAAAGTTTCCATGAGAAACAAGAAGGTTGATGCAAATCAGTGGTGCAATTAATCCAAACAAGATGGAAGTGCTATTGTTCTGGAGTTCTGACCACCTGAGAGAATGTACAAGCTGTTCTGTATGAGTTTGTGCTGTGTCTGAGGGAGCAAGGATTCACCTAGGAGTACCTCTTGGCCCAGCGCTCTCCATGGATGCACAGGTGGTGGCAATGAAGCCATTTCCCATTCCGGGGGAGATGTCATTGCGGGCTGGGAGCACGCCCGCCCCTGTGCCATTGGATGGTCCTCGGGCCACGTCACCCTTTGGCCGTCCAATTTGGATGGTCCAGGGGCATGCCGCGGGCTATTAAAACTGCCCATGGCTGAGGACTCGCCCCTGTTTTTCTCCCGGCTCAGCCAGTTCTCCCTCCTTCCCTCCCTCCCTTAGGTTAGGCTCTTTTATTTCTTGACCTTACTATGGACCTCGGTTGGTCGCCTTGGTTGTCCAAGGGGCCTGGTAGGAATCCTTGCACTTGGCAAATTGGCTTGTTTGGTTTCTTCGCCTACCTCATAGCAAATTGTCACAACTTTGTAAGGTTTGGCGGTTTGGCATTGGAGCATTAGGTTGAAGGGGAGGGGAGGTAGTGGCCATCACCTACCCCTACTAATTCAAGGGTATTCCATTAAAGGAATCTGGGGTGTGATCTCCGCCCGAAGCCCCAGATGGGGGGCTAGAGCCATAGCACGACCCTTAGCGGTGACCCCAGGGGAGTCTCTAGTTGATGTGCATCAGCAGGGCTCCCCCTACTGGTGGTTAATCCTTTCGAAGACTCCTGCAGACAGGAAGGAGTCAGATATAGTTGTGTGGTTTCCAATGCCTAAGCCAATACCACTCACATTCTGTAACCAATAAAGTGGTGGCCTTTTTTGCCCATTAACCAAAAATACTGTTTCATGTGTCTTTATTCTACTTCCCAGGAGGGTTTGAGAGCTTGCCACGCAAATAGGAATGCCATAACCAGTGTCAGATGGTCTTTCCAAAAGACATGGTATCCATTATCTATGTTCTAGTCATTTCCAGGCCGAGCTACTACAATGCTCTCTAAATGGACTTTAAAAATAACCCCCAAACTTCCAACTGGGACCAAGAGATCCGAGCACATCCCTCTAATCTTGTGTCATCTGCACTAATTGCCTATTTCTTTCTTTAAAAGTACTGATACTAACCTTTAAAACACTAAACAGCTTAGGACTAAATTGTCTCAGGCGCTACTTGTTCTCACATAAGTCTGCCTGATCCTTAAGAGCATAATCAGAAACCTTACTCTCTGTCCCATCATTATGAGAGAGCAGGTGTGTGTACAAGAGACAAGGCCTTTTTGGTGGTGGTGCCAAGATCGTGTATATACTCACTGTTGAGATCTGCCAGGCTCCCTCTCTATTTCTCATCAGATTTTGAAGACCTTTTTATTCCAGTACAGTCATACCTCGGTTTAAGTACGCTTCGGTTTGAGTACTTTCAGTTTAAGTACTCCGCGAACCCGTCTTGAACGGATTAATCCATTTTCCATTACTTTCAATGGGAAAGTTTGCTCAGGTTAAGTACGCTTCAGTTTAAGTACTCCGCAGACTGTCTGGAACAGATTAATCCACCTTCCATTACTTTCAATGGGAAAGTTCGCTTCAGGTTAAGTACGCTTCAGGTTAAGTACAGACTTCTGGAACCAATTGTGTACTTAAACCAATTTTGATACTTCATACAGTTTTATATTTTGATTTTATATTTGACTACATCTTTTTTCTTAAGCCTTTTTTCTTTTTTTAACTAATAATAAATTTAGAAATACCACTATTAACAACCATAAGAGAATAGCAGGATAAATATGTCATACATGCAACAAATATAGTAGGAATTAAATTGTTGAAAAACACTCCAGTTCTTATATTTATGCCATAAAACAAATAGGGGGGAAATGTTGTAAGCTCAACTTCAAGCAGCAGTTATGACTTCAACTCAGAATGGGAGCAGCCAGCCAGTTTTGCAACCAGTAATACAAGCAGCAGAGGTGCTAGATTTGAGTCTCAACACTGAGCCTGAGAAACAAAAGAGACACCCCCATGAGAGGTAACACATCCCAAGTCCTTAGGATAGTTGATATTCCTCAGGAGAGGGCAGAGCCTAAGAGAGATAGCTAGCAGTAGAAGGGATGTAAGGACATAAAACCATTTGAACAAGTCATCTGCTCTCTGTGAACTGTCCAAGGTACTTAAGGACCTATCTCTGACTGTCCTTGCCATCTGCCTCAATTTAAGCACATAGTCCATAACATCTTTTGCCAGAGCTGCTGCCTCCCAGTCCCAACCCTTTCATGGGCTCAACCTCACTAGACTATTAGGGGATGTAGATCTTTGTCATTAGTGTTTTGGAGTTCATTTGAAATAGGACACAAATGCACAAAATCATGTCCGGTTCTCACCTTACTCTGTGTACTTGCCCTGCGTTGTGACATCTTTGTGTTGTACATTTTCCACACACATACAGCTGGTGGCCGCTCCTGGTTGTTTGCACAGTAGCATTCAATACCCCATAGATTCCAATGGCCACAAAAGCATTATTTTATACTGCAAGGCACATGTACTATGGCTTTGGTTTTTTTGTTTGTTAACACAATCATTTCTGTGCCTGACTCCACATGCATTTCTGAGAGCTAAAAACATAGGCATATCAGATTATTGGTTGTGCTATCCATGTGTTAAGATCTGGCAAAGAAAATTCACTTCATCGTTTGTTATATAAAAAAGCATTCCATAACTCATGCATTGTTTTTCACCAAATGAGAGAGAGATTGATGAACGCCACCATTGCCTCTAGATATTATTAACAGTGCATTCACCAAGGAGGACCTGCATTGGCCATAACAGAAATATTGTGCAAACATACCGTAATCAATTAGCCCTGGATACTATTGTACCTAATTCAGATTGCATGTCTGCTTCCAGGCAAAAAGCAAAGAGTAAATATAGATAAGAGATAAAATTATAAAAGCAGAGTTACCTTTCCATAACAAAAAACCCTTCTCAGAGGTCCTAAAGCTCTTGTCAGCTAAGACAAGTGCCCTTGCATTTAGAAGGGTGTGCTAAGTTCAAACATACTAGAGTGGTCACAATTAAAATATAATTCATCCACAATAACAATGGACTGATTAGTAAGCTAATATTGCCTGCCCTTAAACCAGTCCACATCTAAGTATTGGTTGCTACCAGAACAGGGGAAAAATGTGTGTTCTAAGGCCATTCCACTAAACCAATAACATTATATTCTTAAAGCTCAAATGCGGCTTCAAATTCATGAACTATGAAGTCAAAGAACCATACATACTCCTGGTTTTTGCTGTTGTTGTTTTCTAACTGGTGAAAATTCAAGTTTTAAACACAAAGCTCTATTGCCATCATGTCCACTTTGGTTCTGACAATTACGGTTGAAACAAAAGGAGGGAAAGGCTAACAGCTTTCAATTCTAGCTAAGCGAAGGTTGTCTTTGCTGATACTTTGTGAGTTGCTATGAGATGCTATGTTGTGTATTTTAAAGACTGTTATTTTAAGTATTCTTTTATCTTGTGTCACTTTGTTGTAAGTGACTGTGTGGCTTCTGCAAAGGGTGGTATATAAATAATCTAAACTAACAAACAAGTATTATTCAAGCATTATGCTTTTGGTTTGCACAGCTTACACATTGGAAATTCTCCATCATATAGTACTAAACTAAAACTTAGCTCCATCATCGGTCATTTGCTATGAAAAATTGCATTCTAATCCCATTAAATCTTTCTGTTTTACAGCAACATTCTCCTATAGGGAAAGGGTATCTAAACAAAAATATATTCTTAGTTTATTCTGCTTGAACTGGCTTTTCATCCATTGTGCCAAGTCCACATTGCACCTATTAAGACAAATACTTGGCTTCCAAAGAAAGCACCCTCTTAAATCATTTCCAGATCCCTTTCAGTATACCTGGAACAATACAACAACATATTGCAGGGCTAAAATATTTTCAAATGCTTGTCAAACATCTGTCTAGAAATCTGCCATAAAAATGTCAGCATCTCTTAAGATGCAAAAAGAGAGATCAACTGTAGCAGAACATTAAATAGTTAGGGGAAAACTGCAACTAATTAGAAAAAAAAATGTAAGTACTTTGAGACAGAACTAGTTTATTCTGCATTGTTCGGTCCCAGCTCCTGCCAATCTAGCAGTTCGAAAGCATGTCAAAGTGCAAGTAGATAAATAGGTACCGCTACAGCGGGAAGGTAAACAGCGTTTCCGTGTGCTGCTCTGGTTCACCAGAAGTAGCTTTGTCATGCTGGCCACATGACCTGGAAGCTGTACGCAGGCTCCCTCGGCCAATAATGCGAGATGAGCGCTGCAACCCCAGAGTCGGTCACTTTACCAGGGGGCCCTTTACCTTTACCACTGTTTCAAACAAAGATAAAAAAGAGCATTTACACCATTCCTGAGCAGCCTGGTCATTGAAGCTAACTGATTTTTATTTTTTTAAAAGCATGCCTAAAACAAATATCCTCAAGGGTACACCAGCATGTCAATACTTTACTATGAAAATGAGTTGTTGTTGCATTCACAATTTTTTATGCAGCTGATAGTTTCTGATAGCCAGTACAGTCATACCTCGGTTTAAGTACGCCTCAGTTTGAGTACTTCGTGGACCTGTCCAGAACGGATTAATCCACTTTCCATTACTTTCAATGGGAAAGTTCGCTTCAGGTTAAGTACGCTTCAGGTTAAGTACGGACTTCCGGAACCAATTACACTCATACCTTGGGTTAAGTACGCTTCAGGTTGAGTACTCCATGGACCGTCTGGAACGGATTAATCCACTTTCCATTACTTTCAATGGGAAAGTTCGCTTCAGGTTAAGTATGCTTCAGGTTAAGTACAGACTTCCAGACATAGCTGCCAAGTTCTCCCTTTTTTTAAGGGAAATTCCCTTATGTTGAATAGGCTTCCTCACGAGAAAAGGGAAAACTTGGCAGCTATGCTGCCAGAACCAATTGTGTTTGTAAACCGAGGTACCACTGTATTGGGACTCATTCATACATTCAGGTATACATTGTAGCCAATGATGGGGCTCAGTTGATGGTGAGGCTTCTATCATCAGAATGGGAAGGGAAGCAATTTTTAGCAATTCCATGTTTCCTAAAGCCTGTAAGTCTGCTCTAAAGGGACCCCCAAGCTCTGGAGCAGTATTAGACTGAGGAAGTTTCAAGGAAAGAGGCAACCGCCAAAAATTGCTTCATTTCCCATTCCACTCATGGAAGCCTCAGTATCAGCTGAGCCGCACCATTGTTTACATCCATCTATTTATTTTATCTAAGATGAAGATGTAGAACAGGAGTAAGCAGACTCCATACCTGAGGGAGCTAATTGTTCATTTTAGTAGGACTCTACAGTGTTCATCATGCTGCAGCAAGGTGAAAAATAGTGTCCAACAGGTAAATAGCATGTCCAACAGGTAGATCGTGATTTACCGGTGGATCAGTGTCTCCCCCCGAAAGAAGCTAAAAAACTTTGGCTCCCCCCAAAAAACTCAACACCTTTGTCCTGCACCCCTAAAATGACCTGAACCACCAAAAACAGAGCTTTCCTTCCCCCAAAAAAGCTCAACTTTGACCTGAACCCCCCAAAAGGAGGTAGATCACTGCCAGTTTTTAACTCTGTGAGTAGATCACAGTCTCTTGGAAGTTGGCCACCCCTGCACTACACTATATATTAGAACTATGAGAACAAACTTGGTGAGCTTAGGACTCATATTCACCACTTTCCCTCCTATGGCATAGCCGCAACCTTTCCTGCCCATTTTACATTAGCTACAATTTGTTGTGCTGCTTGATCCTGGGCAAGCTGGGCAATCTTAACTATGGCTTGTAGAAACAACAGCATCATATGATAATGAGAAGTGTGCTTGTTTCAACAACCATTGTTAGTTATATCAACAGTTTATAGTGCAACTGGACCAAATGTTGTTGGGACTTCAACCTGCATTATCCCTGAGCACGGGATATCCAGGCTGGGGCTGATAAGAGTCAAGCCAGGAGGGCCGCAGTTTTAGAGTTTAGATGAAATGCTAAACTATGGTCAATGTAAAATGGAAGTGAAATCTTCCAACTGCAACCTTCTTCTCTGGGCCACTCTTTCAGAAGGAACTGTTTAAATCCAAGGATTATTGTGCCTCATCCTCAAAATTTGAAACCATGGTTTAGCAATATATATGAACCAGTTAATATACTTATAATGAAGGGAAAGGATGCTTATGAGCAATTGTCCAGCTATGGATTCATCGCCTTTATCATTAACTTAGCTCACAGACTTTCCACATAAAATTCTACTCATGATTCCCTCTGCAAAACAAAAACTCAGAAGTCTATTGTTTTGTGGGGTAAATTTTTATGTGGTAGCTATTGTTAGCCAACTGGAAAGCATAAACCCTTGCTGATCTGTTACAAATCAACCAGAGGTTTACTAGTAGATATTACCCCAGTCTAGAGCATTTTCATAGATGGCACTAACAGTATGCAGACTGGCTAAACAATAGGGAATGTTTTATATGCATCAAGGTTAATAATTATCAAGTTAGTCTGACTGCCATTAAAATGCATCCTGCCTGTTTCTCATACTGTTTTAGAAATGGTGCCCAATAGACCACAGGCATCAGCCTGCCAATTTATTTTCATGTAAAGATGAAAGGAAAGATAATTTAGTACATTATTTACCAATTGAAGGGTCACACTTCACTTCATGTAGCCATGCTTACACACATCCTCCAAAAACACCACAAGATCTAAAAATATTGTGCAATAGTTATCAAATTACACACTGCTTTGCAAATTGACTCATTTTTCTACATTCTACAGGAGCCAGGGTTATGTTTAATGTAATTAGAATTAAAAATAAATGTATCCTTTGTATTCTAGAGCAGCAACTTTACTTAGCAGTGCCAGTGAATGTTAAGCAAATATCAAAGAATGACCATTGTTCAAAATCATGCAAGTATAATATAAAAAATAGTAGTCTGAGACCCTATGGTGCTGCTGATGGATTCCCTACACAAACACCAGTTTCTCTGTTGTTTAAATACCTACAGCAGGGGGTTGCAGCAACTCAGAAGCAGTAACCTAGCAGTAACCGTCTCTCTTTCTAGAGATGTAAACCAAAACAGGCCAGTAGATTTGAAGAAATGCCTCAACCGACACAAAAAACTACAATATAATCCATGGATCAGGGTAGTTAATGCCATGATGGCACAAGATGTTAAGCTGGAGCATGTGGCATTTTTTTTTAGCTGCCTGTCATAAACCCAGAACAATGGTGAAGCCAAGGAAGTGAGGACTTGTGAAGTGGCTCAGATAAGGTACCCCTGGGAGTCTTATGGAATAACTTTCTAAAGGAAGAGCAGAAAGGTAAGTAAATCAATATCAGGTCCATCTATTTCTAGTATTAAAAACAACAAAAATTATTCCAATGACATTTGTTCTAGGAGGTGAAAATCTAATTATAGTATTCTATGTCCACATACAAAATGAAATGTAGCTGGGCCTGAGTTTAATTTATGAATCTTTCCTATGGTAACAAGATAACAATAGTTTTAGACCAATTCCATTAATAACTATGAATAAGCTTTTTCAGTGGTTCTGTTTTCACATCCTGTAATCATTCAACAGGAAACAGCAGGTTAAAGGTTCAACTTGTGCTTTTACAAAAATGCCTGAAATTATAAATTAATCTGACCTTAGCCTGAGGCAGAAACTTCATAACCTCTGCAACCTTCAAACAGGCTGTAGCATTTGATATTTAAATCTTGTATGTGGTCGATGAAGATGTAGTCAACATTAAACAGAACAGTCATGCCTGAAGTACCATTAAGGTAGCAATATACGAACTGTTAATACAATAATTAAAATTGTTCTATTATAGCCTTGAAATAGAGCAGCTTGAACATTTTGAAAACATCAATTGAAACAGGTTTGTTCTGCTTTCTTGCAAATTTTGATAGCTCTTTTTCACTCCTGTGCTTGTCTAGGTTTGCACATAACACTGAATCATAGCTCAATAAACCATGGCTTAGCATTTTGTGTGAACAATACTAGTAGCTTAACTAGTTCACTGCCAACAAAACACAATCTGGAGCCATGGTTGGTTCTTGGTTTACAAACCTTGGAGGTCTTGGTGTTACATGTGAAGCCAGCACCCTTCCTTAACCATGGTTTGCTTGTCTACCCAACCCCAGACCCAACCCCACTATATTACAAAGGCACAAGTCAATAGCAGCTTGAAAACAAATTAAACTTGGACAGGCAAGTCATGGTTGTTTGATCACCTGTGAGACAACTTACTGTTTGCACATCATTTGTTAAACAAACCATAGATTTTTTTAAATAAAAAAATAGCTTACCATTTTGTACAAAGCTTTGAAAAACCTTTGCAAACATTTTTGCATTTTTACAGAGTATTACCGGATGAAGAAAAGTATCCATTAACCCACACAAACACATTTTGAACTGCTAATATCCATTGCCCCAATTTACTGAAAAGGTTTTACAAAGGAACCATCATCAGTGTAGCTCAGGCATGTCAAACCTGCGGCCCTCCAGATGTTTTGGCCTACAACTCCCATGATCCCTAGCTAGCAGGACCAGTGGTTGGGAAAGATGGGAATTGTAGTCCAAAACATCTGGAGGGCCGCAGGTTTGACATGCCTGTGTAGCTGATGAATCTTCCAGAGTTTTTCACTGGCTAAGCAAAAGAGGAACTCTGAAGTATTCTTGAGTCACGACACATTCAAATGATAGTGTGAATGAAAAATGTTCCTTGTTGTACAGTGTACCTGTACAGTGGTACCTTGGTTTAAGAACTTAATTTGTTCCGGAGGTCTGTTCTTAACCTGAAACTGTTCTTAACCTGAGGTACCACTTTAGCCGCACGATTTCTGTTCCCATCCTGAAGCAAAGTTCTTAACCTGAGGTACTATTTCTGGGTTAGCGGAGTCTGTAACCTGAAGCATCTGTAACCTGAGGTACCACTGTATTACTGTACTCTTTTCACTGGGAAATATCATTACCCTTTGAGTCATTTCTCCTTCCCCAGCAAGAGCAATCAATCATATTTGGAAGATAAGGCTCATCACTTTTTGGGGCAGATTTGTTAAAATTAGAAGCTCCAGGAAAATCCTGAAAGTAGCTGGAACTATATTCCCTTTGTCATCTCGACCTTGGCTTTTATCAGTTACTTGGAGCCATCCTACTATAACTTACTCTTCCTAATTTGTGCCTCGTTATTTTAGGCAACTGGTTTCAAGATCTGGTAAAAGAAGTCCCATCCAGAAAAAGATGACTTTATTTCAGTCTTTCTGGAAAGTGGGCTGATGACAGGCAAACAACAGAAGCCAGAATTGTCCAAATGGATACAGTGCTAGGTTTGGATCCAGAATATCTGCATTTTCATCTGACTTCAGACATACCACAAAGCAAGCAACTTTGGCTTGAATTTTCCATCTATGAAAATGGGAATCTATTCCCCCCTTTTAACATAACAAGTGAAAAAAATGCATCTGGGGCATTACAATATAATTTATATATTGAAGTTATATTTCATATCAGGTGGTGGTTAGGGATATACTGTTACAGAACACTTAAGGCCACTTTACATAGGAAATGTGTTTCCAGGATATCCATTGTATGCTTCATGGTGGACTCCATAACATTTGAAATGGCTATGTGCACTTGTGATAGCTCAGTTGGTAGAGCACGATACTCTTAATCTCAGGGTTATGGGTTCAAGCCCCATCTTGGGCAAAAGATCCCTGCAATGCAGTGGGTTGGACTAGATGACCCTCATAGTCCCGTCCAACTCTATGATTCTTTTATTAATTTTCTGATATTAATCCCATGGACCCCCATGGCGCACATTCCACAGAAAGCTATGGTGGCACTGGCCTCAAACATTATGGCGATCACTGTAAGACAGGGGTAGAAGGTTGCATTCCTTTGTGGGCAGCCTGCTGGAGGGCCCCTGCCAGTAGTGGGTGGAGCCAGAGGCAAAAAGTTGGGAGGGGCAATGGATGCAACACTTCTCTTTTGTCATTGTCTCCTGCTGAGCAACAATGAGAAGAGCTCAGTGGAACGGGAGGCCAGCCAACCAGCAGAGTCTCTGAGGTATACTTGCCTGGAGGCAGAGTCAGTATCCAAAGTCAGGTCCAGTCCTAGGGTTGAGTAAACAGCAACCCAGATGGTCCAGGGATCAGGGAATTCAATGGCCAAGGGCCAAGACAAGCAGGAAGCAGGGAGGTAGGGCAGGAACTACAAGCGTTTTTTGCAGCATTTGCCTGTTGTTAGAAACTCTGCTTAAGAAGGCTGAAGCCCGCCTCTGTGTCCTTGAAGGCGGATCAACTGCAGGTGGAGTCACTCTGTTTTCTCTCCCTCCAAGCTGACTCCTGGACCATGACATCTTTGTATAGTAAGTTGCATTCCCGCCACACAGAAGTCAGATATTTCTACAAACACACAACTGCGCCACCCCAGCAAACACATCTCTTCGCCCTCCATCAAGGCAAGCACACATTTGTTGCTGTTTAGTCGTTTAGTCGTGTCTGACTCTTCGTGACCCCATGGACCATAGCACGCCAGGCACTCCTGTCTTCCACTGCCTCCCGCAGTTTGGTCAAACTCATGTTCATAGCTTCGAGAACACTGTCCAACCATCTCGTCCTCTGTCGTCCCCTTCTCCTAGTGCCCTCCATCTTTCCCAACATCAAGGTCTTTTCCAAGGATTCTTCTCTTCTCATGAGGTGGCCAAAGTATTGGAGCCTCAGCTTCACGATCTGTCCTTCCAGTGAGCACTCAGGGCTGATTTCCTTCAGAATGGATAGGTTTGATCTTCTTGCAGTCCATGGAACTCTCAAGAGTCTCCTCCAGCACCATAATTCAAAAGCATCAATTCTTCGGTGATCAGCCTTCTTTATGGTCCAGCTCTCACTTCCATACATCACTACTGGGAAAACCATAGCTTTAACTATACGGACCTTTGTAGGCAAGGTGATGTCTCTGCTTTTTAAGATGCTGTCTAGGTTTGTCATTGCTTTTCTCCCAAGAAGCAGGCGTCTTTTAATTTCGTGACTGCTGTCACCATCTGCAGTGATCAAGGAGCCCAAGAAAGTAAAATCTCTCACTGCCTCCACTTCTTCCCCTTCTATTTGTCAGGAGGTGATGGGACCAGTGGCCATGATCTTGGTTTTTTTGATGTTGAGCTTCAGACCATATTTTGCGCTCTCCTCTTTCACCCTCATTAAAAGGTTCTTTAATTCCTCCTCACTTTCTGCCATCAAGGTTGTGTCATCTGCATATCTGAGGTTGTTGATATTTCTTCCGGCAATCTTAATTCCGGCTTGGGATTCATCTAGTCCAGCCTTTCGCATGATGAATTCTGCATATAAGTTAAATAAGCAGGGAGACAATATACAACCTTGTCGTACTCCTTTCCCAATTTTGAACCAATCAGTTGTTCCATATCCAGTTCTAACTGTAGCTTCTTGTCCCACATAGAGATTTCTCAGGAGACAGATGAGGTGATCAGGCACTCCCATTTCTTTAAGAACTTGCCATAGTTTGCTGTGGTCGACACAGTCAAAGGCTTTTGCATAGTCAATGAAGCAGAAGTAGACATTTTTCTG
Organism: Zootoca vivipara; assembly: GCF_965207765.1. NCBI lineage: Eukaryota > Metazoa > Chordata > Lepidosauria > Squamata > Lacertidae > Zootoca > Zootoca vivipara. The sequence goes on from NC_142583.1 coordinate 57,124,252, forward strand.
GGACTCTCTAGCTTTCTCCATAATCCAGCGCATGTTTGCTATTTGGTCTCTGGTTCCTTTGCCCCTTCGAAATCCAGCTTGCACTTCTGGGAGTTCTCGGTCCACATACTGCCTAAGCCTGCCTTGTAGAATTTTAAGCATAACCTTGCTAGCGTGTGAAATGAGCGCAATTGTGCGGTAGTTGGAGCATTCTTTGGAGTTATTTAAGCCCCTTCATGGAGTTATTTAAGGCCCTTCATGGATCACTGCCTTGTCGTGGCGAAGGGGCTTAAATAACTTAGAGAAGTTATGTTTTGACCAAACGTGATCCACCTGGAGAAGGAATTGGCAATCCACTCCAGTATCCCTGCCAAGAAAACTCTATGGACAAAGACAACAGGCATATAAGCACACATTACAGCCAGGCAAAAGCACCTAGGGAGGGCACTGAGCAGGAACAGTGAGATGTGTGGACTGCAGAGGAGTCATGGCCTGGGGGAGAGTCCTGAGCTCTAGACAGAGAGGCTTGTTGAGCCCTATCTGGCAGGGATTCCCCACTCTTGCAGTAAGACATACTGTAGATAAAATGGAACTATATGTGTATGCAAAGGACAATAGATATAAAGACCTTAATTGGTAAGTATTGCATATGTAGAACTCGTAATAAAATCAAGGTCTACCTGACCTTTACAGTATAGGGCATCTCTTTGCATAAGCACAAACTGTCCTCAGACAGCTTCACCAGTACACATGCCACCAATTTCTTTGTTTCTGCTTAGCATATAGGTGTTCTTGTTCTACTTCATACTTCCTACAAACACACACCACAGAGAAACTAAATAAAACTGCTTACTGTGGACAGAAGCCAAGGACAGTGACACAGTGCAGTCACTTGGTCAAACGTGAAGCTGTCACTTTGGATTTGCCAGGATGTAACCGACAAAACTCAGTAGCCAATAGAGCTATTGTTCCAACATTAGAAATTCCCCCCTCTTGATTTTAGCACATGAAAGTACCGTATGTGAAACACCTGCTGCATTTATTGCAAACAAGTGAGGCCCTTGAAAGCCAGCTCCAGCAACAGCAAACTGAAAGAGAACCACCCAATTCGGCATCAGAGAACATGACGCTGAATGAGAGGACAGTTCTGGCAATGTCAGAAGACAGGTACGTTGCATGATACTGGAAACTCACATGGTGAGTCACCAGAATTGCAGCTTTGAAGCATCTTCCCGTGCAAAAAAATAATCTCAGGCTGTGGACTGACAGAAAGGGCCATAAAAGCCTTCCTATTTGGGCTGGCTCAGATTTGTAACTTCATTTCTCTACAATGACTTCTGGCTTGACTCCATGCCTTGACTCCATGGTACAACACTGTGGCCAATTCCTAACACTCCTTTGCCTCCATCTTGCCACTAAGAAGTTCTTATACTTAGTTTACAAATTCACAGTTGTTTGATAGATGTGGGGGTTTTACTTTGGGGGAGCGGATTGGACACTCTCCCTCTCTACTTTTCCCGAACATAGGAGAGCTGCAAATAACTTCTCTTTGGAAGCAAGTGTAGCAGTGGAAGATATAGGTACCATTTTGCCCTTTATATTGGGTGGGGAAAGGGCTCACCTGCACCAATTTGTGGTCCTGTCTCTTTTCTTTGCTCTTTTAGATGTGGCAGCCGTTTTGAAATATATGCCAAGTCCGCACAGCACTTTCTCAAAATTCCAGATGTTCCCACTGACCTAAGTAGGTTGGTGACCCCTGCAAGAAGACTTGACCTTACAAATATTTTGCTGCAGGAAATGATAATCATTTTGATCTGAAATCTAGTGGATGTGATTCAAAATTTACACAGACAATATTATTGTTTAACATACTAAGATCCAATGGCGGGAGGAAGGGAAATGTGGTGGCCCTAAAATGCACCTCAAAAGTCCTATAGATTTTCAGAGCTAACTAAGGCACTTGTTCCAAGTCATTAAGTAGTGGCCAGGTCACTGACCAAAAATTGTTCACTGATCAAAAGAGAGAAGCTATCCAGAAATGTGAAGTACATTTCAAACCTAAGGCTATGAACAAACACAATAGGATAATTTGGCTGAAGAATGCCATGCCAAATCAACTTTCCCCCAGTGCTCCTGCAAGTGGGAAAGGCTTACAAAGAATATCCAAGGCCATGTTTATTCCATACAGAGTTCCTCTCTCCATAAGAAAAAAAGTCCTTCAGCACTTCTCTCCCTGTACACTAATTGTGCTTTAAATGATTTAGTACATCTACTCATTCTGCCAACGTTACAGTATTCACACCAAGAAACTTCCCTAATGCAAGGCTCACTTCTCTTGATATCTTGCCCCAGCATGCCTTGGATTTGGAAATTAACTTTGCTTTTGCCTTTGACCCTCACGTCTGTCTGAACATGGCACCTCACCTGCAGATCCCTTCAACTATGACCTTTGCTAGCCTTTGGGCACACTGCTCGTCACCTTCCTTGAAAATATTCTCTTTCAGAAACTTGGATCTTCCGCTTGTTTGGACTTGCTATGCCTCCAAATCTGCTCTGGTGACTCTTGCCTGCCCTGGCTCAGTGCATGTGCATGATAGCCACCACAGTTTAACTTGACATAACGTAACTGAATTATCACGCTGCTGTTAGCTGGACACTAATCTGCAATGGCAGAAATGACCTTCCACTGCATACTTCACTGTGGAGATATCTGGCTACCCCCTCCAAGGGTCACTTCCAAAATCACATCTCTGTTATGTGTTGTTCTTAAAACATATGAAGAGAAGGAACCAGAACACAGAAGCAATTTAAAGGTAAAGGGGCCCCTGACCATCAGGTCCAGTCATGTCCGACTCTGGGGTTGCGGCGCTCATCTCGCTCTATAGGCCGAGGGAGCCGGCGTTTGTCCGCAGACAGCTTCCGGGTCATGTGGCCAGCATGACAAAGCCGCTTCTGGCGAACCAGAGCAGCGCACGGAAATGCCGTTTACCTTCCCACCGGAGTGGTTCCTCTTTATCTACTTGCACTTTGATGTGCTTTCGAACTGCTAGGTGGGCAGGAGCTGGGACCGAGGAACGGGAGCTCACCCCGTTGCAGGGATTCGAACCACCAACCTTCTGATCAGCAAGCCCTAGACTCTGTGGTTTAACCCACAGCGCCACCTGGGTCCCATGTAAATGGCAAGTCAAGCAACTAGAGATCACCGGGCCAAATCTGCCCGCCCACCCCCCTGCATGGTGTACACACTGCCCACTGGTGGCCGATCAGCAGTGTGATGAGGGAGCAGTGGTGGTGTGAATGGGTCTTGCTGGCAATCCATTTGGAGCATCAGGATTAGAGCCTGACATTCTCTTTCTCTATCGCCTAACAGTGAGAGGCTCATGTAAATCTAATGGTTAAGCAGAAGCTTAAATGCTATTACAATCTATCACACTCTCATTTGACCTTCTGGTCATTTTCTTAGCCACAGTTTAGAGAAGCAGCCCCCTGCACATGGGCTTCAGTGGTGATATGAAGTTGGGAAGTTTCCATGTTGCACAAGAGGGTGGGAAGCCAAGCCTGTTAATACTGAAGTGAATGCATGCAGTAAACCTGTGGAAACACTTCTGTTTCAGCTCTGAGCCACACTTTATAAACTTTTTCATCATGATTAAATCTGGGCAGTTTATTAGAATTAGTGCTACAATAGCATGAGAGGCAATTAGGAGGTTTCTCCAGTTCTATTTCGCCACCAAGAGATCCATTAAAACAGTTATGTGCTCACACATTTTTCCACCTATCGTAATGAACTGAGCAGAGCTTCTGGTCAGCACATCTTGGCACACTTAGTTTTAAAGGGTTGCGCTGGTAGAGCAGGGCAGCAACTAACTTTGCCAACAACATGCTTAAAACTGTGTGGTATGGAAACAAGCCTCCTTGTTGACTCCAATGAATATTGTGTGTGGTCTCAGAATGGCAGATACCACCTTCAGAAAACTGAGAAGGAACTGCTAAGAAAGTTGGGACAGTCAGTTCCACAGAACTGTAGACTGCAAATGGGGAGGGCAAACAGGTGGCCACGAGTGCCTGTATTTTATTTTCCAGAGCAGCCACTTGGGTGGTCCTCTTGAACAGCTTATACATGGGATCATATCTATCTCAGCCACACTTAGAAACAGATGTGCTCTAGTTCTCAGGTCCAAGAAATCAAAAGAGTGCCAGCCGTTTCTGCCACTGAAGGCAAGCCATAATGTTTAATTGTAGGATGGATGATGGACTATGGGGGCACACCGAAAGTTATTCAGTGATGAAGCACTGTGGACTAGCAGAGCCCTGCTAGATCAGGCCAAAAAAAAAGATGCCTATGGGAAGCTTGCAAGCAGGACCTGACTGTACCTGTAGCAGCAAACTGGACACCTTCATCTGTACCAGCTGCAACAAAACTTGTCTGCAGGATAGTCTCAAACAAAGATGAGTTCTCTCAAGTCCACACTCGCAGCCCACATTCCCAGCCCAAGAGGCAGAGTTGAGACAGGCTGCTGAAGAAACAGTATTTCCCATCGCTTAAAAACAGCATAGTTAACAGCTACAACAAATACTTGCAAGTTTTGGCAAAGTTAAAATGTCCCTAACTGTGGCCAGAACTCACTCGGTGTAGTAGCCTGCCTGACTGCAAGGGGGAGCTTGTTTCAGAACCAGGGTTTAGCTGGAGCATCTAGTGCCTACTTTATAGTGTTATCATGAGGAAGTTAAAAAACATGCGTACAGAATTTTATTTGTACACCGCCTTTCCACAGTTCAAACCATGCTCTCAAAGTGGCTTGCAACATGAAAAAAATACATAACCGCAACATAAAGGTAAAGGTAAAGGGGCCCCTGACAATCAGGTCCAGTCGTGTCCGACTCTGGGTTTGCGGTGCTCATCTCGCTCTATAGGCCGAGGGAGCCGGTGTTTCTCCGCAGACAGCTTCCGGGTCATTTGGCCAGCATGACAAAGCTGCTTCTGGCGAACCAGAGCAGCGCACAGAAACTCTGTTTACCTTCCCACCAGAGTGGTCTCTATTTATCTACTTGCACTTTGATGTGCTTTCGAACTGCTAGGTGGGCAGGAGCAGGGACCGAGCAACGGGAGCTCACCCCATTGCAGGGATTCGAACCACTGACCTTCTGATCAGCAAGCCATAGACTCTGTGGTTTAACCCACAGCGCCACCACAACATAACAAAAGTAATAATACACACAACCCAACTGAACAATTTCCACATAAATCACAACAGTATCTAAAAGAAAGTTTTTATTAAAAAAAAACCCAACAGCAAGAACACCCCCAACAAAAAACCCCAAACAACACCCTAGCCCCAAAGTAAACAACAACAACAACACCCCCAAAGTAGCAGCATATTGCAGGAAAGAACATGGATCAGCCACATACTAGCAGACCAAAGTTAATGTTGAAGAAAGCTGACCTTTTTGAAAAAGGAGAACGCCAGCACAAATCCTGAAGTTTGGCAAAATGGGGCCAGAGCAATGAGAAAGTCAGGTTACACTGGCAACAGCTGTGGATAGTTTGGAAAAGGGAGAAACAACATCCTTTAGAGATTACATCGGTTCTCAAAGCTTCAAGTTTCATACCACCTTATTAAAGAAAATGCCAAAAAGTAACAAATTAAATTCTGCTAACAGAAAAAAAGGGGGGGAAGTATGTCCGTTTGCTGGCCAAATTACTATTCAACCCAATAGTACTTAATTTCTGGGAAACATACATGACTTTTATTGTCAATTGGCTCCTGCTTTTAATGACTTCTTAAACATTAATAGGCCAATGGATTGAGAAGACTGTAGGCTTTTTTTCCAGAATGTTCTCTAGAACACTTCCAAAATTTCTGAGGAAATAATAATCATTCACACATTTAAATTAAATAGATCAACCCTTCATTTGACTCCTTCCTGAGAATTTTTGTACCGATAAACTTAATAATCAAGAAGAACAAACTGTGTTGTTATGTTGTATTCATAGCAGGTGTGTAAGATGTAAGTAAATGCATAAGAAGAACACATGATTGTGAAATGTTCAAGATATCCTGGCTTTCTTTGCACATTATTGTAGCCAATATAAATTTACATTCCTTGGCCAAAATCTTAAAAATGTCTAACATAGGATTAGGTGTCTATGTCAAATAAAATCCAGCAAATTCTCTGGTTGACCTCCTCAATTTTATATCCCCAACTTCTGGACATAAAATTCCCATTACTGGATTTTCTTCATATCTGATATACTGAACTTACAAAACAAAATTCTGCCCCAACAATATTTAATTAAGTTTTCAGTGTTTGACATCTGGTGTGGCTGGAAAAAGATACCATATAGACATTATTAAAATGTCTGTAACTTGGAGGAATCTGATCTTAAATAGACAGAGCAATCCTAAGATAACAATTTAATAATTAGAAAAAATATTGTAATTATTATTTCATTTGTGAATCGCTTCCCATGAGACATCCTGCAGCAATTTGCAATAAAATAGCATATATTTAAAACTGCATGCATTAAAAATTAAGTAACAATTATAATTTTAAAAGTGGTACAAAACAACAACTGCAAATACATAAAACCATTTCAAATGCAAGACAGATACCAACTGGGATAGAGATTTTAGAACAGGTATCCCCAAACTGCGGCCCTCCAGATGTTTTGGCCTACAACTCCCATGATCCCTAGCTAACAGGACCAGTGGTCAGGGAAGATGGGAATTGTAGTCCAAAACATCTGGAGGGCCGAAGTTTGGGGATGCCTGTTTTAGAAGCCTTGTGTTATTGGCTCCATGACACCAGCCAGGAACAGGGTGGGAATGGCAGGATCTATGAAAGGAGGAAGATTCCAATGTATGGGCGGTGGTGTTGGGAACATTCAATTAGTGATGGAGAAGAGGGTCCTGCTCAGCTGTTACCAGGTGTCTCTGTAATGGAGGAAAAGTTAGCCGGGCCAGTTCCTGCTCTGTTTCCTGAGAACTAAAATCCCAGGGTAGCCAAAAAGGCACCTGACTGAACAGTGGAGCTGGGTGAGTTGAAGGCAGAGAGAGAGAGAGAGAGAGAGTTGGAATGGTTGGACTCAGGTCTCATTGCTAAGGCTACATCACCATCTAGGCTAGGCAGTAGCTGCAGCCGCAGCCGCAGCCCCACCCCATAGGAGAGCTCTCACTTGCAAGCAGTCTCCTCACTTCATGAGAACCATGCAAATCACTGCTCCTACCCCCCTCTTTAAAGCATCACAGCTGGTTGAAAGAGGAACATTGACTTTTGCAAGCGCCAAAAAGCCAGTAAAGAAGACAGCTCTCTGATATGCAATGTGAGGGAGTCCAAAAAGATTAGATGCTGCCACACCAAAGGCCTGATCCCTACACAGCTTAAATCCAAGCTATCTGAAAGATCATATTCCCTCATATGAACCCACTCGGGTTTTGAGATCTTCAGGGGAGATCCTTCTCTCAGTCCCGCCACCCTCATAGGCATGTTTAAGTGAGGACGTGGAAGAGGACATTCTTGGGGGCTGCTTTCAGAATCTAGAACTCCTTCCCTGGTGCCGTGCTGTTTTTATTTTTATTGTAATTATTTGTCCATTTTAACAGATTTTATATATGTATATAGTTTTAATTCTATTGGTGTTTCATTGGTTTTTTTTTCTATGTTTCTAGCAATTCTTGTTTTTATCTGTAAGCCACCTTAAGTCTTGTCAGGTAAAGAGGGCGGAGTTTAATTAAAATTAATGAATAAATAGTCCATTAAAAAGAGCATGCATCCCTTTCACAGAAACTAAACATGAGATCTAAAGTTTTATTTTAGTCCAAGCAATTTATTCTCTTGCTTAGAATCTGTATATAAAAAAACAGGATCTGGAAACTGCACGGAAAAGTTCCAGTAGAGGAGACAAGAGCCATTGGCTTTGGTCAAGTAGAACAACCTCTGTTAACTAACCATTGTTTAGTCTTAGAGCTTATTTCTCCAAAACAATTTAAGTTTTAAAAGGACATGCCCTTTGATTTCTTCTCAAATTAGTCACTACTGGTCTATAGATGGGATCAGCCCAGTGTATTTCTTGAAAATTGAATGGGCGTGTATCTTTTTCTCTTTCCTCAAACGCTCCTATTTATAACCTGCAAATGCTGTCGGGAATGTAAGTACAGCCAAGCCAAAATATTTGGTACTTCCAAAAACCTAACATGTGCTCATAATTTAATAAAGTGGCCCACCTTAATTTGAAGAACATCATTTTGACACTGCTTGTCAGCCTGAATTACTTTGTCCCTTCCAATTTATTTCCAAGTCTTAAAATACAGGGGTTTGGGGCGCGCGCGAGAGAATGAAGTGTAAAAAGTTGTCTTCCCCCTACCCCTCAAGTTCTTATTCCAAAGGAATCTATGAAGGTATTTTTTTGTAAATTTCTGAACACTTACAAAAACACTCTGTCTAATAAACTGACCTTGAACAGATTCAAAATGAAGCTTTCCCAAGCTTACTGGGTGGACTTTTAGTATCTCAGTGCCAAATATTATTTTAGTTATTTCTCTTATATCCTGGTTCTTCCTCCAACGAGGTCAGAGCAGCTTACTAAGTTGGTAACTACACAATCAGGAGAATAGTAAACAGAAAGAAGTTATTAAATAAACTGGGGTGGAGCTAAGTTTTAGTCTGTGCCTTAAAGCAGAACGCAACAGAGAAAGCCGACGGGGGAGGCTAAAATGAAAGATGTCAGGTAGTCTTCAAAGAACATTTCTTTCTCATAGTCTGAAGAGTCCCACAACTAAGAGTCCCATTAACAACTATGTTAATGACTAATGGATCTAGGTTACTGCATTTCTTGTACAGTAGTACAACAGCTCTCCGTTCCATACTGCAAAAAAACAAAACACACACAACCTTTTAAAGTGTATACAAAGGTTCAAAAGCATTTTGGTTGACATGGCATGCTTTCAAACTATAATGCCATCAATCCCAGCATGCATATGCAAATCCATGAGTGTGCCTAAAATTATGGTTTGGGTCCTGGATGCTTAAACAGAGCATCTGTACAACAGCTGTTCACCACAGTGAGTCAGATGGCATAACATACAAGCATAAGTGCACTAAGACCGCCAGGATTCTCCTACGGTACATGCAATTCTCCTGCAGGTTATCAATACTAACATGGCAGCTGCCGAACTTGAGTTGGTGGCCTGCATTTTTCTAAAACTGCATTCATAAAGCAGTTATTCTCATTTTTAGAAACAAAACAACACAGAAAACTCAAGTTGGAGGTTTTTGGGGAAAGGGGCACCACAAAAATAATCATATCATTCACTACAGAATAAATACTTGTCTCTTGACTTGTGTGTAACATGTCTCTTGACTTGTGTGTAACATACAATATTGAGTCCTGAAGTTAACTTTAAAACAGGCCACCAATGCTGAGCTAACTGAAATGGAGGGAAGTAAGAGACAAGGAAAAGAAAATCCCATTTTTGTTTTCCTTAAGAAACTGCAGCCAAAAATAACAGCCATTGAAATTCATGCATCTTTCTCCTGTACGTATTGCTTCAGTAATTTAAAAACTGTTTAAATAGAAATTAAGACCTTTCATGCACAAAAGTGGCTAATATGCATTTTGCTCAGACAGATTAGTGTGGTGGTCTACCACAAATCAGGGCCTCATTGATTTACAGAATTCTCTCCTAAAGGCTGTGCTCTTTCTTTGAAAGGAAATACTGCTGCAAACAGACAGTGGTCAAACACAGGAATGATAACATTATACACCATCATTATAATATCAGAGAAGGCAAAATATTTCCATTAGAGATAAACTAATCTGGAATTCAGTCAACATTTACAATTTTAATATTCTAAAACTATTTTGCATACAATCTCTTCTGTTGTTGCTCTCCAATTTGGATATAGCTCTGCTTTTTGTTATTTGGGGTATTAGAACAATTTCAGCAAGGTTGCAATAAATCTTGCTTATCAACTTTCAGAATCGTTCTTGGCATTAATATTAGTTATAAGATACTTTAATACAACTACCAACTCTTTGCTTCTCAAACAGACTACAACCCTGTATATCTTATTAGCTGCAGCCATGCATTTTTTTAAAAAAAAAAGCACAGAAATGGATACTTACTACAGAATAAAGCAGATTTCTGGGATAAAGCTATAGAAAGAAAGCTATAGATGTCAGGACATGCATATATACTATAATCCTCAAACTATTAAGACAAACCCCAATGAAAATCTCTCTCCCTAGTGCCAATGAGAGCTGTTTTTCTCACCCGGGGCTGTCACACTCATGGATGGCAATTTTTGTTGTTAGTGGGGAGGGAGAGATTTAGGCACCTCTCCTAATGTGCTATGGTCCTGGTGCAAAATCATGGGAAGGGGCTGCTTGGTATTCATTTTTCTTTCTTTTTTAAAGCCAGACTCATGTTAAAAGAAATATCTGGTTTGATCCTGAAATATGCTTCTGTTCAGCAACAGTCTAGGGCTCCAGAGATATATGTTGCCACAGAGCACCTGATTTCACCCTACAGAAGTCCATGCTTTGAGAACTAACTTGTGATGTAACAATGCAAACAGGAACATGCGCACAATAGAGACTGTGATACTATTTATTCATTTGGAAAGACAGAAATAGACAGCTCCGTTGGGGGGGGGGGAGGATGACCACCCAGAAGGCTGAAGCCAGTCACCACCATTCCCTTTCTTCCTATTTTTAAAAACATTTTATAGTCAGGGTGGCAAGCCAGATACATAGGTGGTTACAGATGCTTGTTTCATTGTTTTTACTTAAAATATATATTACTGTTTTCTACAAGTATGCTGCAATCAAGACCCCTTTCGCCCTAGGCTAGGAGTGGGGTTGCCTGAGCTGAGCTGTTCCTCCACCCAGCCCTGCCAACTTCTGCCTGCAGAGTGATGCCAGCATGAACTCCCCATTGAACTCCTATCATATGACAGCACTGAGCCCAACAGGAACCCAAATCAGCTCTGAGCTGGCCCACAGCTGTTAGACTCCTCCTGCCCTACCTGGCTGGCATGAGAAGCAGACTTGCAGATCCAACCATGGCTGCACCACTCTGTAAAGCCCAACAGGCACTGAATGCTACAGTGCTAGCCCCACTCACCTGGGAGTATGAACCATGGAATTTGCTTCTGAGAAGACATTTTTTTAAAAAAAGAAAAGAAAGAAGCAGGTGTGTAAAGCACAGGATAGTGGCTGGGGCGAGGGGGGGTGTTGCATTCTTCAAAATTTAACACAAGCCCACCCCATGCATAAGACAGTTTAGTCCAGAATCAAAAGTTGCCTAGCTGCTGCACCAGCTGACATATGAGTTGTGCTAATAGACCGATATACCTTCTGAATAAACTGGAACATTAATTCTGCAACCCTATGTACACTTACTTGGTGTTTACTTTGAGTAGGCATGCACAGGATGCAGTGGTAAGTGTACCAACAGAATGACTTTGAATCAACCTGAACCATGATCCCTGTAGCATTCATTATGCAAGAACTGTTGTGCTCCTCTTGCAACAGAATTAACTTCACCACGAGGAGAGCATATGTTTAATTTATCAGTTCTATTCGGATACTTTATTTTATATTTATCTCAGGAAGGGAATTGGTTTGTGAGTAACAGAAGCATTGTGTTAGGCTTGAGAAACCCATTTTGAATAAGATAAATAGTACCACAAAACTGTGGTTTGGTAACTGCAAATGTATTATTTTTAGCTTTTTTTTACACAGCAAAGAATAAGTGCAATACATTTGGGGCAGATGTGGTTTAAATGTATGGTGTAGACAGGGTCAGGATACATAGCACACGGTTGGGGAAATTTACTCAGATTCTGCCAAGAATGAAAGGTCCAACAAATTCCTCAATTGCGTCTCTGACAATTTCATTTCCCAGAAGGTGGAAGAAACAATAAGGGGGTCATCTCTCTTGAACCTGGTCCTCAACAACAGGGAGGAACTGATCAGGGGAGGACTTTGGGCTGTCAAATTTCAGTGGTGCCCTGCATGACGCTAAAATTCGGCACCCTCCTGGCATTGTTCTGGTGCCCCCTGCAGCACGGCGCCCAGTGCCGCTGCACTAGTTGTGCTAACCTAAAACCACCTCTGAACTGATTGATAAAGTGAAACTACAGCAAACCTTGGAAGGAAGTGATCATGTCCTCTTGGGTTTCATTATACACAGGCAAAGGAAAGCTGAGTGAAGTCGGACATGTACTCTGGACTTTAAGAAGGCTGATTTCAAAAAGCTTAAGGAACTACTGTATGGAGTCCCATGGCCAGAAATACTCAAAGAGAAGGGAGTCCAAGATGGATGGGAGTTTTGTAAATGTGAGATATTGAAGGTAAAAATGCAGACAACTCCAACAAGAAAGAAAAGTGGGAGGCACCTAAAGAAACTGCATAAGGAGCTAAGGAAGTATGCTGGCGAGCTGGAACATATGCAAAGGAGGGAGACCAAGGTGATTAAGGGTCTAGAAGCCAAGCTTTATGAGGAATGGTTGAAGGAGCTGGGCATGTTTAGCCTGGAAAACAGGAGACTCGGAGGAGATATGATAGCCATCTTCAAATATTTGAAGGGCTGTCACATGGAAGATGGAACAAGCTTGTTTTCACCTGCTTTGGAGGGTAGGACTCGAACCAATGGCTTCAAGTTACAAGAAAAAAGATTCAGAGTAAACATCATGAAAAACTTTCTGAGCTGTTTGACAGTGGAACAGTCTCTTTCAGGAGGTAGTGGACTCTTCTTCTTGGAGGTTTTTAAGCAGAGGTTGGATCTGTCATGGATGCTTTAGTTGACATTCTTGCATAGCAGGAGGTTGAACTAGAAGATCCTTGGGGTCCCTTCCAATTCTAAGATTCTACAACTGAGGATATTTACAGTACTATTTCTTTACTGAAGAGCAGGGTAAGGGAGTCCTGTTTGATATATATATTCCCTGCAGCCAAGTAAAACATTTTGGAGTCTTCCATTCGGTCAAGGGAGAAAATTCTATTTGGATCAAACAGAAGGTTCACTGCTTAGGTACATGGGCTAAAAAATAGTTTCCACATTGCATAAACTGTAATGCTAAGTAATAGAAACAAAGACACATATATTCAACTCCGCTGTTGAACATATACACTTGAAGAACTGGATATTGGAGAGGGAAAGCAATTTAGTGTTATAGCTCTATTTTTGCTAGTACTTCTAACCTTGAAATGTGCCAGCTTAAATATAGGTGATATCAGTTCATACAAAAAGGCTATACAACTGAGGTGGGGAACCTTTTTTTTCCTGTTGAGGGCTGTATGGATCAGGCAGAAGTCCCACCTAGTCCAGCTTCCTGCTCTCACATTCCTGCTTTTTATTGGAAGCCCCCAGACACCTACTCACACACAAAAAAAGAGAGGCTGTGACAGAAGTACTGTAAAATAGCCACACATTTTATTTAAAATATTCGAAGGCTCTGCAAGCAGGTAACAACCATTTAGATTATGTGGGATCCTATAAATTTGAGGCATAGGATCATATACCTACACCTCAAATTTTGGGGGTGAGCTTCCATGGCTTAGGACAGGCATCCCCAAACTGCGGCCCTCCAGATGTTTTGGCCTACAACTCCTATGATCCCTAGCTAACAGGACCAGTGGTCGGGGAAGATGGGAATTGTAGTCCAAAACATCTGGAGGGCCGAAGTTTGGGGATGCCTGGCTTAGGACCTCCCTGCCCATTAACTCAGATCCCCACTCTAAAGCCTTGTGGCACTGACAAGGCGGCATGAGGAAGCACACCTTCATCAAGCAGAAAGCTCTTTACCTCTGTTTTTATCCAGCCCTGCACTGCATTAACCAAGAGAGAAATGTAAGCCCCAGTGTCCCATCCCGCCAAGGTCTGTGCAGCGCAGATGGAGGGGGGAACCTAAGGAACAAAAATTCCTACAAGATTCCAAATGAAACTGACAACCCATAAAACCCACATTGCCCTGACAGTGGGCAAATAAGGACAAGCCAACACGTGAAGTGGGCAGCAAAGCAATATCCTGCCAAGCCAAAACAAGGCTTTGGAGCCTTGAACCATGAACTTGTGCCAGGTGCAAAAGGTGCAGATCCTCAGTCTTGAGGCTTGCCAAAGCAAAATGTCAGTCGAGGCAATGGGAGACATCAACATCCAGCAAAGGAACTAGCAACTCTTGTGACTGCACAAGCCATGGAGGCCATGCAGTGCAAGAGGATGTGAACTGGAATGGTTTCATTCTGGTTGGGCCAGGCTCAATAACATGCACTGAAGAAAGTGGGGTGGTTTTTAGGTCCACCTGAAGAGAACTGCAATGGTGTCCCAAAACTACCTCACTTCAAGCACTGACTGTGCTACAGGGAGACCCAAGTAGTGCAGGGGCTGCTTGAAGTAACAAAAGCTGGCAATGGAATACATATTAAAACCAGCAATTATTTGGCTTCAAAGCTGGGCTAGAAAGTGCCAGTGACTCACTAGACTCACAACCAATTCAGTGAAATTACTGAAGATCTGCATATAGCACTCGGCGTTCTTTGGAACCACTGGCATGCAGATGATGTGAGCGCGCGCACACACACACGCCAATTAATTTGGGTGATGCTGGAAACCACATCAGAAATCTTCTCTCCTGGCTCTGGAAAAGGATGCTGGCCTTACTAATAAATCAGTTCCCTGGCTGCCGGTGCCTCTCCTCTTGTCAGCACCACAGGCCACCAGCTGCCTCATTCACATTCCTTCTATACCACTACGTCTCTCACTGGCGGGCAAATGGCACTAGAAAGTGCCCACTTAGCCAGAGCAGAGGCAACTAAATCTGTCAAGAGAAAATGCTTAAGTAAAAGCATATGTGAGCAGTGAGGTGGGCAAACAAAAGGCTTAAGGAACAGAGATGCCAGCTTGGGATATAAGAGGGTAATAGTCATATGGTGGTACTAACATCAGTCAAATACTTGGTGGCTCCCAAGTAACATTGAGGCTGTCAACAAGAATCCCAAACACACTCTGAATTAATGGTCTGGCATTTCCATGCGGGGCCAAAATGAGCAGTACAATTATGGCAGTCTTTTTTCATCCTGCTACTAATCCAATCTATCTGCGGGTCCCATTGGTTCACAAAATGGCCATTGGTTCACAAAATGGCTCTGTGCGATTCTCTAGCAAGACAGCTCTGCTGTCATGGACTGGCTGGATGCAAAGGTGTGTTGCAAGTTTTCAATGGTTAAGTTTTTTAAATCATCTATGGGTGATAGGAGAAATGTAAGAAATGTAAGCTGCGGTGGTTGTGGATGCCTTCAAATGATAGCTCAGATTTATGCATATCCATCCATTTAATACCTCAGAAAGCCAGCCAAGATTGAAGGGGAAGTTATCTGAATCAATCCTAAACTATAAAATAAAAGGGCATGATCCCCTTAAAATGTCACTGATTCAATGGGAGAAAGACTTAAATCAATGGGATTTTGTTGCGTTTAACTTTGGCTGGATGCTAAACAATAGTTGTTAAATAATAATTATGTTTTTTTTAAAAAAAATAGAAGATCAAAAATTTAGGCTTGTCAAACTGGGTGACAGCTTGCGGGGGGGCAGTCTCAATATGAATAATATGAATACACTGAAACAACAAATGCCACACAACCTTTTGTAATAGATTAAAGGAGTTTCTCAAATGAACTGCTAAAACAACAGCAAGATAAGCAGGACACACCTTCACTAAAGGCAGTCTTAGACCTAGTACTTTTTTTTGTTAAAAACAAACAAGTTCCCTAACTAGGACACCTGAACAGATTCCACAAAGAAAAGTCACGTCATTGGGGGGGGGGAGCAGAATCAAGCCCTTTAAAGTTGCAATGAAGATTGAAGCACTGTTTGATGGTACCATTGGCTAGGGATCTAACCATATTGTCAAACAGGTCTCCCAAGACAGAAACTGATTATTGTGCAGAATCTACCAGCCTTTAATTTTCCATTTCCTTTTTTAAATAAAGCAAGGTTTTTATTCTCATAATTGTAGAAGTATGAGCAGGTGTGGTCCAGGAACTACTTGTTTGTTGTTTATTTTGTAAGAATTTCTCTAGCCTGCCCTTCATCATACAACCCCAGGGCGGGTTAACACCACAACAGTTCACACGCAAACTATAAAGATAAAGCAAAAATATGACACATAACATCTCCTTACTTTGCAGTAGCAACACTAATACTAATCTCCCACAAATTCCCAGGCAATCAAATGGGTCTCTACCCAGTACTGAAGTGAAAAAAATGTCATTCCCACTCATGCTTCTGAGAAAAGGCGTTCTATAAACAGGGCCCCCAATGCAGAGAAAACTCTATCCTTGCCAACACATAATGCACCTCTCCCAGTTGTGGAACAAGAAGAAGGGCCTCCCTCCCAGATCTAAAAAACACTGGCAGGCTGAGACAGGGAGTGGCTGCTTCAGACATTCTGGATCCCAAGTCATTTGGGGATTTATAGGTCAAGGCTACCACCCTGAAATCAGCCCAGAATCTGCATGCAAGGCAGCCAGTGTAATTATAGCTCATCTGGTTAGAGCGTGGTGCTGATAACACCAAGGTTGCAGGTTCGATCCCCATTCTGGACGACTGCATATTCCTGCATTGCAAGGGGTTGAACTAGATGTCCCTCAGGGTCCCTTCCATCCCTACAATTCTATGATTCCAGCTTGGCTACACATGCAACCTTTAATTGGAAGATGCTGGAATATGGGGGTGGGGAGGGTACACATCACTATAATAGGCAAATATCAAATAAAAATCTGATGGTTTCCCCCCATACTACTAACAGTGTCTCTCCAGAGGATTAAAGTAACCAGAGAGATGAGGCATTTCCAAAGAAAACCTGGTCCCAAGTTGTTCAGGGCTTGAAATGTCAATAGCAAGAGCTTAAATTGGGTGCAGTAATGTATTGGCAGCCAGTGCATCTCTTTTAGCACAAATGTTACATGTTGCTGATAGGGCACCCCCTTCAACCCCCTTGCTGAAGCATTTTACACTAGCTGTGGCTTCCAGGGGTTCATAGAGAGCATTGCAGTACTCCAGTCTAGAGGTTACCAATGCCTGGACTTCCATAAAGAAGCTATTCCAATCTAGGAATGGCTATGGCTGCCACACCAACCTAAACTTCCAGTGATATTTACTGCAACAATTTATATACAGTGGTACCTCGGTTTACAAACACAATTGGTTCCAAAAGTCTGTACTTAACCTGAAGCAAACTTTCCCATTGAAAGTAATGGAAAGTGGATTAATCCGTTGCGGACAGGTCCACGGAGTACTTAAACTGAAAATACTCAAACCGAGGCGTACTTAAACCGAGGTATGACTGTACTGCATAAGACCGTAGTGTCAGAAGCACTTGCAGGGTACAAGAGGGCACATAGCCGGGCACATTAGTGCAAGTACATTTTCCATGCCATCAGGCTGCATCAGCTGCATCAGGCTGCATCAGCTGAATTTGATTCCACCAAGTTGTAATATTGGACACGTCATCAGGAGCTGTCATCAAGATAATTCTAAAGGTGAACAGCTTTATCCTCAAAGTGTTGTACAAACATGTTTCAGTGGGCCTTTGAAGCATCCTGTGGTACGCCCAGTTCCAACCCTTTGTACTACATTGGTAGAGTAAGAGTTGGTGAACCTTTTGCCCCACATACCCCAAAGATCGGTTTAGGGGGTGGGAGGTCTTTGCCTCTTACCTTCCAAGAGATCTCTTTGCTACTAACTTCAGAGCAGGAAATGAGTTGGCTATCGTTAGGGGAAGTCAAGAGGTAGGGATTCTGATTTTCATTAAATTCCTTTCCTTCTCCCCATAAACTGGGGATGGGCTCTTCTTAGAATCATAGAATCATAGAGTTGGAAGAGACCACAAGGGCCATCCAGTCCAACCCCCT
Organism: Zootoca vivipara; assembly: GCF_965207765.1. NCBI lineage: Eukaryota > Metazoa > Chordata > Lepidosauria > Squamata > Lacertidae > Zootoca > Zootoca vivipara. The sequence goes on from NC_142583.1 coordinate 57,142,148, forward strand.
GCCAAGCAGGAAACACCATCAAAGCTCTTACTGTCAGGAACAGCTCTTACTGTCAGGAAGTTCTTCCTAATGTTTAGGTGGAATCTTCTTTCTTGTAGTTTGAATCCATTGCTCCGTGTCCGCTTCTCTGGAGCAGCAGAAAACAACCTTTCTCCCTCCTCTATATGACATCCTTTTTATATATTTGAACATGGCTATCATATCACCCCTTAACCTTCTCTTCTCCAGGCTAAACATACCCAGCTCCCTAAGCCGTTCCTCATAAGGCATCGTTTCCAGGCCTTTGACCATTTTCGTTGCCCTCTTCTGGACACGTTCCAGCTTGTCAGTATCCTTCTTGAACTGTGGTGCCCAGAACTGGACACAGTACTCCAGGTGAGGTCTGACCAGAGCAGAATACAGTGGTACTATTACTTCCCTTGACCTAGATGCTATACTCCTATTGATTCTTCTTCTTCTTCTTCTTCTTCTTCTTCTTCTTCTTCTTCTTCTTCTTCTTCTTCTTCTTCTTCTTCTTCTTCTTCTTCTTCTTCAATTACTAAGATAAAGCACCACCATTGCTCAGATGGTGGCTTGCCTGCTCAGCTGCAGTACAGTCATACCAATGCCCTTTGCTTTTGGAGTGCCTGGCATTAGTGAGTCAGGTGAAACAAAACATACTGATCACACCCATTACCCACAAATTCACTGATTCAAGCAGAGTCATATTCGATTACAAGGCATACAGCGCGGATTTGTAAGGGGAAAAAAATTCTTCTACAGGAAAACAGAGACTCCCGAGATCGAGAAAATATAATCAGTCAATAAAAGTGCTGGTGCATATCTCCAGACCACTCAGCATCCTTTGCTTAGATGCAGCAAAGGTAATTAATTCAAATGTTTGATAGTATCACAGCACAGAATCACAAAATGAGAGTTGGAAGGCACCCCAAGGGTCATCTAGTCCAACCTCCCTGGTCCCCACAATATTTTATTCAAGTTGGCACCCCTGCATGAGCTCAAACCACCAACCTTCTGGTTAACAGCCAGATGCACTGAGCCATTGCACCACAGGAGGAAACATACTTTTTGAAGAAGACCCTTATGCCAGGAGCATATGCATTTGCAAGGCAATTGTTCCCAGTAAGCTGAACAGCTAACATCTGACATGAGTCAGCCATAGCAAAGGCATGGATGTTCAAAGCCTCTCCCAGCTTCACAAATGCCACAAAACTAAACAACAGTGTGCCTTTGCCACTCAATCACAAGATCCCTGTCATCCCATTCCTAGATTTGCTTTAGACACAATCTGTCAGCTTGGGTTTTAATCCCTCTTTCAAAGAGGACTCAACTGAGAACAAACTCTTCACAGTTCCCTAACTTTTCAAAAGGTGCTGACTCCTCACAATTTGTAATGGTTTCACCTTCGAAAATCAGGTCAAAGGATCAGGCAGCGTATCAGCAGCAGAGAGTGAGTGGGGAAGAATACAAAATCTTCACAGGGAAATAAAATTATGAAACCTTGCCTTTGCAAACATTAACAGGAAAAGCTTTCATTCCTCCAGGGGACAGAAACTTGTGCAAGGATACACTGGTGCACCTATTGTCCTAAGCAACAGTGCATATGGATTAAGAAAGAATAGGTAGTGGGATTGATCAGTTGCCTCCCTTGCCAATACCTGGTGCCTGGGAAAGCTGAGCGTAGCCTTTTTCTAACATCTAGGACCCACTTGGCACAAATAAGCCATGTCACAAGGCTGTTGTTATTGCTAGGTTCCATAAGAAAAAGAAGGAAAACTTTAACCTACTGTAGTTAAGTCCAAATCACATTTACAGAACTGGGGGTGTCTGCTAGATTGACACCCGTGTCCTCCTATGTCTCCAAATATGCAGCACAAGCACTAGGACAGGTTCCCTCAACCTCGGACCTCCAGATGTTTTGAGACTACAATTCCCATCATCCCTGACCACTGGTCCTGCTAGCTAGGGATCAAAGGAGTTGTAGGCCAGCAGGACCAGTGGCTAGCACGACCAGTGGCCAGGGATGATGGGAATTGTAGTCTCAAAACATCTGGAGGGCCGAGGTTGAGGAAGCCTGCGCTAGGAAATCACATAGACGAACATAGCTCCTTACACTTCTCTACCATGTCTCCAAACACATTACTTGGGGCTGGGGAGTTGTTTCTGTTGTTGCTGCAGTTTCTTCCATTTTTATTATAGATCTTGTTGTGATTTATGTGGAAAATGTTCAGTTTGGTTGTGTATTCTTTAATGTTTTATTCATTGTTTATTATATATATATATATATATATATATATATATATATATATATATATATATATACACACACACACACACACACACACACACACACACACCAGTTTTGTTATATTGTAGCTATGTAGTCTTTTCATATTGTAAGCCACTTTGAGCATGGTTAGAACTGTGGAAAGGTGGCATACAAACAAAATCAAGTATGTATGTATGTATGGTATACTTCCTTTAAGGAGCTTAGAAATGCTTCAACCACCATCCATGTAATGGGAAAACAACATATCTATTTAATTTAATAAGATATCTGTTGCATCCAAGCCATGCTAAGATTAAGTATAATTCTCCAAATACAGTGTGCTAATGTTAGAAGCAAAACACAAAGCAAGCATTCTGACTCCTCCCCGCCCAACTTTCAGCACCGTACACTCTAAATGTGTATATCTGACCTGGACCACTGAGAAGGAGGATGATGTAATTTGTAAAAACCACTTTTGAAGCTATTACTACATTTTCCACCTAATACTTCTCCATGAACTCACCCAGACAGTGACTCAATGGTTCAATAGCTCTATTCACAGAAGAAACAGGACCAATACTTCATGCTTTAAACATCTGAATTTCACAGCAGCAATACAGATTTTAAAAAATGGCAAGTCCTATTTACCTGAGTCAAAAAATTTCATGTAACTTGATGCTGCTGTTTCATGCCACAACAGTCCAGAATACAAGGCAACAACCTGCAGTAAAGAATATTTCAAAAGAAGAACCACTGTTGTCTTCTTTTAAAATGATGTGCTTCATAGTTGGGCTAAACTGAGGTTGCAAGGAAGGGATCCAGAAAATCCCCACAAATTACCATTTGCTCAGGAGATTCACAGTGGGCTCTCATGCAAGCTTTAACCTGGTTCAACTAATGTTTTCCATGATGTGTCCCCTTATTATTTCATGAGATCCAAATCAGGTCACCTGATACTGCACACATCAAGGAGCTTGTAATGACATTATGGTTAGGCACAAGGGCAAAGCTCAAGTGACTTGTGATGTCACTAGGCTGCTGAGCTAGCTGACAAATGAAAGGAGGGTTTCCTTGAGCAAAATATTATGCCAGGGAGTAAACTTTCACATTTTAAAGCCCAGTTGATGCAGACCTGCTTACAACACTTGCAAAGTGAACTTACTTCCACAATGGAAAACTCCACCTGGCACACACTGTCAGTTAATCCCCTTTCGGAAGGGATCGGATATAAGAGCAGACTTCATGAATTCATCACCAGCGATGAAGCAGCTGACTACTTACTTACATCCTACAGAAATGTACTGTACTCAGCTACTTGACCACATATAGAATGGAAACTCAAGACATATTATCAGCAACAAAATAACAACATTGCAGGTGACCTGGATCCTCCCTTTCTCACTTTTGGTTAGCTCTGTGTTAAACTGAAAATAATTGCATGCTTTCCATTCTGATTTTTAATTAGAATTTAAAGTTCAATGGGACTTGGGCTGCAATTGAAAACACTATTTCAGAAGAATAAACCCCCCTCTATTTTCATGCTTCAGAATGTGAACAAGCCAAATGGCATCTGTATTCACAAGCTCAACCTAACATGCACAAATAATGATGATGATGCCATAGTGTTGTGCATGTGGCTGACAATTGCACTAATCTATTGATGTTTCAGAATTGATATGCCTATGGGGAAACCTGCGGCCCTCCAGATGGTGGGATACAGCTCTGACCATTCTCAATGATGGCTGGGGTTGATAGGATGTGTAGTTCAAAAACATTTGGAGGGCGACACAGGTTCCTTATCACTGTTTTAATATAATCTGAATATTCAGGTGTGGAGAGAAGGAAGCCTTTTCCTTCTTGTGGAATAGGAACAGTAAAAAAAAAAAGGAGTATGCAGAGAGGAAATGGATTAGATGGCCAACTTCTCCTCCATCTACACCAGCATCCCCAAACTTCGGCCTTACAGATGTTTTGGACTACAATTCCCATATTCCCCAACCACTGGTCCTGTTAGCTAGGGATCATGGGAGTTGTAGGCGAAAACATCTGGAGGGCCACAGTTTGGGGATGCCTGATCTACACAGTTCCACCATCTATGGAACATGCATTTTAGGCTTTTATACAGGGAAAAATTGTCAATTACAAATATTAGCTTTAAGAACAGCTTTTCCATCCCTTTCTTCGTGAACTTAATGTAGTGAAGTTCTACCAGACTATAAATATGCTGTATTGTAGAAGTGAATGTGTTTTCCATCTGCTCCTCAACGTGTTTCATTTAAATCAGAATTATTCACTTGTATCAGCTATTTATTTTACCCCTTAATAAACCCCCCACACACAATTCTGATCCTTGTCAAAAATATGTGTTTGTGATAGTATGGAACGATATGCACATTACAGGCAAAAATTGTTTTGCATCAGGGTTACGTTCCTGACCCCCATGAGCATTGGCAGAACTCGCTCTGCCCATTACACTACACCCCACCCCACCCCACCCCACCCACCCCCTTTTCTGGTCACCTCTGAGTTGCTGCGATGCACTTGTGCACGATTGCACACATATCAGACAAGCATAAAACAGCGTAAAACAGTTCTCCTCCAAGGGTCTTCTGCTGGTTCCCTCACTACAAGAAGCGAAGTTACAGGGAACCAGGCAAAGGGCCTTCTTGGTAGTGGCACCCGCCCTGTGGAACGCCCTCCCATTAGACGTTAGACGTAAAGGATTTTTAGAAGGCATCGGTAGGCAGTCCTGTATCAGGAAGTTTTTAACATTTTGTGTTTTAGCATGTTCTGATATATGCTGTGAGCCACCCAGAGTGGGCGGGGTATAAATAATAAAATGAATTTATTATTAATTATTATTATTATTATTATATAGCAGAACACAGCATTCATTGACCTAATCAAAGGAACTGAGCTTCACTCACAAGTGGTGCTTGCATCTAGTTAGTATTATTGAAGAAGAAATATAAGTAGTAGGAATTAAAGTAATATTTGGTTGCAATTTAGAAGGGGGGAAATGGCCACCAGATTAAAACATTGCACTGCATCTTCAAATCTATCATTCCTTTTAATTCCAAAGTTCAGGCTGTGAATGTGGTTGTGTAAGTAGCCAAAAACAGCATACCTCCACCTACCACCCCAAAGAAGGAAATATCTGAAGGCTTTGGAGAATGCCAGCGTTTGCTGAAGTACAAGCAAAAAACAAAAAACCATTTCTGGAAAGTCTTAGGGCTGTGGAGAACCAAACAAACCTTCCCAACAAGGTTTGCGCATGCCACACAAATGCTGACTGACCATACCAGGGAGTTGGGACAGGGTTGCAAGGAGGAATCAAATATTAAGGGTGAAATGGAATGGCTGGAATCCTAAACAGCAGGACTCCATTCTGCAGCAGTTTGTTGCAGGTCCCCTATCAACTTCTGAAAGGTCTAAGAACTTAAGAAGGCCCCTCCTGGATCAGGTCAAAGCCACATCTAGAGCAGCATCCTGTCACCACAGTGGCCAACACAGTGGCTCTTTGTGTACCCCCCAAAATAAGGCAAATCAGAATGATTTGGGTCATGATGTCACATTCCCAAGTCAGAGAGCACCATTAGCAAGGTGTTTCAAGGAGGTGTCAGGGTCACCACTAAACTTCCAAGTCGCTCTGTGACTTGTACAAGTTTTTTTTCTGAGAAATTAAACAAGCTAACTGAGGAAATTCCCAGAGCTTAAGAGGAGAGATGATGAAGATGAGAGGAGACGGGTGGAGAGAGGGTACAATCTTTCATTTTGACATACAGGCCCAGCTTTTAATCACGGTTAATTGTTTTACAAGAGCACTTAAATCACTGTGATTTGGTGGAGGGATTTTGAAGTAAACAGAGTTCTTCTTCTCATGGGTCATCATTCTCGACTGAGTTTTGTCTGTGAGAAAAGTGTGTAAACAGCAGGACTAAGACTATTGGGATGGCTTGCTTCTTTCCCAAGCATTCTTTTTCCTAACAAACAATTAAAAACCATAGCTTTCACTGTCTCTTTTCTTCAGAGCGGAATTTCAATAAGGCAGGTATGAGAAAAAAGGTATGACTTTTCCAAGTTTTTACAGCAGAAGTAAAATCCCCTAGCAAAATGGCTCCTGAACCTTTTTTTCCCCAAACTTTGGCAGGTTTCTAACCCAGCACCAATTCTGCCTGCCCCCTAAAGAAATTGGGGATGGAGATGTGATTTCTATATTCACACTCCAAAGTGGCAATGTCTGCCTTTGTAGGATAACCACAGCACCTATCTTTCTGAAATGTGTTAGGCTTCATCTCCTCCAAAGGATGACCACATGTGCAATTTGCATTCAGTTTCATCAGAAACTAAAAGAGACTGCCCCCCCCCCTTGCATATCCCCTGAATGAATCTACCTGGAATTTGGCAGGCTTAATTTGCACAGGAGAGGGTTCATCTGCCTGCAAATTTCATCCACTTATGTGAAGAGGGAAAGAGTCATAGCCATTTTTAGTCAATAGAGATGAAACAGATATTCAGATTTGGACGCAAATAATGAATCAGAGCAGATCCAAAACACAATGGGCTGCTTCCAAATGTTACAGATACAAGGCAAAGCTTGTGGCCGTTGCACACCCCTGATTTCTGATATCTAGACATGATCTAGGTGTTCAGGAATGCAGTTCAGCAACCAGAACATCTGGGAGGCTGGGGAAGACGACTTACTACAATTGCCCTCCCCAGAACTGCCCCTATTGTTGTCATCCGCCTTCTCTGAAAGAGTGAAAAGGGAGCCAGCTGTTAACCATCCAGCCTGGTGAGAAAAACCCCACGCTCTGTGCACTGATTTTATTCAGCAGTGATCTGCCTTATATTATTAAATATTAGTATCTTTGTGTGAAGAAAGACACATACACCCTTGTTTGTCCCAAATGGATTTATTTTTTATCAAACAAGCAAAAAATCTACCTTATTAACTCTTATCACCACCACCTTAGTGCATGTGTGGGCTTCTCTCCCTCACACACACACAGTACTTCCAACTACTGCACTACAATATCGTGTGCACAGTCAGTGTTGTAAGAAGCAAGGCATCACTTTGACATTTGCCACCATCGTTGTTACACACCCACACCCCTATTGTTAGCAATCCATTATTTTGCCGGATCATGAGGCATGCACATGATGCTGGCAGCAAACCATGTGTTGCCCCCAGGGAGCAATGACTGGGAGCAATGGCAGAGTTGGTAGCAACACTGGCCATTAGGCTTACTCCTCTTGCTCAAATGCACCATCACTGTTGAAGGCAGGAGCAGTGATGACAGACAGCAGTGGCAGCTTCACCCCAGCCTCTTGTGTTCTGAGACTGGCAGCACTAGCAGTGGGAGCAAGGTGCAGGGCATAGTCTAGGATTACTTTGAGTTGGCAGTGGGTACAAGCTATTCTATCCGCTCGCACTGCAGGGAGCAGCTGAGCAGGCAGAAGGCACGACACCACCAGCAGCCTCATCCTGCACCTGCCCCAAGTTCCTCTTGCTCCAAGAAGATGCAGAGTTAGGGAAGTCAGGCAGGAGGTTGCAGGACACCAGTCTACTCAAGTCAAAACACTTTGCTTGCATCTCTGTGTGCAGCACTACCTAGGGGGCACGCGTCTAATGCCACTGAATTAGTGACCACACAGAGAGAGACAAAAATCACATGGAGAAGTAAGCAAATCAGTTATAGTTTTCCCCTTTACCAAAATCTGTCTGTCAACTTTAAAGATGTTCAAGCAACACACACACACACACACACACACACACACACACACGGGGGTGGGTAGAGGCAAACAAACTAGGTCCCATTTTCCTAAAATTTGGCAGGTTTTATCCACTCTGGACTCTAGAGAGGCTCCTACAACAGCAGATTTCATCCACTGCTGTCAAAACAGGGGAAGTTACAGCTGGTTTTTATTTCCCAATAGTAGAGGGGAAAGGAAATGGAGCTTCATTTTGGTCAGAAAAGGGTACTGAAACCCATGAAATCGGGCAACCTCCAAAGTGATTTGGACTGAGGCAGGCTGTAAAGCTGAAAAATCAGGGTCCAAACTGAATCTCATCTATTTCGCCAAGTCTGTCTTTGCCCAAGTTCACAGTTACTGAGTAAGACCATTGGCACATCTGTCCTATTACTGTCTAATGCTGACTGACATGGGATCTCCAAGGTCTCAGGCAGAGATCTTTCCTTGCTCTGTTAGTTAGAAATGCCAACAATTCAACTTGTAACATTCTGTGTGCAAAACCTGTGATTAAGGAATGAGCTATAGCCCCTCTCTTAAATCCCAATAAGCACACCAGATCTTCTCTTAGCCACTTCTTGCCAAGAATGGTTTATTTGTAGCTGAAACAAAATAAAAAAAATTCCTTCCAGTAGCACCTTAGAGACCAACTAAGTTTGTCATTTGGTATGAGCTTTTGTGTGCATGCACACTTCTTCAGATACACTGAAACAATGTCGCTGTCTACAATGGTTTTCAGACTGCATTCCTTCTCACAGATTCATCTCCATGAAACTATGAATATGGAATCAATTCCTCCTTTGCCTACATGTTCTTCCAAGAAGAGCGGACCTCGTCTAATTAATGCTTATTGAAGCCACCAAAATCCACTACCAGTCCTCTGATATAATCGTCCAAAAAAGTCAGATGTCATTGAATCAAGACAGAAAGTATCTATGTATCTTTACAATGGTAAAGTGCAAAAATAAATAAAAATGCAGGTGCAATGAATAGCATATGGATTACTATCCTTGGTGAGGCTTAGTTAACTTGATAAAAGTTCCTAGTAACCGGTGGGTCATCTTACCAGCAGGAATGGAAAATTATAGTGGACAGAGGACACCTGTTAGAACAAGGAGTTTGCAGTTGCTGCTAGTACAGTTCTTGGATAAAGGACACTCAGTACCATACTACGTATTAGACTACTGATCGCGAAGTTGACTTTTAATGAATAGAAACCTTTTTCGCCTTTAACGTTCAAAATGCCCTCACTCTAAAAGACCACACATGGGGCTAATTTATTCCAAGAGTGAAATTACCAACTACAGGCCAAATGTGTGATGTTGGTTCACATGGCTTTTGTAACTTAGATATAACCCCCCTGTTAATTTAGCTGGTGTCAAATTAGAAACAAATGTGGAGTTTTCAGCAGTGGGCTATACATCTCTCTCCTAACTCCTACCACCAACATTCCTCAGTTGAAGGGTTTCCACCACCATGCTGAGGAGGTTTGCCTGTCCCCAACATTTCTGCGTTGTCTTGCTCTAGTTTCTTTTTTTAATCCTACAGAGAAATGTGTGGTTGTGTGCAATTAATCACATTGATAGATCAATCTGCTACAGAACTTCCAGATGGTTTTGCATGTATCTGCTTCAAACACACACAATGCCTGAAATCTCCATGGTGACTGTTCCCAATCATTGTGTTGGCCATTGCTACTCCAAACTAAAGAAACAGCAACAGTGACACAAAATCAGTTTATCATGCCAGCATTACTCTCCCCCCCATTGACTGCAAGCTCAACAATGGGAGAGGACTGTCACTCTCATGTCCTGCTTGGGCATCGGTGTAGCCAGGATTTTTGCGTGGGGGGGGGGGAGAACCCCAGAGTTGTATTGATTTTGATTGATGGGAGGGCAGCTGCCTGCCCCTTCCTATAGGCATCTGGTTGGCCATTGTGGGATAGCAGGGGTGACAATTTTAAATTGAGCATTAGGGTCAATTTGACACTCTTGCACAGCAAACCTGTTTCTCCACCAAATCAAACTTTTTGCAATAAGTAACAGGAAAATGTGCTGCAAACTGTGGGCTGATGACTGATTGATTGATGCAATACTGGATACAGCCCTCTGATGTGTTTTTGGAAAAGGTAAATACTATGTTAGCCCTATTCACAGTAGGCATACAGAAATTAATGGACAGGAGTAGTTTAAGTCCATTTATTTCAAGGAGTCCACTCCCAGCATAATTTAGCTGCATACAACACAGAGTGGGTGCTCAATAAATAGCCAACGTTGTCTAATCTGCTTGCAACCTTTGCAGGAACAAAGCAGGATGCGTGCTCAACAGGGCACCTGCAAGCAACCAATCATTTTTACCCAGAGAGGCTAATGTGGTCCTAAAAGCTGACCTTAGGGCTACAACACCCAGCCTAACTTTTCTGCTTGGTTTGCTTATTTTTTCCTCAGTCCCCTCCTGCTTTGTGTTAACATCTCGCCTGACGAAGAGTCCTGCTCAACTTGAAAGCTTGCTAGTACTATTCTGTGACATCTTCGTTGGCTCTAATAAAATGAGTCTCCAGCTATGGGTTTTTCTCGGCTGTCTTCTGCTCTTTATCGCACTCCTTTCATATAGCAACCGGCAGAAGGACGAGAGGTGTGAGGTGCTCGACTCGGTCTCCTGTGTTCAGAAGCCCTGAAAGCTTCCCCGGCGGAACCCCGAGGAAATTGAGGGGAGGGCAGTGCTCTGCCGAGGAGACCGATGAAGGAACCGACGCCGCGGACTCGTCGCACCCTTCCCAAACTGAAGGGTTTGGGGCCAGGAATACGTTGTCCCCCTCCCTCCAGAGACCTCTCTTCCCACCCCACCCCCACCCCTGCGCCCAATTCTGCCCAGGCGCTTCCCACCGCCACCCTCAGGAGCCCCCCTGCCTCGCCGGGGGTGAAAAGGCGCCTCAGAGACTACTGGGAGGGGGCGGGAAAACGTGAGGGGCGCGCGGACAGACTCCAAGGCGAACGCGGTGAAACAAGCGCGGCAAAAATTTTTAAAACCACCTCAGAGTTTTGTCCTTCAGCAATACCATCACCACCAGCCCGGCTCACTCTTTTCCCGCCCGGGCTGCTCCCAAACTCACTTGCAACTCCTGGAAACCCCAAGTCTGCTGGCAGGCTGCAGCCGAGTCACGCCGGGCTTCCCTTCCTGGGCTGGGAGGAGGCGGGAGAGCGGCGTCGCCCACTTCGCGCCGCCAGAGGCTTCTCCTTTCCCCCGGAGCCGCGGCGGCCTCCGTGCGCGGCGTCTCCGGCGTCCCCTCTCCACGCCGCTGCTCTCGCCTCTATTCTCTCTCACAGACAGATCTGCTCGGCTTGGTTTCCTTGCCCTCTCCAGCTCCCACTAGTGATTGTAGAGAGCCAAATGCTTTCAAGGGATTATATTAGGCAGCTCTTTTTGCCTCGCTCTTCTCGCTTCCCCACCCCCTCCACACGCCGAAGAATGCAGGCGCTGAACCTTCATTGGGGCCGATTCACACGTTATCGAGCATGCTACGTGTTGTAGGGGAGAACGCGCCGCCTGCGCGCGATGCATCACGTGCAACGAATTTACTGCTTTATTGAAATTTACTCGATGGCTTTTAGAACCCACTTTGGCTTGTATCAGGGATGGGGAATTTGTGTGCCTCCCCAGGTGTGTTTCAGCACCGACTTCCATCAGTTCCAGACAGCAGTGTCAATTATGAGAGATGGTGGGTGCTGGAGTCCAAGAACGTTTGCAGGGCCACAGGTTCCCTATCCCTGATGTTAAGTGGATCCTCAAAACAGGCTGAGAGGGTAATTTTAGGTTGCTTGCAGAGCACTTGTTTAGGGTGCAGACATCCTGATTTGTTTGCACCAAGTTTGCAGGGAGTTTATTATGACTCCAGGAATTTATTAAGCATCCATTCCAAATTGTTTGTGGGGATGTTCACACAACACATTCGGTGACTGCACTATGTACACAAATAGACAAACTACACTCATATAGGGTTACTCACATGTAGTGTTCAAGGAGCTTACCATCTGTGTACCCAAACAAATGAACTGTACAAATCAACATGTGCACACTTTTCCACACAAAATCTTGTACATGCATACAGACAGCTTGTGCAAGTGTAATGTGTGAGCAAGCCTTGCATGGTGTCATGTTATCCCACACTTTCCAGTGCGTTTTCCTGTCTTTTAACCCAATAACTCTATTAATTTGATTTGATCTGAAACAGGTTTGTTGAGCAAGAGCACCCAAATTTGCTTATGCCACCTGAATTGGCAGGCATGTGGTTGAAGCATATCTGCAAAAGAATGACAGTATGGATGTGCTCATAGGCATCTTTACTCAGAGGTAAATTCCACTATGCTCCATGGAGATTACGCCAGGTAAGTGTGCACAGGATTAAAGACTAAGACAACATCCAAATTTACTTTATGTAAAATGCCAAACAGATAGGCTTGGTCTGGTCCTGTAGCAAAAGAAGTGTAAGAAGGTGGAAATGAGTTGTACCACCTTGTACTATAAGGAAAGGCTGTAGCTCAGTTGTAAAAGGTAAAGGTAAAGGGATACCTGACCATTAGGTCCAGTCATGGGCAACTCTGGGGTTGTGGCGCTGATCTCGCTTTACTGGCTAAGGGAGCTGGCATACAGCTTCTGGGTCATGTGGCCAGCATGACTAAGCCGCTTCTGGCGAACCAGAGCAGCGCACGGAAACGCTGTTTACCTTCCCGCTGGAGCGGTACCTATTTATCTACTGGCACTTTGACGTGCTTTCGAACTGCTAGGTTGGCAGGACCTGGGACTGAGCAACGGGAGCTCACCCTGTTGTGGGGATTCAAACCGCCGACCTTCAGATTGGCAAGCCCTAAGCTCAGTGGTTTAGACCACAGCGTCACCTGCATCAGTTGTAGACCACCTGTTTTGCATGCAAAAGGTATCAGGTTCAATCTGGTAGGGCCAGGAGAGAGCCCTGTCTGAAATCTTGAGGAGCTGCTGCCAGTCACTGCAGACAATACTGAGCCCAATAGTCTGACTGAGTATAAGACAGCTTCCTATGCTCCTTCAAAGGAGAGGATTTCTGTTCACTTCCCACTTGAGGTAGTGCCTTTATTCTGACTTATCATAGGGCCAACCCTGTGAGGAACAAACATTTCATCCTTGCTTCTAGTCTATGTCAATGGTGCACTGTGTAAGGTTGCCAGTTCCAAGCCCTCCTCTGGGAAACTGGGGGTGGGTGGGGTGCTGCCAGAGAGATCTTTGCACCACGGTGCTGGATATGCTTAAGATGGCCCTTTTATCAGGCACACCGCACACACACAAAAAGCAGGGTGGGGGAAGGTCCCTTTATGAATCTGCATTAGTATGGTAACTAGCAAGCACAAGAAAGGAGCACTTTTCATATTATTATTTAAGAATGTGATGAACCTGCCTGAAGATAGAAGTGAAGAGGAGGTGGTTCCAGCCAAAAATAAGAAGAAAGTGGACCATTTGCTTTAAGTGTGGAAACCAAGCACATCCTTTTACTGCACATGCTGTCCCTGGCATTCGTTGTCATTGGATATGCTCATCATGTTTAATCCCCCCCCCTCGTCATTTTTTCAACTGCACAATCCCCACCCATTTTGGGTGGCGTTCAACTACATTTTATTCAGCGTAGAGCCATTGAGATTAACAAACAGGGCTAAATTAGGTCCATTAATTCCAGTTAGCTGAATGCCACCCTTGTGTTCAAGAAAAGAAGTGAGGTGGGTGTCTTATTCTGCCTAATGGTAGGGCCCTGAATGCTACAGACTACCTACACTGTAAGTGCCCAATTGATGTGTTTCTGAAGCACATGCACAAAGGCCAAAGCTTTTGTTTTTCATATTGTTGAGGAACACTAAGGAAGAACGCAAAGAAGTGCTCTCGAGATTTTGGGACACTGAAACATACCAAGGAGTGCGCAAACCAGTTCAAAAGCAAATACACAGAAACAAAAAGTTCCTCCACCTGACCTGTCACCCACTTTGAGGACTGAACCTTTGATTAAGTTCTTGACATGTTGGGCGAAATCTTGTTTGCCTTTTTCCTTTCATGCACCTTTGCACTTGTAGGCCCTGCCTGGGACCCAAGCCAGAACTGCTCAAAGCATGCGAGAAAAGGTTTAGAACTGACTGAGCCTGGAAGCGGAAATATTGGAGGCTTTACAAGAAAGCTTGCTTTTGTTTGATTTCTGTGGCCTAAGCTCGCAAAATTCATGTTCACAGATTATCCTCACACATTCAAAACCTCTGGCTCCTTTGGCAATTTTCCTGCTCACAGCACTGACAGATCCCTTCGTAGGTGTTTACCAATCTCCGCTGCCCATCAAACACTTTGCTGCCTCATGTCGAACTGTCCCTTTCAATATTTTACACCCATCTGCATACTATGTAGCACAAAAGTGTAGAACAATGCTCAGGAAAAGCATAAGAAGCATGCACATGCCATAAGATGGAAAGAGCAGGAAATAGAGAGATAGGGTATATGCACAAATATTGGCTATATAATTAGAGTTTGTGGAAAGGGCAAAACCTTCAGAAATGGAAAAAAAGATTATTAAAAGAAAGAATGGAATAGAAGTAGGGCAAAGGCAAGGAATTAAGCAACATTTTATAGAGCTGAAAACACCTCAAATTTTTGATGGTTATGCTTTCCTTCATGATTGAAAAAAAGGCAAATTGCTTTTTAAAGCCAAAAATAAGATTAGCAGACTATATAGTGTCCGTATTTGGTCAATGTGATATTGCTAAACTGGAGAATTATCAAAGCAGAAGTTGTTAAGCTGTGAAAAATAAATAAATAGGACCAACTAGCTTTGTCTTGCAGGCTGTAAAGCTAAACCGGATAGACTAGGGCTGAGGAACCTATGGACTTCCAGATCCTGCTGAACTCCAACTCCAAAAATATTATTTTAAAAAACCCAATTGCTGAAACACTGGCCATGTTTCTTCCTGTCCTTCTGCTTTGTTTTTCCCGGGGAGACTACTTCATGCGTAATTCATGGGTTAACAGTCTCTTTTAGCTGTTTTGTCTATTAAATGGCAGTTGTAAAAACTCTTGGCTGCCAACAGCGATGTTTCAAAGAAGAGATAGAGCTATCTGACAAGATGCTGCTCAGGGTTGTCAGCAGCAACACTAGTTGGTAAGTAATTGTCTAAAACTGATATTACTTCCAAAGCAAACAGACAAAAACCACAGAAATGTTCACTCTGGTTTGCAAAGTGGTCTGCATGATTTCAGCTCCCTGGCCCTCAGAGTGTTGAACAGTATTCTTCAGATGCCCTATTTATCAGCACAACGCAAGCCCCTGTAATCACACACTGTATAAACAAAGTGTCAAGGGGACAAAAATCATCACTTGCTTTGAAACTTTGTTCAACAATTCCTGCAAAATATTTATGATATTCCAGTCTTATATAGTTCACCCAGCAGTTTTCCATTCTAGGGATTGACCCAAGTCCACACCTGAGGTGCTCTCAGGCTATTCACTAGACCAGGGGTCCCCAAACTAGCCAGATGTGGCCCAATCGCCTTTTCAATCCAGCCCGCGGATTGTCAGCATGTTTTTACATGAGTAGAATGTGTCCTTTTATATAAATGCATCTCTGGGTTATTTGTGGGGCATAGGAATTGGTTTTGGTTTTTTTTCAAAATATAGTCCGGCCCCCCACAAGGTCTGAGGGACAGTGGACCGGCCCCCTGATGAAAAAGTTTGGTGACCCCTGCACTAGACCAAGCAGTCAAGTTGCCCTGAGATGTGCTCTCTGTTTTCATCTCCTGCAAACAACCCAGATAAAAT
This sequence comes from Zootoca vivipara, assembly GCF_965207765.1. NCBI lineage: Eukaryota > Metazoa > Chordata > Lepidosauria > Squamata > Lacertidae > Zootoca > Zootoca vivipara. The sequence goes on from NC_142583.1 coordinate 57,157,990, forward strand.
ATGTTTGTTAATCATATCCCTTTGCAAAGGGATCCTATTTTTTCAAGACATCATTTAGGATACATTGATGATATTACTCTCTTCCTCCTTAATTTACCAGCATTGGAGGTCATCCACGCTTGCCATTTTCCTGTGGTTTATCAGTTCTTCTTTTTGCATTTTTACTGAAAATTGTAACACATGTACGAGAGAGTGAGTGAGTGCCTGGTTTGCACATAATACTAAACCATGGTAAATAATCACTTAGCATTGTGTGTGAACTCTGCCCAGCATCTTAACTGCAGTGTTGTTTTGTTTTTGTCAACAAACCACAACTTGAAGTCATGCTTTGTTGTTGGCTTACAGAACTTGGGTTTGTTTTAATAATGGCTTGGCATTACATGTGGATCCAGCAACTTTCCTTAATCATGGATGGATGAACCACCTTGTACTGTTGGACAAGATGATTGTTCAGGGTGGCAGCACAGTGTCCCTAGGTGGCCGCAGTTGCTCCATCAGTCGATGGCGTCCTCCCCACCTCCCACTGGATCCCAGAGCCCAGCTCCCCAGAAAGTGATGTCATACCACTTACACCTGGCATCTTCAGGTAGGACTGGGAAAGAACCTGTGGTTTTCCATATGTTGTTGGATTAGGACTCTGTTGACCCCAGCCAGCATGGTGAGACCACAGGTTTTCTACCCTGGTTCTACTCCATTTGATACACCAGAAGGAGCTGCTACCAGATTCCCACTTGTCTTGCAGGACTCTGCACTAGAAGGGGGATATAATTGGTGGAAGTTTAAGGATTAGGATCAGAGGAACTGAGCAGCATCTGAGGGATGAGGAGGAAATAAACTGAACTTTCTTAAGATAATTTCTATCAGGACTGGCAAGATGCTGACAAGTGTGCAACGGGGAAGCGGGGCTGGAATCTGACTTGGGAGATGGGGCCAATGATTTGTGGGGACCTGTACTAGCCAGGAGGCAAGAGAGGCAGCTTCAGAACTGGAGGGTGGAGCACAAGAGGAGGAAGGTCTGGTCAGTGAAGGGGCAGGTGCTTCACCACCCTCTCCTGCACCACTGTCTCCCAGGACCAGGAGAGAATTGAAGCGGGAAGAACAGAGGCAGCTTCCATGCAGATGTAGTCTCTGCCTGCTCGTGTACAGCCTATCGGGGGAACATACATAAGCTGGTGGCATGTTGATCCCTGCTGCAACTGCTCCCTAGAGTGCAGACCGGGGAATAGCTGCCTAGATGTCCAGCTGGTGCATGGGTATTTGGAGTCATAGAAGCCTTTGTAAGTGCTCGCTTTTGACAGTAAAGAGTTAACTATACTATCTCCTGTGTACATTCTGTGATTATTTATGGCTGAGTATATCAGTCAGTAGAGTATCTCAGGGTCATGGGTTTGAGCCCCATGCTGGGCAAAATGATTCCTGCATTGCAGAGGTTAGACTAGATGAGCCTCACAATATCTTCAAACTCTACATTTCTGTGAATCTATGTCCATAATAGGGATTGGCTTCCCTGTTCTGTACCTGCTTGTCTTTTGATCACCTCATCATAACTCAAACCCAGTCTGTTGTGGTTTTAATCTCTATAAACTTACATGATCATGGCCCAGTTTGGAGATTTGTGAAAATAACTTCAGTTGTTTTTGTTCCTTCTGGCAATGCTACCAGCATTTGCTTACATAATGGATATTGCTATTTACAGTACTGCTACTGTAATTCATTGCCCATCATCAGGGGGTGGGGTGGTAATGGACTCTATATGTCCTAAAAATATTCAGGGGGAAAAGTGCCTGCACTGTTGTTTTTTATTCTATATAATAAATAAATGAAAAGCATGATATTAATATATTACTAATTAAGGATTAGATGTGAAGAGGCTAAGTCATTCACAATGGGATTGACAATGGGAAATTAACACCTGAAGATAAATTCCAAGAATATATAGAAGAGGAAGAAGGAAAAGCCCAGCTAGGAGAAAAGACTGATCAGGATTCATGTGATCGCTCTGATACCTCTGAATTGGAGCAACAAGAAGTGGAGCAACAAGAAGTGGAACTGATTTCATGGGAAATGTGGGAAAAGGCAAATAAGCAAGGGAAAGAGTGTGGGATGATAGAGGGGCAGAGAGAGGGGAGGGCAAATGCTTGGGTGGTGAAATGGGATAGATTGGGAGTGTGGGAGTGGGATGAGGTTACTTTGAGTTAAAAGCAGGCCAGAAAAGGAAAAAATGGTTATGGAATTTGGATTGGGTTTATGGAATCTGAGTTTGGTATTTGGATTTACTTTGGAATCGCTGTATCAAATGGGGGAAGGAGTCCAGGAGAGAGGAGGAAGTAATAATAATTATTAATAGAAGAAATATATGGAAATAAGGAAAGGAGTATTTTTATGAAAAATCCTTGTGGGGAGAAGATCAGGCTAGGGATTTAAAAATAGGATATCTGTTAAAAAAATGTTTTTATGAATTTTGACAATGGTATGATGTATGTTTAATGATGAGGAGTTGGAATCCTTTTTCTTTTTTTGCAATGAAACTGTATGCAATGATTTCGAGAAGCTATGAAAATCAAGGGGGAGAGTCGGGGGAAGTCACCCCTTTTTTGTTTTGTTTTTCTCTTTTTTATTTCTGTTTTTGGTCAAAAGACATGTCTGGATAGATAGTTGGGCGGTTGTCCTCCTCTGTCTTCCCTCATCGACCTGGGGCACACTGGTGGCAGGGGTGGGCTCTGGGGGGGGGAAGGGGGGAAGAGATAAGCCCGGCTACAAAATGAAACGCCTTCGACCGTCCAGCCTTCATGGGTACCTCTCGTGGCAGGAGGGGGCCTGGGGGGGTGGGGTGGAAGAGGACGAGAGAATATGAAATGTATGTCTTGTCGTATTTTATTGTGTAAAACTAAAGATTATTGCCTTTTGTTTGTAAAACTAATAAAAATTATTTTTTAAAAAAATAGATGTGAAGAGGCTAAATAAAACTTGTGTAAATCAGAATGGACTCAGTTTTGTACAACACCACGGTGTGACTTGGAGAGGAGCTCCGTGAATCATCATTGCTTTTAAAATTCATTTGGCTGTGTATTTAGAAAGCTGCTATAACCATTAAGCAGTGCCACCTTACACCCACTTGCCCCCAGCCTGTAATAAAGAGATAAAAATGTAGGGAGACGGGATAAGAAACATAATGAATATTAATGGAGACAATCATAACCTCAATAAAACCGAGATCAAGGGAGTACATATTTTAACACACTGCTTCTTAGTATAGTCATTAAGTTCATTACACACATACACAAATTACACACACACAAACACACCAGTACTGTTAAATATCTTCAGCAGTCTCATGAAAACCAGTTGTCTTCTACAGTCAGTCAGTCAGTCAGTCAGTGAGTGAGTGAACAGCGCAGAGCTGGCATTAAAATTCTATTATTGTAAAATTCTCCACCATCCCTAGTGTACAGTATTAAATGTCAAATGATGGCGTGATGACCTTGAGGATATGGGTTACTGTCTTCTTTCTTCATAGAATCATAGAGTTGGAAGAGACCACAAGGGCCATCCAGTCCAACCCACTGCCAAGCAGGAAACACCACCAAAGCATTCCTGACAGATGGCTGTTAATCCTCTGCTTAAAGACCTCCAAAGAAGGATACTCCACCACACTCCTTGGCAGCAAATTCCACTGTCGAACAGCTCACACTGTCAGGAAGTTCTTCCTAATGTTTAGGTGGAATCTTCTTTCTCGTAGCTTGAATCCATTGCTCTGTGTCCGCTTCTCTGCAGCAGCAGAAAACAACCTTTCACCCTCCTCTATATGACATCCTTTTATATATTTGAACATGGCTATCATATCACCCCTTAACCTTCTCTTTTCCAGGCTAAACATACCCAGCTCCCTAAGCCATTCCTCATAAGGCATCGTTTCCAGGCCTTTGACCATTTTGGTTGCCCTCCTCTGGACACACTCCAGCTTGTCAGTATCCTTTTTGAACTGTGGTGCCCAGAACTGGACACAGTATTCCAGGTGAGGTCCGACCAGAGCGGAATACAGTGGTACTATTACTTCCCTAGATCTAGATGGTATACTCCTATTGATGCAGCCCAGAATTGCATTGGCTTTTTTAGCTGCTGCATCAAACTGTTGACTCATGTCAAGTTTGTGGTCTACCAAGACTCCTAGATCCTTTTCACATGTACTGCTCTCAAGCCAGGTGTCACCCATCCTGTATTTGTGCCTTTCATATTTTTTTTTTGCCGAAGTGTAGTACTTTACATTTCTCCTTGTTAAAATTCATCTTGCTTGCTTTAGCCCAGTTCTATGCCTCACCTCTGGAAGGCACGCCAGAACAGTGGCAAAGCTTCATGCTCTGGCACCGGGGGGGGGGGGCAGAGCAGGCGGGGGTGGTGCTGGCACTCATCCCGGGGGTGGCACACCGCCCGCAGGGGCGTGGCATGCTGCCTGCCGGGGTGTGGCGCCCAGTGTGGGCAGGGAGGCAACCACGCTGGCACCCCACCGGGATCGTGCTTCCGGGGGCAGTGCGCTCCCCCTTCACTCCTCTTCCTCCGCCAGTGCCAGTAGACAACCCTGTTCTGAATTCTTTCATAGAAGTGGTGCACTTCAACTTACCTGAGTACTGCTACTGCAAGCCAAACTGCGGATCTTTTTAGTGTAACTCAAGTTTCACAGTGCAAAAAACCTTCAGGCAGGTTCAAAATGATAAAATATAAAAACAAAGAATAATCGCATCCATAGTAACGGGCCTCCACACAAACACAATGCCTTAGGGTAAAAATAGTCTCCTAATACTTCTACCCTCTTCTTGGACAAGGGAATATCCCACAGCGAACTTTGTACACTCCACCAAAAAAACCTTATATTCACAAGCTGATTTGCTAATGGGTGACCACACTAGAGCTCAATGGCAAGACTCGCGTAAGCAAAGCTGTTCACATTTCCTAAATGTCTCAAAGATCATTTGTCTCCATCTACTTTTCTTGGGGCTGCATTTGATTTCTTTTCATTCCCTGAACCACTCATTATGCGAATAATGTGGACTAATCCCATTTTTAGCTTCGTGTTCTATGGTTTAATTAGTTTAATCTAATGGTATTTATTCAGCGGTGCTGACTCTTTAGTCAGATTTCAGCACAGTACTAGTTTAATCTTCCACCCAACCAGGACTTTTGTTTTCAGGGGGTACTCAGGGGTTCTTTCTTCTTTGGCGATCACTCGTATCCGAGTAAGATTGTCCTCCATAAACATGATTTTAACAATGGGTCCATAAGTGACTGTGGAGGCCAATTCTGGATCCACACGTCCTTCCACAACGGGGACATTGGTTTCTGGGCGGGAGTTGATCACGGTGTGGATTTGCCAAGCATACCTTCCTCTTAGCACGTTTCTCCCTTGCGTCCTGAGATCAAGTGTCTTCAAAGCCCATGGCACCTTGGTAAAGGCTGTTCTCCAACTGGAGCGCTCGCAGGCCAGTGTTTCCCAGTTGTCAGTGTTTATACTACATTTTTAAAGATTTGCCTTGAGACAGTCTTTAAACCTCTTTTGTTGAACACCAGCATTACACTTTCCATTTTTAAGTTTGGAATAGAGTAGTTGCTTTGGAAGATGATCATCGGGCATCCGCACAACATGACCAGTCCAACAAAGTTGATGTTGAAGAATCATTGCTTCAACACTGGTGATCTTTACTTCTTCCAGTACACTGATATTAGTTCACCTGTCTTCCCAAGTGATGTGTAAAATTTTTTGGAGACACTGTTGATGGAATCTTTCGAGGAGTTGGAGATGGCGTTTATAAGTGGTCCATGTTTCACAAGCATATAGTAAGGTTGGTAATACAATAGCTTTGTAAACAAGCATTTTGGTTTCCCTGCAAATGTCCCGGTCCTCAAACACTCTGCACTTCAATCGGGAGAGAGCTGCACTCGCAGAGCTCAGGCGATGCTGGATTTCGGCATCAATGTTGGCCCTTGTGGAAAGGTAACTGCCTAGGTAGAAGTGATCAACATTTTCCAACGTTACACCACTGAGTTGGATTTGTGGCGCTGCAGAGGGGTTGTTTTGTACCTGTTGGTGCAGCACTTTGGTTTTTTGGATGTTGAGTGATAGGCCAAGCTTTTCGTAAGCTTCAGCAAAGATATTTAGGATGGGTTGGAGGTCATCCTCTGAGCGTGCACACACTACGTTGTCATCAGCATACTGAAGCTCTATGACGGAAGTTACGGTAACCTTACTTTTTGCTTTCAGCCTGCTCAGATTGAAGAGCTTTCCATCTGTTCGATATATGATTTCTACTCTGGTGGGGAGTTTCCCGGTGACAAAGTGTAGGATCATGGCAACCAGCAGTTTTGTTTTCAGGGGGTACTCAGGGATACCCAGTACCGGCACCTCTTTTCGTTGTTGTTAAAAAGTGTGGCATTTACTGTAACAACTTCATGGTGAGTACCAGCATTTACGGTATTTTTCTATTTCTATTTAAAAAGCACTACACCCCACCCACTTTTCTGCCTTCTGCTAACTGGTGCAGAGAGGATTAGGTTTTCTATAATGCTATATTCGGGGGGGGGGGAGAGATTCATACATGGTTACTAAAAGTTCAGTTATAATTTTATCATACTACTACTACGTGGAATTGATTTTTAGCAATTGCGTTGGTTGAACTACAGTATCCTTTGCAACTTTCTTTTAAGATTGGTCGATATTTTCTACATGACCTATGGCATGTTTTGACAGTAAGAAACTGCAGTGTTTGGTCTGTACTCTCATTAGGCTCCAGAACAAGCTACTTTCCATCTAACCCCTATCCAGCTTGTGTGAAAGACATCAACCTGCATCATTCTCCACTCTTATTTACACTACTGAGCTTCAGCCAGGAATTTTTTTAAAAAATCTACTGTATATTTTGGAGAGCTGTATGTCTGCTCACTATGCATTTGGATATCTCTTAAGTTTTCATTACATTTCATTTCATGTTTGGATATAACTGGACGGTACTTTGGTTCAAGATGACAGACATTACCTTTCAACACTACCCTGATTTTAATTAGCAATTTCAAGACTGCACTGATATTTTGGTATTTTTTAAATTACTGAGCAATGCCAGTTATCAGGCTGCTAGTGGTAAATATTCTGAGAAATTTAAAATGTCTTAACAGGTTTAAAGACAAATTTACTTTATGCAAAATGCCAAACAGATAGGCTTGGTCTGGTCCTGTAGCAAAAGAAGTGTAAGAAGGCGGAAATGAGTTGTACCACCTTGTACTATAAGGAAAGGCTGTAGCTCAGTTGTAAAAGGTAAAGGTAAAGGGATACCTGACCATTAGGTCCAGTCGTGGGCAACTCTGGGGTTGTGGCACTCATCTCGCTTTACTGGCTGAGGGAGCTGGCATACAGCTTCTGGGTCATGTGGCCAGCATGACTAAGCCGCTTCTGGCGAACCAGAGCAGCGCACGGAAGCACTGTTTACCTTCCCACCTATTTATCTACTTGCACTTTGACGTGCTTTCGAACTGCTAGGTTAGCAGGAGCTGGGACCGAGCAACGGGAGTTCACCCTGTCGTGGGGATTCGAACCGCCGACCTTCAGATTGGCAAGCTCTAAGCTCAGTGGTTTAGACCACAGTGTCACCTGCATCAGTTGTAGAGCACCTGTTTTGCATGCAAAAGGTATCAGGTTCAATCTGGTAGGGCCAGGAGAGGTTGAGATATTTTAAATTTCTCAGAATATTTGCCACTAATTAGAACACCCTCGCCCTTTAGGAAGGAGTTAATTGTAGCAGTATACCACCCTTTACCTGAATATCCCAGTGCAGTTCACAACATAAAAATACAAAAATGAGAATACAAAACACATAATAAAACAAAAACAAATCAAACCAATAACCCCCTTCCCACAAACACATTTAAAAAGCCATGGAAAGTTATTCAGCCGATTACTGAATATTGTTGAAGGTTGTACATCACTGCAGCCTGTTGCATCAAATATACCCTGAAACAGCAGCTTCTACATTGGCCAGTTTATGATCCCCAGCCAGCCTGGCCAATGATTAGCCCTGATGATAATCCAATAAACAACCCCCACCCCCATATTCCCCCCCCCAATGTACTGATTAGGGCAGTGGTTCCCAATTAGCCACGTACTGCAGACACCCTGTTTTTTCAAAAGCCAAGCCATGGATTCCTTTCTTTAGTTTTTGTTATGTGAATGGTGCCACAGATGCCCTGGGTGGTTTATGGGGGCCTCCTGGAGTCAGCAGACCGCCAACTGAGATCCACTAATATTTCTCCATGTGATTGTGCACCTTCTCTGCAAGATCTTATGAAGAAAGTAAGCTTCAGGTCTAATATTATGTTGACCAGGTAGTTTCTGCCATGATACACTCACTCACTCACTCACTCACTCACTCACTCACTCACTCACTCACTCACTTTCCTCTCTCTCTCTCTCTCTCTCTGCATTAAAGCATTGCCCTAGACTTCAGTCTCCCACAGGACACACTGTAGGGGACTTACATGGGGAAATCAATCTCGAGCTTCACAGAAATCTTTGGCAATGAATATTTATTTTTCGCTTTGATTTTGCATTTCCACTCCGAATGAGGTTAGGCAAAATCTTAGGTTTCTATGCCTCTGCACTTAGAAAAACATGTCAGTTGTATTTCATCTGCATTGGCGCATGAAAGCAGGAACTCACCATTTCCTTTTGCATTTCAACCCAGGTCACCGTTGTACAGAACTCCTCCACCCCATACAGATATTTAAAGCCAAAAGGGTTTTTTTTAAAAAAAAAGAAGGGGGGGGGGAGGCAAGAATTCTGTAAGCACAAAATTGCTCAAATATAGCAACACAAATATAGCCTTTGTGAAAATCTTTATGTAATGCATTTGACATGTAAATATTGGACACCCAATAGCCAGCTTTGTCTCCTTTTTACTTTGAAGCATCACTGGGATATCCTTCGAAACACATTTAGGATTGCTGTTAGAGAATCTCCTTGCCTTCTTGAGAACTGCAAACTTACATTTTAACCTGAAATTATTAGTAGGATAATTGCCTGAAAAGCATTGTTCAAAATAGCAGTTTGCTAAAAAAACAACAACAACAAAGAAGAAGGATTTAAGAGAATACATCTTGTAGAGCATAAAAAGTCTCTACACAGAGACAGAACATTTTCATTGTATGGCCAGGACCGACCAGTGCTGTTTCACTGCATCTCCCATTGCAGAGCATCACCTCATAGCTGTCAGTTCACCAGTTCTAAAAATAAGAGCCCAGTGGCATTATGGTCTCAAAGTACTCCCCAATACTTTGATATGTTGCTCTTTCAAAAGATGCCATGTTACACAATTTGCTGGACCAGTTCTTCTACCCCAGGGAGGCACAGAGGATTTCCAGCACTATTTTGGTCCAATTAAGCTCCAAGGGAATCAGATTTCTTTTGATCTGGTAAGCAAAAAATAACCGAACTAAACCAGGCCCCCCAGTCCACAATTCTTCTGGCTGGGTCCAAGGAAAGGCACGTGATTCATCCCTTCTGCCCAAGGGGGAAAAATGGATCTACAAAAGCAATCTATAATTTGCAACCCATTTGGGAATCCATGATGGAAGGAATTCACCAGGGCTTTGTCACAGGAGAAGATTTCCAAATGAACAGGAATCGTGTGAAAGCACACCTCTGCTCAGTTGCACGCCCAGTTCATTTCAGTGGAACATGTGCAGGAGTTGTTCATGGTGGATTATAAACACACTCTCTGCATCATGAATTCCAAATAGTTTCGATATGGTAGATGGTTTTAATTTGGTCTCAGGATTGGAACCAACCAACAGGTGGATTCCAATTAAAGATACAGTTCTGTCGACAGGTCTCCTCTAGTAAAACCTTTTAAGAACCATTGGTCTGTATCTTTACAGCAGTAAGCAAATCATTCTATTTTATCTCAAGAGCTGTTATCCAGAGACTGACATATATAGAGTTTACCCCATGGGTAATTTTTTTTAAAAAAAGGGAAGTGGGGGAGGTGAACATATCCAGGCACTTATGTTGCTACTGCCACCAATGGGGCAGCCTCACTTGCACAGGTGGAGTTTTATTTCCAGTTTGCGGCAATCAATTCCAAAACTTGAAATGCAAGGAAAATCTCTCTCTTTTCCATTTTGATTTTGAGGCCTGAGCTTTAACGCACAAATAACTTGTTGTTTATTCTATGACAATAAATACTGGAGATCCCTGACTATTGATCTAATAATCTGCAGACACCACTAGTTGTGGACAGGGCCGGCTCTAGGTAGACCCCCGGTGGCCCGCCAGGAGGGCGCCGCGAGCTGTGCCCGCCCGGTCCGCTGGTTCGACAACTGCGCTGTGCCTGCCCGCCCGCCGCGGCGCCGCACAGCAGCACCTGTGGCAGCCGCACTGCGCCCGCCCGCCCACCGCGCTGGGAAACGGGGCAGGGGGCGCTGGAGGGATCCGTCGCTCCATGGCGCCAGGGGCGCTTAAGACAGCCCTGGTTGTGGACCCTGGGAAATTAACACACCAGCTTTGTGCATGTTGGAAAAACAAACCAATTGGCAGCTACTTGATCTTGTATTATTCATTATGTAGTAACAAAAAAATATTGCCCACCAGGAAACCATCGAAAGTTACGTTGGGATGAAGATACATAGGTTGATTGTGGGTTGACTGGTGTTTTCCTTCTGTGGGTTGTTCTGTGTGTTGATACAATCTTCCCTGGCTTTGTTTACCATCTAACCCAGTGGTTCCCAAACTTTTTTGAGCCACAGCCCCCCTAGTTCCATGAACTCATCCCCAATGCCCCTACCCTATAAAAAGCATTATTCAGAATAGTGGTTTGCATGACCCATACACAATAAAATTCAGACCAGTAACATTTAATTGCACATTTAATTAAAATTCAATTAAAACTATTTAGTTTGATTAATTCAACAAAACTGATGAACTTAATCCAGTGATAACAGCTTTTCAAAGTCTGATAATCATTTATCCCTCTAGTGTCCCCTGCCATTCCCTTGCCCCTTAGGCAATCCTGCCACCACACAGGGGGCAGTACCACCCACTTTGGGAATCACCGATCTAACCTGATCAATAACATGCACATTCTTTTGCAATAATTTGGTTGGCCTTACAAAGGTATTTCTGTTATATGGATTTGGGAATTATCATTATGGGCCAACAAAACTATGTTTACTTTCTGAATGACTAGGAAAATACTGAATTTAGCTGTGCAACAGCATGAGCCTAACATAGATGAAGAGGGTCTTATGCTACCTGAAAAGGAACTTTGAGGGAACTTGAACTAATGCTGCCAATTTGGTTTAATCTAGCACACAGCCTAAAATACAATTCTACTGCTGTTGATGATGGAAAGACTGCTTAGTTTCTCTTTGTCCCTGTTTTGTACCTACCAAGGAACCTGTGTGTTTTGCCTAATGATGGAGACAAAATTCAGCAACAGCTGACTTTTGTAATTCCAGAGGCAGAGAATCAGCCATTGTTATGTTTCTTCTTCCCAAAAGGCCACGGTGCAACCTGATACAGTCGTGCATAGCAACTAAAACAATGTCTGCTACTTCCTCTAACCTTTCTTCCTTAAGATTCTTACCAGATGTAGACTCTGGGTGTTAGACAAGGGTTTTCTCCCCCTCCCCCTGCATTTGGTTTGTTTACCATTTAGCTTGATCATAAGTTCCCAAGAACTCAAAATCTTGCACACGTGTGAGATTCTGGTTGGCCTAATAAAAGTATTACTCTAACATGCATTGTGAATGCCTACTGTATAAAAATTTTCCCAATGGGCAAGAAAATTATGTAGACCCTTGTATTGTGCTCTCGCGCGCACACGCACACACAAATCCACATATCATTATTATGTATAAAGAAATACAGAATAATACTATAAATACCATTAACTATATATATATATATAGCCATCAAGATTCTAACCAAACACACGTAAAATATATATAAACATGGGAATTGCATGCAGTAAAGGTGGAACTGAACATAAGCACAGTTGACTAAAGATCCAAAATTTCTATATTTACATTCATTTTAAGTATTGTATTTTTTAAAAAAGATATGTAATATAGATTTTGAAACGTTATAACCACTTTTAATTTCATTTCATTTTTTGCTGGGCATTCGGGTGCAACTCAACTCACTGAAAGGGGTTTGCATGGGGTTAAAACAGATAGTTCAGGTGACCTCAGGATCCCCAGACTACCCCTGGACCTCTCATGTCCATGCTGATCTCTCTATCCATTAAAGTTTAGACTGGTATGTCTTAGGCTGCAACCTCTCTACATCTTCTGTTTCCTCACACTTCTCTCTCTGCCAGTGTGGTGTAGTGGTTAAGAGCGGTAGACTCGTAATTTGGTGAACCAGGTTCATGTCTCCGCTCCTCCACATGCAGCTGCTGGGTGACCTTGGGCTAGTCACACTTCTCTGAAGTCTCTCAGCCCCACTCACCTCACAGAGTGTTTGTTGTGGGAGAGGAAGGGAAAGGAGAATGTTAGCCACTTTGAGACTCCTTCGGGTAGTGATAAAGCGGGATATCAAATCCAAACTCCTCCTCCTCTTCTTCTTCTTCTCCTCCTCCTCCTCCTCCTCCTCCTCCTCCATTAGCGACTGTAAAGCAGAGGTTGGAAGGCCATTTGTCATGGATGCTTTAGTTGAGATCCCTGCATTGCAGGGGTTGGACTAGATGACCCTTGGGGGGTACCTTCCAAGCTAATACCTGTTCATGACACAAACAATTCTGCCCTTCTGTGTGTGTGTGTGTGTGTGTGTGTGTGTGTGTGTGTGTAGACTCCTAGAAAAAATACTGAGAAAGTCCTTTATTTAATGAGGCAAGTGCTCCTATTTTATTTTTTATTTCATTTCATTTTTTTTAAAAAGGTTCTCTTCAGTCTATACTGCGATGAGTACATAATTGGGCTGGCCTTGAAAATGGCTGTCAGTATGTTTATAAATCATCATTTTAAAATTACATGAAAGGACTATGCCCTGTCTTTGTTGGGAGAGACAGCTGTACAGTCCTAAAAAAAATAAGCAAGGGCTTTTGTTTATTTTTCTTAAGAGTTACTCAGCAGAAAATGAACATTCTGTTCTCTTAATCTAAGGCCAGATATTCTTCATCCTCCTGTTCTACTGTCAGGTGGGGATTTGCAGGATTTAAAAGATTGTCATAATAAATGGTTGAAGCACCTTCCAATGGTTAATATCTAACCTGGAAAGAACCGGGTCCCAAATCTGCTAGGATGAAATGTGCCTTGTCTTAGAAGCCCTATATCTAATCCCAAATGTGTTGGGGCTTATTCTGATTACTCACTGATGAAAGAAGGGCTCCCCTAGAGCCACATCACTCGAGGATTAAGCTAAACATAAACTACAAGGCTAACCCTCAGAATTAAAAAAAGAGAAATGGTTCCAGGGACTTTGCCCAGATTTGCTTGAATCCTTGGCTCTTTCCCTCAGAATATTTTTGTGCATGTTGACATGTAGATCAGGCTCACTGCTTCAGACCTTCCTTCCCAATGCAGAGAGTTGTTGGTGGTGCTGGGGTAACAGGCACAGCCCCACTGTCTTCATCAGAGGATTGTGAATTGGGTGAGGGTTAACATTTTCAGTAGGGGTGTTCAATGATGATCTCTCATCTGGAAGAGCGGAGACGCGAATCCGGTTCCCCAGATTACGAGTCTACCGCTCTTAACCACTACACCACACTGGCTCTCTGGAGAGTCCACAATGCCTAGCCTAGATATGCTGCTCGTACCTACAACCATATAGGGGTGGGTAATATAGGGATGTTAATTTCATTTTTTCCTTTTCCCAGCCTTATTTCCCCTAATGTAATTTGCTTTTGTATGTTATTTATCACAAACAAATGCATTTTTATGCATGCTTTACCCCTAGTACGTGCATTTTTGTAAACATTAGCTTGCTAAACTGCATTCCAAAATTCAGAGAGGTGAAAATCTTGAAGGATAACAGTTTTTGTTCATGTATTGTTTTGGAAAGTGCAAATTTGTTCCCTATACTAGCCGCTTCCTCTGAGTTTTTAAATTCAGATTATTCTATTCATCCACCCCTTCAGAGTAGGCACACTGCATCACTTTAACACAGAAACACAGAGTTGAAAGGGACTCTGAGGGTCAGGAAGTCTAACCCCCTGCAATGCAGGAATATGCAGCTGTCCTATACGGGGATTGAACCTGCAACCTTGGCATCATCAACACCACACTCTAACCAACTGAACTATCCAAACATGTGCTGCTCTTCATATTCAATTCCCTTTCTCTCCTCATCCCGCTCTGTGCTTGGCTGTGAAGGCATCCTCTTCTCCAACCGGACCCAATGGTATGCCAACACCAGTCTCTGCCTCAACAAATCCCAGCTTATTTCTTCTACATATCAACCAAAATGGCAGCCCAGGCTGTCAAGCTGGGAATGGACAGCAGCAATGGAAGGGAATGAAATAAATGTTAAACTGGCTGCTAGAGATTCCTTTAAGCACTAGTAGCAAAGGGACCAAACCTATTTGATCAACGAATAAGCCAACACTGCAGGGGAGAATAGTATAATTCCTTGGACTATCAAGATGTTCAAAGGAGAATGAGCCTGTCCGTGAGCTTATAAGGAGTCGCACAGGTCAGAGACAAGCTCATAGCAATAGCTCCAAGCCACAGTTATTCATTCATCAAGACTTAAATTCAGTCCTAATAAACTAACCTCTTGGCCCCGTCACTTGCAGCTGCAAGAGGCAAGGTAATGCATGCCACCATTCACAAAGAATTGTTTTAAAAAGGGTTCCTTGTTCCCTCTCAGCAGCAACCAAACTCATCCAAACCTCTTCATGATACTCAAACCACACACAGCAGCAGCCGCCTCACACAGCAGCCTTGAGGCTTTAAAAATGTTGTTGTTGTTGTTGTCAACATCATCATCATCATCGTCAACTAAATTCTATTCCAAGTAGGCCCATTGAAATCAGTGGGCATGTGTACATTTAGCCCATTGATGTCAATGGGTCTGTTCTGAGTAAAACTTCATTGGCTACTACCTTTATTTATATATTAATTCATTCATTTAGTTGTATGCTGCTTTTTTCAGCCTGAAGACCTTCAAACAATGAACAGAAAATAATAAATAATACACTAACACACACACACTAAAGTCCAGTAAGCTGTCATTCAAGAAACAGTATAAGGCAATGAAATCACGAAAAAATAGAAGAATCAAGAATTGCCCCACCCCTGCCCCCCATTTAGCTATACTGGGGTTCAAGGCAATTTTTAAAAATCCTCATGAAAACTCATCATTTTATTGCAAAGTTCTAATATACACATTTTGGTGCACATTTTGTCTAATGTACATTCTTTTACAAAACGATTCACCCTAATACAATGCATACAATGCATCTTTGCATATTATATTTTAACTGCATTTTTCTGTACACTACTACTCCAATATATGCATTTTTGCCATCACATGGCTGGAGAACTGCATTACAACATTCAGAGCACTGTGAATTTTGAAGGATGGCTGTGTTTCAATCTGTGTATTGTTTCAGAAAGTGTGAATTTGGTAGGCTCGTCTTTAAATGAGGACTTCACTGAATTTCCACCCCCCCATGTTACCACAAAGAGGAAAAGTCCAACATCCGTCTCCAAGTTTTCTAGGTAGATACAGTCCCCAAATCTTGGGATGGAAAGGATGTATCCAGTTGGAATATAGCTAGATTTCAGGAGAGCAATGTGACTTATCTGAAAAAGTCAGCAATAGTAGTTAATATTGGCAGGAGATTGTAATTAAGGGAGAACCTAAGTAGCAAAAAGTTGTACCCAAGTCTGTGATGCTATGATAGTATTACTGCATATGAAAGGTCTAAATTAGGGCACACTTTAATAACGTAGTTTTTTTAAAAAACAAACAAACAAAAAACTTTCCTTGGTTTCAAGTCTAAAAGTATCTAAACCCAACAAAGCAACCAGAAATGTCACAATTTAGAAAGACAGGTGTGCTTAAACATGTAGTCCTAAGCATGTCTACTCAGATCGTTGAACTGAGTTAAAGCAGGCATCCCCAAACTTTGGCCCTCCAGATGTTTTGGACTACAATTCCCATCTTCCCTGACCACTGGTCCTGTTAGCTAGGGATCATGGGAGTTGTAGGCCAAAACATCTGGAGGGCCAAAGTTTGGGGATGCCTAAGTTAAAGTGTGGCTTACTCTTAAGAAAGCGTATGCAGGTTTGCCGCCTAAACCTATTTATTTCAAAACAAAACAAAACAAAAAACACCTGTGTGCACCTAAATCTGTTGGATTATACTCAAAGAGACTATTTGGTATCACTGAGCTTTGGTAACTGGAAAACCTAAACTTGGAGCTAACTCTTTCCATCAATAATGTACCATGCTAAAAGACTTTCCTATTCTTTTATAACCATGTACTGGCTGATAGATATAAGGGAGATGGGGAAAGAATGGTATTTCATACATGTTGGCTCAGATGAGAAAAGATGGCAGAGAGCACAAATTGTATGTCAGTTCTTCTGAATGACCACCTCAAGTATTGCCATGGCCAATCTCTGCATAAACATTTGACCTTCTTGTTTTGCTTGCTTGGGGGCAGAACTGTTACACTTCCTCATCTTTTTCTCTGTTGCAAATAATAGATCTGTTTCACAATGATGCACCAGCAGCTAAAAGTTAAAATCAGGACATGTATTACAGTTCCAGGGGCCAGCAAACTTTTTCAGCAGGGGGCCGGTCCACTGTCCCTCAGACCTTGTGGGGGGGCCGGACTATATTTTGAAAAAAAATATGAACGGATTGCTATGCCCCACAAATAACCCAGAGATGCACTTATATAAAAGGACACATTCTACTCATGTAAAAACATGCTAATTCCCGGACCGTCTGCGGGCCGGATTTAGAAGGCGATTGGGCCACATCCGGCCCCGGGCCTTAGTTTGGGGACCCTGGTTTAAACTGAGGAAAATGTATGTAAAAAGTGATGACCAGGTTGAACATAGGAGAATCCTTATGAATAGTGAAGTGCAGGGACCCATCCTGAGCAAGGACCTCATCTAGATTATTTACCGTTCCCTGAAAAAAGTAGTGGTACCTCGCAAGACAAATGCCCTGCAAGACGAATTTTCATCTTGCGATCTGATGGAGACTCGCAAGACGAATTTGTTTTGTGAAAAATTCATCTTACGAATCGCGGTTTCCCATAGGAATGCATTGAAATTTAATTAATGTGTTCCTATGGGCAAAAAAAAAATTCAATGCATTCCTATGGGAAATCGTGATTCGCAAGACAATTTTTTCGCAAAACGAATTGACTCACGGAACGAATTAAATTTCTCTTGCGAGGCACCACTGTAGTCCTGAAGAGCCCTACCAGAAACTGGGGGCTATAATGCTTTTATGGGATTTAAAAAGAATGGGAACTCTTTGTGGAGGTATTGATTTCATCCAGAACCAGAACCACTTGTTACCACCACCCACCTCACCAGCAAAACACTTAAAACAAGCTGTTTTCTTGTTGACTGTTTCCTTCCCTTTGAGCCAAAGTCTGGATGCTAAAAACTATCATGCTTTCAGTAAAAAGAAAAATCAAAAGTCAAGTAGTAATTGATTCCCCCCCCTGCTCCCCCTTACAACATGGTGTCAGTTTTGCTTTGAAGGCTAAAAAATATTTTTCACAGCTCTTTTTGGAAAAGGAAAGTGCGGAATTAATTTCACTTCACTCCTCCTCCTCTGCTGCATAAATCCTCTTGGTATTCTAGCAAGAATATGGGTGTGTGAATTCAGTGACAATTCTCCAATGTACAAACTGCCCTGCCAGAATTATTTAATTCTTTACAGAGTCCTGTAATTATTTCATTCATTTGCCCATTCCTGTTTGGCACAAAAGGCATGTTTTTACTTGGCCTACTGTTCAAAGACCATTTTTCAGGAAGAAAAAGATGACACTTGGGGAGCTTCCAGACAACCTATGTATTGAGCATCCACCCCCTGATTTGTTTGCAGGGAGATTAGATAGCACCGACTATTTTATTGTTTTATTAAATTTCTATACCACCCTTCTCCGAGGATCACGGGGACCCAGGTGGCGCTGTGGTGGGACCCAGGTGGCGCTGTGGTTAAACCACTGAGCCTAGGGCTTGCTGATCAGAAGGTCGGCGGTTCGAATCCCTGTGACGGGGTGAGCTCCCGTTGCTTGGTCCCAGCTCCTGCCAACCTAGCAGTTCGAAAGCACGTCAAAATGCAAGTAGATAAATAGGAACCGCTACAGCGGGAAGGTAAATGGCATTTCCATGTGCTGCTCTGGTTCGCCAGAAGTGGCTTTGTCATGCTGGCCACATGACCTGGAAGCTGTACGCCGGCTCCCTCGGCCAATAATGCGAGATGAACGCACAACCCCAGAGTCGGTCACGACTGGACCTAATGGTCAGGGGTCCCTTTACCTTTATACCACCCTTCTCCGAGGATCACAGGGTGGCTTACAATATAAAACATTTACGATGAAATGTTTCCTGGGAGGTTAAATGATGTTGCATCCAAGGAAGTGTTCCTACACTTTCCAGTGCATTTTTTCATAATTTTCCTTAACATAAAAATGCTTTTTTTTAAAAAAAAAGGAAGCAGTGGTGACTATTAATCCAAAATACTTTTCATCTGGCTCCTTGAGATCATTTGTTACCCAGTTTAATACAGCCTGTTTTGCATTCTGAAATATTTCTGAAAGTCAGAAAAGGAAATGTATCCAAACTTTATAAATGTCTGATCTGGAGTATCCCCGGCCATAAAATATAAAGTGGTGTCTGGAATCTTGTTTGAATATATCATCAGGAGGTTGTTAGCCCCAGCTCAATCCTCAACTCATGTAAACCTTTGATTATAACTTCTCACATTCTTTTCAAATGAGGTGATATGCAATTCAGATTCCTGCCTGATGTTTTTTAAGACCAGTTGTTATGCTCCAAACAGGGGTTTTTCCTTGACCATTTAACTCCAGACATATTAATGTAATTAAATGGTTTCTGAAACCTGGAAAAATCATTATGCCTTTCACGATGGAAAAGCAATTGTATTCAGGAGTGTTTTTTTTTTTTGGTTTTTTTAAGATCTATGTCTTCAGGACCCTTTTCTCTGATGGGGGTAGAATCAGTCTGTTCAGAAAACATGCATGCGGGTTTCTTTGGAAGACATAGTTAAAAACCCAAGGACGATGGCAGGTGCCTGCAACCATTCACTTAAATGGAACGAAGCACACAGAGTCATTTTCTGAAATGGGAGGTCAAGCCTGCTGGGTTTTTATATGATGGGAAACTGAGAAAACTGGGGGGGGACCCAATAATTTATTTGTTTGCAGAAGGTATCAAGTTATTCTCTTTCATGTCTAGGGCCAGCCCAATACATTTTGCTATCTGTGGCAAAGAACAATACATATTATATATATATATATATATATATATATATATATATATATATATATATATATTACCACCTCCCCCCCCCAAAGGCTTTGCAAACCATCTTCAGAGGCAGCCCTACATATAATACATTGAGGTACAGTGGTACCTCGGTTTAAGTACACAATTGGTTCCAGAAGTCTGTACTTAACCTGAAGCGTACTTAACCTGAAGCGAACTTTCCCATTGAAAGTAATGGAAAGTGGATTAATCCGTTCCAGATGGTCCGCAGAGTACTTAAACTGAAGCGTACTTAACCTGAAGCGAACTTTCCCATTGAAAGTAATGGAAAGTGGATTAATCCGTTTCAGACAGGTCCACGGAGTACTTAAACTGAAAGTACTCAAACCGAAGTGTACTTAAACCGAGGTATGACTATAATCTAACCTGGAGGTTATCAGAGCATAGGCAATAGAGATTAGACCAGGCATCCCCAAACTGTGGCCCTCCAGATGTTTTGGCCTACAACTCCCATGATCCCTAGCTAACAGGACCAGTGGTCTGGGAAGATGGGAATTGTAGTCCAAAACACCTGAAGGGCCAAAGTCTGGGGATGCCTGGATTAGACTATCCCTGTCCAGATAGAGGTGCAGCTGGGCCACCAGCCGAAGCTAATGGAAGGCACTCTGCACTACTGAGGATACCTGAGCCTCAAGTAACAGCTATGGATCCAGATGTACCCCCAACCTGCGCACCTGCTCTTTCAGAGGGAGTGTAACTCCATCAAAAGCAGGCCCATCAGTCCAGTCTAGGGAACTACCAACAAACAGTGTCACAGTCTTATCTGGATTCAGCTTCAGTTTGTAGGCTCTCATCCAGTCCGCAACCACCCACTACCGCACCTGCAGATGTAACGGAGAACTAGAGTTGTGTGTCATCAGCATGTTGCTAACAACATACTCCAAAACTCCAGATGATACCACTCAGATAATGACTATAACTCTACCCACTTGTCCTGTTCTGTCTCTAAAAGCCTCTTCCGCAAAATGGACCATAAAAGACCTGTGTTTGTTTATTGCTTATTGTTGATTCTTTAACGTAAAGTTCCAATAGTACGTAAACAATTATATAGTCCTTTTTTCAAGGTTGCAGAATGGACTCATAAATCTGTGTGACACCAGGAAGAATTTTCTGGTGGTTAGAGCTGCTCAACAGTGGAACAGACTCCCTTGTAAGGCTGCAGGGGGTTGGAGCAGATGGCCCCCAGGGTCCCTTCCAACTCTACAATTCTATGAGACTTATGATTCTCTAACAAATCAAGCGCCTCTTCATTTAATCTTCCTTTGGCTCCCTTTGCTGTTTTTGCCATCTGTGCAAGTTTGAGAAAATAGGAATCTTAGTTAATCAATTACCACCCTAAGATTTTACAGCTTCTCCCACATGTAACAGGAGGGTTAAGTTATGTTTGTATCAAGTATGTTGCTTCTCAACAAGCAGATTAACAATGAATATCTTAGAGCACGCATGACTCATTTATGACCTTTCCTGACAAATTCCATGGCATTTTCCATATAGAACCACCCTGGATCAGAAAATGCTCTTACTTGAAATAACATCGTGTACCAGTATATTGCTGGCAAAAATATAACGCCCCGAAGTCCAGATTTTAAAAGTCTGAAAACCTTGGAACTTCCTTCTGTTTCCACATCCCTTGCTATTGTTGCTATCTCAAGTTGCGAGTGAAGGAAGCATTGAAAAACTCTGGCTTCACGCCTAAAGAGCCAGTAGGGCCACGTGTAATACAATACAGTATTAGCATGTGAGAAATAATAACAGAAATAATGATAATCAACGTTAGCATTTATGAAGCACTTCCAAACTGTTCAATGTTATTCACATGCATCTTAAGGGAAGACACCGCAGCTCATGCTTTGTACACAGACAACCTCAGATTCGATCGCTGGCATTTTCAGTTGTTCCTTTTTATAAAAAGGAGGGGAGGAGCAAGTTATAGGAATGACTTACCTGGACCTCTGGAAAACCACTGCTAGTCAGTAATTTGTGAAGCAAAATTTGAGCAGGCAGATGTTCTCTCTGGCACAACACTTTTCTCCCTCTGTATTGGGGTGGAGGGTAAGCCAAACACAAACAATAGAAGCTACAGAAGGATTTCATACCCAACACCTGGAAGCTGCATCTCAGCTCAAACCTCCGAATGAGACACAGCTGTGAGTGAGAGGAGTGAGCAGCCCCTTAGTCTGCACACTGCTTGGGGAGAGTCAGATTGAGAGAAAGAAAGACTGGAAAGAATGAGGCTAGGAACGAGAAAGAAACAGAAGGCAGGAGTGGTGGATGGTTCCAGAGGCAAGCTTGGGAACAAACAAACCCAGCAAGCAGCAAATGAGGCTGGAAAGGCAGGTGGCTTGGTGAGCAGCAACCTAGGTGAGAAAAAGTAGCCACATGGGTAAAGCTCTGGTCCTTTTGGAGCTCTTCACAACCCATTTTTGTTTCAATCACCCTGAACAATTCTACAAACTTGGCCACCTCACAGTTCATTTATAACTGTGGGTTGTTAATAAACAAGTTAGAAAACACAGGTTCCAAAACGGATCCCTGGGATATTCCACTTTCCACATCACTCCCTGGAAAAACTGTCAATTTATCCTTACTTTTGGCTTCCTATTTCTTAACCAGTTTCTGATCAAGAAGAGGACCGTGTCTCTTATCCCATGACTGCCCTGTTTTGTCAAAAACTTTTTCAAAGTCCAAATACACAATATCAACTCGATCTCCCCTATCTATATGGTTGTTTACACTTTCAAAAATCTCTAACAGGTTAGTGATACAGGAGTTGCCCTTGCAGAAGCCATGCTGGCTCTGCTTCTGTAAAGCTTATTCTT
Organism: Zootoca vivipara; assembly: GCF_965207765.1. Classification (NCBI taxonomy): domain Eukaryota; kingdom Metazoa; phylum Chordata; class Lepidosauria; order Squamata; family Lacertidae; genus Zootoca; species Zootoca vivipara. The sequence continues at coordinate 57,180,330 of NC_142583.1, forward strand.
CTCTATGTTTGGTTATTTTGTCTTTAAAAATACTTTCCACCAGTTTCCTCATAATGGATATTTTCTTTTGCTATTCTAAACCTTGGCTAACAAATTTCATATATTTTATAAACTTGACAGAAAAATGTAACAGGAATTCTACTTATTTATTGAACATAATTTATTATGAGTTTAAGAATTGTCTTGAATCAGAAAAAGACCTCTAGTGAACACATAGCCCCGAGTTTACAGCACAATTCACATTTTCTTAATTCTTTCAGGCGGAATCATTGTTCTGAAATTTAAAAGGCATCTTAGTTTTTGGAGGTCTACCTACATTAAATCCCTGTTACAAATTTGTTAATTTGGTTTCTATTGCATTAAAAACACACACATCAGGGTAGAGAATATCACTTCTCTTTCATTTCTTATACAAGCCTCTGTGCTGGACATCCCATGGTCTCATGCTGCACACTTCTTTCAAAGCCTGGGAATTCCTGGTGCTTGCTTTTCTGTTTCCACAACTTTGTTCTGGACACCTGTTCCAAATGCAATTGGAAAAGCTTCTCTGCATCCCAGACCTTCTTTTTCTAGCCAACACGAAACCCTTTTATAGGCTTAAAGCACAATACTGTGTTTCATTTTGCTAGGGTCTGAAACTTTTATGAAAGAGCTTTGTGCTACAAAACTGTTCTTGCTTGATAATCAAGCTTTTGCAATTTGTTCCAGTTTGCACAACTCTTGGGCAGCAATTCCCGAATTCTCTGCTCAGGCTTCAATATTATAAAATAACATGCTCATGTGCAGTCCAAATATTCACTTGTTGAAGACACTTCCTGCTATGTCTCTGCACGATTAGGATTTGTCCTTTACTTGGTCAGGCAATCTTGCCCAGGATTAGATAACTGCCAGCAGCTGTCCATGATCTCAGCTAGAGGTCTTCTCCATCACCTATTGTCAGATCCATCAACCTAGGAATCCAAGGAATTGATCCTGAGTCCTTCTGCGTGGAAAGCAGGTGCTCTGCTACTGAACAAGCTCTTCCCACTGCTCTTACTTTGCCTCCTTCTGATCAACATTTGGCATACCTGCCAAGTTGCTGTCAGAGAAATAAGGGACCGGGCCGGAAATAGCAGGCTGGAAGTAGCGCTGACGCCATTTTGGAACTGGGTGGAGCATGCTCAGAAGTGACTTTTGGTGCTGCTTTGCCCAGTTCCACGCCAGAATAAACCGGGAAAAAACAAAAAATCCATTTTTTCAGCTAGGAACAGCTGGAAAAATGGGGATTTCCCGGGGAAAACGGGAGACTTGGCAGCTATGACCTTTGGTGGGGGTAGAGGTAATTGTTGCCCAGTCTCTGTATCGGGTGTGTTTGGTTCATTTCCAGTGTAGAGCTGCAACAGTGGTACCCAAAGGAGGATGCCAGGTTGCCATGGCTCTCATTGTGGCCATCAATAATTTACTTGAGTTGAGACAAATCCTTGGTGTTACTTGACTAGGGGTACAGAATAATTTGACCCCATCTCTTGCTAATGGAAATTTGGGGTCAAGGTTCTCCTTTCGGTTCCAAACATTGTGGAGCTTAGAGATCAAGTGATATATCAAAGCAACAACAACAACAACAATAACCATCAGTTTCTTCCTTCTTTGTTGAGTCCTTCTAACTTTTCACCATCAGCAATATTGTTTATTTTTTAGTAACTTAAAATGCTTCCTTCTGTGTGTATTTTCATTATGAAACAGATTGGAAAGTAGAACAAAAAAACCCTTACAAAATTACCCCAAAAGTAATTGCAGCCACTTTTCAATGTTTAATATCCTGTCCATTTAAATTTTTTACAAGATGTAAATGGTAATGAAATCACACTATTTGCTAACTGATTTGCCAATTTTTTTGTTTCATCCCACAGCACTTATTAAGTCAGTACATTTGCTGAAGTCAAGGGAGGCAATGCTAAGAAATCACGATCAAATATTTTGCATTACATAAAAATATGATTAATTACAAAGGGGCACAAGCCAACCTGAAAATATTTACCATCTTCTTTTATATATATATATATTAAAAAAGCTAAATTACTTGCTTATAAATTTCATTTTGAAATAATAATAATAATAATAATAATAATAATAATAATAATAATAATAATAAGGAAAGCATATATGTAGGGATTCGGCTGTATGCCCAGGCCATAAACTCCTGAAAACAAGAGCTTATAATGGAAGTTTTGACATAGCTTCCACTACAGGGTGGAAGGTTGCGGAACCATGACAGTGCCAAGGCTATAAAATCCAACACCACCAACTTACAACTTTGTACCAAAAATAACCAAAAAGGAAACAAATAGGAACACATTAAGAAATTAGACACATACTCTGTTAAAACTTTTAAAGGCTAATAAAATGCCATAGACCGTTAAAGAGTATTCTGTGAATATAAGAATCGGTGCCAAATAGTATCAAGGATTTCAGAAGGAAAAATAAATTTTAACAAATGCAAGGGCTTCCAGCCTAAGTGACAATTGACCGCTTATTCTCAGGACAATTTCAGGCAGCCACAGGAAGAGGTCCCCCCCCCCCGCTCACTTTCGGCCTACCTTGTCATGTGCCAAGCCTGTCATGTGAACCCTTGTGTTATGTAGGACATTCAACTGTCAGCACACTGTTCCATGTTATATTACAGTCAAGGCTTGCAGTGCTCCACAAGTTCCATTTATATGCAGCTTTTCTTCCCAATAGCTTGAGGGTTGTGTATGGACTGTGGGCATGTTTGGCTCCTCCCTCCTTTGACTGCCACTAGGCAGGAGCCATTGCATCAGGCTGCGGCAGAGGAGTGTAGAACAGGGCCCCTCTCTCAGTCCAGTGAGAGATGAGAAACTTTTGGCTCCTCTCTGTCAACTTTCCCACCCAGTGCCACATTTAGGTAAAGGTAAAGGGACCCCTGACCATTAGGTCCAGTCGTGACCGACTCTGGGGTTGCGCGCTCATCTCGCATTATTGGCCAAGGGAGCCGGCGTACAGCTTCCAGGTCACGTGGCCAGCATGACAAAGCCGCTTCTGAAGAACCAGAGCAGCACATGGAAACGCCGTTTACCTTCCCGCTGTAGCGGTTCCTATTTATCTACTTGCATTTTGACGTGCTTTCGAACTGCTAGGTTGGCAGGAGCTGGGACCAAGCAACGGGAGCTCACCCCATCACAGGGATTTGAACCGCCGACCTTCTGATCAGCAAGCCCTAGGCTCAGTGGTTTAACCACAGCGCCACCTGGGTCCCTATAAGCTAAACAAGCTATAGCTTAGGGTCCCACTCTCTTGCCCCCCCCAAAAAAATATTTAAAGGGGAAAAAACCTGGATGTACATTTCCAAAAATATAATATTAAAAACAAATAAAATAAAACCTACATACAGCAACAGTTTTGTGTTGTGTATGCTCCTATGATTTAAGTAATGGGCGCTGCCTGCTAGCCTGCTCCCTAAAATATCACTGGTTTGCTCCTTTCTATACATAGCGTGCCTACATTCTGCATGTGCAAATGGCTTTAGATACCTATTAGGTCCATAAATTACCATATAGCATATATTCAACACAAAAAAACAGTGACAATTTGTTGTTGACAAAGGACAGCTGGACATATAAAGGGCCCCATTACCTTCAGTAGCTTAGGGCCTCATCAAACCTAAATCCGGCCCTGTTCCCACTCCAGCTGGTTCTTAGAAGAGGACCTGAGTGCTTATTTCCTCCTCCCTCCCGCCCCATATTCTTTTTGTGTCGTGTCTTTTTGGATTGTAAGCCAAAGGGGCAAGGAATGTATTGTTTGTATGCAAGCCCCTATGGGAGCCCCTTAGCGAGGTTAATTCATTAATTCACTTGTAAAGCCCAACCCGTTTAATTTCTTTGGTACATCTGCAATAGTGCCATCAGAGCCAGCCTTTGCACTGAATTCAGCCTGTAGCTGATGGGCTGATAGGAGATGGAATCCAATGGCATGTGGAGAGCCGCAGGTTACCCACCAATCTTTGATGGGTACAAATGACAGCCAAGTAGGTTGCTTGGATCCTGTGGTTAGTTCAGTCTCAGAACTTTGAAACCAAGAATGCACCAGGCTTGTAATTATCTCACTTCACCATTTCTGAGAGTTTTGCTGTTGCTCTTCCCTCCATCTCTTGGTGTGTGTGTACACACACACCCCTGATAGAATCCAGTTTCTATGCATAAAATGTATCTGTTGTGCAGAGAAATATTTGTGGGCATCTCACTAGTGCTTGTCTACTGCAGGTCAATGATAGCTCTGTTTGTAAGAGTCTTTCACTTGTGGCATGCAAATACCATATTTTGAATATCACTAACAAGCGTCTCCTGGGACGAGGAACAAGTGTCAACTGTGCATGACAGCCTTCATGGCTGCACACAACCTATACCTTTAAGCTCTTTTCAACTTTGGTTCCTGAGCAATTTTTTATTTAAAAAAATTGTTTGCATAAAGTGCTGCTCCAGTAGACTAAACAAATGGAATGGCATGGAGACTTAGGTTATAGGTAGAAGTGCCAAAGTATACAGTATTGAAGCTCTAGTAAAGGAGGAAGGCTAAGCCAATATTTTGGAGAAATAATATTGCCTATTTTCTGCTGTAGCATTAATACGTTTTTAGCGGGATTTAAAAAAGCTCCATCGGCATCCCTAGTATTGCAAGCACAGTTCAAGGTGCTGCTGCTTGGGACCAGGATATCTCAAATCATCAATTCAGACCACCCCATATTTTCAGATCTTCTGCTAAGGCCTATTCTCAAGCCAAGCCCCGCCACTGCCTTGCTGGAGAGCCTATGACCCTCAGCTACCATGGCTAATAGTCGCAGGTGATGGGAGTTAGTTCATTTGGAGAACCACAGGACCCACTTCTTGAGCAGCCTCACATGCAGCTATTTAAACAGTACACCAAGGGCCCCGAGTCTCCAGCTTGGCTTGCCATCTCCTGTGAGCCTGGAGGTCATGAGAAGAAACTGTCCCAGGCCTCAAGTAAACCACACAGGACACCTTGTTTATCAAGCATGCATTCCTATTAGTTTGCAGTGTGGTTAGACGATGTTGGAATCAGAGCAAGAGGGTTATCCTATGTATTTCCCCATCACTTTCCTTACTGCAAAAAGCCCAGACTTTGGGAGAAGTGGGTTTGTTGAGCAAGACCTTCCACCCATGACCTGAATTTGCTGGTACGTGACTGAATCCAGAAGCAGTCCGGGAGTGCACAGATCCCTAGTTAGGCAGAGAGCGTGTTCCACTTTGTAACCCCACCCCCCACCCCATTATTGAGTTTCAAAGAGATTAAGAGAAGCCATTATGGACATTCTTTAAATGTTCACTCACACAGCCTAGCACCCTGTGAAGAGATTAAAGCAAGTGCTGGGTTCTTGCCATGTAGTTAAAGTTACCAGCAAATTTCCAAATATGTCTGCACTCATTTTATACATACCGTGTTTCCCCTTTTTTAAGACGTAGTCATAAAGTAAGCCATGGCATGAGTTTTAAGTATTTGCGAAATTTAAGACATACCCCGAAAATAAGGCATACCTTGTTGCTTTCCTTTAGAGCCTCAGAGAGGCTTGAGACCAGGTGGGAGTGGGGTGCATGAATTGAGCGCATCGCCAGGCAAGCCGCGCTAGGAGGACTCCCCCCCCGCTCTTCCCAGGACTTTTTTCCACTCCGGCGGAGCGCCTGGATGGGGAAACCCCTTGGTGTCAGGAGGCCTGCTAGCCCCTTCCGTGCTGCCGGAGCGCAGTGGGCTGCATGGCCCAAAGCTGAGCGGCGGTGGGAGTTCCGCGGGCCCTTCCGCGCCGCCGGGGCGACGGGAGCGCTGCTGGCCCATTCCGCGCCGCTGGAGCGTCGTGGGAAGCATGGCCCGAGGCAGAGCGGCGGCGGGAGGCCTGCAGGCCCTTCCGCGCCACCGGGGCGACAGATGGTGGCGGGAGTGCTGCTGGCCCCTTCTGTGCCACCAGAACGTCGTGGGCTGCCTGGGCCAAGGCCCGCGCGATGGACGGCGGAGGGAGCACTGCTGGCCCCTTCCGCGGGCGAGTTGGCGGCTGATTGACAGGCGGCCTCGCCAATGCCTGGAGGGAGAAGGGCGGCGAGGAGCAAGCGAGGGAACCCCCACCTTGCTCCGCCCGCTAATGGAAACGGCCCGGGGTGGGGAGGCGGGAGTGCCTCAGGGAGTGCGGCTACGGCGCTGCTAGCTGTGCCTCAGGCACCGCCGCCGCCTTGCCCAAAAAACCCACGGGGGTGCTCGTCGGGTGGGCCACGACGAACTCGCCCCGTTCCCTCTGGAGTCAGGGTGCCACCGCCGGCGCCTCCTCCTGATTCTGTGTATCAGTGTAAAAAAAGCGTGTTTCCTCAGAGATGTAGCGCGCGTGGGGGCTGGCTGGCTGGCTACTCGACCTCCTGAGTTTAAGGGCGCAGAGGAATCCCGAAGGGGGTCCCTGTGCGCACCCTCGCCCGCCTCCGTGCGCGCTCAAGCGGGAAAGGAAGTTTAGCTCCTCGAGCTGCCGCCCCTTATGAATGCGTGTTTCGGTGGTGTGGACAAGGTGTGGACACGGGTCTCGTTTCCCCCTCACGGGACAGGGCGTACACAGGCATCTTTCAGACGACCTGCTTCGCGTCTCTCTCATCTCTCCCCCCCCCGCTCTCCCGCCTCAATTTCGTGCCCCTCGGCTCCCATGTTAGCGATGGGATGGATGGCAGCACCCCGAGCCAGTAAGGTACCGGACTGTAATAAAAACCTAATAAAAATTAAGACATCCCCTGAAAATAAGACACCTTGTGTTTTTTTGAGGAAAAAAAGTTATAAGACGGTGTCTTAAAAAAGGGGAAACACGGTATTACTCCCAAGATAGCCAGGAGCCAGCCAGCATTCACAAAGCCGGTATAGTCTTTATTACACCTATTCTTTAACGTGATATTTTTTTTGCAAGTCTTTTTCTTTCTTTCTTACTGAGCATTTGTATATCGTGGGTGACCAAAGATCTCTTGTAAAACGACAGGAGAGCTAACAGTATAATTTTCACAATGGATATTTAACATTTACGGCCAGATGTCCTATGTGAAAGTGACCTGGCAGCTGTGATTACTTTCTCTCACTAAGTAAATGACTGACATTATCTGTAACCAGATCTGTGTTTTGATTGATAAAGTTCCAGAAATAGCAGCTAGCTGCTCAACTATAAGCCCAATACGATTCAAAAGATAACCCTGGAAAATAAGTTTGCTAGTCTAAATGCTACAGTGGGGAAACAGGAACTCCAAATACTAGAAAAAATACTAGAGAAAACTAGCAGTTTCATGCTTGTACCCCAGTGGGCCCAGAGCATAAGCAGTCGTCCTGACTGATCCAAGCGCCTCTTCCACATCCTCAGGCCTTACCAATTGAAATTCGTCCAACACAATAGGACTGGACACTTCTTGAGAGTCCTCTCCTATAACGGTGGAGTCAAGATGCCAGTGAATGAAACAATTTTATCCTCAAAATATTTTACAAACAAGTGACAAGAAGTTACTGTTGGTTCTGTCAGCCTTATGTTTGTATGTACAGTGGTACATACCTCTACTTACGCACATCTCTGGTTACGTATCCTTTAGGATACGCATGCGGGTTTTTCGGGTTTCACCGCATGCGCATGCGCAGAAGTGCTCTACCGTGCCGCGTGCATGTGCAGAACAGGCACCTCCGGTTGCGAAAACCTCAGGATCCAACCAGAGCTCCAGAACGGATCTCACCCACAACCGGAGGTACCACTGTATATAGAAAAATATACAAGGACAAACTAACTTTAAAAACAGGTAGGCGTAACATTTATAAAAATAAAGATAGATAGATAGATGATAGATAGATAGATAGATAGATAGATAGATGATAGATAAAACCAGCATTTTAAAACACACCTGCACAATAACATTACATGTCTGGTTGATCTTGTCAAAACAAAAAAGTTTTCAGTGGGTGCCAATGAAGGTGCCGTAATATTAAAAGGTGAGGGGTTCTAGCGAGTAGGTGCTGCCACTCAAAAGGATCGGTTCCTTACAGGTATGGAATGAATGTGATGTGGCCCTTGTAAAAGTGCCAGTTCCACAGATTGAAGCATTTGAGTGTGCTCATGTTGGGCTCAATGTGATCCCTCCAAGTAAACTGGTCCCAAGCTGTTACATGGTTTTATATACTAACAGAGCAACTTGAATCTGGCCTGTTAAGAAACATTACAGAACAAATATAGGAGCTTATTTTTCATTGTGATGCAAAAGAAAAACAGTTCTTCACAAGAATGTTGTGATCTTCATGGTAAAGAATGAATTCCCAAGTCAGACATCCTTCCAAAGCAATATGCCACATTATTTGTCCACCGAGTTTGAGATTTATTTGCTCTGAAGGAGTTTTGGAAGAAAATGGCTAGGAAAGACAGTGATGAGATGAGAAGTTTAAGGATTAATGGGTTTATCCCCCATGATGTAATCTTACTCCAATGGCTATTGCCCACCCTCCTCCTTGTAATTACACCACACATTCCAAGAGACAACCCCCCCCCAAAAAAAGCCTAATGCACTTCTCATAAGTTGTATGTAAATGTGCATTTCTCTGAGGTTTAATTCAGCTGCTGCCAAAACATATGTGCCCACAGGAAGACTTTAAGAACTCCACGGGGGATAGAGATAGAGAAACTGCAGTAGAACATGTTGGCTGCTGTCCATATTACAACACCACACTGAGAACTATTCCAGATGGAGAGGAATTCCAAAGGAGTTCAGACCCTCTGCCGAATGACAAGGCAGTGTATCAAACCAGAGATTAGGGCTGGAGAGATCCCGGAGCAGTTATTCCCCAGGGAATGACACAAAGTAGTCTACCAAAAGCATGCTGTGGAGTATCACCAGATGCAAGCACATAATCTACATACCACAAACACACACTGGGGTTTGTTTAACACAGTGAGCCATGGCAACTACCCTTTCGGATCTTTCCAAAGAGCAGAGCAGCTGCACCAAACTCCATCCTGAAGAGCTTGGAAGACGCTTGCTCTTGTGCTTATATTTTATGAACACCATGCAAAGCATTTTGGAGGTGGGGTGGGGTGTGCAAATAAAGAAAAAAATGGGGAGGGGAATAGCCTTAGAGCGTCTTGTTGTTGTTTAGTCGTTTAGTCGTGTCCGACTCTTCGTGACCCCATGGACCAGAGCACGCCAGGCACTCCTGTCTTCCACTGCCTCCCGCAGTTCGGTCAAACTCATGTTCGTAGTTTCGAGAACACTGTCCAACCATCTCGTCCTCTGTCGTCCCCTTCTCCTAGTGTCCTCAATCTTTCCCAACATCAGGGTCTTTTCCAAGGATTCTTCTCTTCTCATGAGGTGGCCAAAGTATTGGAGCCTCAGCTTCACGATCTGTCCTTCCAGTGAGCACTCACAGCCTTTGAGCTTAACACAGTATATAAGGCAAGGAAAGATTTCAGCTGAACTATAGGCAGGGTTCCCACTACCATTACTGGCAGTCAAACTGGCATGCTCACGTGCATTAAAATATAACAACGGTTTGCAAAAATGCATGTGCTAATTTATGTATAGATACAAATCTAGACATTATTACTATAGTTTAAATGAAAACATACATCTTCATTTATTTATTTGTTTGTTATCCTGCCTCCCCCCCCCCATGAGTCCAGGGCAGCAAACAGATACACATTTTAAACACAGTATCATTTAAAAGCAAAAGCATTCTAAAACAGATTAAAATATTCTAAGAGCAGTCACAGTTAAAAACCTTCCATCCATTGACTGCGGTTGCCAGCCACAGTATTCTTCAGCCACCAAATGCCTGGGTGAACAGAAAAGTTTCCACAAAAATTTATAATGATGGGAGTCAGGTGCACCCCACTACGGAGGGCATTCCAGGACTGGGGGGGACACCACTGAAAAGGCACCGTCACAGGTCAACACCAACTGGGCAGACAGGGTGGGGAAAACTGTGACCACAGTAACTATTATATTAACTACACCCAGTGCTTTTTTTCCTGGCAGAACACGCCAGAGTGCAGTACTGCCACAAGAGTCCAGGGCTGCCACTTGGCTGCTGCCGAGGAGAAGTAAGGATAGTACTGGGTAGTGGGAGATGGCACAGGAAGCAGATTGTGGCATGCGACATCTCCGCAGAGCAGAGGTGGTGGTAGCAGCAAGCGAGCTCAAGGTTTCTCCTCCTCACAGCTGCCATAAAATGAAGGGTCAGATGGAGCCTGGGTGAGCTGGCGGTTTCTGCGCTGCCACTGCCCCAGACCAGAACAGCAGAAGGCAGGATGGACTTGGGGGGAAAGTGCCCTCCTCCTTCTCCCACAGCAGCTTGGGGATGGACACAGGGGAGCGAGAGCGAGAGAGGCAATTGACTCTGTGAGAGAAGTGTTGGGCGAGTGAGCGGGGCACAGGAGTGCCTGCATGCAGTGGGTCAAGGTTGCACCCAGGAGCCACTGACTGACCACCCAATGGCTTAGCCAGCTGCCCCCAAAGTGAGAGAGAGCAGGGGAGGGGAGGAGGCTGGCCTCAGGAGCCCTGCCGGCAGGAAAGGTGCCTCCCATCACCAAGCAGGCAAGTGCTGGTGGTGACGGCAACCCACAAGGGAGGCCTCTTCACCTGGGCCCCAGTAGGTGAGTGGGTAGGCAAGGGAACTTAAAGCCGCTAACCTGCCCCCTCTGCCACATGCTGGCCCCTCCCCGTGCCTGCTGGTGAGTACCAGTGTGGTGTAGTGGTTAAGAGCGGTAGACTTGTAATCTGGGGAACCGGGTTCGCGTCTCCGCTCCTCCACATGCAGCTGCTGGGTGACCTTGGGCTAGTCACACTTCTCTGAAGTCTCTCAGCCCCACCCACCTCACAGGGTGTTTGTTGTGGGGGAGGAGGGGAAAGGAGATTGTTAGCCGCTTTGAGACTCCTTCGGGTAGTGATAAAGCGGGATGTCAAATCCAAACTCTTCTTTTTCTACCAGCACTTTTTCTCTTGGGGAAAAAAGCATGTGTTACACCCCACAGTATTAATGGACAGCAGCAAGTTTTTGCTCTGGCTATGCCATTTTATGTGTCTTTTAAAAAGATTTGGCATGAACCACACGGTTGCCGAAACATTTCCCATACAAAACACAGATGTGAACTTTTAAATGAAGGAGAACACACACACACACACACACACACACACACACACACACACACACAATGCTTTCATTAACACATTCCTTAATATAAACATGGCAGGTTTTTGCTTTTTAAAAAACATTCTTCCATTTTAAAATCCAAACATGATTTTTAATCCAAACACAAAACATAGCTACTTCTTGGGGGGGGGGGGCTGCTCACAGGGAAGGAAAAATTACCACCACCACCAAGGAAGTATAAATATGCATAGATGCAGAACAGGGGGCACCTATTTTTTTTAATGAGCCTCGGATATCAATGATTCCATTTAGAACCGATCATGTCAACATTTTGGAAACTTTGGCTGGGTAGCACTACTTCCCCCTCTCCCCCCTCCCCAATTTAAAATTTAAATAGCACAGAGGAGCCAGTTACTTTGGGAGGGTCTCAATGATTATAGCCAAGTCTTCCTCAGAGGAATTTTGACACCCTGTTAATTAGTTGATTTCGAGTAGGAGCTGGGCTTTTTCAGTGACTCCTATTCTGCCATCAGTAAAGTGTGATTTCCTAATAAATTTCCATCAAGCAAACTATTTCTAGTAACTCCCCCTAATTAACACCAGGCTGCTAATAATAAATTAGGCTCTATGTGTTTCTGATATAACCAAGATCTTGTCTGAGCACAGATATTAACGTCCCCAGAAAAGTAAAACTCCAGCCTAAATTAAGCCTGCACTGGTTAAAAGGATTTATGTGCAGTCCTGTAAGAAAGGCTTTGAAGATCTTTAACACAGTGCATTTCAGCCAGAAACCTTTTTGACTGAAAGATTTGTTCTAGGTTGAGCAGTGAAAGGGGATTTATTGTGAAAACACACTGTTGAGTTTTAAGACTATAAATATTACACTAGATTACAGTTTCTTAATGAATGAATGACAGATCTCTTATTTTTGTTTCTTGGTGCATTTTAATGTTAAATTATATTGTTAGTTGACAGAAACCAACCCTCCGCTGTTAAAATGTCAAACCCAGCCTTGATGCCTTTAAGAGTTTGGCTTCTGGAGTTTAATATACTGTTTTGCAAATAGACTTGCATTTGTCTTTAATTGTAGCCTAAACAAATGCAGCGGGGGCAAGATTCCTGTAAAGCTGGCTGTAGCTTTTTATAGTCATATGCAGTGCTCCCCCTTTCCTTGTACAAACAAGGTAGAAAACAGCAGCACATTCACCTAGTCAAAAGATACCCAGCTCATTAGAATCTTATGAGGCTACTGTTATCACGAAGTAATTGACCATGTTACTATAGATGGTTAAGTATCCTAAGGTGAAATCAGAGAATGCTTTGTGCCAAGGCTAAATACAGTATCAGATAAACCCAGTCAGAGGAGATAGAATTGCAGTTCCTATTTACTCTCTCCGGTTTAGAGAGGACACCAGACATCTTTGCACACAACTCTGTCAAATATTCTGTTTCGCACCCAGGATTTGGGAAATTAAACAATAAATTATTGCAAACAAAGATAAAAGGGACACGGGGCATCCAATTTAGACTTAAGCATGCTGTGGTCTTGTGAAAACGCAGGTTGCATTCGCACAACCAAATCCTGGCTGAATTAAGATGGGAAATGCATGATCTCCAAGCACTTGAAGACAGGCTCTTTATTCCCACTTTGCTCCTCCTTTTGCAGCAGTTAGAAAACAAGCTATGAAGCTGCAATTAAACCATAGCTTCCCATTACATGCAGTCTAGGAAACTTCCAAGCAAACCATTATATGAAGACATGGTTTAAAGTTGGCTTAAGTATGCTGGCTTTTATTGGAAGACATCATGGACTCCATGGATCTAATCATTCATTGATTTCAGTAGGTCTACTCCAGATATGAAGGAGTTGGATGTCATGCATGTCCTGGTTTATTAAGCCAGGTTTGGACAGCGTAAGCCAGATCACAGAGATGAGCATTTTTATAAATAAATGAAAGGGGGAGGAACTGTAATTTCATAGTCTTTGTTTATTTATCATGTTGCTGACTTTGCTTTTTGTAACAACTGAATCCAAAGACAACTGGGTTTAGACAAGATGTTTAAAGGGAGAAGAGAGAGAGAGAGAGAGAGAGAGAGAGAGAGAGAGAGAGAGAGAGAGAGAGAGAGAGAGAGAAAAGCAACAAAGCAAAGCACAACATGCATATCACCAGAATCCATTGACTGGAGCAGAACAAAGCTGAACACAATGATCTGGGAAATCCAGAGCTGTTTCTGTCTGTCTTGCTTCTGAATGTCATCGCTCCCCCACTTCCGAGAAATACTGCAGAAGACCAAAGTGCAACTACTCCAAGATTTCGCTTTGGCTCTCTTACTACTGGAATTTCATTCTGTTTGCAAATAATTGTGTACTGGCTTATTACAATATGCAAAAACGTCTTAGCACAGCTAAGATTTTACTTTACTTAATGCCTGATGCTCATAAACAGTTTGGGTTTCAGCTCTGCCTTCCGAAACAAGCTATTTTCTAAGTGAAGTGCTCCTAAACATGCATACAAATGTCCTTTTTCTGTTATTTTATGTTGTTGTTGTTGTTGTTGTTGTTGTTAATAGCTGCTGGTACATTTGGAGACTACCACTTGGTGGAACTGCTGGATAAATTCTTGGCATTTTCCGCTAAGTCACTTTGAATATTATTTTTCAACTTGTAAGTTTCCCAGCCAATTGCCAGGTCGTGAACTTTGCCACATCATATATGTGTAGAGAATGAAGAAAACAACACATCTAAAAGAGTTTAGGAGTAAAGCTTAAAAGAATCATATATATAAAAATATATATATTTATAGAAGAATTCCACCACCAAAAAAGTAGCCAGTCAGAGATAGTGAATTAAAGTACACTGCAAAAACCTTGGTCACTGCTATTAAAAGTATGGTAGGAAATATAACTTAAATTCCCATGGACTTTGCTTGTCTCTTGGGTATATTTATATTTTTGGGTGGCCATAAGTGCTTGGCAGAGCTTACTAGATCCCAGGTTGATAAATGAACCATGCTTTAAGGACTGTATCCAACTTAAGTTCTAGAACAGACCTACTGGAATAAGTTGGAAGGGACCCCGCAATGCAACAACCTAAGTTAGTCATGTCTTTTTATTTCACTGGGCCTGAGCTCAGTACAACTAATTTTGGCTATAACCCTTTGTTTCTATTTCTTTATAATAGAAACCAGTTTAACACAAACAACTATTAACCAGGTGGGGTATGCAGCCACTTGGTCCAGCCAGCTAAACTGTCCTACCATGTAGCAAGGACAGAACAATCAATAATGTGCACATGAATCAAAATAGGGGGTTCAATTTTCTCATCCTATGTGAGAATCTGCAACATGCGTACTTTCAGGGCATGGGACACAGAGCAGGATTTGCCATGGCACAACAACATAGCCTAACATGTAGCTGAGAGAATCACGAGTCACCATTTTTGACTGGGGGAGTGGAAGCCAAGTGTGCAAGTATAAACTGGCATGTGGCCACTTACAAGTCAACATTGGCCGAATAGCTTAAAAACCACATTCATTCTATGCTTCTGAAGTTTGAAAGCTAGAATACATAAACTTTATATACCACTTCACTGGAGTGAATAAAGCTGGAAATGGAATATTTCATGCCCCACAGTCCAGTCTGTGAAGTCACACAATGTGACACAGCATTTCATAATTCAAAGCAACAGTTCTTTGTTTTGTAGTCATTCTTCAGAAGTGACTGAATACCAAGGCAATCACAGCTAAACTGGCTCCTATGATCAGCTGGAAAGGATTGATTTATTTTTACTTTAATTAAAAATCCACACACCCCAGTTTGGTAGCATGGCCCATTAATCTTCTATGTACTGTAGATTCCACAGAAGCCAACTTATTCTTTCAACGGAACACATAAAATGCATGTCCATAATCACACACTTATTAGTCTTGTTTGGACGACTAAAATTTACCCAGAGGTTGCACACTAATTGTTTGCTCTTACTGGAATTTGCCAGTTCCTCTTATAGTGGGATATGCTTTAAAAACAGGTATGGGGAACTTGTAATCTTCCCGAAGTTGTTGGACTCAAACACCTAACAGCTCCAGCCAGCTATCCCAAATGTGAGAATGATGGGAACTGTAGTCTAACAACACTTGGATGGTGCTACTTTTGCATTACAGTAAAAATTATTTCCCTTCTTTCCACTTTCAAAGTGATAAATACTTTGCCGTGCAGTTCATTATAAAATCATCCTCCTAACTCTGGAGAAACCAGAGGAATTGACATGTGTAGAAAGAACGTCAACTAATTCATGTATCTATTTACAAATTATGGCAAGCAAGCACCTGTGTTAAAATGGTAAAGCAATATAATTCACAATGTCCTAACACCACAGCAAAAAAATATGATGTTAATTTTTATTTTATTTACTATGCAGTGAGAGTATTGCATCTAAGAAAGCTGACGTTGTTTCCCTTTTCTGTTACACCAAAGAAGTGCACACAATAAAAAAATGTGCACACAATAAAGTAAAATTATATACAAAAAAGTTTAAGATGTGATCTTACGTAACCCAAATCAGACTTACCCCACCCCAGTATCCATCAGTCATTTTCTAGAAATATTTATAACATTTTAAGAGCAGGTAAGTAGCATGTTCTTCCTTTGCACTCATACAAGTTATACTGTATTCTGCATGGCCAAGTGTCTCATTAATTGGTTAATAACTTGTTAACTCTTTCCCCCACATATTTTAAGGGAGAAAATGAATGGAAAAAGGCAAATATTTATAAAATGTGGGAGCTAAAAGAATTGGCTTAGCACTGCTCAGTTTCAAATTTCCTAATTACCTACAATAATGAATGCTCCCTTTTGTGCCAAACAATTTCATGTTGTTGGTTATATTTCCGAAATGCATATGATGCATACCAGCTAAACTGATTCATTATCTAAAATTGGACCTTCTTCCTCTCTCTCCTACCTAAGAAGCAGCAACAAACCCACCTTTAGTGGCACTTAAATACAAATGCAAGCTGAGCTACAAAATGTGTGATTGAAACAATATTGCCCTTTCTGAAAAAAAAGAAAGAGCCCACCCCACAAAGTCCCAAAGGTTTGCGCTCACTAAGAGAGAGTGTCCATCTTCATTTGCCTGACATTACTACTCTAAGTCATTTTAAATCAGGGGTGGAGAACCTGTGGTACCCTCTGCTGCTCTTATTATTATTTTATTATTTATTAAATTTGTATGTCGCCCTATACTCTCAGGGCAGTTACAACGTAAAATCGCTATATAATAACACAACATACATACTTGGGTTCCAATTTCCATCAATCTCAGCTAACATGGCCAATGGTCATTGGATGATGAGAATTTGAGTCCAGCAACATCTGCAGGGCTCTAAATGCTCCTTGTTGTATCACACGAAACAGTCATAAGCTTTATGCCTTCCCCACCCCACCCCAATCTCTGCTTCTACAATTAAAAAGTCTAGATAAATACTTCAGTAAGCCTACTGAAAACCAAAACCCAGGAACTTTATCTCCCGGCCAATATGTATGCTTCAGCAACCCCCAGAGCTTCAGATGTTCACAGAGTGGGCATGTTTCTTGCAAAGGGGCTTGTCCTTCTTAGAGAAAAATGTGTGGCCTTCCAAACTCTCACAGCACACCTGAAATGAAATTTAAAAAGACAGAAAGAAATGTTCCTCGTTTCAAAAATTAGCACATCGGTTAATAACAATGTAGGTATTTTAGGTGCTCATCACGCTTAATTCTAAACGAACTAGTCTGTTTTTTTTTTGTTTTGCTTTTACCATTAATAAAATACAAGTGGAATCTGCAACAAAATGTAGAGTGCTCCTGTTCAGGGCTCTAGCCAGTCATGTTCTCTTTATGGTTGTCCATTCCTTTATCCTCCCATTTAACCCAAGCCAGCATTCCTTGGCTACTGAAGATGCTCAATCTTCTACTAAACTGTTTTGGGGTCCCCTACCTTACCATGCTTTTTTGTAAGCATACTTTTTGCAAACACTGGGTCTCCCCCACAAGGCTGCTGATGCATCTCTCTCATGTGTGTGTGTGTGTGTGGCTGTCTCGGCTCAGCAAAGATCCATACTTGAAAAATGTATTCACTATTGAACTGATTTGATTAAGTGATGGCTTTACTCTGTGAATCTTCTATTGTTGTTAGAAGCCGCCAATAACCTTTCAACTAGGAGGGTGCACCTCAGGAGAGGTTTTCTGGGGCAACCAGGATCTACAGTGGGAAGGATGGGGTGGTGATTGGCACTAGCTTGGGTTGGATACAACTTGTATTTTTGTTCTGCTCTTCCCCCAAGGAAGAATGCAAATGGGCTTCCCTTTTTTTATCCTCATATGTTCCCATAGTGACTGGGCTCAGGGGCACCCAGTGAGCTTTGTAGTTGAGTTAGGAATTGAATCTCTTTGGTTTGAGCCAGGCACCCCCAAACTTCAGCCCTCCAGATGTTTTGGACTACAATTCCCAACTTCCCCAACCACTGGTCCTGTTAGCTAGGGATCATGGGAGTTGTAGGCCAAAACATCTGGAGGGCCGCAGTTTGGGGATGCCTGGTTTAAGCCCATCTGGGAACCATTAATGTAGGAAGCATTTGCATTCAGATAAGATGCTCTACCACTGAACTACAGCCCTTCAAACAGAAGACTACAAACTTGTATGTTTGGCAACTGATGGGAACAAACCTGAATGATTTATGTGTGTTAAGAAAACAGTGCCAAACAAATTCACATCAAATAATATCTTTAAGGAGCAAAAAAAACAAAACAAAAAGGCCAGCTTTACACAATAGCAAAGTGCTCTCCAAACAATTATGAAATACAGTAGTGTTTTCTTGTGTGCGTTATGGCTATTAAAGAAGCATTTCAGAAGTTACTCCTATCTTATTCAGGCTAGCAATAGCATTGCTGCCATTGATAACCAAGTTTTTATACTTACTGAGCACACAAAGCAGGTATCATGCCAAGTGTGGCCCAAGGCTTCCAGGAACCTGTCCCCAGCTTCAATGGGGAATTCACAGCCATGGCACATGGTCCCAAAGAGTCCATAGTAATCTGTGTAGGCAGACACAAATATGGCCACTGAACAAAATGTCTCAACTTGCAACAAATCCTAAATCTGAATAAATGTCACAGTAAGCACATATTGCTCAAATAACACGCCATAGGTTAAGGTATGCCAAGATTTAAGAATTAAGAACATGATCCCCTTGCTCTTTAGCATTCCACCACTACATAAGCAACATCCAATGCCCAGACCAGAGAGACTGAAACCAATGGGCTATTTCCTGTTTTCCGTGGGTCTCCTCTTTGTACTGCTTAAGTTGGATATCGCCCTATGGTTTTTCCTTAACTGAAGAGAGACACATCAGAAAAATGAAATTCAACAGAATTGTGGCATTGCAATACTCTTCCTTCCTTCCTTCCTTCCTTCCTTCCTTCCTTCCTTCCTTCCTTCCTTCCTTCCTTCCTTCCTTCCTTCCTTCCTTTCTCTATATCCCACCCTTTTCTTCGAAGAACTCAAGGTGGTGTACATGATTCCCCCTCTCCCCCTTCAATCCTTACAATAACCCTATGAGCTGAGAGGCTGAGTGTCTGGCCCAAGGTCACCCAGGGAGCTTCATGGCCAAGTGGGGATTTGAACCTTGGTCTCCCAGGTCCTAGTCCAATACCCTCACCACTACATCACACTGGCTCTTTATTTGCCAGAACCATTTTTATTTATTCATTAGGAAATTCATATACCTCCCTTTCATTTGTGAGAACTGTCAAAGCATCTCACATAATCAAAAATACAGTAAATTAAATAATAAAAATGTAATCAATATAAGCAAATCAGAAACAGACAGCAAGGAAACCCTTCCATTTTTCTCCAAGGAATCCCAACACAATACATTCTTGCAACAAAAGCAATCTCAGCATATGGCTATAACTCTCATCACCCTTCTCCCAGTGACCAACTCAGTTCCTTAAGATCATATGGAAGCTACTTCTACAATTTAAGGGTTTACTAAGTTTGGTATAACTTATTATTCAAACTGAGCTCATTTTAAATCTGAAAAGGTCCTCTCCATTTAACAGAATCATATTGAAAATGGGTGCACGCCTATTTAACTTGGCTGCTGTTTACGGTTTCAAGAGGTTTACAAGCTTTTCTACAGAAGACAGAAAACAGTAGCCAGGGCAGATTGAAAAGCTTCTGTTTTCCTTCCCTTTCAACCCCAGACACACAGTCTAAGATTTTTCTCCTATTACGTTAACCATGGTAACAGCAGCCTGAAGTAATCTGTGCACAGAAAATTTACAAAGGACAAGTCAGTGGTGCCCTGTATTGAAGCTTGTACATCTAATTTCCAGTTTCTGATTCCATAGAGAAATCTAGCATGAAGGCTTGCTGGGTGCAAAACTGGGGCCTTAAGCTTAGACATCTAACTATTGTTTCTGTATTGCAGCTTCACTACTTCTACTCAATGCCACTGAGGTTGGTTCCCAGGGTTTACACCGCCATCTACTCTTAACTACTGCCAAGTTTGAGGCATACCTTGGGTTCACACAGCAATGTGTTATCCTGTGCCAAAAAGACAGTTCCTTGGTTTTGCCAACCCTATCTCTTGTTGTGGGGGAAATAGCTTACCACTAATCCATTCAACAACACAGGAAAAGCAAACAATTGTGATTTTTAATTCTACATTTTTGCATTTTTTTATGATAAAAATAGGGGAACTATTAAAAGAACAAAGGGGGGGGGAGAGAGAGAGAGAACACAAGGGAAAACAAAATCATTTGCCATTGAAGGAAATTCTACAAAACATTCCAATTCAGACATGTGTGAACATGTTACTTTGGGATTCTTACTTTAGTATTCTCACTAGCATCTTAAGCAGTTACTAATTACCAAGGTCCAGGTTAATGAAGTACAGTTTTCTGTACAGCAAAATAAAAACAGAAAAATGGGAAAAAGAGTTCTCCCATTACAGGGGGGGACGGGGACCTTTGGATCTAACCCTATATAGAAAATCAAAATAGAAAATCAAAATAATGACAGATATGAACCAAGTGCCACCCCCCCCACTTTTTCTACCCAATCGGGGACTCCAAATTTACTTATATTTGATTTTATAGTTTTAACAGATTTTTACTCTTTTATCTATTGTCTTTTTTGGACACTGCTTAGAGGCAATTGGAGTTAAGCAGTATATAAATGGTTTCTTTAAACCAGGCTTCCTCAACCTCAGCCCTTGAGATGTTTTTGGCCTACAACTCCCATGATCCCTAGCTAGCAGGACCAGTGGTCAGGGATGCTGGGAACTGTAGTCTCAAAACAGCTGGAGGGCCGAGGTTGAGGAAGCCTGGCTTAAACAGACAAGACAAACTACGGAAGCTCCATCTGCAAATGTTTGAAGTACTGGTAACAACAAGGGATGGGTCTTATTTTATAGAGGAGAAACATGCTGGTGTAACTAGCACAAATATACTGAGTCAAGTAAAATGCTCACCTGTCTCACAGTAGGGATCACCATCCTCCAAATGGAAAACATTGTTGCGTATGGGCTTGTGGCAAGCCACACACACAAAGCAGGAAACATGCCAGGTTTGTTTCAAGGCATTTATTACTTCCTAGTTGCAGGAGAGACAAAAACAACACCATGTTGATCACTATAGGAATGGAATGAGATGGATTGCTGTTCTCTTGACCATGAAGAAACCCTTTTTTCTTACAAAAAAGGAAAGAAACTGGAGGAAGCACTGAGGAATGTAGGTCTTGTCTTGAACCAGATTTTCTGAAGTTACTGCCATTCGTAGGCTGAGAATCATAACAAGGGAGCAAGAGAAGGGTGAGTTCAGGTCGGCCCATGCCTATGAATTTGAACATATAATTTGAACAATTTTTCTGCCCTGAATAAATTTCATAGCTAGATATTTTAGGTAGCAGGTGTTTAATTTTTTACCAGCATCTCAGGCAGAACATCACCCGGGGTATTATGATTACAAATTCCACAGGTTACTAGTAAAGGCTGGTTTTTTTCTGTGTTATGTATTTTGTGTTCTCATTTTTTTTTATTTTTATGTCGTGATCTTTGGATGAAAGGCTATGGAATGCCCTCCCATCAGATGTCAAGGAAATAAACAATTATCTGTCTTTTAGAAGACATCTGAAGGCACCCCTGTTTAAGGAATGTTTTATTGCTTTATTATTATTATTATTATCATTAATTATGTTGGGAGCCGCCCAGAGTGGCTGGGAAACCCAGCCAGATGGGTGAGGTATAAATAAATTATTATTATTATTATTATTATTATTATTATTATTATTATTATATTCACATTTTAATCATCACCACAATTCAGAGATTATGAAGTAGGCTATTGCATCGTTCCCGCCAGCCTCCAGCCCATTCTTTTCTGAACTTAAATCTAAAAAGTATTTCCCCTGCCACTGTATTATTTAACCCTGGATAAGGTACAAGAGAAGGAGTTTCTCGACTTTCTGCAATTCAGTCTTTTAAAGGTGGTTACAAGGTTCCACGGTTAGGTCTGCTTATGTCCCAATACTTCTGAACTGATCTAGCGTTAAGGATTCCAACATCTAGTCCAAAACTTTAACGTGACAACTTTATTACTTACCCCAAGAATCTTCCTCTGGCATCGGGCACATTCAGGGGCAAGGAACTTCTCATAGCAGCCCTCACAGTAAAGAGCTCCTTTTTCTTCCACAAAGCCAATGTATGCCATGGAGGTTTTGCAGTGTGCACAATTAAACTCCTCTGGGTGCCAAGATTTTCCCAAGGCCACCAGGAAAGGCCCTCTGTTTTGAACAGAAACAAAATCATCAAATGCTATGCAATTAGAAGCAGGGAAACGTGGACAATTTTCAAGTTAAGAACATGCCAAAAACATACCTTAAAAGCAAAGCTGATTTATATAAAAATATATACTGAGAGAATGAAATGGTACAATGGAATGTAATTACATTATTTTCAACAGCTAGGTTAAAGGTTTTAATAAGTTAGATTTAACTCTGCTAACAATGCCTGCCCTGGTATGATCCATTTTTCAAGGGAAAGGTGTTGATTAGCATCTCTTAAAAGACAAGACTGCTGAAGAAATTAAAAATTGAAGATGTTGGAATGGAATGTTGGAAGACATCTAAAGGCAGCCCTATTTAGGGAAGCTTTTAATGTTTGACGGACTATTGTATTTTAATATTTTGTTGGAAGCTGCCCAGAGTGGCTGGGGAAACCCAGCCAGATGGATGGGGTAATAATAATAATAATCAGTTGTTGTTGTTGTTGTTAATTATTATTATTATTATTATTATTATTATTATTATTATTATTATTATTATTATGTGGTTTGGTGAAAAGGGCAAGCTTAATGCAACAGGGATGGCTAACATTTTGTGGGCCAGGGACACATTCAGAAATCTAAATGGAGCACCGTGATATGCCTATTTCACAGAATGAAACTAGTGATGCTCAGAATTCTTCCCCCTCCCCACAAAACTCCAACAAGAAACAAGTAAAATACAGAGGAAAAGAAGCAGGCAACACTCCTGAGAAACAGACATCGTCCCCCAACAAACACCTCTCCAACTCTCAATTTTGAATAATAGAACTTTAGAGGGGAATAGTCCTTGGTGTGCACCGAGTGGGGTGAGTGGGTATCTGAGGGCACCACATTGGAGATGCCATTATTACAGGCACATGAAGTGCCCCTGACCATCAGGTCCAGTCGTGTCTGACTCGGGTTGCGGCACTCATCTCGCTCTATAGGCTGAGGGAGCTGGCGTTTGTCCACAGACAGCTTCCGGGTCATGTGGCCAGCATGACAAAGCTGCTTCTGGTGAACCAGAGCAGCGCACGAAAACGCCGTTTACCTTCCCGCCGGAGCGGTCCTTATTTATCTACTTGCACTTTGATGTGCTTTCGAACTGCTAGGTGGGCAGGAGCTGGGACCGAGCAACGGGAGCTCACCCCGTTGCAGGGATTCGAACCACTGACCTTCTGATCGGCAACCTCTAGGCTCAGTGGTTTAACCCACAGCGCCACATGAAACAGGCACATGAAACCAGGGTCAATTTGAAAATGTAAATGACTGAAGATTCAAAAGTGAGGTAAGCAATGCTGAAAGTAAAACTACATTTTAAACAAAAGAAAAAAATTCCTTCAGTAGCACCTTAAAGACCAACTAAGGTTTTTGTTTTGTTTTTTTTGGTATAAGCTTTCATGTGCATGCACACTTCTTCAGATAAGTGAAGTGTGCATGCACATGAAAGCTCATACCAAAATAAAAACTTAGTTGGTCTTTAAGGTGCTACTGAAGGAATTTTTTTATTCTGTTTCGACTCAGACCAACATGGCTACCTACCTGTAACTACATTTTAAACAAATATGAAACAGCTCCAGGCATTTTATTATCCCTTCACCTTGAAACAGAATTAATACTCATTTCTAAAATGAGAATAAATGTAATTTTGGAAAAAGATGAAAGCTAAATTTCAGACTCTGTCATTCCTGGATGCACATGAGAAGTCTGCCCATCCGATGGAAAACTCTTGAAACAGCCCTGTGTGTCGCATGCAGCCCCCTTTCATCAACTTCAGCATCAAATTTATTTACAAGTTTTTGGCTTAACCAGTTTGCTCTGCCAAAGAACGGACGCTACCTTTTAAATACCAGCCAGATCTAGAATTCCTGCTGCATGTTTGCACAACCATTCAAACATCTAGAAAAAGAGGACACACTATTTCATGTACAAAATTGTTTTTTGTCTTATCTATGGCCTGTTGGTGAGTTTAGAACTTATTGCAAAGGGTTTCATATATTTTTTAAAGTTCTCCATGCCCCTTTTAAGAGGATGGTCCAGAATTCTATAGACACCCCCTGCTGCCATGTGATTACCTGAACAGAGCAAATACTGACCTAACCTGATACCCTCCAACCTCTGTACAAGCACCTTTTTACATCAATGCCCTTTCAGTTATGTAGCGATCAAACAATACAAGTCCTTATGTACAACAAAGTGCTCTCTTCTCACTGTGTCAGCAAAGGCTAATTTACCAGACTCATTAGGAACACAGAAGAGGTCCTTCTGGCCCCAGGTGGAATCAAGTTTCCAATTGTCTGCTCTAAAATGATAGAATTGGATGCTAATGAAGTAGGAAGGGAGGAAATGTTTTTACACCACCTGTTACATTTAGCAAGCAGTCTTTTATACCAGTTATATTTAAGTTTTCTGCTGTGATTTTACACTTTTGACATTGCAAAGTGAACCGCTCAAAGCAGTACAAAAGTCCCAATTTTGAGGGGCGGGGGCGGGAAAGCAACTGTTTTCTTCCAGTATCTCCCTATATTCAGAATGTATTCATGACTTCTGCAGTTAAAAGTACCATGTTTAATGCATGGAATCACACCAAGAAAGGACGACAAAGTGATTATAACGTGACTTTCACTGATCCAGAATTTAATACTCGTGCTCTGAATAACATAAAGTGAATTGCAACACGGGCCAAGAAAACATAAGTGTTAAGCACTGGCTGTCAGTCACTTGTACTAATTTCAGTCTCTCCCCCGTCCATTGCAACCACTTTGAAGTATCAATAGGATTTATATCTGAGTGTACATGCTTAAGATCAGTGCTAAGTCCTTCAAATGTTTTCCTAGGAGTAGAACTGTAATCATTTATAGGACATGCCTTGTGGTCTCCATTTATTAATGAATAACAACAGTTTGGATGAAGTTTAAGCCTGCTTCACTGATTGCTTCCTGCACTCAAATTGCTTTCTGTTACTATAGTTGTGGGCAGATACTCAGAACCAGTATTACTTTCAGAATTTCATCCATGTGCTCACATGGGTGAAAATATCCAATATTTCCATATCGTGTTTCCATATCCAATGCGAGCACTTTGTTCGATTTGTATTGTTCAAACACTACAGTAACTGAAAGGGCACTGATGAGAAAATATTGCTGGAGGGTATCAAGTTAGTGTCACTGTTTGCTCTGTTCTGGTAACCAAAATGCAACAACTCTGGCCTGATTTCTTCGAGTTAAATGAAGATACTCTAAAAATAAAAACCACATTTTTATACTGCATTGCTTTTTCATTTCCTGTGTCAGGCAACACTTAACTCCATATTTATCTTGGGGGATTCCCCCCCCCCACTCTGACAAAGCCTATGATAACTTTGTTTTAGCACGAAAAACCTTTTTTTTAAAAAAAAAAACCCATTGCATGTAAACTACACAAAAATACATTAATAAAAAATATGGATTTGAAAGTGATAGCTAACTTAGTTATTCTGACATTCAAAGACATGCCATGTTGCATGAGTACTTGAGTACTGTCAAAGAGCACCCCATCAGATCCACATTACAAATATTCTGTAGATTTGTACATATGCAATAGCCCCCCCCCTCCCTGCAGTGCACCCTGCCAAACCTGGCTCTGGGGTGGCTGGCTGAACCCATGGAAGAGCACACACAGGTTGAGGAAAGGGGATATTGTTTTGTCTGGGAAGCTGAAATGCTTGCACTGACAGAGTGATCGCCATGGTGCTACATTGAATTCATCATCTGTCTTAGGCTTCAATGCAAAAAGAAGGATTTTTTTTTTAAAAAAAACGAGCCCCAGGAAAGTATCTATGATGACTAGATGATAAGTTGATCAATAATTAAGAAAAGAAATTAAAAAGTTATGAGGTGGCCTCTCTTAAATTTTGGGAGCTGGCATTTCATGGTTATTTTATGTCTCAGTATAAAGTAACCAAGACTACAAGGCAGTTTGGCTGCAAAACAGGTGTGCTGTGGAATGTCACTTGATCCAGCGCTTACCTTTTCATAGGTAATACTGCCTCAAAGGGCATGAACTGTAATTATGCTAAAACCTCAACCCCTGAAGGCTATCACAAGTTTCCCAAACCACTGTAGTGCAAGAGTGTACGGAGAACATGATATATTGATTAAGGTATTGTCAGATGGCTTCAGTGCATATCCTTCTCATCTGGTGTTTTCTGCTTCCTTTCATTTCCTGAATAAAGAACTGGGATAATTTGCCTGCCAGATACTGCGGGCATCAATTACACATTGCAACCATTCCCAAACAATATATTTTATAATTCCCAGCCTAGATATTGTGAGCATTAATTATGCTTTGTTGATCCTTCTACGTTTTTCTGTGCTCTCTGATACAACTGATCATGGAGAAGAAGAAGAAGAAGAAGAAGAAGAAGAAGAAGAAGAAGAAGAAGAAGAAGAAGAAGAAGAAGAAGAAGAAGAAGAAGAAGAAGAAGAGGAGGAGGAGGAGGAGGAGGAGTTTGGAATTGATATCCCGCTTTATCACTACCCTAAGGAGTCTCAAAGTGGCTAATATTCTCCTTTCCCTTCCTCCCCCACAACAAACACTCTGTGAGGTGATTGGGGCTGAGAGACTTCAGAGAAGTGTGACTAGCCCAAGGTCACCCAGCAGCTACATGTGGAGGAGCGGAGATGTGAACCCGGTTCCCCAGATTACGAGTCTACCACTCTTAACCATCATGCCACACTTGTATCACACTGGTGATACAAGTGCAAGACTTCATGGATCCTCTTGGGGTTGGCCCAGAGTTCTCAGAGTGGGGGCAAGGTATGGTTATTGCTTGTCTCAACGTAATTTTCTTTATGGAATCATGAAAGTCTCTGTTCCATTTAACGTGCAAAAGCCAGCTCAACTAAGTCATATGAAGTGGGTGGACTAATCATTTTCCTTGACACCCCTAAGGTTTCATCATTTACTTGATGACTGGCCACAGTTAAGCGTTCCAGTGTGAACTGACTAATCCAGGCAGACAATAATAGCTCTGTAACCTGCCTTGGGGATTTGGGATACCTGTCACTGACAAGGTTGCTACAGAAGGCAGTGCTGGAGCGCAACCTGCAGGCTGTCAATCATTGTTATTACATGGGTTGAACTTGAAGACGACTTGCCAGAAGTAGTCAAACTCCTAAGGAGTTTGTGTAAGCACAGTTCCAGCAATGATTCAATTGTTTGTTTAATTGCCATTTAAGTTTGATAGGGTTGGTATTGTTTAGTTTTCTTTTTACCTGTTCTGGCCTTCAAAGAAATATTTGCTACTGCATATTTCTTGTTTTATTTCCATATCACCTGCTATGTGCTTTTCACCTTGTTTACCTTCTGGGTCTGATTGCAATGAATACTTATTTGCTTTAAGTTTCTCTTCTGGTGTCTCCTACTCTCTGTGCCAATGTTGCTAAAAACAGTTTCAGAAAGTGTCCATAGCTACTGGGAGTGTATGATATGCAGTTTATTTCATATAATAGATTTTGAATTTATATTTATGCAAACTTCCTTCTCAGAGTCAAATTATCATTCAATAATGTGCAACTTTTTCTAATATGAATTACACAGACACAAACTATATCTATATACACAAGCTGTTTCAAGTAGAGCTCTAGAAACACCAGCTAGTAAAACGTATAATTTATAATGTGTGGTTTTTTTTTTAAGAGAATGGTCTTGTCTATGGGCTAAGAATAAGGTAAAGGGACCCCTGACCATTAGGTCCAGTGTGGTGTAGTGGTTAAGAGCGGTAGACTCGTAATCTGGGGGACCGGGTTCGTGTCCCCGCTCCTCCACATGCAGCTGCTGGGTGACCTTGGGCTAGTCACACTTCTCTGAAGTCTCTCAGCCCCACTCACCTCACAGAGTGTTTGTTCTGGGGGAGGAAGGGAAAGGAGAATGTTAGCTGCTTTGAGACTCCTTAGGGTAGTGATAAAGCGGGATGGGCTAAGAATACTAAGGTGTAAAAATCTTGTAGATTAACAATTAGAAAGCCTTCATCTCATGTTAAAAGGGGGGAAATTACAAACCTAATTACTTGATTGCAATGAGCACACATCGGAGTTCGCTTTCCTGCAGGAATATGCTCTGCCATCTGAACCAAAGTGTCTTCATCTGTTAGCACAGGTGGTGCTGCTGTATTTTTTTCACTTGGCACAGTTGCTCCGGGTCTTCCACCCTTGTCTGATGCCCATCCACTTCCAGCTGCTATAAAACAAAATGGAAGGAAAACTTTATAATAAACTATGCTTGCAATGATAAATATGAGTAACCTCAAAGTTTTGAGGCATAGCATATGTAATGATTGGGTCATAGCTAAGCAACTAGAGAAAGAAATAGATGTGTACCTATATATTAATCTGTATAATAATAAGAATAATCATTTATTATTTATACCCCGCCCATCTGGTTGGGTTTCCCCAGCCACTCTGGGCAGCTTCCAACAAAATATTAAAATACAATAGTTTATTAAACATTAAAAGCTTCCCTGAACAGGGCTGCCTTCAGATGTCTTCTAAAAGTCTGGTAGTTGTTTTTCCCTTTGACATCTGATGGGAGGGCGTTCCACAGGGCGGGCGTCACTGTAGCGGTTCCTATTTATCTACTTGCATTTTGACGTGCTTTCGAAATGCTAGGTTGGCAGGAACTGGGACCAAGTAATGGGAGCTCACCCCGTCACAGGGATTTGAACCGCCAACCTTCTGATCAGCAAGCCCTAGGCTCAGTGGGTTAACCCACAGCGCCACCTGGGTCCCCATTATCTTGTTACTACCTATATCTAAAAACAGAGGTTTTCAGACAGTCTGAGAGCAACTCTGCATTCATATTATTTGAATCACAGTGTGACTCAAAAGCCAAACACTAAAGATATTAAACTTTAAGCAAACAAATGAGGGATGAATGATATGCTACCTTCTGACACATTTACAAAGGCAGTACAAACAGAAGCGCGTTTGAAAAAAGCATACTTTCATGAAGCATGTCAAGGAATGTTAGGACATTACCAGAAGTACATTTTAATAAAAGAAGACTTGCTTCCTTCCTTTAGTTAACTATTACCAAGGGGGGGAAAAGGGCATTGGAAGAGGCATTTTCCTCATTTGAAAATGGTGACCTGATGTGTACTGTACAATGTTGCATAATAGCCACAGGAACCCAAGTGGGGCAGGCCACTGAGAAACAAGAGAGAGGTGTTGAAATGCTTTAGGAAGCACCAATGTTCTCAGAAGTACAAACAAAAACCCACACCACCAAATGGGGTGATCCTCTGAAACACACCCCAATGAGGACTGAGTAGTCAACAGGAGTGACGGAATATTGCATGACAGTTGGGGTGGAGAACCAGGCAAGGGGACAAGAGACAGAACTGGCCTGCTTGAGCTGAACCCCAAATGAACATTGCAATGTTGAGAAACATGTTTACAAATATTCAACTGGATAAAGAAATACCACTCCTTAGGCATGCAAAAAAAAATATATTTCACCTATTCATATACAAACACAGCATTTCCCATGAAATATTACTACTATTGCTACTTCAATTTTCTATATCAATTTTTTAAAGCCTTAAAATTAAAGGTGGCAATATTTGGCACAGCCAAGGTTTTATTAATAGCATGTTGTACTGCTGATTGCCAACTCAATAGTGAACTGGGGGAAAAAATAGTGAAGTATTGCTACAAGGGAGTAAGGTCAGATGTGTGAGGCAGTTACTCTGACAGATGATCTCTTGCCCATGGCAACAATACAACAGACTAAATAGTTCAGCACTCACTTAAATATAAGATCAAGTGTCATGCAATGTCTATAAATAACAATACTACTTCAATGTGCACAATTTCATTTTCAACTGCTGAAATGAAATAATAGTGCTATTAGACTAGTATACAACAAAATGCTGGTTCTTCAGCAGAATATTAACACACTCTTATACAGTGGCAGTTCTTTATTTCCTGTCCATGTGGATGCTGAAGGAATGTTATCATGCTTAAATAAAAAAATAATTATGGTAAATGTATGAGATACTTTAGTCCCTTAAGATCCCCCAAAGAATCATGGGCTCAGGTTAGCAGCAGAGAAAGAGCACAAAGCATTCAATAGCCACTTTTTATTTTATTTTGCTGAATTTGTGGAATACAGATAAAGCTTTAAATCCTCTCATGATGAAAGGGCAGAACAGGAAGGATTATGCTGTTATCATTTCTTAAAATGACTGAGAAAGCTAGAATGTGCACCATGAAAATCAGAACAGGTGCATTAGAGGCCCGGTTACAACTTCAGAGGGTTAGTTTCCTGCTGTAGTAGCTAGCCTTTCATCTCTCAAGAGCTCAGATTAAATGGGCTGTGAAGCTTCTTAATTAAAATGAGCATTCTGGGTTGGCTTGGGTCATCTTCTCATCTGCTGCACCGTAAGCCACTCAAAAGTCAGCACAATTTCAGAGTTGTGTGTGTGTGTGTGTCTGTGTTGACTAATAATAATAATAATAATAATAATAATAATAATAATTTATTATTTATACCCCGCCCATCTGGCTTGGTTTCCAGCATTTTCCAACAGAAAAATGAAATAATCTATTAAACATTAAAAGCCTCCCTGAACAGGGCTGTCTTCAGATGTCTTCTAAAAATCTGGTAGTTGTTTTTCTCTTTGACTTCTGATGGGAGGGCGTTCCACAGGGTGGGCCTCACTACCGAGAAGGCCCTCTGCCTGGTTACCTGCAACTTGGCTTCTCGCAACGAGGGAACCGCCAGAAGACCCTCGGTGCTGGACCTCAGTGTCCGGGCAGAATGATGGAGGTGGAGGCCAAGCAAGAGCAGTTATAGAACCTGGGGAGGAAGTAGCACCTTGGAGCACCATCATATCCTATTTACACCCATCTATTTATTTTAGTTTGGTTAATTTTTGCATCAAGTACCATTAGTCATTATATGTCACAGATTTGTATCTTGGCTGGCTTCATGGTTTCCCCCGAGTGATTTTTGCATGCTGCACACACCCAGCCTTCTCATGATTTGTGAGATCAAAAATTATGAAACCGGTATCACAATAAGGACTTCAAGCTGGTTTTGGACAATATATTGATTTATCGCCTAGCCCAAGCTCTGGATAATGCCATTTGGGTAACTGGGATGCCATACTGGGACTCTTAAAAGTATAACTACTGAGTAATGAGGCAGAAATGGCTGTGAGATATAGAGACATTCCCACATTCCAAGACAGCAAGAGACTTCTGCATGGACAGTTCCATGCAGTTCAGAATGATGATGGCAGCAACCAGACCCCCAAAAGGCACAATGAAGATAAACACACAATAAAAACCAATAGTTAACAATGCAAAATTCACAAGCCATTACCATCAGGTACAATAAAACTAGGGTTGCCATATGTCTGGGTTTCCCCAGACATTTCAACCGTTCTATCCTTGCTATTAAACAGCACTTCCATTTTACTGTTGCCAACATTTCTAAAGGAGAGATGAGAGCACTGGCTGTAAATCATCTAGCCTGATGAGAAGACCCTGTCTCTGAACTATATTTAAACTAGGGAATGGAAGAGAATTTCATTCAGTTTGTAATTTTAAGTGAACTGACCTGATTCCCATCTCACAATGGACTGGAATAATACAGCCCTTGACTCAAAAACTGTACCAAGTGTCAAAAATATATATTTTAGGATAAAATCGTCTAGAAATATGTTCAATGAGATAAAACACATACTGTATTTTAATATGATTTTTGGATGGGTTTTTTTCTCATTAAAAAAACAACAACCAGTTTAATGTGGAAACAAATTCATGAATGAACACATGCAAAATTGGCACCAACTGGAAATAAATTAAAGACAGATGGAGGAGACTAACAGAGGTTACTGTAGTCCCCTAGACTTCAGCAAGGCTAACTAGTACAGTGGTACCTTGGTTTACGAACTTAATCCGTTCCGGCAGTCCGTTCTTAAACCAAAGCATTCTTAAACCAAGGTGTGCTTTCCCATAACAGCGGGAGACTCAATTATCAAATGGAACACACTCAACAGGAAGTGAAACATGTTCTTATTACAAGGCAAAGTTCACAAACCAAAACACCTACTTACTTCCGGGTTTGCAGCGTTCTCAATCCAAGTTGTTCATAAACTAACCTGTTCTTAAACCAAGGTACCACTGTAGTTAAATTAGCTTAGTATTCTATTTTTATTTTTTGCCTGTTAACAAGTAGGAAGTGAAATCAAAGTTATGTATTAAGTCTAGATCTAGATTACTGAATCTATCCTATATTTACTTAACTGTTAACACAGGCTGTAGGGCAAAACATTTGATGGCTTCCAGATTGGGGAAGACTGGTCTAGGAACTTGAAATCTTACTCATTTTACATTAAGGTATCCACTCTCACACGTCTCTCCCTTTCCCCATTGCTCCTTCTTCCACACCTTTGCCCAACACACTTCCATACATATCCACGCCCACACAGGTGCATTTACTGTACTATCAGACCATATTTCTCTCTTTATTCCCCACCTTTTCAAAGCACTGTAGCAACACCTGAGCTGATTTTGAACTGCCTCCACCTCGTCTAATCATAGCAACCTATGTGAAGTCGGTGTCAAATGCTACCATTTTGATCTGATAGCACCTCTTTTGCAGAGAGGTATATGTTGCAATGGAGAATCATGTCGTAATAAACTAATCAACCCTCAACAGCTTTTTGCTATCGCTCTTTGTCATGGGGTAGCAGGGAAAATTTGAACTTTTTGCATGACTGTCTGAATGTACTCTGGATAACGTATGGTAAATTTCCATCAATCATTGGTCCTGGGGTATGTCTCAGTGTACTGCGGCACTGCAAATGCTTTCTAGGAGCAGGGTTAATTCGCCTCTTATTTTGGCATTTTAAAATGTTGTTTGGAAACATGCACCCTCTGGGGGGCTGAGACAATTTTCTCTCCCTTAAATTTCCCATGGTGGCAGATCCACCTAACAGGGTAGCCTCAATGCAGAATTATTGGGGCCATGGCCGTGCCTGGCAATAGGCCAAGGAAGGCTGAACTGTTGCCAGAAGTGGGTGGGAGGAGGAAGAGGATATGGACACATATTAATCCACCCCCTCTGCATCTGACGCCATGGGAGCAGCCAATGGACTGTGGCAGCAAACAATGCAAGCATTTCAAAGCTCTCCCACTACCTGAACCTAGATATGAATAATGCTAAATATTTCCACACCAGTTTATAAACCTATGAAACAATACATACAACCCCGCCCCCCTCGCAAGGATTATACTGCCTCCATTGTATCTTCCAGTGGTCCCAGGAGTTGCATATTTTCACCGGTTTTCATTTATATTTGCACACTCCTAAAATAAAAACCTGAAATAAAAACCAAAAATAAACCCCACTGCCACAGTGATTTCAAAAGGTTGACATTTCACACCACAAGTAAATACCCCAGCTTTAACAGTTGACATTTATGAATAGCTTTGCTGAGGTTTCACAATATACTTTCCTTGGCTGCGTCGGAATTCACATTAGTTAACTTGTGAGAGTTTGTGGTATGCCGCCTCGTGACAGAAAAACAATTTAGAATTTTTAATACCAGACTGTCCATTTGTTAGAATTGAACTCCTCTGATGTTGCTACTGAACTATCCATACAATGTTTGTAGGGAATTAAGATCTATTCCTACATTTGCTATATTGGTTGACTGCAGAGATGCCTAATCACATCCTCTTTTATTTTTCTGCAAAAAAAGGGGGGGTTCCAGAGAATGATTAAAAAATATATGCAGAAGGGAACTTGCTGAAACAGGTCTAGGTCTGATCATTTGATTGTAGGAGTACAACAATGCTGTATTTTAGTTTGATTAAAAAATAATGATGATTTAGCTCAGGCATCCCCAAACTGCGGCCCTCCAGATGTTTTGGCCTACAACTCCCATGATCCCTAGCTAGCAGGACCAGTGGTCAGGGAAGATGGGAATTGTAGTCCAAAACATCTGGAGGGCTGAAGTTTGGGGATGCCTGATTTATCTACAACTCTGCATAATCAGTATTTCTATATTCCTAAGGTCACCCTATGCCCGTAAACATATGACCTCAACACTGCAAGGCATTATGAGAATATTATTTACTGCCTTCTGCAAAGAAAATGATCTAGTCATTAATAGTGCTAAATCCAAATTAGTGGTCTACAGTAAGAGGAAAAAATGTTATACAAATAGTACATAGACTAGTACATAGACCCCCATGGGGTCACGAAGAGTCGGACACGACTAAACGACTAAACAACAACAACAAACTACATAGACTTAGAACAGATAAAATCATGTTATCTTGTAACAGCTTTTTCTGCTTCAGGATCTTGGGCTTTACAAAAATAAAAATAACAATAAAAATAAAAATGAATGCTTAAATAGACTCCTGAATTTTAGGTACCTGTGATCAATATGCTCATTTTAAACGTCTTTAGAGCAAAAGTGTTGCCAATGTTTGTTTTCGGCACATAAATTGAGGGCTTTGCAAATATCACCAGAACTGAAAGAGTTCAAAGGCGGTGGGGGGGGGAGGTTGGATGTGAGTTGGGGTATTAAAAACTCCCCCTGCTTATTTAATAAGAACAGTTATGTGTTATGGCAATCTCTGGCCTAACACATGTTAGGATATCTAATTATTGGTGCAGATTATTTCAAATGGGTGAAGATAGATTTCCTAAGACGTGACTTAAAGAAACAGATGGTACCAGCTCCGAGCAGTTTCTGGTTTCAGAAATTTTCCAAGTTGCTAGAGCAGTATGGATTTTCAGGGCAGGCTCTGAATTCACTTGTGGCCAGAAACATCTTTAAACAAAGAGTATCAGATGTTGGAGCAGAAACTGACAAAGTTGAACAGAAAAGGGCTGCTATTATGCATTGATTGTCAGTTCCAAAACAACTGTATTTTTCATACTGATGCTGATATTTCCCATGAAAATAGTATACCAGAAAGCTTTCATCGTACTTCATTTTGAACAGATGGAATCAGTGATGCAACCGGAGAGATTCCTGGGCATCCATCTGTTGAGCAACCTCAGCTACCTGCCTCAGTATATTATCTGTATTCTAATATTAGAGAACACTATATAAAGTCCTAAGGGGACATGGGTGGCACTGTGGTTTAAACAACTGAGCCTCTTGGGCATGCATCCCCAAACTCTGGCCCTCCAGATGTTTTGGACTACAATTCCCATCTTCCCCGACCACTGGTCCTGTTAGCGAGGGATCATGGGAGTTGTAGGCCAAAACATCTGGAGGGCTGCAGTTTGGGGATGCCTGCTCTTGGGCTTGCCGATCAGAAGGTCGGTGGTTCGAATCCCCACAATGGGGTGAGCTCCCGTTGCTCGGTCCCAGCTCCTGCCCACCTAGCAGTTTGAAAGCATGCCAAAAAGTGCAAGTAGATAAATAGGTACTGCTCCGGCGGGAAGGTAAACGGCGTTTCCATGCACTGCTCTGGTTTCGCCAGAAGCAGCTTAGTCATGCTAGCCACATGACCCGGAAAAACTGCGTACAAACGCCGGCTCCCTCAGCCTGTAAAGTGAGATGAGCGCCGCAACCCCAGAGTCGTCTGTGACTGGACTTAACTATCAGCAGTCCTTTACCTTTACCTTTTTTTATGTAAAGTCCTTACAAAAAGCATGAAATATTGGAGACTGACCAGGGGGAAAAAGCTTTATATTATAAGGAACTAATCAGTATGTAACTTGGAAGGGAGCCTCTTTTGTGATGAAGTCTTCAAGTCTTAGGGTGGTATTCAACTAAGTTTTACTCAAAGTAGGCCCACTGAAATTAATGAACATGGCTAAAATATGTCTATTACTTCTAGTGAGTCGACCTCAATTGCCTCATGATTCAGAGGGATAAGTATGACGGAGGTGGGAATAATTAAATATTGGTAACACCTAACTCCTAATCTCATTATGACCACTCCCAGTATATTCAGACACAGTTAAATAGCATGGGAACAAGACTGACCCGTGTATTTCCAACTCTCACAGTGCCATACAGGGGCCCCCAATAACTATTTTCTGGAAATGGCTCTAGAGGCAGAAGCAGAACCATTAAAGTACAGTGCCCCCAACTTGCACTTTCTGGAGCTGCTCCAGAAGGACACTGTGGTCAAAAGGTGCCAAAACACCAAGCAGAATGAACAGAAGCACACTCCCCACATCTCCCTTTGATGACAAATGTCATCAACCAGGGCGGCCAAGGCAGTTTCACTGCCCTGACTGGGCCTGAAGCCAGGCTGAAATAGATCCAGACAATCAGTTACCTATTTTTACCTAGCAGTTAAACTATTTTGCAAAACCTGGACAAAAGCACTTAAATATTTCATGAAGTAGCTGCAGTTGCATGAGGAACACGTATCCACTGCTAAAAATAACCAAATACAATAATGGGAAGTCTTTGCATGTCCTGTACTTGGTATAGATTTCCATAAAAGCTCAAGTTTTCCAAATGTGTTCTAGGATCAGTATATAAATCTCCTTAATGCTTCACAGGTGGTGTTTATCACCAAGAAATCCAACAAATTTCATAAACAAGCTGATGAATGCACTGTTATGCTACCATTGTGGGTTTTTCTCACCTTGTTTTTATGGGCAATATCAGCTGCATGAATGCCTTTGTGATTGCTGTTATTTTCACTTAAGAAGAACTGGCACATTCTATTTCCCCCCACACAGCATCTTTTAGAAAGTACACTTTCAAAAGCTACTCCCTCTTGTCAGTCACCTCCCGCCTTCAGACAGTACGCAGAGCCTCTGTCAAAATCATCTTTCTCCCACAGTCACTGAAGTCATCCTTCTGTTAATCTTCTGCACTTCCTTTTTAACACTAATTTAAAACTCTAGTTCTCGATTTAAAGTGCCACCACCCCTGGCCTTCCCTGCCCAATCACCTAGAAGGCAAATGGCTGGATATATGTTTGTAAAAACCAATGTCTTTCTTTGCGTCTTTTGGCTTATTTTTTATTACTCAGAGGCCCCTCAAGTTATCTTTGAGAGCGACATCTTGGGTGTGAGTCCTGGAAGACCTGCTCCATGCCTTGCAGGCCCTTTCCACTTGACTTGGCAGGGCGGGACCCGGACTGACTCCAGCTACAAAAGCTAAGGCTGGGGTATTGCTTAGGGGCTTTCACTGTTTTGTTGTTGTTGCAGTTATTTATATTATTTTCCGTGTCTTTATTCTTAGATCTTATAATGTGTACTTTTTGCTGTGTTTTATTTATTGCTTGTTGTTTATGGCTACTTTTGTTATGTTTGTAATTATGTAGTAAATCTTTTCATGTTGTAAGTAAGCCTTAAGCATGGTTTTTAACTATGGAAAGGAAGCATACAAATTAAATGATGATGATGATAATGAAGTCAGCCTCAGGAAACAAAAAAAAAGTGTTAACTTAAAACAAACAAACAAACAAACAAACACCAACAAGGCTGTAGGAGATACGAACCAACTCAAAAGAACGATGGGATCAGTCATGAAACATAATAGCTTTATGAGGTGTTTCTGGGCACAATTCAAAGTGCAGTTTTTAACCTTTAAATCTTAAACGTTTTGGGAGCAGGTTGTTTGAAGGACCACTGGCCAAAGACACAAAGTTGCCCAAGCTTGGAGATGTGCCTCATGTGGCTGCGTGTGAAATGAATTTGGTTAGTAAGCTTGAGAGAAAGGGCCTTTTCTGTGGTGGCACCCAGGTTGTAGAAACAACTGCCCTCAGGGATGGGCATAGGCTTTAACTGTGGGTTTTTAAAACGGTTTTAAGAAACTTCCTTTTTTGAGCAGCCTTCTCTTAAATGTCTCTCTTCCCACCCCTGCCCGAAAGGTATGTTGCAGAATATAGCTATATCAGTTGTTACGATAGTCCCTTATTTGTTTTAATCGGCCTTTATAGTGAGCAGTAAATGTCGCTCCTTTTATCAGCCCTGATTGTTTTTAGATTGTTCAAATTTTTCTCCTTAGGTTTTTATGATGTGACCCACCTTGGGGGCAGCATATAAATCATTTTATAAACATAAATAAATTAGCAGCAGTGCTGTGTCAAATCCAATTGCCAGAGTCCCCTTTATTATACCACTTTTTTTGGAGATGGGGCAAATTTCAGAGATGAGGCAGGTTGGTCCATACGAGTTACATAACTTTATAAGGTGGCTGAGGAGCCAAGAGAAAGATCCTAAAAACAGTGTGCCAGTAACAACTAGCGCGATCCTGACTTTCACAGGACTTTTTTCAGCCTGCTGGGATGGAACAGGATATACTCTTTTTCCACGCACCTGTGGAGATCCTTTGAAAGCCAGGATTCCTGTCACTGTTACCAGTGCAATCCCTGCTTTCAAAGGCATTTTCTCTCCCAAAACCACCTCACAAAATTCCTTTCCAGCCCTCAAATCCCTCTAAAATTCACCCCCAATTTTCAAGGTAGATTTTTTTTAAAAAATGCTTCCCATCATCCCAATAATTTGCTTTTAAAAACAAACAAAACTCAGCTGCACTCGTAAAGTTCAGCTCAGCTCCAGGCAGGGAGCAAAAATCTTTACTCTTCTGTAGAGCACGTTAACACAGTTGTGGCCCTTGCTGTTGAGCTGGGGGACAGCAGAAGTGACAGCGGCAATATCAGAGAGAAAATGTCATTTTGAACATATGCTAAAAATAAAATAAAATCAACCAGTTATGGAAGACTGCATACTAAGACTTTCAACACCCTTAACTTTCCACCACCAAATAGAATAATCTGAAGGTTAAACACTGCATTTTTGTTAAATGTAGCATATCTGAAAAGAACACAGAGCATTCAACGCAGGCTATCGTCTTTTTGTAAACAGCCTTAACTTTGTCTCACATTTTGCCACTAAAAGTGAGTTCAATGGGGCATAGATACGATGAATTATCGCCACCTTGAGGATACTTTGAAGTTCCACACCTCTGAAGCTCAAAGAGTTATTCGTTTATTAAATGGTTGCAACACAGCCATATTCTCAAAAGGCCGCATTATTAAAAATACACGGCACATTAACACCATATGTTCTCTCTTTTACTTTGAGATTATTTGGATTTTTTCCCTGACTTGTAAGCACATACCCCCTCCCCCTCGCCCCAAAGGACAAATCCCTTTCAAGTGCCATTGAAAATACAGCTTTACAACTTGAATCACTAGAGAAGCAGGTAAGGGGACCCTATCCTGTATTCAAGATGGTTGATAGTCAAGCTATTAGGCACCTGCTGAAAACATTCTTGTCCAGACAAGCCAACCCTGATGCTTAGAAAGCTGAGGTAATTTTAAACTGTTTTAGCATGTTAGCTTTAATATGTTTAAAGTATGGTTCTGAATTTTTCTCGATTTTACTGTTTTACCTTGTTGTAAACCGCTTCGAGGTGTTTTTAAAAAGCAACCAAGCAGTGTATAAAACTTATGAAATAAATAAATGGCCCATTTTAGATAGCAACCCTCAGTAGATGTGGGGTGTTTAAGAACCTATAAGGATACAGATTTGTTAACTAAGCCATAAGGCACATCCACACAAGGCAGTTACGTCCACTCCCTTTTCAATATGGCACCACAGACCTATGTACCTTGAGAATTGTATTTCTTAAAAATGTTTTCTGTGTTATTGTCAAAGTAAAAGTTTCCTGCAGGAAAAATATAGGAGTGGAAACATTTATTCTCCACATAACTGGCTGTATAAGTGCATCATATTAATAATTACTGATATAGTTGAGAAGGGTGGCTTTTATTTATTTATTGTATAAATGATGCCACATACTCTCATTATAAAAAGGACCCCTGAACAGTTAGGTCCAGTCAAAGGCGAATATGGGGTTGTGGCGCTTATCCCGCTTTCTGGCCAACGAAAACCAGAGCGCATGGAAACGCTGTTTACCTTCCCTACCACAGTGGTACCTATTTATCTACTTGCACTGGCATGTTTTCGAACTGCTAGGTTGGCAGGAGATGGGACAGAGAAACGGGAGCTCACCCCGGCGCGGGGATTTGAACCGCTGACCTTCTGATCAGCAAGCCCAAGAGGCTCAGTGGTTTAGACCACAGCGCCACCCGCGTCCCTACTCTTATTATATCCTTTAACACACTAGCAAAGTAAGGCAACTGATGGAACTTAAAAACTCGAACTTACAAACAGGAATTATCCTCATCATTTTACCTTTTCCATATACACCTTTTGCATTTTTAACTGAGCAAATAGTAGTTGGTAAATGTACCTGGCTGATTAGAAGATTGCCAGCCTGAGGTTTTGACTGCATACTGAGGTCCTGTCGGCTTGACAGCTGGCACAGATGTTGGATTGGCAGGAACTGGTCCACGTGTGCCGTTCTCTGGAGTTTCAGGCATGCTCCTTACTGTGGCAGCAGTGTAAGCAGTAGACTGTGTTTGCTCCAGAGAATCACTATTTGGAAACAAAATATTATCCCTTAGTTTAGAGCATTCACAAAACAAGGGTAGATGACGTTAGATGAATGTGCTCTTGCTTTACATAAATATGAAACTAATTTTATCCGGAAATTACAAAACTCTCTTCTGAAATATTTAACTTTCATTATATCCGACATACACACACACAGCAATGTCTTACGACAATTCGGACTCAGGGAACATGACACCTCTCATTTTCAATGTTTTGAAACCCAAGCACATGCTGAAATAGCAAAATGCTGAGATCAGTTACACAATTGGTACATAACGCTAATGCTAAGGTATAGTGTTTCTGAAATGCCCAAGACAAACAAACAGACAATCAAATCAGGAAAAATACTTTTAAAAGACAAGCTTACACCTCTGGAAATAACAAGCTTATTCTAGGTTGCACTGTGGCTGGTGTCACTATTGAAAATTCAGTGTTTTTGTTATCTAAACACTGGTCGGATGCACCCAAGGCTTTCCGTTTGAAGCCATTCCAGTAGGCAAGTGAAACTAGCAGATGCTTTAAGTCTGTTATTTTATTTTGCAGCTACTTACTACCGGGTACTACAATTATATTCCATCTTTCCTCCAAGGAGCATCTAGGGTCTGAGTACATGGTTCTTCCTCTTTCGTTTTAACCTGTGAGTCATGCTAGGCTAGGCTAAGAGATAGCAATTGGCCCAAGGTCACCCAGTGAACTTTGTGACCGAATGAGGATTTGAAAACGACTCCTCGGTCCTAGACATTTTACTCACTATACCACACTAGTTATTACACACAAAAAAGGCATACAGCTGCAATGCAACAAACTATGGGTATTTTAATGGAAGGAAATTAACAGAAGCAATTAACAACTTGGCCAGAGGCCAGAAAGACTGAGGAGAGGGAGCTATTCTGCCTAGAGATATGGTCCCTGGAAGCAGCAATGCTATTGGCTGAAGTCATCTATAAAGTCATGATGACTCATCACTCTCCTGTGGATGTTGGTTGGAGTAGTGGTTGTTAGTGTTTGGAGCTTGTTCAAGAGAGTTTAAGACCCGTGTATGTTCCTGTATATAGTAACTTGTGTACCTGCTGTAAATAATAAATCTCTGTAGTAAACCAAGTTACTAGTCAGTAGCGTTTTGTTCCTGCTTCATCCTGCCCGCTTGGAACTGATTGCTTCTGAACCATCTGCACGAGCTCTGCAACGATATAGTAATACCCAACAGAAAAGCCTGCAGCCTTGGTGGAGAGTGGCCTTTTCATGAAACTTTTGATTTATGGCTCGCTCCAATGCCTATTGAGCTTAGGAGGCGGCTCTCTGTCAACATTTGTGGCAGGTCTCACACACCAATAACTGTTGGAACTGTTTTTGTAGGATTTACTTCATCAAATCAGAAAACATTTTTCTCTTCTGCTGCTCCACTCCCTCTGGGCTTCCTCCCAGTGGTAATCTTTACATCACGTTCAGGTAATCATGGAAATGCTGTCAATATGCAGCACGACGACTTAAAAAGCGCTAATTTCCATAGCAATCGGCTTTCTGGCATAATTCTGTGTATCAGTCAGACTGATTAATGGGACAGTGTTTTGAGGGAAGAAAATCCCACATTAATATTGAGAAACACTAACACAGAGTTGCTTATCTGTCAAGTTCATTTAACACAGCCAGCAGAAATCTCAAGAATGAGCCCCCCCGGGCAACTGGGTACCTCCCTCAAGGGAGTGCATCTTTTGCCATTAAAAGTAGTAAAGGTTTTTCAAGTTCCTTGAAGTGATACAATTTCTCTGACCTGTAGCTTTTAGAAAGACTCTCAAATTTTGTTTAAGAATCTTGGGGGGGGGGGAGACCATGTGCCACGCATGGGGGAGGTTTCAGGTTCAATCCCCAACATCTGCAAGTAGGGCTGGGAATGTCCTCTGCCTGAAACCATGTCAAGATTCTGCCAGTTAGCTGGCCTCTGGATAGTCTTGGATTCCATCAGGCTTGACTATTGGCCATGCTGGCTGGGACTGATGGGAGCTGTAGTTCAGCAACACCTAGAGGACGAAAGGCTCCCCACCCCAAGACAAAGATAGATGGATGAGTCTGACTCAGTATAAGGCAGCTTCCCATGCCCTTCTTTTAAAAGATATAAGGTAGGCAGGCTAAAGGTAAAGGGGCCCCTGACCATCAGGTCCAGTCGTGTCCGACTCTGGGGTTGCGGCGCTCATCTCGCTCTATAGGCCAAGGGAGCCGGCGTTTGTCCGCAGACAGCTTCCGGGTCATGTGGCCAGCATGACAAAGCTGCTTCTGGCGAACCAGAGCAGCACACGGAAACGCCGTTTACCTTCCCGCCAGAGCGGTCCCTACTTATCTACTTGCACTTTGATGTGCTTTTGAACTGCTAGGTTGGCAGGAGCTGGGACTGAACAACGGGAGCTCACCCCGTTGCAGGGATTCGAACCGCCGACCTTCTGATCAGCAAGCCCTAGACTCTGTAGTTTAACCCACAGCGCCACCTGGGTCCCTAGGCAGGCTAGAACATGCTATTTAATGCATTGCCATGTGCTTTTCGTTTTCTTACGTATGATAGGTTGGTTCTAATTAAGTTTCAGTTTTTTGGCTGAAACAACCAACACTCCGTTTATCAAGAGAGCTAGCAAAAGATCAGAGAAATTTTGAAGGTGGGAAGGGAGACCTAATTGCTGTGAGAGCTCTGCCCCTTTCCCCTCGGCCCTCCTATTCCTGCTGCCCCTTCCCCATCTTCCATCCCCTCAGATTCTCTTCCTTTCTCTTTGCTACCAAAAGGGCCAAACCAGATTTGATGGGGCAGCCATATTTGTTGTTCATGTGCCTGTCCTGTTTATGCATTGAAATCGAGGGAATTC
Source organism: Zootoca vivipara (assembly GCF_965207765.1). Lineage (NCBI taxonomy): Eukaryota > Metazoa > Chordata > Lepidosauria > Squamata > Lacertidae > Zootoca > Zootoca vivipara. The sequence continues at coordinate 57,223,610 of NC_142583.1, forward strand.
AAAGAGGCATGCGAGTGAGAGGAGCTTACCTCTTGACACTTCGCCTCCCTGAGATCAGTCACTTCAGGTACTTTTCTCTCAGCTCAGTTCCAATACTGGAGACGGATTGGGAGAAAAAGTGCCTGAAATGATGAAGTGCCTCCCTAAAGCAGGAAAGACAAAAAGGCTCACACCCCACACGTCAACACCCTGGTTTCACTGTGGAATAGCGAGGCGGAAAGGGTCATTGACATGACTGTTCCTAAACCTCCCTTCTCGCCATGGGAAGTTTGGGAAGCTGCTTGGTTTACCGAAAAGCTCCAGAAAATAAAGGAGGCCTGACATTGTCTACAGCAGGTTGCGCAGGTTCTGGTGTGAATATGATAAAACAGAAATACGAGTGCATAGCCATTCCAAATGGATGGCACTGGTGGCTGTGAAAAAAAGCAACTCTCTCTGTCTCTATTTCATCCTCAGTGAATCACCCAGTAGGGGCTATTAAGAATGGTAAATTAGGTAGTCTACTCCAGACCAGTGTGGTATCATTGAGAGAAGACCAGTCAATAGCCTTCTGTGAGAGATCTGTGAATGAGGGGGGGGGAGGTGTGTAAGGGTATGATCTTCTCATCTCATTTCAATTCACAGTAGAGATCTATGCTGACAGTTTGCCTGAAATCAATACTTCCCATGTCTGACTTCTGAGGTTACATATGAGGATATTTTGCTTTCAGCTTCAAGATTTAGAAACCTGCTTCAAGTCCTCGAGAGATCAAATCAAACTCACTAGCTGTTAAGAGCACTGCAGCTGGAAATATAATTTGAACATGCAGAAAATAGAATTAATTAAATTTAGTAAAAAGCTAAATTAGCGACAGTGACTAATGAAGAATGAATTAGAGCAATAGAGCCACTTAAGTAAAAGTTAATGAGATGCAGAAGAGCTGAAGTATGCAAAGCACTTGCCTAACCTATGTATTGCATTCCCCCAAGCTAGTATTAATTCTGTAAAGTAGATCTCTACATATAATTTTTAAAGATTTCCCCCCCCCTTCTCCTCATCTACCTAATTTATTGCTGTATTCTTGAAGAACAATGAACTCTCTCTTGGGCTTTTATGGGGACAAGACAGAGAACTGCTGCAATCCAGGAACTCTCTTTGGTGCAAGAAATTTAAAAAGTAATGCATAATGCAGTACAGGTTAGGGTGTTCTTTTGTGAAAAGGAATGAACTTCAACATGGGCAAATTTGCACCATTGTCTGCCTAGATTGCAACTTGGTACATGGGCAACAAGCTAATGTACAAAAGTGCTTCAGAAACTTAAGCAAAACAGTGGGGCAGTCATTCCCAGGGCAGACTACAGAGGTCAGGAAGGCCAGACATCTGCTGAATTCTTTAGATCAGAAAGCCTACAGTTTAAAGCCACTATTATCATGTTGCATTGAAGAACAGAGCAGCAGGCAAACATTATTAGGAATTATTATTAGGAACTCATTGCCAAGCTTAAAACCATGGAGCCACATGGGATGAACAAAGACATAGGATTCTTATCTCATTATGCATGATCAAGCTTTCTTTAGCGCCTCAGCCCCTGCTCCCCCCCCCCGCAGGACCAATTGCAGTCATCAGCAGTCGTTAACAGCCATCAACAGGTTTACCACTCCTATCAGCCCATCATCCATTCCCCCCCCACCCTCTGTATGTACATAAGGGTCTGGCTCTTCTGTTTCAAGTGTATCTGAAGAAGTGTGCATGCACACGAAAGCTCATACCAAAATAAAAACTTAGTTGGTCTTTAAGGTGCTACTGAAGGAATTCTTTTATTTTGCTTCGACTCAGACCAACACGGCTATCTACCTGTAATTATTAGGTTTGTACCATTCCTGGTCGAAAATCCCCCACTAGTGAGACAGTTTGCCCATAGAGATCCCTAAGCACTGGCCATATTGCTGTTAATTCCAGAAATGGTATACCATATAAGCACAGTCTCTATCAGCCTGACTTGCAGTTTCCATGGTCAGATTGGCAACAGTGAGCAAAAATGTCAAATTTTAAGGAGTGTTGGGAGGCAGAATAAAACCAAACAACCCCCCCTGGGGGGGGGTTGCTGTCAGGCAGAGGTGAACCACCCTTGATATAATGAGAATAAAATTTGACATTTAATGTAGAAAACAAAACTGGAAGGATTAAAGAGCAGGAATCTTGCTGAGAAATGGTTTTGCTTACAGAGGGCACTGAACCATATTCAAACACTAAATATTGTAAAAGTTAGAGTTAATTGCTTTGCATGGTGAAAAATAAACTGTTTCTGTGTAGATTTACTTATTTGACAATGGGAATATGAAGAAAGACTTAACAGACAAAGCAAACTATTGGGGGAAGGGAGGTTACAGGAGAGAGTCAGTCATGCTGCGTAAGGGCTCAGATGAACTTTACATCAATGTTTCATGAGGGAAACTTGAAAAGTGCAAATAGGTGAGCCTTGCAGGAGAGCATTCCGAAGTCAGGCCACCACCACAACAAAGATCATATTCCATAACCACCTGCCTCGCTTATGAAGATAGGAAAACACAATTTGAGCAGGATTCTTTCTAGAACCTGTTGCTGGGTTGTAACTATAGGTCAATCCTTTAAGCTATTCTACTGAGTCCTGGGCTTTCCCTAAGGTGTCTTATTCCACTACCTACTGACTTAGAGAGCTGCAAGACTCTCCTTCTAAAAGGAGACTCTCCTTTGTGGCATAGATGTCTAATCAGTGAACACAAGAACCAGAACAAACTGTTATTAGATGCAGGCATTCTTAAAACTTTAGCATTCTGACTTAACATACTGTCTCTCCTGCAACTATTCTCACTCTTTTATACAAATAGTTGTACCTTGGAAGTCAAACAGAATCCGCTCTGGAAGTCCGTTCAACTTCCAAAACGTTTGGAAACCAAAGCGTGGCTTCTGATTGGCTGCAGGAGGTTCCTGCAGCCAACTGGAAGCCGCGCCGGAAATTTGGCTTCCGAAAATCGTTTGAAAACTGGAACACTCACTTCTGCATTTCAATCGTTTGGGAGCTGATTTGTTTGGGAGCCAAGGCGTTCGGGATCCAAGATACGACTGTATTAATATATATTTGTTTGCCCCATATTCCTCTAATGCTAGCCCTCATGTTACCCAACCACAATTAACCGTCGTTTTCCTGATGTTCTGTACAAGTCATTTCCCTCTAGCTCCACCCAACATTCTATTGCCCAACTGCCAATCACCTTCCCCTTCAACTTTTGTTATAAAGACACTTTTATTTTATTTTTCATTGAGGAGGCTGGCAATAGGTTATGTTTTGGAAGAGTATGTTGTTAGATATCTTATTTCCTATTTGAAACACACACACACACACACATATCACACAATAATAAACAACTGTTTAACTACTGTTTAACTGTTTAACTGTTTCACTGTATCTGAAGAAGTGTGCATGCACACGAAAGCTCATACCAAAATAAAAACTTAGTTGGTCTTTAAGGTGCTACTGAAGGAATTTTTTTTATTTAACTGTTTAACTACTTTTCCTTTAGGACTGCAGCCTTAGTTGGGTCTCTGTTTTAAGGATTAGCTTCTAGCTAGCTTCTAATGAAAATCAACGTTTTGCTATGTTACAGGCATCTCTTTTTAAAAACAAAGAGAAATGCACAAAGTAGTCAAAATGGTTCCACCTTTTTATCACTAGTAAAATGAGGTAGGTATTGAACTCTAATTTGTGGTTTCTGGAATGTTAAACAGAGATGAACAGATGTAAAAATAAACCTGCCATTTCATAATGTTTGCAGGCATAATAGAAATGTTTGGAGGAAAAATGCCTGCACAATGGCAACATAAAAAATGCTTGGTGCCAAGGTCACAGGAGACACAAAGGAAGAAGAAATTCTTACTTTCCACCCCATAATCCTATTCTGCTCTTAAAAAAAAAACTTTCCGCAGTAAATTACAAAGGTAAATGTTTATGTTGCTAAAAGTAACAGTGTTTCCAATGGTTTAAAAGGAAAAAGAATGAACTGCCAGGCTCACAAAGGAGGTAAAAAAGTACAAATAGGGCAATGCTATTCAAGTTCTTTTTGCCTTGGATTCTGTTTAAAAGGGCACATGCAATAAAGGTGTGAGAAGTGGGACTCCAAGTTGCATCATGCACAAAGCATTTTTTCCCCAGAAGCACCATGGTTTCCTCCATAACACTAAATCATTAGTGTTACAATCCTAGAAAGGTGTCAATTATGTGCTAATAGAGGGGGTTTGGAAGTTCACAATTTAACTCTCTTTATTTAACCACTTGCCTGGCACAAGTAACAGAGTGAATTATACTTGCATGTTTTACAACGCCACCTACCTGTGTTTGGGCTGCTACTGCAGCAAAATCCTAGATTTCTACCCTTGGACTTCTAAGTTCCCGGGGAAATCCATCCCTAGGACCAGGCCCGGCTCTAGGTAGACCCCCGGTGGCGCAGGGCACCATGGCGCCGGCCCGCCAGAAAGGCGCCGCGAGCTGTGCCCGCCCGCTGGCCGGCCAGTCCGCCGGTCCGCCGCGCAGCGGCACCCACCCACCGCGCTGGGAAACGGGGCGGGAGGGCGCCAGAGAGATTGCGCTGTGCCTTCCTGCCTGCCGCTGCGCCCACCCGCCCACCGCGCTGGGAAACGGGGCGGGAGGGCGCCGGAGAGATCCGGCGCACCACAGCGGCAGGGGCGTTTAAGACGGCCCTGCCTAGGACAGATGTGCACAAAGTTCTCTCTGCCTTCTTTCATGACATGACCAATGGACTTTTGCAACTAGACTGTAGTCCCTACAAAAGTTTCAAATTGGAGCCCAAGGAACACATGCTTTCCCCCTTCCTTCCCCAAGCAAATTCTCCTCCCTCCCTTTGTTAAATGCGACATGTGCACCAACAGAAACCAGAGTTAACCACGTTCACCCACAATCATAGTTTCCAGTTCCATTTTAATCTATGGTTTCAATTCAAGTTTATAAAAAAATTTTTATGATGTTTGTCAAAGGTGCTTCCCATCCAAAGAATGCACACAGTAGAGTGAACTCTTTATTGTCAAAGATAACACAGTCACTTCTGGAGACCTACACACACCAATCTGGTGCTTAGGGAGCCATTCCCAGGTTCGTGTTCTGTGGAACAGGTGCAGCAACTGGTGACCACTCCCCCTCCACCAATTTATGTACCTTCCCCCAATGAGCTGTGCACACCTAGTGGGAGACTACACCTGCATGGAAGCTGCTTCTGCTCTTCCCACTTCACTTCTCTCTTGGTTCTGGAAGACAGTGGTGCAGAAGAGGGTGGGCAAGCACCTGGCCCTTCACTTGCCTGGCCTGCCTCTGCCTCCTCTTCCTCCAGCTCTGAAGCTTCCCCTGCCTCTGATTCTTGCCTCCTGGCTGGTACAGGTCCTCACAGACCACTGCCCCTCTCTCCCAAGTCAGACTCCAGCCACCCTTCCCCCAGTACACACTCTGAAGAGGAGGGGAAAACACATTTCTGAGACCGGCTCTCAATTTACAAATCAGTTTGCAGAGAGTTAGCATTGCATCTACATACAGGCAGTGGTAGCCAAATTGTGGTGGAATGTCCTAGTCTAAAGGGTACGTCCATTCCAACCACTCTTCCTGTTTTCAGAGGTGCAGGAAGTGAAGAACCTTTTGGTGTCATGCCCCTGTGTTTCTGCATTGGATGCGCCAATTCAAAGATACTCCACAGGCAACCGACACACGACTAAACTATATGGCAGCGGCCAGTTGTATGGAAGCACATTATGTATGGAAGCCCATATGCAGCTACACTAGCACAAAAACAACTCCTGTTATTTAATGATAGAACAAGCCTTTGAAGACTGACTGCTTTCAGCTGACTGTGCTGCTGAAACGTGAAACCCTATACTCCTGTAGTTTCATAATATTTTCTCATATGCCTACGATTTTTGAAAACGTTCCCTCTTTCCAACCTTTTTTTGCACCTCACTATTGTGAAAGACATATGGTAGTACTTTCATATATTACAAAACTGGCCTAGAACTGGCATAACAACCCAGATTGGGGGAGGGACAAGGACAAAGTTTTATGAAGTACCAAAAAAAAAAAAAACCCCAAGGGGGGGGAAGACACTCATTTAGCTGTGGAATACATAACACACATTCACTGCTTTTTAGGAATTTATGATACAACAAAACAAAGTCCTTTGTGTACTGTGACTTGGGATATTCAGAATTATGCCTGCTCCTGAGGCACGTTAATAGTGAAATGGTCCGTGTGTGCCGAGCTAGAGGAAACTAGTTTGCTAGACACAATAAATGAGCTAGTTGCATCTAAACCATCAAAACACAGACGTCTGGTTTGTAGGTTAAATAAAGCTTCCAAGGAAAGTTAGGTCTAATGTTACCATAGTTGTGGTCAGGAAGTATGACACAGAACAAAATGTCCCACCCCACAAGGAAACATGAAACATTTTATGGAGTAGCTGTCAAATGTGTATAAAACCATTTATTTGCTCCCCATTTACCGACAGTAACAGCCTCATACGATTAAGTCAGTGAATATCTGAGGAAGAGAGACTCTCTGTTCCAATAATACAATAATGTGGCTTCTTCACCGATGGAGCTGTTGCCAGTACCTCATTCAAAACTATTGATTCCACTCTGGTAACATTTTTCCCACCTTGCAGTTAACAAAAAGGTCACACCTCTTTTAAATTAAGGGGAAAGGTTCGGTGCTATTGCAGCAGTGTGCAGCACATCACACATCCAAAATGAGTTGGATAGCCACCACCAACCTGCACAATGTATAATGACAGCTTTTTAAGAGTGATTAACAGCTCTGTGCCCCACAACCTACACACACACACACACACACACACACACACACAGAGAGAGAGAGAGAGAGAGAGAGAGAGAGAGAGAGAGAGAGAGAGAGAGAGAGAGAGAAGCTCCCCCCCCCATGCAGCAAGATTCCCTGTCCCATTCTATTAGGTTGTAATGGATATTTTGCTAATAGTGACTGATCGGTACTAGTGAAAATAAACCACAAGAAGACCTCCATCCTGGAGCTAAGTACTACATGAGTGGTAGACATGAGTGTGAATTAATTCATGACAGTCCATTAACAAGTTAGAAGATAAGAAGTCAAAGGAGTGCAAAACCATTCCTGTCAAACACTCTTACTGTCTCCAGTTTCTTTGCATCTCGAAAGCACTTGCCGATTGTCTTGATGGTCTTGTACTTTCCAGAGGTGGTGGTTTGATAATAGGAGTAATGAGAAGGGCATCCAACAGTGAACGATAGGTACTGTGATCAGAGAGTCTGGTAAGCATTTAAAGAGAATTTACTTTGGCAGCTGGTTTACTTGCAAAGTAGGAGGTTAACTAGACATGCTACAGTTGTGAGAGGCGAACTATCCAGGGCAATTCAGAAATGAGTTGCCGACTCTAAGGCAATGCTCCCTCTACTCACAGCCCCCCAACAGGGGTGTTGACAAGTACTTAAGGGCTTGGGACAGAGGCCTCAACAACAGCCCTATAAGTGGGGGGGGAAGGGGCAGGAGACTCAGGCTTCAGGAGCCTTTTGTCACCCCCTAACACCGCCCCTGTCCCCCAATAATTTCAAACTGACTCATGATTCTGGTCATAATATACAATGCTCCTGAGCCTTTGAGAAAAGGAAAGATGTGCAGCCTCCTAATTTGACTCACCAGGCTCTGAGAAGCTTCCTAATCCCAGCAGCCAATAATAGAATCTGCAAAGGCTTTACTAAGCTCTACTAGCTATCCTTCTATCCTGTATTTTCGTGACAGCTTCAACTTATAGCAAGCCAAAGGGGGAAAAAAACCCTCTTCCCATATGTTTCTCTGCTCATTGCAAATATTTCTTTTTGAGGGAAATAACATTGCTGCTTGAGAATTATGAGGCATGCAAAATTCTATGTTGAACCAGATAATTCCAAGTTTTAGACACATCACTATATCAAAATTAGAAGGGTGGGCTGGGTAGTTGTTTAAAAGTAATGAATAGAAACTGCTAAGTGCATCCAAATCACCTTGTATGGGTTCATTTAAATAATTAGAGTGACACATCCTGCTTCTGCATCCAGTATAAAGCCCCAAGGTAAAAGACTGAATTTTTGTTTGTGTGATGTGTTCAAGAAATGAGCAGAGCATGCCTTTTCGGCTTCTGCTGTGTATATTTAAAAGGAGTTATATAACTAAATAAAATATACCTCCCCAGGTGCAGCTTCAAGTAATTAATTCGCTCAGTTGGGGAAATGATGTGGGGTTTCAAAAGACAAATAATATCCCATCCTACGTATCTGAATCTTGAGTGTATTGTAAAATGCTAGTACACTGGTTGAATTCACACAGCCGTGTACTAAAGCAAAACAAGCAGAGCCTTGACCCTCTGGTTTCTTACTGGGCAGCCATGATGGCGATAGCAGCTTCCACTTGGTTTGGATTAACAGTAGTTGAAGATCGTCATCTGAATTTGGCTTGTTTTCATTAACCAGCCAGTTTGTACATGTTCAGACAACATGGCAAATAGCAGTATTGTAAAAACGTAAGTAGAACTTTCTGAAACGATCCTTGCAGCTACCTCAGAGAAAGAATACATGACTCCGGAAGGGGGAAAGCAAAACTTTTGTTTTAGCATCACATCTGAACCAGCTCTGTTAAATTAGCGCCACTGAATTTCACCACTTGCAAGTGAACATATTCCACCTCCCAACCCTCCATGAGATACAAAGATATTCCAGACCTCCGTACAGCAACTGCAGTAGACACAGCAGCAGCGGCACTCTTAACTTGTGACGATTCCACCTTTGGAAGTAAAGTAGAGGGGATGGGAGCAAATGTTACATTACTTCCCAGTGGATTTTCCAGCGGCTGTTTCATAGGGTAGAAGCTTCAGTTCGAGTGGAGAAAAAAGCAAGGAAGCGAAAGGATAGAGAAAAAGGAAATGAGAAATAAAATACAGTATGCAAGACACATTTATAGAAGTAATTTCAAAGCTCATTCCTAGCAAAGCAGCAATAAAATCACTAGCACATTGGATGGGGGAACTGCGTGTTGATTCCTGCATTAAGAGGGTTGGTTGGATTAGATTACACTTGGGGTCCCTTTCAACTCTATGATTCTATTATTATTATTATTATTATTATTATTATTATTATTATTATTATTATTATTATTATGGGACATTTAAGCCACCTAGCGTACAATTTCATTAATGAAATTTTCATAACTGCTTCAGAGACTTTTAGAGTCGGCCCTGTAACAGGAGTTTGACCATGTTCAACCCATGCAGTGGTGATGGCGCTCATATTTTAATCGAGACAAAACAGGAAGACTGTTGCCTTCACATTCTCCTTACAGACTGCCTGGACTAATCTAATAGCAATAATGCAGCATTGTGTGTGTGTATATGTGTTAGGATTCTTGGCCCGTGTTGCAGTCATGGGATTGTTTTATCACATGACGGTGTATGTTTTCATTCCACATAGTGGGAAGTGACGGAGACAGGATGTTTTTATTACTGTGTTTCCGTGATGCAGAATTTTTGTCCTGTGTTCGTTCTCTTTTTGCTGTTTGATGCTGATGAGGAAGGAGCGGAGTCAGAATGCTCCCGAGTGTATTATATGTACACAAAGTAGTTTAGCCAATATTGCTGTGCTACTGACTCTGTTACGCTGACTGCTAACACTCTACTTGATCCTGAAGTGTGCTGATGTCTCTGAGGCATCAGTCGCTGTGATGTTCGGGCTACAGAAAGACTTTTAATCTCCCAAACGAACGACCAGGAGGGAGAAAACATGCCAGCCGGGCATGTGTCTCTGCCAGGTTCCTACTCGCTCCTGACAGTATATAGTGTGTGTGTGTGTGTGTGTGTGTGTGTGTGTGTATATGTATACACACACACACACACACACACACAGTATATATATATATACAGTATGCACACACACACACACACACACCAGAGGTGTATGGCATTATGGTTCAAATGCAGTACTGAAAATGTTGGACTAGTCAATAGCATAGCTCTCCCAATATCCAAGTGCACCTTCCTTTTGATCTTCTTAAGATGTATCTCCATAATTCATTTAAAGCTTCAAATCAGCATGGTGGCTTTTATAAGGCAATTGTAAAGAAAATTTGATACATGATCGTCTCTGATCGTCTTCCATGAATTTAAGCATGGAGTATTTGGTTTCAGGTCATTGGGACACAGAGCTTGAATTTTGTAATGAATAACTAACTTCAGATGTTAAAAGAAAATTATCTGACTCCTCATAAAAACAGCAGTGGGGGAAATGTATGAGGTTCTTTTGAGCAACACTGGTATTCAGAAGCGTTATATATATTTTCAAAGTTACTAGACTCCCCAGAGCAACCAGTAAAGGTGTGGCAGCATTGCTGTTATTGCTCAGGATTAAGCTTCAAATAATTCCCTTGTGGACAGTTTACCTGGCTGAAGATTTACTGTCATTGAAAATGTCACTCTATCCTTATTTACTATTTTTTTGTTGTCCTGTTTATGTTGGACAACCTTTTCTGCAATGTATTCTTGGCATTGCTATTTTTTTGTTGTTCTGTTTATGTTGGACAAACTTTTCTGCAATGTATTCTTGGCATTTCAGAAAGAAAAGCATTTACTTTTTTACAGTTTAACTTTTATGGATAAAAGCAAAAACTCCCCCTTGCCATGCTTTTGCACACACACACAAGATAAATACAGGGAGCCTTATCTCCCTTTTTTTAAAAAAGCATAGGAAGTAATTTGGTCTTCAAAATTCTAGGATTCCAATACCTGCCAGGAAGAGGGGGCACCAATGCAGATTTCCCAGTCTGGACTGTTAAAGTAGATTCCTCTGGAGCAACTGGAGACATAAGTGTCTCAAATGTCTGAGTTGCCACTGTGCTAGTCATGGGTAGGCTCCTTTTAGCTTCATTTGCACCCAACCTTGCACCAGCTGAGGCACTCAGCTCTGGAGAACCAGTTTTTATCTTACTTGACCTTAATTCAACAAGAAGTATGCTACGTTAAACACAAATACCATACTTATGTATTTAAATGTTACCTAATAAAAGGCGTAACCAACAGTTATGGTGCTCAATAGGGTTTTGTTTTGTTTTAATGAACTACATCTGTTCAAAAGACCTGTGGTATACAAATATCCGGTGTTTACATTTGCCAAATTTCCAATCCCCCCCCTCTTTGGATAACTCAAGTCAACTTTGGATAATGTGAATGTGAAGGCAGTCATGGTTTCCTTCCCCGGAGATGGCACTCCTCCAGCTCATAACTGACCAAAAATTATACGCCCAATTTCATTCCCTGAACTTGAATGTTACCATACTTAACACAGATCTTGGATGGTGGTCAGAAGGGAGAACTAAAAATTATACTGAGTCAGGGTCACTTGACACAACTCAGAAAGATCAGTGTAGGATTTTAGGAAAGCCTGTGCGCCAATATTTCCATTGTTATACCAACCAGACTTCATATGTCTGGGGTACATGCAATGCAAATTTCAACAGTCACACAGAACATGTCCCCTTATATCCATTTGACAAAATTTATATACTGTTTGAGTGTAAGAAAACCTCTAACCGGCTTACAACAAAAATGCTTATACATGCTGATGGGAGAGATGGCAGCATCACTGAAGATTAGGTCTGTGTACAGAAGCTATTTTAACTTGGGTGTCTAACGAAATACCACTGCAAACAGAGATTTGCCTTTTACATTGATGCTCATGGGAACTATTGATCAGAACATCTGTGGTTTCTGCTCTTACTGAGCCCTGCTGCCATCTTGTGGACAACAGCGTATCTACTGTAGGAACATTTGAACTATCTGTTGATCCATCTCTTGATCACATTGAATGTCTGAACAGAGTGAAATACCTCCTCTCCCCCTTCTCATTCATTCTGTATACAGACTGTCACTTGAGGTAGAGGTAGAGGTAAAAGACCCCGGACAGTTAGATCCAGTCAAAGGCGACTATGGGGTGCAGCGCTCATCTCACTTCAGGCTGAGGGAGCTGGCATTTGTCCACAGAAAGCTTTCTGGGTCATGTGGCCAGCATGACTAAGCTGCTTCTGGCGCAACGGAACATCGTGACTGAAGCCAGAACGTACGGAAATGCCGTTTACCATCCAGCCACAGCAGTGCCTATTTATGTACTTGCACTGGTATGCTTTCAAACTGCTAGATTGGCAGAAGCTAGGACAGAGCAAGTACTTGAGGTAGAGCAGAGCTGTAGGATAGGTCTCAGAAGTAGGGAAATTGGATTATGGAGAAAGTTGAGGAGAGAGGGATGAAGGGAGAGGGAGGAGAGGCAGGCAGGCAGGCAGAGAGAAAAATTTGGAAACCTTACATTCACTGTTCTTCAGCAAAGTTTGACAGGCATTTTGTCAGCTTCGGAGAATAAGTAATAAACAGTTTTAAAAAATAATTTATGATATGCTTGGAACAGAATGCAATAAATTAGTATGAAACTACCTAGTGTAGGTTGATGCCGTTTTGGACACAATGGCTACTTGGCTGCTATCACTTAAAATATGAACAGTAGCAGGTGGATATGGTGCACACCTGGGCAAGGCCTCCAATGGATTGTTGAAAAAAAGTTCTCTGAAGAAGAAAATGACAGAGCTTCTAACCCCGGAAGTTCTCTTAGTATCCACCCCAACCCACCCCCAGCAATTGCACAAATGTATCTGGAGTTGGCTAAAGTTCCCATACTACGTGGTTAATTTGACAAACTTTACAGGCATGGCTATCTCCAACCAATTTCTGCTCATGTAGGATCCACAAATATCTGTCTGTCGACAAAGAAGACAAAATGCTGGGCTAGACCAGTGTTTCCCAACCTTGGGTCTCCAGCTGTTTTTGGACTACAGTTCCCATCATCCCTGACCACTGGTCTTGCTACCTAGAGATGAGGAGGGAGTTGTAGTCCAAAGACAACTGGAGACCCAAGGTTGGGAAACACTGGGCTGGATTAACCAGTTATGGTGAAATCAGTGGTGGAATTTGAGGGGTACACACGATTGACCAGAAGTCTAATTCATAGACTCCAATAAGGACATACAGTTTCTGTTGTTATTTGTGCTGGCAGTTTCTGGGATTAGCTATGTCTGAGGTGGGGAACATCAGGCCTGGGGGCCAAATGCAGCCCTGTCTAACTAATCTGGGACTCTACACAGCCAGCACTCTCCCTAAGTCATACCCTTTATTGGCTGCAATTCATGCCTCAGCTGGAATGTGTCCTTGAACTGTGGTGATGGTTGTCTGGAAAGACAGTGAGGGCGAGTCTGAAATTTTGCATGGCTGGAATGCTGCCTAATATTCAAAGGTAGGATTTGCACCTACTGCCCCATTCACTTTTTGTCTCTGGCCTTGTCCACCACCGACGTACAACCCCTAAAGGTTTTCTGTCAAGGGAATGCCCCCCCCCCAAATAAGAAGGGCTCACCACTGATGGGTGTGAAGGTGTTATTCAACTGGGATAACTCACTTTCCCATTTACAAGAAGTAAATAAGGCAAAGGAAGAACTTTCAAAACCAATAATCCAGTAAAGAACAGCAAGTATTTACCTCTTGGGAGATGTAGTAGAAAGATTAGGACCGGGAAGATTGGTTGAATAAATAGTGACAAGAGCTGGATCTGTTACCACAGAAGTACTTGAAGTTCCTTCTCCCCTGATAGATAGCAGTTTGTTTCAATTTCGTCCCCAAAATCAGCAAATCAGTCGAATTTATGAAGAAAATGTTAAATTCTACATCTAAATATGATTTGACAGATGACATTTGTGCACAAAACTATTAGTTTGGCACTGGCAGGTACCCACTGCCAAAGCAGGAGGTTGCAGCATTTTCTAGATTCTCTAGAACTTATTTGGAACAGTCAAAGCTGAATTCACAATGCAATTCAGACCTTGGTGAGAATTTTCAAGTTTGTTTCGTAACAGTGATAGGGAGATCCTAAAAGCTGAGCATGTTTTGCATGCTTTGGAAACACACTTGAAATTAAATAATGGAAGTTTCAGTAAAAATGGCAAGGACATTCAGAACAAATCATAGTCCAATACAGAAATAACTTTTATTTTGGCCAATGAAAGACACATATACAACTTCAATATCTCATTCGCACTATTAGCTCTTAAGTTGTTGTTTTTTTCTTAAAATTAATGAGTAAGAGCAATCCAGTTTGCCACGGCACCCTGCTTTTTGCTGTGAGCACTGCCCTGTGCAAAAAAAGTATTTCACAATAATGCTTCCCCCGCAATTAACAGCTTCCCATGCACATAACACGCAGGAGTGGCTGTGCCCAGTACCATTCATGGGGAGTGAATATATTGGGTCCATCACCTTCCAAAATAGGGAGTGGGAATCCACTGGTCCAGTAATAAAGCAGTGCCATTAAGCAGTGACAATTGTGACAAGGATAACACTTGCTTAATTATCAAATTTGGTGCAAGTCTGAGTAACTACTTGAGAATAATAATGACTTCTTCAAGTGTCATGTGCATTCATGTGTGGTGCAAAGCGGTTTTCCACAATAAAGTTTAGTCATGTCAGTGAACCATGAATGGATGGAACAAGGACAGAGAAACAGACCTTTGAGCTGGCAACGGTGGTTGTTCTGACACATCAGGTATTTCACAGGTCTGGGTAGCTACTGTATGGGAATGCTGGGTTTCCAATCCATTAGTTAGTTCTGTAGATATGCTTTATTCATAATAGTAACAGAGAACACACAATTTACGTCACCAGTCACATGTTTTGAGGCTATATATTATCTAGGTTAACATTCCATAAATCAGAGTTGCTAAACCTCTGGGAAATGCCAGTGTGAGTGTTCAGAATTTCAATAGCCAGTTCAATCATTTTGATAACAGAGGACAAGAGGATTGCTTTAGCCATAGGACACAAAGATAAATTCAGAGCTACTAATTTTGCACTGAACCTAGACTAAGCAAGGCTGCAATCCAAACCCCTCTTTTGCTGGGCTGAGGGGGACTTGGATTGAGTATAGACTTGCCTCCACTCACTTCAGCCAGCCCAGCTGGCCTCCTGCTAGAAGAGATGCCCCTTTCTGCTCTCTGAAAGGTGGTTCACTGGCAGTATCCCTGCTAGCACAGTCCAGCAGAAAGCACCCAAAAGGGGTGTTCTGGGGGCAAGGCTTAGCTGGCCTGGGTTCCCGAAGTGCTCCCACAGCCAGCACTTGACAGCATCAGGTCTGCCATGGGCCAAATCACTACCTAAAATTGGCACGGAGCTCAGATTTTATCTACCAGCCTCACTCTCCACTGCAGCTGCCATGAATAAGTGGGCTACAGATCTGTTGTGAGCTCCATGTTTTGCAGAGCCTTGGTTGCCGCCGCAAGCAATATGGATTACTCTGTTAGCCACACTTTAGTCCCACTGAGATCAGTGTGGTGTAATTTAATGATCTCTATACTGTGCCACTCATTTCAATGTATCTAAAGCATGATGTTAGTCTCAATCCAACCACCTCTCACACTTTTTTCTCCTTGCTAAAGGTTCTGTGGGTGCCAGCTCAAAAGGGGGGGGGGAAAGAGACGATGGTACTAGGATGATAATGGGAGCGTAGATAGGAAAATGCCTGCATCAGTACATCTCCTTTCCCTTGATTCTGTTTAGTGCAGTTGTCTCCCCTCCAACACACCCCCACCCTGGTCTGCTACAACCAGCCATCTATGCTGCCTACTAAGAAGCATCCAGATGTGAATTGCTGGGTGGGAATTAAGATTTGTGTGCTGTTACCACTGACAGCGCAGTCTTTAGCATATGCGCCGCCAGGGTGCAAAGATCCACCCAGCGCCCCCCAATTTAGTTTAGCCCCCAAATTAACTTTTATTATGATGTAAGAGTTAATTTCGCATGCACGGCGCACTTGAGAATGACAAGCGCCATCATTGAGTCTGACAAGCGCCGCCACTGGCACGGCACATCTTTGGTAAATGAGCGCATTGACAGCATTGACATGGGTCTAAATGTATAGCCTACTTCTTATTGTAGGTTTAAGTTTTAAGTTCCTTTAGATGTTTAGATGTTTTAATTTTTGTATGGATAAATGTTTGTTTCTGACTGACGGTTGAATAAAATCTGATTGATTTCTTTCTAAATGAGTGCACAAAGTTGAAAGTCCTTTAGTGAAACACTAGGCATACATTTCGGTAATACCTAAGTATTTATGTATTTTGTTTTTCTAGCTTGATCAAAATTATGTACTATTTCACAACAGGTAGATAGTTAATAGCTTAGGCAGCTTCAGGGGCGGGCACCTGACGCCCCCGAGGTTTGGCGCCTAGGTGCCGCGGACCCCTTGCATCCCCGGGTAAAGACGACCCTGGCCACTAAACTCCGTAAATGGATATAAGGTAGGGGGGGAAAGATAGCAGAGACTGAAGAAAGGGAGGAGACAAGACAGAGACAAGAGTCTTGGTGGAGGGAAAAAGGAGGGGCTGAGATATGTGGTACAAGTACACATAATGCATTTTAGGTTTCTGGAGTAACCAAGCAACTTTTGATGCATAAAGAATACTTTTTTTAAAAGTATTGCATTTTTTTCAACTCCCCCCCCCCTCCAAAAAAATAATTTTAAAAACAAGCAAACCTGGGAGAAATGTCATCCCCCCACCTTCAATAGCTTCCAAATTTCCCAGAAATCGTACATCTTTACTAGATACTATCTTTTGTGACGATAGACTGCCCTGCCTCCTTTCTTTTAGCAAATGCTTTGTGCCACTGGGGAAGTGGTAATTCTGTATTGATTTGTTTTGTATGTTTGTATGTGATACCAATAAAAGGTTTGATGATGATGAGAGATACTATCTTTGCAGTAAAACTGATTGACCCATCGTTCACCAGGGGAGGGGGGGCCCCTGCATCAGACCCATATTTGTAGCTCAAAGACAGAGCTAATGGATTACAGCTGAGAATGAAATGGAATCTGGTAGTTATTAAGAATTTTCAAGTATTCTAGCAGAGGGTGGGGGGGGGTCAGGCATCCAGGTAAGTTGAATGCTCATTGTGCTGGGGGGGGGAGTTTTTCTTGGACTACACAAAAGTGATGACAAAAGTTATGAGCTTGGGGCAAACTAAGCGGCTTTCCAGTCATTCAAAGTAGTCAAAATAGAAGCATGGGGAGTTTGGGTGAGATTTGGTTGCACTGCACACTGTCAAATGCAACACAAATCCACGTACAATGAGAATTGTTCAGTATTTTGATGCTATGGGTTGCAGCAAAAAGGGGGAGCAGCTAAGAAATGGAACTGCAGTAAAACCTGTGGTTATGGAAACGAACAGATAAAGAAGCACAGATCTGAGAAATGGGGTGGGTGCAGGCCTATAGTAGGAGATGGGGAGAGAAAGGGTTTTTTTTGGGGGGGGGGGGATATGTGCCACATGAAAGCGAAGAGAGAAAAGGAAGCAAGAGGAGTTCCAAGGAAAAGAGAATGTGCACTATGTTATCCAGAGGGGGAAAACTGATAAAGCAATAGTTACAGAAAAGAACAACTTTAGGGGGGAAGGGGAGAAAGAAAAAGAAAATGTGTTACAACTATTGTCAAAGCAATTAATCCTAAATGCATTAATAGAAATGTAAACATGGTCTTCAGAGTGATTTGCGCTGTGTGTGCTCCTGAGCTGTATCAAACCCCCCAAATAAGGAGGGCCACCAGAAGTCTCCAAAACACAGTTGTAATTGAGATTAATTGCCAACATTTAATGAGCAATTGCCAGAGAAGAATACTTTTTTTACACTATTTTTATAGTAGCTTGTGACAAACTGAGAAATATTTACTTTTAACTTTCTCAGCAAAAGCCGTTCATTTCAACAGGCCTTCAACAATAAATGTTGCTCTTGGTGGCGAACAGTGCCTATTATCATTAAAAACAAGTGCTTCAGCACTTTTAACATCGTTATTATGTATAGGTTTTTGTGGGATCCAGCCCACGTCATCAGATGCATGAAGCTATATCCATGAAAGCTTAGGCAACCATAAATTTGTTTTTGTTGCAAGAGACTAACATGGTTATCCTTTGGATAATATTGCCAAGGGACTAGTGATTCTGCACGCTCATTGTGTCTTGCAGTGGCTATCTCCATTTGGAGAATTCCCAGAATTTCTCTGTAACCTTTGAAACAGAGCACCACCACACCCTCCACCTTTGGTTATTCAAATACTACCGAGAAGTAGAAGAACCAGTTGTATAAGAAATGACTACTCTTTGCTCCACCTTCATCCCTCTGAATTTGTGAAGTAGGATTGCCATATTTTGAAGAACAAAAAAAAGAGGACACATTTGCCAACTTCTACTTTTAATTATGGATAGCTATGACGACTCTACCCATGAAAAAGGGAACATGTCCTGGAAAAAGAGGACATATGTCAACCCTATGTGAAGTGGCTCTTGGAAGTGTTTTAGACTAGTAAAAATTAATTGTACTATATAACAGCTGTATGACACTTTCAAGTGTTCAAAGGGCTCCACATGCATTATCTTACAATCACCCTGTAAGGGTAAGGCTAGATTCACATCATCCATGGTACTGCTTTAAACAGTCATGGCTTCCCTCAAATAATCCTGGGAGATGTAGTTTATTAAGGGTGTGCTTTGTGTGTATGGTGTGAATGTGGCCCTGGTCATTATTCTGTCTTGGTTAGACCACACCTGGAGCACAGTCCTGGGCACCACAATTCAAGACGGATATTGACAAGCTGGAACATGTGCAGAGGAAAGCAGCTAAGGTGATCAAGGGCCTGGAAACCAAGCCTTACGAGGAATGGTTGAAGGAACTGGGTCTGTTTAGCCTGGATAAGAGGAAACTGAGAGACAAAATTGATAGCCATCATCAAATATCTCAAGGGCTGTCACATGGATGATGGATCAAGTTTGTTTTCTTCTGCTCTGGAGGAATGGACCCAAACCAATAGCTTCAAGCTACAAGGAAGAAGATTCTCATTAACATCAGGGAGATGTTTCTGATGGGAAGACCTGTTTGACAGTGGAACAGACTCCCTTGGAACACGGAGGACTCCTTCCTTGGGGGTTTTTAAGCAGAGGTTGGATGTCATGTGTGATCATGTTGAGATTTGTGTGTTGCAGGGGGTTGGACTAAATGACCCTCAGGTTCCTTTCCAACTCTACATTTCTATTATTATTACTCTCCATATACCAAATGGGAAGACAGAGGAAGATGAAAAAGACCGGCCTGCCTAGTCGCCCAGTGAGTTCATGACAGAGGTGAAATTTGAACTGGAAACTGACTTCATAGCTCAGTTTCTTTAGCTGCTATAGGACATTCTTTTGATTATGAACCAAGCTGGTCATTGAAGGGATGGTTATTATGAAAATTAAACCTATGATTAGGTCATAATGAATATGAAATCTACAAAATGGGCCCCAAAACAGAGGAAAAACACTCTTCACAATAACATCTGCAAAATTGGGAAATAAGGTAAAACGTTCTAGTGTCAAAAAATTCACTGTAAATATTACATAAAAGCCACAATACATTCAAATAACGAAAGTGAGTTTACATTGAATCAGACTCTTCACAGCACAGTGGTGTTTTTGAACATTCCTGAAGACTACTCTCTATGGTGCAATGCACATGCATTAAACAGAGATGTGTCATTTTATTACATCAACAAACGTGACAATTCAGTTGAAGTAATAATTACTCAAACAAATGTGAGATTGAGGTCCCCCCCCCTAAGTGAAACAGCTTGTGGTTTTGAAAGAGTTAAACAGAATTTGATCACAAATAGCACACTATTTGTTTTTGGGTTTTTTTTTAAATTCTATAATGTAACAAAAAAGCAGAAACACATCTTAGTAGTTTAACAGCTTGCCCTGGCATATTTCAAGTTTTCTGCACACGTGGCTGTTAATGTCAAACAAGTGAGCAGTTACCTCAAATCTCCATTTCCTGTTTGACTTGCCCTAGAGATAAGTCAACAAATAGTGAGCTGAAAATATTGTTAGGCAGTTGACTTTGGAGAACTTGCATTCCCCACAAAGTAAATGCTGCAGAAGAGAACTTTTGAAGCTGGAACAGTTCAAGGATTTCTTTTGTTTGCTTTATTTGTAATTATAAATAAAAATATTTTTCCCTGAAGTAATCCTGCTGCAAGGAGGATCCTAATTAAGTATCTTTTTTTAAAAAAAAAAAGTAAGCAGAGCTTAAAGCTAGTAGGGAAATGTGGCTTCACCGGGTTTTGCCCTTCCCATGGAACTCTGGAATGGAAATTATGTGTGGAAACAGTACGTTGACAATGATGCTTAGAAAAACGGTGCAGCAAAGAAGAGGAAGAGTTGGCATTGTATTAAAAGGTGCCTCCTCCTCCTCCTCTTTGCCCATCTTCAACTCTGCAGCAACTCACGTACCCTACAGTTGGGATGGATATTCATTCATTCATTCATTCATTCATTCAGCCAGTCAGTTGTTTTGACTTGTCCAGGGCAATCCAAAGGGACTTAAAACCAAACAAATAAGACAATAAACCCCACACAGATACATTAAAACCAAGAGGAAAGAGAAATACAGTGGTGCCTTGCTAGACGAATTTAATTCGTTCCACATGTCTTTTCTTATAACGAAAAATTCGTCTAGCGAATCCCATAGGAATGCATTGAATTTTTTTAAAAAATTTTTCCCATAGGAATGCATTAATTGAATTTCAATGCATTCCTATGGGAAACCGCGATTCGCTAGACGAATTTTTTGTAAAACGAATTCGTCTAGCGAGGCAACCTCCACTAGAAAAAACCTTTCGTTAAGCAGGGCATTCGTTAAGCGAGGCACCACTGTACAGTAAAAACATTCCTCCCACCCTAATTCACTCTTTTGCAGTGCTCTTTTGTTATTTCCCTCCTCCCCCCCCCTAATGTCAAATGCTATAATTTGGCTGATTGACACTGGTCATGGCTTGTGGGCTAAAATCATGGGTAGGATCGATTAATTGCAAGCTCCTTAATGCAGCTGCCCAGGTGAGGGATGGTACCTCACTCCTGGCTGGCTCAAGATAAAAGTTGCAAGGAGGTGGGGTCCTTGTGCCAGAAGGACATACTCTGCTGATAGCTGGCTAGTCAGAATGGAGAGGTCTACAGTTCCCCTGCAGTGCTGTTGGGAGCAGATTAGGAAGGGTGCAGTCAGCTGGCTGGTTCATGACCCAAGCCAAGTGTTTGGCCACTTGTTTGGCCACTTAGCAATTTATCCCAACTAGCTTGAGTTGAACTGCCTGCACTTCTACGCTGTCTACAAGTTGCAGATTTGCTATCAGTAAAAATATGACCATTTAATTTCACCATGTCTTCAGCTGAGTGTAGGGAACAAAATACAGGCATTTCTATAAGAAATTTGCTGAAAAACACTACAGGTATATAGTGGCCTTCTTTGCCAATACGGTCAACATGTGTGCTATGCACAGAGTTCAAAAGACTTGAAGAATAAGGCAAGAGGGAAGAAATTAACTTAAAGGTAACATTTATTAAATACTCTTCAAGCTTCACAAACCATAAATTAAATCAATATGTATTTGCTATAATACATTATATTACAGAGTAATATGCACCATCAAAGCCGCTATTAAGGACAAAGAAAAAAACCACCCCATAATAAATAAAACCTACATTCACTACCTCATACTATTTTCATTGGTTGTTATACATGGCCCTGTTCCAGTGTTATTTTTCCTAGGTTTATAGCCGAGGAGAGTTTCTCTCAAGTTGAGCAGAGTTGCATTATGCTAACATTACTAAAATCCCCCAAATGGCCTCTTTTTCCTTTAATGCATTTGAAACATTTACATCCCGCTCTAAAATGCACCTACTACTGATTTCGAAGAAGCTATATAAGGAAACTAACAACTGATTTTTACCAAATTCAAACAAAGCTGTACAGAAATAGCAGAATGGTTTCTTAATGTACCATCCCTTTTCCATGTTAAACTACTGCAGCCTATTCTTTTTCTGCAATAGACAAGAACAGGTTCTTCTCTAAGCTACTTAGAATATTCTTTATGCCACTTGTGTGCTGGCTGCCTATTTAGATACTGATTTTAAAACAGAACATGTTCATCTCATTCTTTACACATCAGTAGGAAACTGTTAGAAAAAAAGTATAGAAAAGGCTAGAATTTCTCATGTAATCAAAGCTAATGGTTTTCATTTCTTTATTTGCAAAGCAAGTGGAAGAGAAAGAGGAAGAAGGAAGGGACACGTGCGTTGTTTTTAAAGCTTGGCAAGTCACTGGACGTTAAGGACACGTGCTGAGACGCCATGGTGCCAGTCACGTAATTTTGTGTATCTGGGACCTATGATGTGAAGGGGAACCTTTTCCCTGTGGAAAGAAGTGACAGAAGAGATAGATAAGAGAGGAAAGAGGTTTGCATCGTGGCCCCACTGCATGCAAGAACTTGAACATGCAGGATTCCATGCATTTTTAGCAACTCTGCTTGTTTACACTAATTGTACTTGCACTCGGATGCAAATTTCATAGAAGTGAAAGGGTTTTAAGAGAAAGTAAACTTCTAGCACCTAAGGTTGACAAGAGACACATAACAATGTGTGGTTAATACCCACTGAATTCTCAAAAGCCAGAACAAAGCCTGGTTTTTCAGCTGTTTGGGGGGGGGGGTTCTTTATTGCCCTTGTCCCTCCCATGGCTAGCTAAATCAGAATCGTGTAATATAAGAAGCCATGCAAATCTTCAAACTGCATTATTTACACAGGTCACAAAAATTAGCATTTCCTGGTGCAGAATCTTGATTGATTTTCAAATGCCAACTCCATGCATCTCTTTAACTCTTTTGAACACAGCCCTGCCAACGTATTTGCCTTTAATTGCACCATAAACTGCAAGGCCACTATATCACAAGGAATATAGTCCTTTGTGATATACTGCTAAAGCCACAACAAACACGCCACACTTCCCAAGCACTTATAAGTCTGCTGCGACTGGTTGTAGAAAATCTGTTCTGTTACAAACTAGTGATGGGCAGACCAACTACATCTGATTCAGAACTGATCCAGTAGATACAAGTTTAGAAAATAAAAAGAGTGTGTAAGGCTTTCTGCTTCCACTTGGTAAGCCAACAGGTCCCACTGCTCACCTACCTTGGCCAAGACAGACTTTGTATTCCTTATGGCAAAGTTTGGGAAAGCTAAATGTCTATAGTGGAGACCAAAGGCTGGAGAACCTTTCCCTCAAATGCTGTTGTACTATCATTCCAGACCATTGGTTGGGACTAATGGAAGCTGGAGTAAGTGGTCTACAAAGAGGATCCCAACCAGGACAGAATGGGTACAGGCTACAGAGAAAGCATTACCACACATGTACATTTGTTCAAACAAGTGGGCATCTTTAGAATCCTACCAGCCTGTCTCCTTGGTAATGTCACTTGCTTATCAAAGCGAACATTCAACGTAATTGTAAACATTCTCATGCCACTTCTATGAAAAGTGGCCCAAAGTTTAGTAACCACTGCATGATTTTGAGAAAAGAATCATTTGCTTAATGAATGAAAGGGACCAAATGAAGTTAAGGAACGCAATCTAAAGATGAATGGGGTACCCAATATTCAAGATGAAGCACCTTTAAAAACTCAGTATAGATCTCATTCTCTGCTTTCTCGCACCTGCCTTTCCGTTTCTATACACAGCCTGTGAAAATTGGCCAGGTTTTATAGCAAAATTCATCCTTGCAAATGTATGTCAAGAGTTTAAAAGGGGGCAATACTATGTCTTGCGCTACTATCTACAACATGCAAACACTTTAAAAATGTCTTGAACTTTGCACCCACATGAAGAATTTTTTTCAAACTATCAATCAAAAACAAACCATGCAACACATCAAATTATATTTCAGATCAATAACTTACTTTGCCTTCTTTGAATCATCAGGTTCTGGTTCTTTCACTGCAAATAAACAAACCACTAATTACATTTCCATCAGAACACCACAGAAGTTTCTGCCATAATCCACAGAACCACTAAGGCTAATTTCCTTTATGAAAAATAATGACATTTAACATCCTCTAAAATCACAAGTGTCTTAGGTAGGATGCCCTATTTTTAAAGGAAACCTACTAGGTTCGTGACCACCATTTTTTTTATGGGCAGCTCAATCCAATGTTCAGCCAATCTTGTAATTATTAACAATTTAATCTATAAATCTTAGTCCTGAAGTGTAAAACTATTGTTTCAAGCTTTTCGATATGCCTAACCAATCACCACTTTTTAAACTGTTATGATTTTTTTTTTACCATTTTTTACCATTTTTAATCAACAACACCCCTCCCCAATATTTTCTGACATTTCTGTCTGGCTGCTTACACACCATACATGTAAAGCACTTTACACACACACACACACACACACACTTAAGAATCCTGGGAACTGTAGTTTACCCCTCGAAGATTTGTAATTCCTAGCATCCTTAACAAACTACATCTCCCAAAAGTCAGCTGAACTTTAAATGATTGGTATATATATGCAGCCTCCCTCTTAAACAAAAATACTTTTGTTTAAAAGAGAGTGGGTGAACAAAAGTACTTGTATTTGTAAGTATTTGTAAAATGTGATTGATTGACTAAATGTATGGAATAATCTCATTTGAGAAGTTAAACATCACATTATGTGACTACTAAGGTTTCCAGGTATTATACCTGGAAAGACTCAGGCTATTATTTAGAACAGGTATCCCCAAACTGCGACCCTCCAGATGTTTTGGCCTACAACTCCCATGATCCCTAGCTAACAGGACCAGTGGTCGGGGAAGATGGGAATTGTAGTCCAAAACATCTGGAGGGCAGAAGTTTGGGGATGCCTGATTTAGAACAACAACAAAGGGGGGGACTTTTTCAGAGTAACTTTCAGAGACTGGCAAAAGTAATAGAAAACATTGAGCAAACTCTCCTGGTAGCTGGGATCCAAAAAGCTGTTTAGACTCATGCAAGGGACTTATCCTACCCCACTGGGAAGTTTTCTTCTTTCACCACTCAACTCTCAAAGTGCTTTGGAAACTCTCCTCGCTTTCCAAAAGGGGTCTACTGCATAGCATGCAATGTACTGCTATTGTAGAAGGTAAAGGGACCCCTGACCATTAGGTTCAGTCGCGAACGACTCTGGGGTTGCGGCGCTCATCTCACTCTATAGGCTGAGGGAGCCGGCGTACAGCTTCTGGGTCATGTGGCCAGCCTGACTAAGCCGCTTCTGGTGAACCAGAGCAGTGCACGGAAACGCTGTTTACCTTCCTGCCGGAACGGTACCTATATATCTACTTGCACTTTGAGGTGCTTTCGAACTGCTAGGTTGGCAGGAGCAGGGACCGAGCAACGGGAGCTCACCCCATCGCGGGGATTTGAACCACCGACCTTCTGATAGGCAAACCCTAGGCCCTGTGGTTTAACCCACAGCGCCACCTGCGTCCCAACACTGCTATTGGACCCGCTGCTATTGGACACACAGAATTAATTATACAGCTTTTTATTTATTTTTTTGCCACTATCTGCTGAAGCTTCTATAATACATGAATATAGGGCAATGCCAAATGCCACAACCATTCAGAAAGTGGAACTCACTGTGTTCAGTGCCAGTGATCTGCGCAAGGATGCGGAAAGAACGTGACTGGGTTGTTCCTGTCCTTGGGTGCCAATCCTCTGTATCCTCAATCAATCGTTTCTTGCTGTTGTTGCTGTGAGTGGGTGGGTGGTAAAACTCTGTGTTTGTATACACAACATGCTTCCGAGGTGGACTAACAGAATAGAGAAAAGATGGAACACCAGTAAGTGAAATAAAATTTAAACAGCATCATTGCTATTACTATTATTATTACACTAAGCTGGTTTGCACGCCTTGTTAAACCACAGTTAACATACCTTGGCTTGTTGCACCATCTAAACCAGGCATCCCCAAACTGCAGCCCTCCAGATGTTTTGGCCTACAACTCCCATGATCCCTAGCTAACAGGACCAGTAGTCGGAGAAGATGGGAATTGTAGTCCAAAACATCTGGAGGGCCGAAGTTTGGGGATGCTTGATTTAACCCTCGCTCACAATTTGCTTATATCCAAATGGTAAATCCTTGAAGTTTGTACTTGGCGCGAAAACACGTTTTTTAAAACAGCCACCAGTACACTGCTTGTTTGCATTAAATCATAGTTAAAACATTAACTATGGTTAACACATGTGAACAACCACTGACTGAGATCGAGACACTAAATACATTGAAATGTATCGTCCATTTTTGCAGGTAAATCCATTTAAGATTCAGTCCTGCCCTTTTGTCATAATGGTTGTATATGATGTAATTTGCAAACCTTATGGAATGCATGAACATCAGCTAACATTGCAACACGTGAAGCAACATTTTCTCTCTTTTTCTTGGCTTGGTTCACACATTAGCCTCTTAAAGAGATACTGCATTCTTGCTTTGCGCCTCTAGAAATAAAGAAGGGAGGCGCCATTATCCCCAGATATAAACATTGCTTAGAATGCTTCTAATGCTAACTTCCTTCCCTATTATGCCTACACTATCAGATTTATACAAGACACACAGCATTTCTCAGGGTCCAGTGTCTAAAGTGCTCTTTTTAAAATCTAGGTACCAGGGCCTTGTATGCAAAGGAGCCACAGCACAAGTTAAAAAGAAACATTCTTAAAAAAGAAACAAGTCACCCATGAGAGTGGAATTTTGCACATTTGTTTTACCCTTACTTTGCATCTCGTGAATCAACTCTTAAGGAACCATTGCTTTTGCCACATGCAATACAGTCATACCTCAGTTTGCGACTGCAATCTGTTCCGCGGAGCCAGTCGCTCACCGAATCGGTCACTCCCCAATGCACGCTTCTGCGCGTGCGCGAAGCGCCGATAGAGTGCTTCTGCACACACACACACACGCTGCGCAGATCACTTCTGCGCATGCACGTGCTGCGCAGATCGTTTCTATGCAGCCAGGCGCCACGGAACCCGGATGTAAACACTTCTGGGTTCGCGGTGGTTGGAAACCGAAGCGGTCGCAAACGGAGGCGGTCACAAACCGAGGTATGACTGTACTGACTTATCACTGCTTCAATCTCTAGCACAGTGGTGGGCAAACTGTGGCCCCCCAGATCAACTCTCATCATCCCCAGCCATTGATCATGCTTGTTGAGCCTGATTAGAGTTGCACTCCAACAACATCTGAAGGGCCACAGGTTTTCCACCTCTGTTCTAGCACTACTCAAAAGTAAGATGAAGAGCATGAGGAGCCAGAAGCAAAGTTTGTCTGATTTAGAAACTGCCCCCCCCTCTATCTGTTAATACAGAGGCTGATTGTGCATATGGAGAACATTTTCCAGCATCTGTAGATTATGAATAAGCCAACATTATCTTTCTCACACAACATAAAAGCTCCATTTGAAGCATGCACACACTGCTGAACTACACATACAGGTGAGCTTTTGGCAATTACCGTTTAGGTGGGTTTTGCCTTTTATGTGTTTGAAGGGCATGGTAGAAGTACGGAAAGAGTCCAGTATGAGGAGAAATAGGAAGGGGGGGAGGGAGGAGACAGAAGACAAAAGAATTAAGAGCAAACAGTTGAAAGTTTCTGTTGTATTTGATAACCAAATATACTTAATGTATATATTTCCCATTCTTCTATTTTTTGCATTCTCACCCTGCCTTTCTGTCCCAAGCAAGAAGGATGCCATTACAGATATACACAAAGATGGTGACGTAAAGGAAATGGTCAGTACTGTGAACTATTTGTCGCTAAATACTGTACCCACTAGCAACAATTGAAGGAAAGGCATTCGTTTCTTTACTTGTACACATATAATCTCTGCCATGTGTGCTACAATGTGTCAGTATGGGATGAAGAACAGGACTGTTTACAAAAAATATAAAATACACCCTGTTCCATTAGCATAAATGTGCACACGGGGTCTTGTGGACTCGTTGCCCCTAGTGATACGTCTGTAAATAGACCCAATACACACGTAAAGGTAAAAAAGTTAAAGGACCACTGGACGGTTACGTAAAAGGCACTTCATAAATAATCAGTAACTGTTTTTCTTGCTCCTTTTCTCCATTTTTGTTTCTCATAACCTAGACTAGTTGGAAAAATACTTGCAAGTATTAAAGTATTAAAAATAGTCTATATATATATATATATATATATATATATATATATATATATATATAGTGCCCCCCCTTGTGCTGCTCTGGTTCACCAGATGCAGCTTAGTCATGCTGGCCACATGACCTGGAAGCTGTACGCCGGCTCCCTAGGCCAGTAAAGTGAGATGAGCGCCGCAACCCCAGAGTCAGTCATGACTGGACCTAACGGTCAGGGGTCCCTTTACCTTTACCTTTGAGCAATAGTCGCCTTTGACTGGACATAACCATCCAGGTGTCCTTTACCTTGAGCAATTGGTTCAATATGTGTGCAATGCACAATTAAATTTACCATCAAGAAATATTACAAAATGGGAGAGGGAGAGGCCGGAATCCTTCTCCAAATAAACAGCTCGTCGTATTAACATGAGTCTTTTTGGGCATAATTTGTGTGCACAAAGATTTTGTATATTCTTATACAACTGTGTGATGTTAACTTTACAATCATTTTACTTTTTAACTAAGAAATCCAGGGGTTAATTACAAAGAATATCTACAGAATACAGCATTGTTTTATGTACTGTTGTGAGGGAAAACATGCTTAAGTAGTTAAGAGGCAAATTATATTAGTGAAGTACTTACACCTCATCAGGGTTACTGAAGGAAGGGAGGGACAGAACAACAGACAGACAATGGAGAAGATTCCAGGGTGATGGAGGGCAGATAGGAAATTGCATATAAAAGTGAAGCAAGAAAAAGTTAATAGAAAATTAATTAGGAAATTAGAGCAAATGAGTAAATCAAAATCAATAAGATTTAATAACAGGCTCACTCAAAATCATGAACCTATTAGTTAAAAGCTAATGGATATTGTGAATGGCAAAGGTTAGCCTAAGTTCTTTTTGTTGGCCCTTTCTAGTAGTTACCAAGTTTGGTAGCAAGATGGTGCCACAGGCAAAGCTAAAGTTAGAGTGCACTTGCTTCTTTTCACAAAGTTAATTTATATACCGGTAGTAATGATTTTAGTTGACTCTAGCCAGGAAAGTAGGGATGGGGAAGCAGGTAGGAAAAAATGGGTACTAAACAAATCTTTAGCTATCTGAATTTTAATTGCAACATGCTTGAGAGGCTGCAATCCTAAACATAAGCTCTTGGGTGTAAATCCCTTTGAACTCAATGCAGCTTACTTCCATGGAGACATGCATAGGATTGTAGGATAAAAGGTCTAATTGTTACAATTTTTATAACAGTAAAATTAATCATTATTGTTTCTGTTATTGCTATTATTATTGCTACAAATGAAAGCTAAAGACGCACACTACAACAAAACTTCTTATTTGGTTAAAAAAATGCATACAGTGTGCAGTGTAAAAATGCAAACAATTAAGGTTAATCACTTTTTAATAAGTGCTGCATTTGTCTTGCAAATGTTGAATTCTAAAGCACAACCGCCATGCATGCTACTTCTTAAAAAATATGAAAACACAATTCCACTCAAGGTGCCACTGATACTAACTTTGTCACTGTGGTTTCCTGCAAAAGAAAAAAACAGCAATTCGTATGTTTATTGTACTGGCTTCCCTAACGCTGCATCCTGAACATATGCCAGGGTCACCGAAGTCCAAGTGCCTCCTCATATTTTTAAATGAAATATGTCAGCAAACTTGTAAGAACACATTTCGTTCAGTGCGGTGTCAAGTGATCGGTCCGATGCTAAGAGAACGTTGTTCATGCATAGGTTGTTGACAAGACAATAAAAAAAAACCAGAATGGCACACAGCAACTTAAAAACCAAGCCAGCCCATGCTGCAGTTGAACATAGTCCTCTCGTCTCAGGATAATGATGAACTGACACACGTGAACTAATTTTTTTCTTCCCACTGGGAGTTTGGGACGTTGAGCGACATTTTGCTAATCAGAGCTCATGTGGCATGGTGATCAAGAACATGCATGATGCGTGTGTGTCCTTGGTTCATATCTCAGCTCAGACATGAATTTCCCCAGAGTAATATTAGGTAAGCCACATAGTGGCTTAGGTAAGATCATAGTGGCCTACCTTGAATACCTATTGTAGGAAGTACAGTGGTTACCTCGACTTACGAACGACTCGGCAACTGAATTTTTTGACTTATGAATGGGGCAAATGGCCGCACGGTTACGAAACCGTGGCGGTTTTAGATAGGGTTTTTTCGACTTACGAATTTTTAGATGGGGTTGCTTCGACTTACGAATTTTTCCATTTCCAATGTATTCCTATGGGAAATCGCATTTCCAATGGCGCTTTTCGACTTATGAATTTTTCCACCTACGAAGGTGCCTTCAGAACTGATTAAATTCGTAAGTCGAGGCACCGCTGTATTGAAATAATCTGAACATGGCAAGGTTGCAGTTCTGTGCTGCTTGCTCTGCTGCCACATCTAAAGCCCTTGCAGCTTGCTTTGCTTGGGGCAGGAAGTGGGGGTTGACTTCATTTGTTCCCCCTGCCACCACCCATTTTTCTTTTTTTAAAAAAAGGGAAAGCCTAACCGGGTATAATGGGAGGGAAACCAACAATTTTACCTCTAGGGCTGGAGTGGTTTCAGGCCCAATAGATAGGTGTGGAAAAAGAGGAATCTGGATCTACTCTCCAAGCATCACCCTGAAATGTCCTGTCTTGGGTCCTGCCACCACCGGAAAACTACTAGCAGTACTTTTGCTTCTATTTTGTCTCTGTGTTTTTTTTTAATGTCCTCTATGCTGGGTTAATGAAGGGACCTGTATGCAGATGAAGGTGATGGCTGGCCCTGTGTGAGAGGCAAGGAAGGGAAGATCTCCCAGCGTGGGAGGCTGGGAGAAGAAAGGGAGGCTCCCAGGTAAAAGCTGGGAGGGTCCACCTATTTCTGTGTGAGACAAGGGTTAAGATCTACCTGTGAGAGAAGACGTTGCATTGTTTTTTCTCTTTTTTCTGGTTTTTCTTTAGACTAGTTTGCTTTTTTATTGTATTTAGATATTGGGATAGATAGATAGATAGATGACAGGTGATAGATATAGATAGATAGATAGATTAGATAGATAGATAGATAGATAGATAGATAGATATAGATAAGATAGGTAGGTAGGTAGGTAGGTAGGTAGATGATAGATAGATAGATAGATAGATAGATAGATAGATAGATAGATAGATAGATAAATAGATAGACAGACAGACTACTAGCAGTACTTCTTCGCTGGCTTTCTGAAAGCCTTCTGCTGGCAATACCAAAGACTTTTCCAGGGGCGTTAAGTGCCATCCTGGCAGTGAAACTGCTCTCCAGTGAGACAGAAGCCAAGATTCCTCTGCTAATACATATAAAAGTAATGGCTGTTAATATGCAATTTCAAAGGTCTCTTTATATAAATACACTTCATTCATGTGACACATTTTGATTTAGAATTTGTAATTTCATTTTCAGATTTATAGAAATGACTGGAAGTTCATTTTGCACATAAAAGGGCTATCCTTGCTCTCATTTCAAACATTGACAAGTTGCCAATTCATTTACCTTTCTTTTTGAAAAGTTTTTTTTTGTTTATTTAGTGCAACAAGACCCTTTGTTGCTTTTGCTGTTTAAGAGACGTGACGTGGGTACCCCTCTGAAAATAGTTGCCTGAATTAGTTTCTAATTTCTGGAAGCAATTGTACTAGAACTATGGCCTCAAGCCATGCACAAAAGCATGCTTGTACTTAATCTCAAAGTGCACTGCATGTATAGATGTGACATGCTGCGGACTAGGAAGACCTCCAGTAAACAGATTGTATTACTGAGGTCTAAATATATTTATAAAAAGGGCAGTGCAGCGTCTTGCTGTTTAATCAGCACTAGATCTCTCATGTGTAAGCAAATTCTTGTCACACTAATAATTGCTCAAGCATCATTTGAAACCATAATATTTTCAGTACAGCTAAGCCCAACAAGTCTACATCTATTTCTTTTTTACTTCGCTAGATAATATCAGAAACTGGGCTTTGAATAATATTGGAAAATTGGACAATTGCTTAGCTAGATTGCACTACTGCTAGATTTTTGCAGTGAAGAATATAATGGATATATACGCTACCTTAAGGCAAGTTAGAATGAACTATATATATATATATATATATATATATATATATATATATATATATATATAATTTGTTCTGTTATTTATTCATAACACTTATTTATAAAACAGTTTGGGGGAAATGAACAAGAAAGTACAAAGCTCAAGGCTCCTCATGTGACCCCAAGGCAAGTCAGAGCCCCTTCATATCTTCAATATGGAGATAATGGTATTAATATACTTTATGATATTCTTTTAAGAGTTCCTGGAGATCATGTACATGAAGCAACTTAAAATTATTTCTTAAAAATTATACCGTGCAAAGCATTATATAATCTAATGACCAGAATTTTCACAGTTTGCTAAATTTACTGGTTAGAAAGCAGTTTTTAGCCTGTCATCAGATTTCAACTGGGGGTCGGGAGGGAGAGACAGCCCCTGAGCCTTGGCAGAACGAAGTCATTTTCGTTGTAAGAAATTGTATTTTAATGCGAATTACCGCAGCTGAATGGCAGCTCCCACGCCTTTGCAAAAGATAGCTCTTCCTGGAAGGCTGCAAATGGTTTGCCAAGGTATATTTATGTTTTTGTTTGCTTTGAGTTGTCAAGAACTCTTCCTCCCTATTTTAGATAGTGTGGAACTATAGTATCATCTGCTCATGAGAGTTGTAACAATTGCTATACCATCTGTGCAACACAAGATGCATAAGGGTTGCATGGTAAGCATTCTGTCGAAGTAAATGTGCTGGCCGGGGTGGGCATTCCAGACACAAAGGTCAAACCTTTTATCTCTCAAAGCACTTATGTACTTTCACTACACACATTAAATAGAGTGGAGCTGACTTTAAAGTGCACATGTACAAATTGGGCTAAAAAGGCTTCGTTTGCTACCTCTCTGTGTGAAACGCCTTCTTCTAGAACTTGGTCCATCTCATTATCCCTGGCAGGGATGGGGAACATATTTTCCTATAAAGGGTATATTTGCTAAGGGGCAATCTGTTGAGGGTTGAATGCCAATGGTATAAGAACAATGACCGGTGCTATATTTCTAGAAAAAGAGGCGCCAGACCTCACCATGAACCCACCTGAGGGTTCTGCCAAGTTCCAGCTGAAAAAAAGCCCTGATGGTACCCATATGACCTTACCTGGACCCAATGATCATCATCTGAGGCCCTTCTTTACGTGCCTCCTCCATGAGAAGTCTGGAGGGTAATAACACAAGAATTGGTCTTCTTTGTGGTGGCTCCACGTTTGTGGGTTGCTCTCCCCAAGAAGTATTTAGGCGGCAGGCAAAACCTTTCCTCTTCTTCCAGGCCTCTGGCTAATTAAACAATCTGTGGCCTTTTAAACTGTATATGTTTTGTTTGTTTGTTACTATGATATACATTTTTGTGTTATAAAATTGTAAACCGTCTGGTGATCCTCAGGTGAAGGTGGCATAGAAATTAATTTATTTTTTAAAGGGTGGGTGAGATGGCAAACCATTCTCTCTCAATATAGCTCCCTCTCTTTTTTAAATCTCTCTTCATGTTGTGAAATGGCAGATTGCTCTTCGACTACTGACGTCCCTGGAGCACTTTCCCTATCTCCTCTTTCCATCATTCCATCTTTTTGGCCTGCTTCCCATTTCTGATAGAGTCCTCCTTATCCCTCACCCACACTGCATGAAATTAGGCTGAGAACCATAAGCTCTCCGCACCTGGCCTCAGTAAAATAGTATAAGGTTAACTGCTGTGAAAGGATTAAAATAAGAAGCAAGTCACAGGCCTCAGTGTTTGATGAAATCAAGAATGTCCACAAAAACTTTCCAAAACTTTCCACAAAACAACATTGTCTATGCCACATACTTAAAACTTGCTCAATTGTCATTTCATAGCCCCAGGGACCACTAGAAACTGCAGTTTTGTGAGAGGACTGAGGTGTCTCCAACACATAATTCCCAGAACTCTCACCTAACAATAGTCCTTAGGATTCCTTTGGAAGCCATTGCAATTAAAGTGGCTTAAAACCATGTAAGTTATTGGATACGCAGCCAAATTTCACCGAGAAGCTGTGTTTTTTTTAAAAAAAAAAAGGGTAGAAAGACAGGTTGATAAATTGCCTAGGAAACCCTTTTTAAGACCATCAGAAGAGGGGGTTTCCTGAAGCCACCTACCCATTTTGCTCTTTACTGTCACCCTGGTTCTCTCTGAATCCTCTTCGCTGTCCCTCTGCCACCTCCTGGGCATTGTCGTTGAAAGAGGTGTTCGAGGATGCATTGTGTGTGGGCTGCCATGGGATATTAACTGCAGGTTTAGCAGCGCTCAGCTCAGGTGAACGCTGGTCAGCGTGAGACTTGGCGTTAGCATGCAGTCCGGAGGCGGTGAGAGTGGGAGGCGTGACATTGGCCAGTGGTGTAAGGGAAGCATGTGATGAAAAACTCGCATGAGCTGGAGTGAAGGCAGATGATGGCGATGGAATGGACGTGATCTTGGAAGCTGACATAGACCCAAAGGGTCTTGGGGCCTTATTGAAGGCTATGTTGGCTGTGGATGAAACTTTGGGCACGACTGCGGGCGGAATGGGCACAGGCTTAACTAGATCCTTAGGCTCTACCTATGTGAAATAAAAACAACAACACACAAAAATACACAAGAAAGCCACACAGACACACACGCGCACATACAAATGGCATGCAAAATATAAGTGTCAACTGTTGCAGTTTCATCTTGAAACACAAACTGATGACCAATGAAGGATTGTCCATTACACAGCTTTACCCACAAAGCACTAGCTCTAATCACAAACATGGCATGCACTACTGAGGAGCTGGGGACTGACCAAAAATATTCATAATTGACTGGGCTCAAGTGTTGAGAGATAAAGGAGACTCACCCAGTGCAAGAATCAGAGCTAAGTAGTGGAAGATGCAAAGCCCAACATAAATATCTTTCTTTTTTCAGCCTGAATTGAATAACCATTTCACCATTTTCCAATGTAACTAAGGGAGTTCTGGGCTTGTGTTTCTTGAATTACCATCTCCCTGTGAATCACTGCCAACCTCTTTTTCATTCAAGGTGATTTTTCACAAGCAGCTTGCTATATCACATGGGGCTGTGTTGCTCAAAGTGTGTGTGGGGTTGTGTGTGTTAAAAAGTTCTCTTAAACACATCCAGGGTCCTCGCAACTTTTAAAATAGTTCACTGTGCTGTATAGCCTTCATTTACACACTTCTAGGGAAAATGTCAGAAAAGGGCACCCGGAATTATAAAGGGAATGGCCCAACTGTTTTCGCAGAAGTTTGTAAATGAAGGCCATACAGTAGGAGGAACGTTTACAACATTTGTGGCCTTTCAGTTTAGAGGAAAGCCAAGTAAGAGGGCACATGAGAGAGGTGAATGGAACTATCCATGGAGAAAGTAGATAGAGAATTCTCTCTCTCTCTCTCTCTCTCTCTCTCTCTCTCTCTCTCTCTCTCTCTCTCTCTCATTGGGATACCCAATGAAGCTGAATGCTGCAAGATTCTGGACAGATGAAAGAAAATACTTCCTCCCACAGTGCATAGCTGAATTATGAGATTCACTCCCAGAAGAGTTAGAGATGGCCACCAACTTGCATGACTTTGAAAGAGGCTTAGATAAATTCAAGGAGGATAAGGTTATCAGTGACTACTAGCCACAATAGTACTGCCACTACTGTCAGAGGAAGTATGCCTGCAAATACCAGTTGCTGGGAATTGCAAGCAGGGCTGCTTTAGAGCTCAGGTTCTGATGGCAGGATTCTCATGGGCATCTGGTTGGCCACTGTGAAAACAGGATGCTCAACTAGATGGGTCTTTTATCTAGCAGGGCTCTTCTTACCAATAAGACAGAAATTCCTGGCTACTATACTACTCCTCAGGTTGCTTAATTAAAAGGCAAATTTGCATATTTGTTCTGAAAAGGGAATCTCAATATGAGGCATGAAGCACCTACCATTTCCACATTTAGTGGTGGTTTTTTTTTGGGAGGGGGGGGTATTCAGCTAGTCATGAAACTCAGGTCTAATAAAGTTAGATGGAATCAGACAGAAAAGGAGTATTCAACTACTAAAAAAGACAGGGACAACCTTAGGTCGCCTATCACAAGTATGTCCCTTTCAAGAAGCTGTTTTCTGCCTTTCCAGAGTTCTTTTTAGCTACTGTATGAACTGTGACTTAACATCCAGCCCCCCCCCCTATATTTTGGAGACTGAAGCCATAGCAGTCTGTGAGGAAGATACAGCAAATGTATCCTCAGTAAAAAACAAAAAACACAGTTGCACACTCAGGTCCTATTACAAAGACACATGAACTCCATAATCTCCCAGAAGGCTTTGTACATGGTTAAGTACATTCTAGAGGTAAGGGAACAATGGACTATGGTAGGTAGTGTGTGCATGATGTTAATATAGTTTGGTCCTGATTGAAACAGGTATTTCCTTGGTATTGTTGCTTTTGTGCCCAGCTTTGAACTCCCGTATTATCCTAGTGAGCTATGGCCTGCCTATAGCATACCCAGTCTGCAAAGATAGGGCTTTACAGATCAACACCATTTTTGTTGCACTGGAAGAGCTCTTCAATTAATACATGTTAAGAGAAGGATTTCAATGAGTTAATTGGTTACAGTGATACGCCCCTGGATTTGAAGTGGAGGACTTACCTGTTGCACAGGTATGGGATCAGGTTTCGGAGCAGAAGGTGCTCTGAAAGAAAGAAAAAAGAACAGGCCATGTAAATTCTAAAGAAACCTACCAGATGTAGTTCAATAATCCTCTGAATCACTATATAGCCTCTAACAGCACAATCCAATCAAAAGCTAAGCAGTTGGGGATCCTACTGATTTAAGCAATGCTTAATTCAAATAAGTGGTATTTGTCAATGGACCCACAGAGCTTTACACAGTGTATTAGTTTTCTTAGAATCCAAAATCTTATTTCAAACTGCAAGAAATCAGTTGCTTAACTTAGTATTTGACTAGCAAAGCATTTGCATCCTAAAGTTGAAGAATGGCTTTGGAGTATATTGGATGCATTCGTAACAGAAACATTTCCATGCTTAAATTATGACACAGCACCACACTCCAATGGGTTAGCTAACAGAAACCACACAGTTCACAGTCTATAAGATGGTGGTGGCAGATACAGGAAAAACACATGTATTCTATCATCTAGTTATAGTCAATAGTTTGGGCTTCCTATTGGATATTGGTGTACCATGTATACATTTACCACTGATCTGCAAGTAAAGAAAAATCCAAGGAGAATTTAGAGATTCCCAGAAAGGCAAAACACTTAGGAAAATCGGTGATTGAATGGAAGGAATCTGATATGGTTAGAAACTATTTCAGAGGGCTCTAACTCTTACCTACTGAATCCATACTGATTACCACTAAGAACAAATAAGACTTTGGCTGGATCTAGACATGTTCAAAGAGGCATTTCAGTTAAATGCATTGTAAATTTTGTATGAGAAATCAGGCTGGCAAAAATGGAACTCCACAGTGCTATCTGGTATCACAGTGTTATCAAGTATACAAGGCATATAAAGCACTTTTTCTTGGCCAATGTAGCGGAGTCCTTTGCCTTCAAACAGTTTTGTTCTCCTGTTTCAGAGACCATCCACTGGGAACATCCAATGAAGCATGATTACATGGATCCCAAAATAAACATTTGGATATATCAGTGTTAACATGTAATTACAAAGTACAGTAGTCAGTTTATAGAAATACAATGAAGAAATGGTCATGGTTCAGTGGTAAAACACATGCAGAAGGTCCCAGGTTCAATTTCTGGTAGGACTAGGACAGTCCTTGTCAAATCATGAAGAGCTGCTGCAATTTAGGAATAAGCTAGAAGGGCCAGTGTGGTTCTGTATAAAACAGCTTCCTAAGTACATAGAAGCAAAACCTAAACAAAGGTAAAGTTTCAACTATAGCTGTAGCTAATGAAAATGGTTGCTTTCTCCGTAGTTGTACATATAAAATGAAAAACATGTATTGTTCCCGTATTTGCTTTCATCAGGTCTGGCACAATGGAGTGGAAGAAATCAAACTACAGCGTTTAGAGTTTCAACTAGAATCTTAAATCTCGACTTTCTGTTCCATAAAAAATCTTTTCTACATGCAAATGGAACACTTCAAATTACCATGTTTATATTTGATGTCATCCTTACAACATAAATATCCAAAGATATGGTCCAGGCCCCTATGACTTCAGTGCCTGCATGCAGAGGGGTTGCCAGAGTATTAAATAAAGGCTTATTGCCCCCACCCCACCAGCACACAGATCATACTGGGCAATTATGGGGATTAGGAGCCCCTCCCTCTTTGAGTTTGAGTAACTTGCCCTGAGTTGAGAGATGAGGCTGGGTGAGGCTCAATGAGGGGCATGCAGACGTCTCAATCCGTATATGAAACAAATCTCCCACAGACATGCAAGAGAGGTTTGCTTCAAAAACCATCTCTATCCCTGCTGCTATTTGCACATACTAGTGTTTGTTTATAAAAGAAAGCAGCATTTCTATGGCTCTGCAGCTGAACCTAAAATGCAGAATTAGTGTAGGCAAGGCATGGCATTGAACGAATTCCGGCGATAAAACTGAATGCCTTCCAATACGTTTCTTATAAATTTGGGATTCTATTACTTACCACCACCACCCTCCCCCTCAACACATTGTGGTTGGAAAATAACTATCTGCCCAGAGATTCCTGAAATGTTCTAACTGCTACTACTCAGTTCAGGGTTATTGTGTAAGATGGAACACAGAACCGTATATAAAAAGCAGTTGGGTCATCAAAATACGAATGAGAAAATTGCTGTGGTTGTGAAAATTGACGAGGAGGGGAAAAACAAGGATGGGCAACACTTAACGATGGAAAATGCTTTGGCACAATAATATCCATGTATATTATGTTAAGCGTGAATTCAGATGAATTGCTGATGTGTTAAAAAGGAACAGACCCCATTCTTCCCTGGTGTGGAAGAAATCCATGTTGCTGTGAAAAGAGTCTGACTACAAGGCTACATGATTGTGGCTACTTCTGCAAGTCCTTCCCACTTCATCATTGTCCTGGCTCCTGGTTGGAATGTGATGGACTAGCGAGGATCCACATGATTTCACCTCCCCTCCATTTCCAAAACTAAGCACAGTACAGCATTATGCTTGCACAAACATTAATAAAAAGAATTAGGTTTAACCAGAGTACACCAAACTCCTTAGAACACTGCAGTGTTAACACTGGTGCAGAAGTAGAAACTGGGGTGTTTTTTCCTCCTGTCTTTCACACACATCCACTAGGACTCCCTTTAACCTCAGTTAAGAATTCTGAAGGGAAGCAGGTGGCGCTGCGGTCTAAACCACTGAGCCTAGGGCTTGCCGATCAGAAGGTGGCCTATTTGAATCCCCATGACGGGGTGAGCTCCCATTGCTCGGTCCCAGCTCCTGCCAACCTAGCAGTTCAAAAGCACATCAAAGTGCAAGCAGATAAATAGGTACCACTCCAGTGGGAAGGTAAATGGAGTTTCCGTGCGCTGCTCTGGTTTCGCCAGAAGCAGCTCAGTCATGACCCAGAAAAACTGTCTGCGGACAAACACCGGCTCCCTCGGCCAGGACAGCGAGATGAGCGCCGGGCCGCAACCCCAGAGTCATTCGCAACCGGACTTAACGGTCAGGGGTCCTTTACCTTTAAGAATTCTGAAATGTTATGTCTGCACAGAATCAAGGCACCTTTGTGAATTACTGGAAAAGAAACCACAATATCCATTGCAAGACATTTTTTTATACACCTCATTATAATTAGCTGATTAGTTGAATTTGAATATGTATTTAAGTGCTTCTCAACAAGCACTGAGAAATTATTCGTGTACTTTATCTTAGCAAAAAAAGTTCAACAACAACAATAATAAAGCATTTTAACGAGTGGCACCATGGTGTCATTAACAACCAATGCATCACATTACATCTCTATTCTGCCTTGGTTTGATAGAACTGAAGGCAGGGGATATACAGTGTTGCTGATTGAGGAATTGACCAGACTGAAACCTGCTTAGCTTCAGCAAGTTGGCTGCATCATGCACTTTCAAATAGGAGGTTCACTTAGCACCCAAAAATGCAGGTCTCATTGCTGTGAGAATTTATAAGACTGTTGTAGCTGGCACAACAGGGCACTCCTTACTCTTATTTTCCTGTGTGATGGGGAGGGAGATACAGTAGAATCACTTCAAGTTGTACCAGCATTCAGCACAGCCATATACAAAAAATGAAGCAATGTGTTCTTTGCTACAGGAAATCTGGACCAGCAAACTCTTCGTTCTTTACATTCTTGCTTTATTCACCTTTTTCCTGCTTATTTCAGACATAAAAATAGGTTAACACAATATGAAGAGCTCTGGCAAGTTATCCAGCTATCTGGAAATGTTTGTGCTTTGCCAAAAACTGCATTGTTCCGTGTTATAGTAATTTCAACTGTGTGTGTTTTTTTTAAGCAACTAAAAGACGTGGGAAGAGATGGGGAGTCAGCTAGAGGGCAGCTATTTGGCCCAGTGAGACCTGAATTCAACTCCTCACTAAGGCATAAAGCTTATTAAGATAGAGAAGCTGGCTTAATGACCCTCATCTCACATTAACTAACCTTATAGATCAGTTGCACCCCTTTTAGGCTGACATTCTTTTCTCCCTTCTGTAATTGCTCCAAGAATTTCACAGCAGCATATACAATAATTCATAAGCAATTACCTTAACCACACTAGCATTATTACTGTGATGCAAACAGAGGTCTGGCACTAACTGTGAGGAAGTTGCAATGTCGGTTGAAGAAAATGGGTCAGCAACAGAATCTCTTTTTTAAAAAAAACAATATTCCACTTCTGTGAGCTGAAGTGAAAGGTGTGGTTGACTAAGAACAACCACCACGTGTTGCCCTAGTAGTGTCTAATATGTGTGGGCAAGGTAGGGGGCACTGAAAACACAGTCCAGGTAGAGTGCAGGAAATTAGAAGTTCAAGGGCAGGAAACCAAGATGCAGGGAAATAGAGCACATACTGGATGAAAATACTAGAGCCCATAGTCAGAGGAGATGGAGAAGGCAGGTCTGAAGGAAGTGGAGCACAGCTGTGAAAAAGCCTAGCAGGGCTTAAAGACAAGAGAGGTAAAAGGCTAGTTGATGGAAAGAAAAGAGTGTGAGCAGACACAGAACATGGTAAAGGAAGTGAGGTGGGGGAGACAACAGGAGATGACACTGAAAAGGAGGAACCTGGGGAAACAATAGTGTGATGAATGCAGAAAGGAAGTGGCTGACAAAGGGGGGGAAATAGGCCTGAGGCCAATTCTAGTTTTTAGGATAGAAGCTGTGAGCAAATGACATAAAGGAAGCAGGTATACAAAGGATGAACTACAGTAAACCATACAGAATGAAGGCATCTACATTATATATCTTCATACTTTCTCCCCATCATGTGGTTTTACCTTGTAATAGGGTAAAGAACTATCAGAACACTTTTAACTACAGATGAACAAAAATTTATCTTAGCACGCTCAAAACCTTTTGATTCATACTTTTATTATCATACTGCTTCTAAATTTAACACTCAAACTTCTAAATAGCTACCACACACGAACCAACATGATGCCATTAACTAGTAAAATTAAAAGCCAACATTCAAATCTGTCAAATGCATTTTGACCAAAAAGAGAGAGGTCCTCTTCAGCAGCTTAAAATGATGAATTCCTTAAAAGAACTGCTCGACATCTTCAAGATCTGGATGGGCAGGAACAGGCTTTCCCTGTAATGAACTCTCTCCATTTTCACAATTCCTAAAAGAAGGTATATCACTTTTAAAAATACACAAACTAATGTCCGCTTACATAGAACCATTACGGTGAATAATTCTCATCTTGTAGGTATCTCATCTAATCTGTATGTATACCTATGTTGCTATCAAAACAGATGGAACAAGGAGAAAATGGAAGGGAACAACTAGATTAGGTAAAACTAAGCAGAAAAATATTATTACTGATTTCTGGCTAATGTGACAGTCTGGCTAATATGGCAGTCTGCCAGTCACAATGTTATTCATGTAGAAAGACAAGACTCAAAAACTTTTGCCACCATGTGGTGCAATTGTCAAATACTGACAGTTTAAAGTGTTGGGAAAACTGCCAGCTCTGCTAGAACTTGCCCACAAATCCTTGGAAAAATTGTTACACTCTCAATCCATCCACCCCAAAATGTACCTGCAGTTTCGCATACACATGTGTATAGTATGATAGTAAATTGATTTAAGATTACATACAACAACGTTGCTCAACGAGTATTTCCCCCATCTCACTAATCTAGTTTGTGAATCATGGTTTTTTTCCCCTCAAGTTTCTTAGCATTTGATTCGACAGGCAGTATCTAGGCCTTGGAAAAAAATAGTGGAAAAAATCAAATTCAATTCCTGACCACTGGTATAGTTTAGAATTATGTGAATGAGTTGTAGTGACCCTTGGGCACACAGACTCCCTTCCTTATCCTCCACAGCAGCCGTGATTAATAGCAGCTTGTTGTGATGTCCAATCTTGAACAAGCAGTGGATACTCTTAACTATGATTTTTTGAAACAAGCCAGCTTCAAACCATACCTTGGGAATCTGGGTTGTTTCAACTAACCATAGTTAAGATTAACCACAGATTGGATTCCACCATCACAACAAGCTGAGGCAATATAAAATATGTGTGTGGGGGGGGGGGAACCTAATTGACATGTGGGTAACAGAAAAGCCCGGGTTTTCTGCTGTTCATTTTCATAACACTAAGCCATGGTTTAGCATTACATTTAAAACACTGCCTATAAATGCAAAAACCACCCATGGAGTTAAAGGTGGGGAAAACATAACATATGACTGATTATCAGCAGCAATTTAATTAGAAAAGGATAAACCAAGAACATGTAACAGGACCAAAGGATTGGCAACAGTTTCAATTTGGAAATTAACAATTATTTCAATATAAGTACGGTAAAAGGATTTTAGTCACTGCGACACATGAAACTAGCACATGAATGTTAGTGTGCCATGCTAGATCATAGGGCCCAAGCAAAGAATCTTTCTGCCCTTTTAACTTAATTTCTATGCATGCCTTGTACAAATAAAACCTAGAATAGCTGGAATATAAACTTATAGTGGACATTGTTTATTTGTACAAGCAATTACTTTTCCATGTACTAAAATAAGGAGGATGTGAAGAAACACAGCTATTAAATGGAAGCCAGTTTTGCCCTTTCATCCTAGCTGAAGTATCTCAGCAACTGGGAGTAAAATGCCTTTCATTGCTTTTATTACAGTGATATAAAGATGCCCGGGTATAACTATCATTCATCTTTCCCAATGTGTATTAAATATTTGGATTACTTATTCTTCCTCTCAGCTAATGAAACCATTTTTCTCCTTTCCACATTTCTCCTGCAGGAAATTATAACGTTCCTTCTAATTAGCGTGCTTGGAATGCACATGGCCTGAAACTCATGGCAGAGCATTAAAGGCAGTTAACCACTCCCGGGGATGGTTTGCCTTTGAGGTAAGTCTTTAAAGAGCTAAATTTAAATAGGGAGCACCTTCCACACACAAAAAAACTTTAGAGTTGTTTTATCAGAAATTTATACTTGCCTTGTTTTCTTAAAATCTGGGAAGTACGCTTGCAATCTGCTCAGTTCATATTCTTTTCCAATACCAAGAAAATATTTCCCAAGGACTGCTGTCAATTCCCATGCTCTAATGCCTGACAATTATTGCAACCATACAAACCTTCTAGCAAATATTTAAACTGTTCACTGTCATTGTTACAGCTGGCTTTAACTATGTTTGTATGCTACCTGTTTTATTTAAGGACATAAGCTCCACTTGTGTGCAGGGCATTACCATGAAAACTTTGGAGCAGGGGGGGCATGGCAGGGATGCCAATGTTTGTGGGTGCTCAGCACCCACACCACAGGGCCCCCGACACAACTTCTGGTGCCTCACGAAGCCGTGTGAGGCCTTGGAGATGCTGTCCAAGGCATGGTGTGACATGGTGTTTCCTTTCTTAAAAAACTTTGTGCAGCCCACAGTTGTCTGAACTGCACACACTCCTGCTTACATTATAGGCTCAGTTGTCCTGATCATGCTGAACCACTACACACAGCCAGGAGATAATTATATATTGGGCTGCTTTTGCAACTGCAGGCAATTAATAGATGCAGTGTTGAGAGCTGGAATTAAAAGCATAGCCCTGCTCCAAGAAAACATGATCATGCCTTAGAGATGAGTAGTTTGGGAACACTGTTAATATCAATATAACAGGCATAGGCAACCTTGGCTCTCCAGATGTTCTGGA
Source organism: Zootoca vivipara (assembly GCF_965207765.1). Taxonomy (NCBI): domain Eukaryota; kingdom Metazoa; phylum Chordata; class Lepidosauria; order Squamata; family Lacertidae; genus Zootoca; species Zootoca vivipara. The sequence goes on from NC_142583.1 coordinate 57,268,153, forward strand.
TCTACAGCTCCCATGATCCCTAGCTAACAGGGCCAGTTAGTTCCAAAACATCTGGAGAGCCAAGGTTGCCTATTGCTGCAATAGAAAATATAAAGCAGGGTGTTGGGCACTCAAGCCAAAGCGCTGGCAGTGAAGTTTCTCTTCTTCTTTCTCTTTGGTGATCACTCGTAGCCAAGTAAGATTGTCTTCCATGAACACTGCTTTATCAGTGAGCCCGTAAGTGACTGTGGAGGCCAATTCTGGATCCACACGTCCTTCTGCAGTGAGAATATAGGTTTCCAGGAGGGAGTTGGTCACGGTGAGGGTTTGCCAACGTTTCTCCCTTTCGTCCTGAGTTCGAGCGTCTTCAAAGCCCATTACATCTTTAGTAAAGGCTGTTCTCCAACTGCAGCCCTCGCAGGTCAGCGTTTCACAGTTGTCGGCTGTTTATACTACATTTTTTAAGATTAAACTGCTTTTGTTGAAGTAGTGAAGTCTGGAAAGACTGCAATTTTCTCGTCTGCACAGCAAGCCAGGTGGGAAAAGAAAACCGTAGCTAACCTACAATTCAAGTCTGTGACTGTGCCGGATAGAGTGATATGGAGGTGAATTTCATTTGGTCTGCATTTTAATTAGCCTAATTTGCACCTCCTGGATTAGTGCATGCTTTGGAGTTTAATTATCCTTTAGATTTCCCGACCGTCCAAAATTTTAAATAAAGTTATCAATTCAAAAAATGTACCAGAATTCCAAATAATTATATATTTTAGGGCCAAATGTATCTAGAAGTGTGTATTTTATCTTGCCTATATTTGTTGTTGATTAGTCTTAGTCGTGTTCGACCCTCCGTGACCCCATGAACCAGAGCATGCCTTGCAAACTCTCACTTTCTTCTTAAAGCTTCTCCTTTTTTTTATGTCCATGGAGTTTTACTGCCAAAATACTGGAGTGGTTTGCCAGCTCCTTCTCCAGATCTTGCTATATATACATATCTAAATATATATTTAGCTTCTATGGGTTTTTTTTAAAAGAAGTGCAGATTGATACAAAAACAAGAGGAAGAAACTTATTAATCAACTCATGTGAAAATGACATGGACTGGAAATCGGTTGATCTGTCCCAGTTACCAGGCAACATCTGCAAGCCAAAACTGGTGAGACCATATTTAAGGTTCGCGACTAAAAGGAGGTGCCTTTCACACAACAATTTCCTACAGGGTTATCACTTCCCTATAGACATGGATACCTTTACACCAACATTTTGCTTCACAACCCCCCATGGCTCAGATGCACAGCTTATAACTAGCAGGAGCCATGTGTTCAGGATAGTGGAACCAAGCCTGTGGAACTCCCTCCCAACTGAGATTGACAGGCACACTCCTTGCTGAACTTCAGGTGCATAACTAAGGCTTTCTGTTTCAGCAGTCTTTTAAAGGCAGTGTTTGGTTTTATGATTTTTTTTTTTAGTGTTTTGTTCCATTTTCTGAGAATCATAGAATCATAGAGTTGGAAGAGACCACAAGGGCCATCCAGTCCAACCCCCTGCCAAGCAGGAAACACCATCAAAGCATTCTTGACATATGCCTGTCAAGCCTCTGCTTAAAGACCTCCAAAGAAGGAGACTCCACCACACTCCTTGGTAGCAAATTCCACTGCCGAACACCTCTTACTGTCAGGAAGTTCTTCCTAATGTTTAGGTGGAATCTTCTTTCTTGAAGTTTGAATCCATTGCTCTGTGTCCGCTTCTCTGGAGCAGCAGAAAACAATCTTTCTCCCTCCTCTATATGACATCCTTTCATATATTTGAACATGGCTATCATATCACCCCTTAACCTTCTCTTCTCCAGGCTAAACATACCCAGCTCCCTAAGCCGTTCCTCAAAAGGCATCGTTTCCAGGCCTTTGACCATTTTGGTTGCCCTCTTCTGGACACGTTCCAGCTTGTCAGTATCCTTCTTGAACTGTGGTGCCCAGAACTGGACACAGTACTTCAGGTGAGGTCTGACCAGAGCAGAATACAGTGGTACTATTACTATAGCATTGTTTTTATGCATAACACTTAGAAATGCAAATAATAAAGCAATACAGAACTGTCTTAAACAATCAAACAAAATGTACCTGCTGCTGTGTACTCTACTGCATGTATACACTGTAAAAGACAACGTTGACCTGCACCAAATACTATGGTGGATGTGTGCTATTCCTTCACGGAAGAGATAACTGTCTAGGAAAATAGTCTTGCATAAGGTAGACCAATGTAGTTTGCAAATGTTCAACACTAAGCATCTTTGTTTTCGTTATTAGGGCTACTGCAATGTATTTTGATGGGATTCCAAGTACTGTTACTGTTGCTGTAAATCAGGCATAGGCAAACTCGGCCCTCCAGATGTTTGGGGACTACAACTCCCACCATCCCTGACTACTGGTCCTGTTAGCTAGGGATGGTGGGAGTTGTAGTCCCAAAACATCTGGAGGGCCGAGTTTGGCTATGCCTGCTGTAAATGCTTGCTTACTTGGATAATGCTGGAAGGAAAAGCAGCTATTTGTAAACCAAGAAATCTCCTTGAAATCTGTTTAAAGAGTGCTTTTCCATGGCAGAATGCCACATTCTGCTGTAAGGGATGCCTGCAAGTTAGCAACAGAAAACCTGTAATCAGTGGTTATATGGTTCAGGTGCGGTCAACAGCTCTTTAGTGAAAACAGAAAGAAGAGTGAAATGAAGCCTTAGTAGTAGTAATTCAAGACACTGCCTGGTAAACCCATGATGAATGCTTAGAAGTGGATATTACCAGCAAAGGGGAATGCATCAGTACCAAACCTCCTCCGTAAAGTGCCTCCACTTCTCTTATCGTCCCTCTGACCTCATCAGTCTTGGCATCACCTCCTCAGCCCTCAAGATCTGCCTGTCCATCGCTTGAAGCCATTGGCTGCTCTGCTATGATGTCATAATGAAAACAGGCACCCTAGGTACCCCGGAACTGAGTGTTTAGGGGGTTATTCGAGAACTTAAAATTTGAATCACATGGTCCTTAAGGGCTGCTCTGAGTAAGCTGAACTCCTTCTTCACTGGCAGTACATCGTGGCCTTTTCAATGACCCCTTGGAGCAACGTTGTTGAGCACAGATCGTTTTGCCAGCAAGTGACAGACAATACTTACAGCTTGTATATAGCAGAGGGCCCAAAACTGCTGTGTTAGCTGCAGATGAATTAGGAAATGAGTGTGGGGAGCACTATTTCAGCTAGGTCAGGAGACACATTCTTTCGAAAACAAAAGATCAATCATCCAACTTTTGATAGCTTTCGCACATTAATTCTGCTGCTGTCAAGAAGAGCAGATTCCCAGCTTTGGGAAAGAAATCCAGCAGCTTTATTCAAATGCCCCACGTGAATTCTCTAGTGAGCCCTCTGCTCACACAGGGGCTTATGCCCAGGAAACCAACATGGCTTCCTCCTTCAATGCACCTATAGCTTTGGCTCAAATCACCAGTGTTTTAACACAACTGGGGGGTGAAACATGTGCTTGCAAAGTAGCCAGCAGAATGCAAGATGTGACCAAATGTGATGGAATAAAACAATTCCCCTGAGGGAAGGGCTGGAAAAACAAACCAACCATTTTTTCAAGTACAGACAGCCTAGAACTTGAGATTTCCCTAACATCTTGAAGGTTATTTATTTATTTAAAGGGTTTCTTCTCTGACCTTCATAATAAAATACCAGAGTGGATTACAACAATGTAATCAACAATGTAATCAGTTTTTGATGTCAGTTTGCTGCCAAAACGTCCTGCAGTTGTTCTGGGCGAGGAAGGTGTTGCTTTATATATATTTTATGAATTGTTTGCGTTTGTGTGAATGTTAAAAACACAAAACCATTATAATATAAAGTATGTTTCAAGTTGCTTGGAGTTGCTCTGTGTTACAAGTTACCAACAAGCCAAATAAATAATATCAAAGAAAACAGTAACGAAGCAAAATCCAGACAAATATATAGAGGAAAGTCCCGCAAAAACCTTAAGTTTCAAAAGGCCAGAGTAAAGAAGTGTGTCTTCAGAATGCAATGAACACTGTGTAATGGAGTTGCAGAGGAGAGACTTTACATGATTTAGAGGTGCCACAAAGAATGCCCTCTCTTGGGCCCCCATTCCCTGTACTCCAGGAGGCGGTGGAACTGCCATGAGGGTACCCTCTGCCAATCTTAACATCTGAGGAAGTGGGGTCTCTAGGGAAGGGATATGTCAGATATTTTGGGTCTAAGTCTTTTAGGGTTTTAAACATTGCCAGCTGTAAAATAAACTATTATAGTGCTGCAGATCAGGCCAATCTTCCTCTGGATAGCCTGGTCCCAAAGCAGAGTATTTCAATCAGACATCATCATAACTATTAGGATTTAGTATTTTGGGTGCGAAGCACTATTTCTCTCCCAAACTTTAGAATATAGTGGTACCGCGGTTTAAGTACACAATTGGTTCCAGAAGTCTGTACTTAACCTGAAGCATAATTAACCTGAAGTGAAGTTTCCCATTGAAAGTAATGGAAAGTGGATTAATCCATTCCAGATGGCTCCGTGGATTACTCAACCTGAAGCGTACTTAACCCGAGGTATGACTGTAATTGGTTCCGGAAGTCCATACTTAACCTGAAGCGTACTTAACCTGAAGCGAAATTTCCCATTGAAAGTAATAGAAAGTGGATTAATCCGTTCCAGACAGGTCCGGGGAGTACTTAAACTGAAAGTACTCAAACTGAAGCGTACTTAAACCAAGGTATGACTGTACTAGAAGCAAATACTTGTGCAATTTCATAGGTGGTGTGTCGGGGTTTTTGCACTTTTTATCCACCCGTTTCCTAACTCCTTTGATTGCAGGAAAAAGGGGAGGATCAATAAAATTATGTTTCACATTCCCATATCCAAGCTAGGATACCTTATTTCTCTCTCCCTCCTTTCCCTGGCTTCCTAGAGTTTCTTACAGATCAGTTTGATAGCTCAGATCCTGAACAGGACCTTGATGCTTAAAGTGGAGCTGTGGAACCTGTGGTTTTGCCAATGTTCCTGGACTGCAGCCATTCCTAACACAAAGCCAAAGAAACTACTAAAAAAATTAACAAATGGCCAGAGATTAAACCCTGGAGGAGCTTTTGTGTTATCATTTGAAGTCTATGTAGCAAAAGTTGCTTCTGGTGGGTCATTCAGTATATATTTTCTGGGTACGAAGTTTGCTAGAGATATTAACACCTCCAACCCACTTGGAAATTTCTATGGGGTATTACACCATCCTGACTATGCAATGACTGAATATCTAAGTGCTACTTGCACCGCTAAGCCAAACAATGAAAATATGGTTTACAAACATCCGAAAGTGAGAAGTGCTCTCATATTTTCAGGGGCATTGTAGTTCATTTGACTGCAGCTAATTCCCTTCCATTTTCAGACATGTTCCTAGCCTAGTTAGCATGTCTCTCGTAAAGGTTATGTTACTAAGTCCATGGAAATGTGCCAGCACATTCCCTTGGGCAGAAAGCATGAGGGAATCTATCTGAAGATGCCTCCGTCATACCTTCCTTTATTCTCCTTGCCAGCTACTGTGCACTTCTACACTGGACCTGTAACTACTGTATGGCTGTCTTTAAAAATGAACACACTCAAACACCACAGTTCTATACATGCTTGCTCAAAAGTTAAATCCCATTCAATTGAGCTTATTCCCTAGTAAATATTTTTAAACTGGAAGTTGTATGGTTTAAAATAAAGAGCTTGTTCACAATACAGCACATTTAGCTGTTAATCCACTTTCTCCCCATTCAAATGAGACCCAGGTACAGTCATACCTCGGTTTAAGTACGCCTCGGTTTGAGTATTTTCAGTTTAAGTACTCCGCGGACCTGTCTGGAACGGATTAATCCACTTTCCATTACTTTCAATGGGAAAGTATGCTTCAGGTTAAGTACGCTTCAGGTTAAGTACGGACTTCCGGAACCAATTACACTCATACCTCTGGTTAAGTACGCTTCAGGTTGAGTACCCCGCGGACCCGTCTGGAACAGATTAATCCACTTTCCATTACTTTCAATTGGAAAGTTTGCTTCAGGTTAAGTACGCTTCAGGTTAAGTACAGACTTCCGGAACCAATTGTGTTTGTAAACCGAGGTACCACTGTACACCCACAAGTATTTGAGTTTGTATGTGTGGAGCAACTTCAGTTTTCCTCACTCATACCAGAAATTTTCCCTTTTGTGTTTACCACCACTTTCCAAATTTGTTGAATCTGCTGATTAAGTGCTGTACCAACAGGGCATGCACCTATTGTTGTTGTTATATTATTATTAATAATAATGTAACACTTTCTCCCCCTGATGGGAGTCAAGACAGTTTACACAAGAAATGCTGAGGTTTCCCACTGCACTTGTCATTTCTGACTCCACCATCTTAGCAGCTAGTCCATCAATGAATTGCTCTTAAGCTTGTGAAATTTCCTAAAATCTTCTAGGCTGTATTTTCCACACTAGAACCCCATCTTGGATTGGGTCACATGAAAAATCTTGACTCCCACTGTTACTTTTGTGTGTGTGTGTGTGTGAGTGTAAGGGTTTACATATCCTTCAAGTGTTTCAATTTTTGCTGGGACATCCTGGAATTACAGAAGTCATCGCAACTTCTGATTTGATCCTGGGATGTCTCGTTTTCCCCCTCCAGTGCTGCTGCTGCAGAGCTCGGGAAGGAAGATGAGCTGGTGCCTGCAAACAGCGCTGGCACTCACTGCAACGCTGCTGACTCAAGTGGCAGCACCACACAAAAAGACACACATCCCAATTTTCATCAGAGTAATGATGGAGGGTATGAGCTTCTATTGGAAACTGTGTATTCCGAGGCAAGTATTCAAGTGTGTGTTCAATGCGATCATCAACTAAAAGAAAAATATTTCATTATGATCACAGTATATTATTTTACAGCTTGACAATGAGCCTTCAGTTTAAGTGCAGTGTTTTGCATGGTACTAAGCAGCTATTTTTAAGAAAAGAGTACCAACAAGACTAAATGTCACCAGGGATCATGCCACCGCCCAAAGCATTTGTATTATTTTAAGAAGTTAAGATAAATGCTGGCCAAACTGGCATTGTTTCCCTTTGTCATCTTCTCCCTATCCCAACAGGCAGAGCTTAAAATAAATGTACAAGGACAATAGCGCCACGTTCTAAATTCTGTTTAGCAAATCCCAACACAGGCTGAATGCTGTGCTAAAGGAGCTATGCATTAGGTAGACCGTCTGACTCATCTTTCCCAAGTGGGAGCAAAGGGGTGGAGAGAATGGGGAGCAGACCTCCTGGTATGATTTAACATATTTGCACACACCACTGCTATTCCACTGCTGTCTACAGTCTACACAATGTGATCCTTGGTAAGCAGGCTGCCTTCCTTTCCCAAACATGCTCACAAAATCTTTCCACCCATAGTTAGTAATAAAAGCTGCAAATGTACCTAGTAGATAGAAGAACCACATTGCTGAAGGAGTGAAGAGAATTTTCTTGAGTGACAGCAAAAGGTCTAATTTAGACTGTGTGCTTTTAGGATCGAGGCATTAAAAATGTTTAAACTGTGCCATTCTTAAAATTGGTTCTTTTTTTAAAAAAATAACAAAATTTGTATACCGATTCAGTGCAAAATGAAACTTCTGAGTGATTTATAAACTCCTGTTCCTCCTCATAGGTGAGTAAGTAAACATCACTTAAGTAGCGTAATCTGGATGAAGTAGGTTAAAACATGTGAAGAAAGGAGTAGTTTTCTGTAAATTCTTTAAGACAAAATTGAAGATATGGCCAACCCAAGACTTTGGGAACATGGAGAGTAACCAACAAAAAGATCCTTGTTTGTGCTATAGTAAATTTTAGTTTTCTGTGATGACAACACATTTTTAATGATTCACCATCGAAGAGGTATCAGTGTTGTTATTTAAGTGTGTGAGTGTGTGTGTACGTACACACACACACACACACACACACACACACATACCACTTGATTGTAATAAAACCTCGAAGTGGCTTACACATAGCTGCCAAGTTTTCCCTTTTCTCGCGAGGAAGCCTATTCAGCATAAGGGAATTTCCCTTAAAAAAAGGGATAACTTGGCAGCTATGGGCTTACAAAAACACAAAAGGACAAGCGGTAACACAAAAAATTAATACACATGGGCTGCATTTGAATGCAATGCTAAGTTGTTTTTAAAACCATGGTTTGTTGGAAGAAAGTAGGATCAGTTTCACAGAGAGCAAAATAATGGTGGTTTGTTTCACCCAATGTTGATTTCATTTTCTAAGATACTCTTACCTCACACCTCTGTAGTTATGCAAGTTTCTGAGGCAGTGGGCAACAAAACAAAACAAAAACTTGTGGACAGTGAGTTCTGATTTAACTAGAAACCATGGTTATCACAAGCCAAAATTTGTAAATCAGCTTCAAACCATCATTACATACTCTGGTTGACTAGGCATAAACAAACTATAGTTAATTGTCCAGAGTAGGTTTAAAAAACCCCGCTGCTAAGGAAAAGAAACCATGGTTCAGCATTCCATGTGAACCAGGCTATGTAGTCCAAGGCATCCCAATTACTGGTTACAAGTTCAGAAAATATCACAACATGCCATTTTAAAACCTGTGGCACAAAGACCACATGTAGCACTGCACATTTTGGAGAGCTCCAGAAGTGGTTTTGCAAGACGTTTACCTCAGACTTTTATCTAACCTTTAGTAACTAATTTCAAAAAGCAGCCTTTTATCAAAAGCCTGATGACAAAAGCTCACCTTTAGAATGTAATCCAGTAAGAATGCCAGTTCCCTGAGGTAAAAACTACAGAGCTTGCCAGGCAAGAGGGAGGAGCGGTAAGTAATGAATGCCAAGCTCACCAATTAGTCTGTACAAAGAGGCATGTACATTCTAGCACAGACTTCACCTTAACTAAATCAGTTTGATACAGTACAATATATTTCAGCAGGTTGTAGCAATTAGGTTGTAGTAACAAATAGTTTTTCTTTTAAAATATGGTTTCACCGTTCTAAATAGCTATGCAGAGGCCCATTGAATGCCCTGAGAACACCCGATCCTGCAGTACTGTTGATGATACGCAGGTGTGAACCTGATCTGTAATCTGGGTGGAGTAACATTAGGATCATTATGTATGTGCAAAGCATTCCCTCCCACAAAAAAAAGGCTGTACAGAGCATATGAAATAAGTATAGCTTATTATGTTCCTCAGCTATTTTTAAGGCCTAAACTCTGAGGAGGTAATGGTGCGAGCAAATGGCATCCATTGCACTAGAACAGGCATCCTCAAACTTCGGCCCTCCAGATGTTTTGGACTACAATTCCCATCATCCCTGACCACTGGTCCTGTTAGCTAGGGATCATGGGAGTTGTAGGCCAAAACATCTGGAGGGCCGCAGTTTGGGGATGCCTGCACTAGAAGATCAACGACCTCACCCTGGGAAAGGGATCTGTGCGGACACCCATATATGCCAGGTTTTTTCCCTGCCATTTAAGAAGATTTGGGGGGATGTATTTACACAGCTGGTATAATTTTGGCTATTTCAGTTTTTACAAATAACTCAGCTCGGGTGTCTCACCCGACCCCCACCCCAAATCTTGGATTTCTGTTATCTATTTGTTAGGGGAGGAGATGAAGTAAACTAGAATTACAACACTGTGCAACATCTGAAACTCTTAACACAAGCCTTCAAGCACATGAGGTCCCACAATGAAGGACAGTGTAAGATGGGGGTGGGGGAGAAGAGGAAGGAAGGGAACAGCTAGACCAGCAATACACACACCCCTTCAGCTGCTATGGGTCTTTTGAAAATTGCATTCCAGATGACTGAACGTCAATCATCAAGGAAATAAAGGCAGCTACTGTATTAGGATGTCAGGTGAATCAGTCTTTACGTCATTGCTGCAAGTCTGGTGGCTAAATACGGGAACAGAGTCGCTTTGGAATGGCTAATCCTGCATTCCACAGCTAACTCGAGAAGAGATGCTTTTGCTTCATAATAGGAAGTAGTCTTGCCTGCCTGTGAAAGGGAATTGGAACATTGCTGTCATGGGTCAGCAGTTTCACTTCTATGGGACTTAATAAGGATGTTACATATTGAGAGGTTTGTTTGTTTTTTGAGGGGGGAGGCCATTTGGCATTTCAGAAATAAGAATGCTTTGTGCTGTCATTTGATGCTCTAAGCAAGTTAATCATTGGGCAGTAACTGGATGGCTCAATGGCAATAACAAAAAATATAAAGTATCTTGGGTGTTGTCTGGGATGCAGAATGTTCTCATTTCAAAGGTTTTTATGGCAAATCCACAAACATTTAAAAGAAAAAAGGTTGGGAAATTTTGGAAGAGCTGGGAATTAGGATTAGGGGACTGCCTTATTTTAAAGGTAGAGAATGGAGGATTTGACATCCCATGGTAAACGAGATAGTGGCTGTTGGTATATGTGCATGAATTTTCAAAATCTAAACACCAGATATGATTACCATACTAATAAAGGCGAGCCATAGTTTCGAAACAAGTGCTAGTTCTACTTGGAGTAAACTCACTGAAATGGATAGCCAGGGCTAACTCTGAGACATTAATTTCAATGGCTCTACCCTGACTAAAACTTAGTTGGATACAACCCTGCGTTTTGGATGTTGCGAAATGGTCTAATCTTTGTTACAGATAAAGTTTATAAATGCAAAGGCACAACAGCTTTTACAACATGTTGGCAAGTGCCTTACAAGACTGCTGTGAAATGTTATTACCATTCTGTTATGATGAATTCCACATTGCTTCCACCTGATAGTTTTGCGTATCCCGTCAAAATAGCTGACTTTTTCACCTCCCGGCCAGCTTTTAGCATTCCATCTCTATCCAACATGATTGCTTTTGAACTTCACTACGGGGCTTAGCTGTGTCAAATTCATTTTACTTGCAGGATGCTTTGAGGTTTTTAAAACTGTGAGCACAGGGCATAGTGCTGTCTTCCGAGGGTTAAACATAGCTGGAATCAAGAATTCTGCCCCTTGTGTTTATTTAAAGTTTTAGGGATTCCTAAGTACAGCAAATTCCACAAAATTGCATTCATCTGGGAAACTAATTCACATCAACTTTTGCCAGCCCCTCAAGGGAAATGTAGTACCTGCCAATATACTGGTTACTCGCTGGCATTAAAAGAGAGAGAGAGACAGGAGGAAATAGCCAGTTAGTTAATACTGTGCTCGTCATACAACTAGCATTTTAAACCAAATCAGGCAGAATAAAAATAGAAAAATAACTCAATGAGTTCTGACGTAAATAAATCCTATTTCTGAACCAAAACCAGAATCAAAACCCTAAGTTATTAACTTTATAGACTATTTAAGGCAAAAGAGATCAAGTTCTAGGAACCCTACCAACTTATCATGTCATGAGTCTCAGCACTTCAAAGCGAGTGACATCAAGGAGGCTTGCTTCCAAATGCAGGATTAAAGCATCCCCTTCATCTGGCAAGTCAAGAAATTTAAACTGGGCAATTGCTATTATCTGCATTTTAGAGGAGCCAAAATTCCTTAGCTTGGATGTTGATGTTATTCTGGGGTACACCCTCCAAACACATATATGTCAAGGCCCAACATGATCCTACTGTCATTGAATCACCCACAACGAAAACCATTGTATTAAATTACAACCCTTCTGCAGAAGTAAAACTTCACAACACCATTATTTTTAACATGCCATAACTTTTATTGGCACACAGTCTTCTACAGATAGTTTATGTTGTTTTGAGTAGATGCAGGAATTCATTAAGAAAGAAGTGAGAGAAACATACAACAAATACTACATATCATTTTACTGATATCTTTTCAGTTAATGAAGCTGGAAAGAAGAAGCAGAAAACAGAAGTCCTAAATGTAATAAAGAGGAACAGCTCCTCTCTCAAAGCAGAAAATGAAGTGTAGAGGAGAAAACAAGAGGAATTTGTCCTTTAAATAAGAGGCAATTGATTCACTCTTCTAATTTCCCCTGAAAGTGTTTGAGCATCTCTTGAACTTTTGGGAAGGGGGTAGTTCATGAACAGCAATTTTGCAGTTCATAAATGGAAATGACAAAAATAGGTTTGTCAGCCACAGTAGCTCCTCCCACTCTTAGCTTCCTTTTAAATATTACCTTTCTGAGAACACTCCCCCACCCCCCTTCTTGATAACATGGAAGAGACACAAAGCTATACTACTACAACAACAACAACAGTTACATCTCCAATAGCTTCATTCCCCCAAATACATACATGTTTGTCCCCACCTTATGCACAGTTTAGATTGATATTTTTAGCGGAGCAGGCATACTATATGGTTTACACAGAAGAAATGATTGATGAAGACTGGAATAATCAGGTACTTAGGATTGCATGCACATAATTGTGCTTAATATTGAGACTATAGTTTGTAAGGAAAGGGAAAAATACATGAGAAGGATTGCTATAGGAAATATGAGAAGGATCACTTATGGTGAGAAGCTGCCCTATAGGCTCTTCTCTAAATTAACGCTAAAACAAAAGATGCCAAGTACATTCCACACAAATTAGAGTAATGGAACCCTGGTGCTCTTTTTTGTTTATAAAGACAACCAAATTTTCAGAGTGAGATGGGGAGAGAAGGGAAATAGTTTGAACTGTGGTTGGTGGGACTGCGTAACCCTTTCCCCATGACTATTATTGCTTTGCTCAAATTTCTCCAGTACCAAAATGTTTGTTTTTTAAAAGAAGCTTTCAATTGACATTTTGTTTCACATTACGTACAAGAAAGAGATGGGTGCATGGATTTTTTGGGGGGAGGGGGGTGACTTATATAACTGCAGCACTCTATATACTTTCTATTACTGTACTGGTCTCTCCAGAAGAAAAGTTGTAAAGTATCATCAACATTCAACTCAACTGGAAATAGATGTACCAATAATACATTCATTTTCAGTAGCTTATAAAATAATTTATTCAAGTGTGTGTTAAATGACTTGGCGTTGAAGTCTGTCCAAAAAATTGCATCTGGTTTCCATCCTTTCTCATGGGAAACAAGTCTGTACTTCAAGTGAAAAAAATAAATCAAATACCAGGGAGCAAAAATAATAATAATAATAATCCTACACAGCCATTGGGGAAGTTAGGGTGCTGTGAAAGATGGTTATAGACATTTCATGTGCCTGATGATGAGAACAAACTAAACCATAAACAAAGTGAATGATTTAGCAGAAAGCGTTCACAAGAACACTACCTGTGCCAGTTTCCTACTTCACTGCATCCCTGATTTTCAGTTCCACTCTTATCTTATCAACCTGATGTGAGCAAGGCTTCTGGACTGGGAATATGTCATTGCTGTGTTCTGTTCAAAACATGGTACACTCTTGATGCTAATAAAGATACTGTAGTACCAGTAGCTGCAGCAGCTGCTGAAAACATTGTCAACACCCCCCCCCCTTCTCTCTTAGAGTACCATTCTAACAGTTCAAAGTGCTAAAAAGAAAGAAGATGAAACTTGTGCATTTTAACAGTCAACTGCTGGAATATATCTGACAGAGGGAGCAGTTTAGAGTGTTCACACTAATCCACTCCTTCGATAGAACTGCTGTCCGCTGTTATTTCAGCATAAACCACAATCTCTGGCATACACTACAGTCATTTACCTAGTTAAAGGTAGGTAGCCGTGTTGGTCTGACGTAGTCGAAACAAAATAAAAAAATTCCTTCCAGCAGCACCTTAAAGACCAACTAAGGTTTTTTATTTTGGTATGAGCTTTCGTGTGCATGCACACTTCTTCAGATACACTGAAATAGAAGTCCCCAGACGCTTATATGTAGAGAAAGGGTGGGGAGGGGTATCACTCAGAAGGGTGGTGGAAATGGGTGATTGACTGACTGATAGCTGTCACCCATTTCCAACACCCTTCTGAGTGATACCCCTCCCCACCCTTTCTCTACATATAAGCGTCTGGGGACTTCTATTTCAGTGTATCTGAAGAAGTGCACATGCACATGAAAGCTCATACCAAAATAAAAAACTTAGTTGGTCTTTAAGGTGCTGCTGCAAGGAATTTTTTTTTTGAGTCATTTACCTGTTTTCTAGTAACAGCATATCAGAAGCTCCCTTGAAACTGTATGCAAATGAAAGGGGTCTACACATGATAAAGAGGAGACGATGCTGTGTGCACAGCCCTGCTTTCAAAGTCTGGAGCCCCAAAAGTCACTGCTGGACCCAAGAGCAGAAAACTACATGCCCAGAGCTGCATCATGCAGGGCTCCAGGATACATAGAGCTTTACACCTAAAGGCTTCCTATTTGGGGACATCCACGTGCATGGTGTCGACATTGGTTTAGTGACATGGTCAGGGCAAGGGCAAGCTTCCTCTTCAACACATGAGGTCTCATTCATAACACATGAAGGGAGCTACAGACTTCCACAGCTCTTGCTATACAGCAAACATGAGGGCCAAATGCAGTCATCCCCCTAGGCTTCTATCTGGATACAGCATATCCTGGAACCCTAAGTATCCTTTCTACTAACCATTTCCAGGGGTTAGTTTATTACAGCAAATATATTAGTCTTGTGGCACCCTAAGGACTGAAAAAATTGTCATAGTGTAGGCTTTCATGGTCTACAGACTATTTCATAAGATGCAGAAAGTGTAATCCTAAACTGACAGATTTGTATGCACATGGGTGTAGATAAATATATGTACAATAAGTGGAGGAAAGAGGGAAATGAAATGAAAAAGACTGTGACAATTCAGGCTTGAATGAATATAAAAGAATTACAGTGACCATTCACAAAGCAGTGTTGCCAATAACACGAACTTCCTGACAAAGACCAGCAATTCACTCATCTGATTAAGTGGGTTCCAGCACTCAAAACCTTGCACCATAGTAAAATTTGAGGTGCCACAAAACTTTTGTTGCTTCTGCTACTAACCGTGGCTGTAGGAAAATATGTGATAGGCATTGGTACTGAGACAACGCTGTCTAATGTTTCCGGGATCCAAAGAGGATTAGAAACAGATGGAGAATATGGGACTGGAAACTGGCACAAACCCACAAGACAGCATCCCCCCTTAAACAATGCTAAGATACCAAGTCTGGTACCAAAGGACAATTTATTTGATCTTTGCTCGCCTAATCCTGTGATAAGCTGACTTTGCCTCCAGCTGTCAGGTAGCAGACACTAGTGACTCATATCCTGTATGGAAGCTGAAACACTAACTCATTCACTATCGGAATAACTCAGTGGAAAGCTCCAAGGATCTTCCAATTTAGGTACCAAAAAAGGGCTGAAAACCAGGGTTGCTGCCACATTCCACTCCACACATTGCCCTATTACTGTTCCACACACTTCCTTCCCCACCCCCAAACTCTGACGAGGAAATCGTTTTTGCAGATCTGTCACATGCAAAAAACATATGCACATATAAAAACAAAAGTAAAACATAAAAAGCAGCAATAATTCAACTTGTATCAATTTCAAATCCAAAACAGACAACCAGCTGGGATAACCATCTTCACTGAGAAGCCTTGCTGAAAGAGGAAAGGCTCAACAAATACCAAATACCACAGAGGTGGTGGTTGTCTGATACATAAAGGGGGAGGGGGTCCCAACACATTCAGGGCCCATTTCTGCAGGATGCTCTCTCCTGCAGAACAAATAAACTGTTTACAGTGACAAGTACCGGACGCTATATTCCTGTAATATAAACCCTGCCTGAATGATGCACTCTAAAACCTAATTTCCAGGTGTGCAGGATGAGCTATAGTCAACAGTGGTGAAGAGGGGAGGTGCTCTCAGGCTTCTATTTTTTATTTTTTTTGGTACTGTTCATATTCCAAGGCTGAAGCTTCCTTACTGAGAACTGGTCCTAGGCTGAGCTCAAAGTTAAAACTCTAGTTTTCTATCACCACTACCACTCCCCCCCTAAACCAAATCACTGGATGGAAACACACACAGAGGACACTGACACTTATAAGCAATAGGTAATGCAATCAAATGTTTCTGTCAGGTCTCATACTTGGACACAGAATTTAGATTTTATGGGGGGGGGCGTAGTGGTTTTGATCATGATAGTTCATTCTCTATAAGTTCAGCGTCTACTAGTTCATTGCCTATAGGACATAAAAACAAAGACAAGATACAAGGTTTCAAAGGAAGTATAAGGAGGAGAGGTTACAAATATCACTAAATTAGGTGAAATTTTAGCTCTGTATTAGCAAGCTAAAAGCTCAGGAGATATTTCTCTACAGGGTGATCTGACGGGTTTGGGTCATACAAATACACCCAACCATTTTAGTAAAATAATAGTACAGTGGTACCTCACAAGACGAATGCCCTGCAAGACGAATTTCTGATGGTGACTTGCAAGACGAATTCGTTTTGCGAACAATTCGTCTTGCGAATCGCGGTTTTCCCATAGGAATGCATTGAAATTTAATTAATGCGTTCCTATGGGCAAAAAAAGAAATTTCAATGCATTCCTATGGGAAACCGCGATTTGCAAGGCAATTTTTTCGCAAAATGAATTGACTCACGGAACGAATTAAATTCGTCTTGCGAGGCATCACTGTAATATATTAATGACGCCCCTTCAGGCTACATAACTCCATTACATCGCAAAACATCAAAGGGTATACATGCATTCCAACATACAAAAAGAACAATGTGCGGTTTTTCCTTAGTATGAGTTATTACATATTTTTTTCCAAAAAGAAGAAGAAGCTTTTACCTTTGCAGATTCATAGTCAGTTTGCCTGAACAGGTCTTGATCTTGTTTTGTGCTTCCAGGTGAGTCATACCATCGGCACTTATCCCATCGATACTGAGAACAACGTCACCTATTCCCACATTTGCATTAGCCGCTTTGCCTCCATCACTCAACTGCAAGGTAACAAATGCAAAGATATAAGTATTAGTTTAGAAAAAAATTACCACCCAATAGCATTACCCCAAGAGTTAACCAGACTTTGTGAAGTTTCTAAATGGTCATTCAAAAACCAAATGTTACAAACGTTCTTACAGTAAATAAGAATTCATTGTAAGGATCAAGTCACATGATCCCATCAGGGCATGGTGGCCTCTAGAAAAGAGCATCCAGTCCGTACTTTAAAGTCCAGCTCCAACAGTATTTGACGGAGGGGAAGGATTATTTGATTATTTGACCACTGGCAGTGTTCACTTAAGCTTTACACAAATTAGCTCCCAACGTGTCAGTAAATAATTGGGTCATGTTGTGGTACAGCCATACAATGTTCAGTACAGAACACTAGCAAGTCATAGAATTATAGAATTGTAGAGTTGGAAGGGACTGTGAGGGTCGTCTAATTCAGGCGTCCCCAAACTTCGGCCCTCCAGATATTTTGGACTACAATTCCCATCATCCCTGACCACTGGTCCTGTTAGCTAGGGATCATGGGAGTTGTAGGCCAAAACATCTGGAGGGCCGCAGTTTGGGATTGCCTGGTCTAATTCAACACCCTGCAATGCAGGAATCTTTTGCCCAACGTGGGACTCATACTTGCGACCCTGAGATAAAAAATATCATGCTCTACAACTATACTGTGTGTTATTGGAGGTAGTACTCACCATAGATTCCCTCCTGGCAGCAATGTGCTGGTGGGACTGTGTGATTCAAAAGCAATCCCCCTCCTCATCTTGAGGACCATGCCTCCAAGTGAAACTTTAGTACTATGGACCTGGAGTTGTTAGCAAGCAGATCTAGGGAAAGTGGCATCACCAACCCACACGAAATTGGGAATGGGAAGCCATCCATAAAGTTGTCAGCGGAGTACAGATTAGAGAGGGCCTTGTGAATACACACCCAACTCTCCGGACCAATTAGGAAACATGCCTGCACTTGCCCAGGGCAGGTCTAGCATCTTCACTGAAATCAGTAGTGAAAAACCAGCAACTTCATGCATCTCTTTAGAGAGGTCACTTTCATGTTAAGAGCATATTGCATCTAGAACTGTATATCTTCTTTATTCAACGTGACAAGGTTATTCATGAGTTATAAGTGAAGTAGCACTACAAAATGACATACAAAGCTGAAAGTGAGATAAGTGGATCCAGAAACTCGATCAAAGCTGCCGCCACAATCAGCACAAAGTATGGGTGTAGCCATGCATTATCTCTGCATTGATTATGTAAATGGAAGCCCAAACAATATTCCATGCAGTTCTAGACAGCAGCCTTCGTACTCTATTATATTACATCAGACATGGGGAATGATGCTTTCTGAGAATACAAGTCGGAGGTACCTAAAATAGGCCCAAGAACTCCTTAGGTCTAACAACCTAGGCGATTAAGAAATGTTAATATGGAAGAAGTTCGTGGAAGGAAAGTTTCTCACCCACCTCTGTAGCCATCTTTGTCCACCGAAAAGTTTCTTTGAAAAATTAGGAATCTCTTGAAAAATGTAGGATGGTATTGGAAACAGCGTATAGGAAACTTTCCTTCCAGTGACCTACTTCAAGTTAACTTATCTTAGGATTCACGCCCAATTTTGTTTTCTGTGTGTGACTTAGTTGAGTAACACCTGTACTACTAAAAGCTGACTGATACAAATCAGCAAATGCTCAATAAAAAAAAAAACAGCTCTTTTTAACAGACACCGAAATGTTGTTATGGTTGGCACTTTGTGGGGGTGGGGATGCTGAAGGCTGAACAAACAGAAGAGAAGACCTTCTCTGTGACCACCTCAAGATGTACAGGTGAAGTCAATGGAGCAACCAGGAGCAGGGCCGGCTCTAGGTAGACCCCAGTGGCGTGGTGTGCCAGGGCGCAGCGATCTCCGCCCCTCAGCACCAGGGCGCGCGACCTGCTTGAGACTGCCCTGACCAGGAGGGCATGCTATGTGGAGCTCAATAATTACAGATCACATTTAAAAATGCAGATCTTGCAGTACAGTAATAATATGCTTCAAGAATCTGAATGCAAGTAAACAAAATTTAAGAAGATCATTGCCAATGCTATTAATTGATGTTGTGTAGTAAGGCTTCTGACAGCAAAATAGGATGAGACCTAATTCTCCATGATTTCCCTTCCCCTATGCAAGCCCCCTGCATTCTCCTCTCCCCAGTCTGCTCTGGATTAACCACCCCCCAAAAACACCTCTGGAGCAGATTTAGGGGTTGTGGGGACTGCGGGGGGGGGGGGGATTCACCAAAAATTGTCCCCTCCCTATTCCACTGTTTTGCTGAGCAGCAACCCAACATACAACCCTTTTTTACCCTTATATTTTGATCAAAATTCATTTTAAGGTATATATTGGTATTATTAGGCAGCAAAAACCAGAGAGAACCTCAACATTAAGTCGAAATGCAAGCCCCTTAAACTGAACTATTTAACATTTTAAAATTTAGATCAAATTAACAGGCACGGGCAAAATCAGCATCTCTTACTTAAAGAGAATGAAAATAGTTCAGTAATTATTCAGCAGCAAGTGAATGAATAGCACTGCCACTGGGAACATGAATAAAATCTTAAAAGAATATAAAGATGGAAAGAGCAAGTTATCCTTTCCATTCAGCCTGCCAATGTGGGATTATTCCCTTCTGTATGTTCGCATATGCTTCTGTTCTGCCTAGTTTCAAGTGTCTCACGGCATGGGGCTTCCAATACTTTTCTCTAATAATTTATTGCACTGCTGTACTGCTACATAGACCTCACTGTTGATAAATTAATTACCCCTGCCCCATTCACATAAAGAGCATTCGGTCTTGGAGGGGAGAAATTTCCATTGCTCGCATTTCCAACCATTACTCCCAGCTATTAACCATAACTCAACTCACAAATGATAAATCAGTCTCACTTTTGGGTTTCTGCTCTTGCCAATTCCTTTCAAATATAGCAATGCTAAATGAAAATGTTAATTTATGTCATTTGATTTCTTTTATCTAGCCTTGCAAATAAATGCCGTTTCTCTCAATTATTTTTGACTGCATTTTTGTGTACACATGAACCAACTTCTTTAAGAGTTTAAACCACTGCGAGCAACTAGAAATGCCCCCACAGTGGAAAAGAGGAACACGCTTCCCTTGTATATCATAAAGACACTTTCTATGTTGTCTTTCAAGCACCAATTGAAGTTGTTCCTCTTTCAACAAACCCTCTAAGTAGATAATTTTTATCCCAGTTGGTAATAATATTGAATTTGAATTGATTTAATAAGTGTGTTGTTTCAACATACATATACATATACATACGTGTGTGTGTGTGTGTGTTTTCCTAAATGCAATCACTTTAGTAGTTTTTATATGTGCAAATATTCTGCATGTTTTCCTTGTAGAGTTTTGGGAGTTTCATAAATTAAACAAACAAACAACTGATTTGTGTAAGACATGAACATGGCTATTCCACATATTGCTTGTCGCATATAAATGCCTTTAACCACATGCACTACTCCATTCATATCCATTAGTGCCCTCAGAAGCAGCACTATCACACTACAGTGGTACCTCTGGTTGCGAACGGAATCTGTTCCAGAGCTCCGGTCGAATCCCGAGGTTTCCGCAACCGGAGGTGCCTGTTCTGCGCACATGCACAGCACGACAGAGTGCTTCTGCACATGCACGTGCAGCGAAACCTGGAAATTTACTTCCAGGTTTGCCGTGTGCATATCCTGAAGGATACATATCAAGAGGTACAACTGTAATGTTATGTGGGAATGAGCCAGTTCACACAAGTGCATTGCAGCCTTACAAACTGCAAACACACCTTGCATAATCACATCAGGTACTCCTCTTCTATATCCAGAGAAACTTTCCAATAGCACCTCTCTCATAATACACCAGAAGGGTGGAGTTGTCGCTATGCCTTGGCTTTTATCCTGTGTCATAACACTTAATCACCTCTATTCTCAGGAATCTCCCCACGCATATCTTCTGTCATGCAATGACTCCCAGGTCTAAGCTTGGACTTTATCAGAAAAAAAGCCCTTTCAGATTATTGGGGATGCTTGCAGGAGGCTGACCCATGCCACTCTTTTTTCTCTGTGTCCTCTGTCCTGTTCCGTGGGACTTTATTCTTTAATTGTTGCAGGTGCAACAGCAAGCTAAGCTAGTTCAGTTCTGGAGGACAGGAAAGGCAAAACAGATACCATGAACTAGGGGGACACAGCTTTCATTGAGTCATAGAATCATAGAAATGTGGAGCTAGAATGGGCCACAAGGGTCATCTAGTTCAACCCCCTGCAATGTAGAAATCTTTCACTCAACCTGGGGCTAGAACCCATGACCTTGAGATTAAAAGTCTTATGCTCTACCAACTGAGCTATCTTTCATCTGGCTAGAATTTGTCTCTGTTAATGCCTCTTTGGCTGTCTGGATGGAGAGTTGTCTGTCTTCAAGAAGGGTAGAGAGAACTGTGAAATAACAACCTCCAATGGACTTGCTATGGTCAGGAAGATGCTGAGGAGACATTTATTGTCCTAATCTCCTCCATCAGTATTTCCTCAACCCTATAGCCTGTTTTTGAAAATTGTATTTTATTGGAAATTAATCTCATTGTTTCATGCGGCAACTGTTCCTGGCTCTTTCAATTAATCCAAGCTTTTCTACTTTTAAAAAAAAGTTTCAGAGATTATTTGTTGACAGCATGTTAGCTAACTATGGTCCTGCAAAATTTCTATTTCTGCAGCAGATCTAAGAGTCAGTGGAATGGTTGAGCTGCAAGACTATGAAATGGCACTCAATATTTGTTGCTATCGGTGCTTGTCCTTTTTGGTGAACACATGTCGCTTTTTGGCAGAGTGCATGCTAGATGTCCAATTTGGAATGGTTCATAGAAGAAACTGCACACTCAGCCAACTGCTATATATAGGGATCCCCTCTTTATTTCGCTTGTATCCTCTTTATAACCTGATAGCACTGCAATGTTCTGGATTCCTCCTCCCCAAAGGACAAGCAAGGTTCCCTTTCTACAAACAGTTTAGACATTATAGGAGTCCAAGATTTAATATTTCTAAACTGATTGTTGCCACACACCTTCCTCCTTACAGAAATATTACTTTCCTATTCAAGCCAGTGCAGACGCAATGTTCCTGATTTTATAATCATACTAAGATCAGGGTATATGTTCCTCCAGCTCCTTATATTCTCATGCTTAAATTCACCCACTCCTTCCCCACCTCCACCAGCCACTGGACTTAAACCAGTTCACACGATCCAGGGGTTTGTCTTAATCAATGTGTGCAAAGCAGCAGATCTTTTTCAGCTTTGCGCTGAAATGCTCTATTTGTAGAAGACACACACACACACACCCAAAAAAAAAAAGTGTTCGTGGCTTTAAAAAAAATATGTGCTGATATCCCCCTGATACACAAGACAAAGTGGCCTACTGGGAGTTATCTATGTTAAAATGTGGTTTTGGCTAATGTTACAGTAAAAATTCATCTTGTCAAAATGGAAAGCAGGATTACATTCTTGTTGATAGTGCTAATTAACATGGAATTGATTTCGAGTGAAGTTTGTTAAACTTTGCACTCAAACACATTATTTTGTATGTTCATTTTATATAGTAAATCCAAGTGATTAGTGCCAAAAAATAAGTGATTAGTGCACATATTTTTCTTCCCATAAATTACCCTCCATATAACAATGGGTTGCTATTTGGAATTCATATTTCTTGGGAGCATTTTTCTTACCTTCATGTATAGTCTAACTGCCTTTAGTATACAGAAGCAGGGGGGAGATGTCAACTGTACATGATGGTGAGAGTATATGCTGCAGGAAATGCCAATTGACTATATGTCAGAGAGCCCAATATAAAGCCACCAGCACTATTGCACACTCAGACAGCCCAAGCACTCACCAATGCCTCCTGCCCATTCTAATTTTTATGTTTACAAGGATTAGAAGTGGCTGCCTGTATAAGTGCCTTCTGGAGGGTCCTGGGAATCATTAGCTTTTTTCTTTCAAGATTTCCAAATGTGCAGGTTGGAGACACCCTTAGTGTTTAGCGCATGTCTAATGTAAGACTCAGCTAGAGTCAAATGTGAAGTTTAGTGGATAATGCGCATGCTTGGGTTCTGTTCCTTGGGCCATTCCATTAACTCAAAAGACTTTGTTCCCCTAGTAGAGTCTAACAAGTTTACTTATATAACTCTGAGACTTATTAAAGCCTGCCTATTAATTATATGAACCTAAAGAGAGTAACTTCACTTGTTCATGAAAACAAAAAATAAGTGCAAGCAACTTTGGGCAAATATTAGTCCAATCAGAATGATATTTTTGGCGATTCCAATATCATGCCTACCTTCACATTCTCTTAATTTAACTTGTACGCAATTCCAGATTTGTGGCAAGGTGCTTTCATTTCAAAACTCAAAATGAGTTACAAATGAGCAAACTGGCTGAGGAAATAGTTACAGGTAGGTAGCCGTGTTGGTCTGAGTCGAAGCAAAATAAAAAAATTCCTTCAGTAGCACCTTAAAGACCAACTAAGTTTATATTTTGGTATGAGCTTTCGTGTGCATGCACACTTCTTCAGATACACTAGAAACAGAAGTGTCAGACCCTATATATATACAGAGGGTGGTGGGGGTGGGTGGGAATGCAATTAGTCCTCAGCCCAGGACTAATTGCAGCCATCAGCAGCCATTAACAGCCATCTACAGGTTTACCACTCCCATCAGCCCATCGCCCATTCCCACCCACCCCCACCACCCTCACCACCCTCTGTATATATATAGGGTCTGACACTTCTGTTTCTAGTGTATCTGAAGAAGTGTGCATGCACACGAAAGCTCATACCAAAATATAAACTTAGTTGGTCTTTAAGGTGCTACTGAAGGAATTTTTTTATTTGGCTGAGGAAATGTTTGGCTTCCCCAGTGGAAGGTGCTGCAAAAAATGAGTACTGTTGGTATTGGTATTCAACAGCTTATGTTTCACAGAGGTGCCATTTACTTAGTGCTGCACAAGAGCCTGCCTGAGCCGAAAGCCCAGCATGAAAATGTACATGACATTTGCTGGTACTGTAAATGTCATTAGACACATACCATGCCACGGTAGGTCAGTCCTCAGTAATAAGGATTTCAGAATACACTTCATGCATTCTACTTGCCTGGCTGCATCAAGATGATAAATTTGTAGTCAGAAGATCTGGCCAAGAAATTTTAGCTTCCTGTAGTATGCGCATTAAGCAGACCTCTGCTACAATTATAGTGCTACACAATGAAATAGGCTCACAGCAAAGTTGCTTGGTTGCTTTCCGTCGAAAGAACAGGTATGACTTTTCACACAATTCTGGCTTCAGTTTTCCACCAGCCACACCAATTTAAATACCAGTTACATTACAAGTATGACCTGCAACAGGCTGTTGCAGCGTACTTTCAATCCATAACGGGAATACTTCTGCTCAGAGCTGCAGCCAGTCATGCTTTAAAGATTGGGCTTAAGCAGGACCATTATTTCATCCCCTGCCTTCAGTTTCCTCTTTGTCAGTTGACACTCAATACTCTGTGGCTCCTGCAGGCCACTAATCATGCTCAGTGTTCACTGGGCTGGTTTTTTTTGGGGGGGGGGTGAGGGTGGGGGTAGGTGTGCCTTATGTTGTTGTTTTTAAAGAAAAGGTTTTGTACTTCTGTATACTGTACTGTACTTCAGGGTTCAACTCACGAAGCATGTTGATGCCTTGCTCTTGTTTCTCTCTGGCTCCAGTGCTATTGCCACTCAGCTGCACGCAGTTTGCTATTAGATGGGGATGGTTCACACCTTTTAAATAGCTGGCTGCATCATCATTTCTATCACATACTAACTATATCCAACTGTTCTGTAATCCATCTATGTAATTTTGCTTTGGATTTAAATTTGGTCTTTAATTCCTAGTTTGCAAATGAGTACTGAGGAAGAAGTTGGCAGTGGTGACTTCGCCCATAATACTGGCATTGAAAGTATGTGAATAATTACAGACTTGTCGTTTTCTCCCAAGGGTACCTAAATCAACAGCCACACTACTTTATGTGTCGAGTATTTAAACAAAGTTAACAGTAGAGCAATTCTCCCCTGCAAATAGAGGACATGAAGTGCTATGGACCATTGGGATAATCAAGATTTGGTGAGCACACAGACCACTACTGCTTTGCCTTCCAGAAAACATGCCAAAACATCTATACTGCTGGTTTTAATATAATAGCTCCGAAGAGATATCTGGCACAGTCTGGTGGGACTGCACCACTTAATACAGGCAGGAGAGACATACAAAAAACATTTATATTATTTCCTCCAACCAACCAAAGTACATAGGATTCCCAGACTGTCCTCTATCAATGAAGCTCCAAACTTGCTTAGCTTCACCAAGACTGTAGCTCCAAGAAGCTTCAGACCATACTCTGGGTCCAACAACCGATTTGAAACAGCATTCAAAAAGGAAGGTTTCATCCTAGGCATCTACTTGTTGTGCTGCTTATTCAAGGTCTTTATTGCTGCATAACAATAAAGGATTGGGGACTGCAGTATTCAAACATTCTGTTCCCCCATATGCATTATGCGTATCTTAAATATATTATTTCAGTCTCTATTTGAGAATTTTATTTTTACTTATAAAACAAAAATGTACCTTTTGGGATGGATCAAAATTGTTACACACACACACACACACACACACACACACACACACAATAGTAAAAATCCAACATGGAGATGACACCTGTGGCACTATGAAACCTTCCCTATTTCATACTGAGAATAAGCCAACAGCAATCGTAACAGCTGCTAGGGATACAGACTGAATTGGTCTGGAACAGCCTCCCTTGGGAGGTTGTAGACCAGGCATTGACAACTTCCAGCCCATGGGCTGGATATGGCCCATGGAGGCCATTTATCCGGCCCATGGGCCACCCGTGAACTGAGCCGCCCGCTCGGCAAGTCCCCAGCGCACTGCAGTAAACCGGCATGGCGACTCGCTGACCAGCACCGAAAATCACTTCTGCGCAGCTACAGACATGTGCAGAAGCGATTTCTGGTGCTGCGCTGCCCATTTCCAAAATGTCCTCAGTGCCAGAAATTGCTTCTGCGCGTGTCCGCAGCTGTGCAGAAGCGATTTCGGGTGCTGGCTGCCCATTTCCAAAATGTCCGCAGTGCCACCGGAAATCACTTCTGCTCCTGTCCGGCCCACGGGCAGAAAAGGTTGCTGACGCCTGTTGTAGACTCTCCTTCCTTGGAGGTTTTTAAGCAGAGGTTGGATGGCCATCTGTCATGGATGCTTTAGCTGAGATTCCTGCATTGCAGAGGGTTGGACTAGATGACCCTTGGGATCCCTTTCAACTCTACAATTCTATGATTCTAGGGGTGGGGGAGCATCTTGATACTCATTCACAGTTTGGGGCCATTTGGAGAAGCTGTTTCACAAGATCAACTTAGCTGCATTTCACTGAAACCCTCTCTCTAATAAGGCAATATATCAAAACAAACCCAAGGCCATTTGGGGTGTTTGGAAAGGAAAAAGAAAGTTAGAGCAATAAAAACTGTAAGTGCTGCCTGGAGGTTTGGGAAGGAATGTTTCAACATCAGCTGTATTATGAGGAAAACTTCCTTCCTTCTTGATCTGATCTGACTATTGGGACACCAACAGCTCTCACTTATTTGTTTTCCATTTCATCTGAAAGGGAGGAGTTGTGCTTTGCCAGGAATGCCATGTGCAAAACAGAAAGGCTCCAATTTCTGCATCCTCAGTTGGGTTCTGCTTTTAATAGCAGCAGCCTTAATTTCCCACTATTATTACCTTTTTCATGGATCCACCCAAATCCCAAGTAGCAGTACAAGTACTACCACTGCACCCCTTTATATGCACTGTGCAATCTCCTATTGATGTTTCTACCCCTTGACTTTGTAACACACCGAGTTTTAACAGCCATGGATGTTAAAACCTCTTTGCACATATATGGTTCTTTCTATACAAAATGCTACATGGGAAACAATTCACAAATAAAATAATCTGATGTTAGGACAGCATGTCTTGTTTTTCAACCTCAAGCTACCCTCGTAGATTTTTATTTAAAAAACAAACAAACTGGACAATTTCTGGTTTTCATCCATGCAGCTAAAGGGATAGTCTCTCCCCACTTTTATTCTCAGAACCGGTAGATTAAGCTAAGAGAAGCTGCATGCTTCTCATTGTTGCACCATCAAGAAAATTAAGTGGTGAAATAGAGTCTTATCAGTGTTGACAACCTGACTAGGGCATTCCTCCCCTTAAGCAGCACAACTAGCAGTGAAACTGTTGTCGTTTTTTCATCAGGTGAAAACTCATCTCCTTACTTGGCCTTTTGTGGATTGTTAGGAATTTTATCACCATAGCTGCCGAGTAACCCATTTTCCCCGGGAAACCCCCGTTTTTACGTACCGTTTCCCGGCGGTTCCCCATTTCTCTCCGTCTCCCATTTTTCTCCCTAAAAGTCTCCTGCCGGCGGCCATTTTCTTCCCCTGCTTTGCCCATCTATGGGCACCGAAAATGGCTGGCGTCGAAAGTCGCGTCTACGCATGTCTGGAAGTGCATAGACGCGACTTCCGGTGTCGGCGGAGGCAGAGCGACACCGGAAGCTGCATCTACGCAACTTCCGGAGTCGCGCGGCTGCTGGTCCGGGACTTGGCAGGTATGTTTATCACACTGAGGAACCCATATTGTGGCTCCCTGGCTATTTCATTATTGTATTTTTATCTGCTTTTGTAAAGTTGGGTTGAACTGGTTTTAATATAGTGTTTTGTCTGTTTTATTGTACAGGACTAAAAGCCCAGTTTAGGATTATATAATGGAGAAACTAGAAATGGTCATATAAAAAAAGAGAATGAAAGACAGGGGAGTCTCCCTGCAGCACACTTTAAAATCATCAAGTAGGTCTGAGATGTAAGGTAATTTTGGTCTACTAAATTGGACTCCTTTTGTGCTTGCTTGCTTCTTTGCAAGAAAGCTCAAAGAAGGAGATTTCTGACAATTTATGGTGACATAATTTATTGTGGCACAATCTTTATTCATGACAGTCTAGATTTTTTGAAAGCATTCATTCATTGACCTTACTATCAGAAACAAATGGCTTATGGAATATTTTATTGCCAGAAAATCCTACAAAGTGCAGTCAGAGATCTACAGAGTGTTCAATCCTATACATGTCTGCTCAGAAGTAAGCTGAACTGAGCTCAACAGGAGCATATGGGATTGTAGATGCATATGGGATTGCGGTCTACATGGTTATTTTTATTACACATGTATATATTCTTAAGAAACACACAGAAAGAAAATCACCAGTGCGAGAAAATATGACCCTGTAAACTCCTCATAACAAAATGACCAAGACTAATTCCTATTAAGAGGTACAAAGGCTACATGTTTAATACAAAAATAGCAGCTTGATGCCTGTGTTTGCATATGGAAAAGCTCAAACTGCCCCTAGTTCTTGATATAGACTTAAAGCTTTTAACAAAAAAAAAATTCCAGCAAGCATATCCACAGACTGCAATAACATACAGCAAAAAATTTATTGTCCTTCTGTCAGTCATGGAAAGGGATAAAGCATTATAAAGAACACTAAAACCCTGTTTCCAGAACACAATTCTGACTGCTTTTAAGATTTCACAAGCAGTCATTCAATCACATGCACTTAAGGCTAATTTCTGCAACTGCAAGGGTTAGGAACTAGAAAGAAAGAAAGAAAGAAAGAAAGAAAGAAAGAAAGAAAGAAAGAAAGAAAGAAAGAAAGAAAGAAAGAAAGAAAGAAAGAATCACAAGCCCTACATTTACCCTCATCGAAAGCACTAACTTTCATTTACTCCAGCTGAGTATTTCATAAGAGCAAGCTGTACAAAGAAAACCACACACACACACCCCACAAAACTAAAAAAAGCCCACAGGCTTTATATAAGCGGAGAGATATATTTCATAAGATTGGTGTTGGGAAACATCAACAACAAAGCCTCCTCCAAAAGGGCTTTCTTCCTTTCGCAGCCACTTTTTCAAGAAAAGGCATTTTTCTTTACTTTTTGGGTTGCAACTACAGATTTGTTTGGTTTTGTCCGTAAAATAGTGCTTGAATGCATCAAAGTAACATTGCACAATTGACGTTCTGTTCTCAAACCATGAAGGCTCTTAATATTGCACCATCTATATGACCACCACCACCGCTAGAAACACTCTTTCATTTAACCTCTGCCCTAGCAGTAATTAGGTTGTTTTATATGCAATATATATATATATATATATATATATATATATATATATATATATACACAGTTTGTATCTACAAAAAAGAAAGGAACAACAACCTAAGCTTGCAGTGTAAAAAATAATAATAATCAAAAACTGAAATGTGCATTAAGAAGAATTCTACCACAAGACAGACAAAATACATACTTTAAAATACAGTGACTACAATAAAGCTCAAAAGGACAAATAGGTTCATGCCCTGACAAAGTGGTGTGAGGTTATACGTCCAATAAAAAGCAGAGAGAAAAACAGTGTCCAAATAAGGAAAAGATGAGAGTGAAAATTGACCCTTGCAGAGATTTGAGTGTAGTTGCTCGAATAGTTTAAGCTGTCACTACGAACATACAGGCTAAAAAACTTTCATTTTAAACGGTGGTTAAAATAATTGGAAGTTCCTTTCTGAACCTTTATGCCTTTAAAAAGAACAAAAACAGCAGCAGCAGCAGCCGCAGCACAATGTCAATGAAAATCTGGAGCGTTGCTACTGGTCAAAACTCTCATTTTCCTACTCCTCTATGGATAACTCTATGGATCCAAAACTGGATAAAGAAGAAGTGTGCATGCACACGAAAGCTCATACCAAAATAAAAACTTAGTTGGTCTTTAAGGTGCTACTGAAGGAATTTTTTTATTTTACTTCGACCCAGACCAACACGGCTACTTACCTGTAACCATGGATAAATTTTGTTTCAGTTCTGTTTTCTGTAGGAATTGTGAAACCCAGTTCTATCCATGTTTAACGAAACACACCAGCTTTAACATACAGTAGTTTCACAATCATTGGCAACATTCTTATTTCACAAACAGGGGAGGTGGGCTGCTCGTATCACTGTCACAAATCGTAGCTAAATTGGTTAAGATAATCTTGTGGAGGCCTCCAGAAATCTCCAACATCATGTTTAGTTACGGAGCCTGGAAAGCAGCATGTTGTTATAATGACATTTTAACTCTTTTTAATTAAAAGCTACTGGTTTTAAGAAGCAAGAAGCGGGGGGGGAGAGATCATTTGAAAAACAAGATTAGGGAGAGGAAAGCATCAAAGAGGCGAAGAACAGGGCCTTGCGCCGATAAAGAAACAGTAGCTCTAGAAGTTTTGCTTTGCAATGTGTCAACATTAAGAATGACAAATGTATCCTGGAGTTGCCTTGGGCTTTTATGTCCCTTGTCATGTTCTGAACAATGCATCATAATTTCAGGTCTCATGGACATTACAAGCCTCCTACCACATTGCAATTGGCTTCAAGAGAGACACAGCTGTTGCTTTTTGAGTACTGCTGAGGAGGAGCCAAATAAATAAGTAAATCAAAATTCCTTTCCTAGAAAACTGGACAGAATTTATTTATTATGGCTGAGCTGACAACATCAAGTCAAAGAAATAGCAGGCACAACAAAAGAGGCTAAATATAAGATGAAGGAGGAATGGATGACCATAGGTGGAAGCTACTGTCTTCCATCAAAGTTGCCACTAAAACAGAGTAGGAGTAGGGCTAGAAAAGTTGTTTTGTTTTGTTTTTGTTCTAACTATTTATATATGCTTTTATCTTGTATTTTTATCTTGTGAACCATCCTGAGATCTTTGGGTAAAGGGTGGTGTATTATTATTATTATTATTATTATTATTATTATTATTATTATTATCGTCATTATCAATAATAATTGCAACAAAAGAAAACAGTCTGGACATATTTATAGATGCATAATGATGTGAAAACTAATTAAATTCTTCAGTGGTGAGAAGGGTCTTCTAGCAGCCTTTCACAATCTGGTGCCCTTAACTCCCAACAGCTCCAGAAATATATAGTTAAGCACATCCGGAAAGCCCCAGGGTGATAAGAGGCTGATCTACAAGCTAATCTACAAGTCTACCAACGATGGTACAGCAGCCATTAACTAGGAGACGTGCAGATTCCTCCCTGGCTTTTCTGCATAACTTGGGAGCCACCTTTCTGAACAACATTAGCATAAATATTTCTGCAACACCTTATTTGCTGAACCTGGTCCACAATGGGGTCAAGTAGGACACACATTCATTAAGGCTGTGTCTTGAGAGCCTTAAAGCACAGAATGGGCACACATGACTCTAAGTTGCTTCCTGCAATCTTGTTGAAGGCCATGGGATGGAAGATCTAGAACACATGCTACTAAAGCAAGTTAAAGGGACAATCTTTGGAAAAGATTAGTGGATACAGATAGTGCAGATGCTGAAAAACAAATGTGTGCATCTAGGATGTACACTTCAGGGTGTTTACCCAACCTATGTCAGGTACACTCCAGGGCTTTATTACACCTAGCGGTATGTTATGATTTAAGACTTTTTGGTTTCTCTTTGCTATAACAGACTAACACTGCTGCGTCACTGAATCAAGGGGGTGAGAAATCAAGCATATACCTTAACTCTGTAGCTAAGGTCCTCAGAATACAAAACAGAGGACCTGCAGAGTTGACTGCTGGATATTATTGTTTAAGAACTAACACTTTAAGCCAGGCATCCCCAAACTGCGGCCCTCCAGATGTTTTGGCCTAGAACTCCCATGATCCCTAGCTAACAGGACCAGTGGTCGGGGAAGATGGGAATTGTAGTCCAAAACATCTGGAGGGCCGAAGTTTGGGGATGCCTGCTTTAAGACTTGCTTTTTCAGTAACGGTCTGCCCAATTAAAAATAAAAATGAAGCTTAACCATACTGCTCAGTTGAGTTGTTTTTGGTCTTTGCATGCAAAAGCAAGCACAGGAGAAGATTCTGCAAAGCAGTGAGCTTTACTGTCAGTAGTAATTTACAAGAAAGGCTCAACATTAATGCTATGAGGAGGGCAGAAGTTATTTAGAGCCTATACTGGCACCTCACTTTTACACTATACCCTGTATATTACATTTCAGTTCAGCTACATAATGAACCTTTAGATTCAGAGAACTGACCCTACAGATTTTTTATAAATATTCCTTATTTTTTCCAAAAGTCCTGGATCGTGTTTTTTAGTAAAAGTTTCTGCTTATGTCCAGATGTGCAAATAAGATTACAAGGAACTGAAACACACAACAGATGCCTGGAAGAAAGACGACTTTAAAGTTAATATACTTAAAAGAATATTTTAAAGTTATGCCCACTTCCAACACATCACATGCAGAAGCGTATTTCAATTATATTTTAAAACACGGTATCTAAAAACAGAATATTATACTCTGCTTTTAAGTCTTTAAGACAAATTTTAAATAGTGCTTGCTTGATGAACAAGAGTGTAGTAAGTGCTATGAAAAACCAGACACAAACAAGTAGCACATTCAGTATCCACTACTGATTACAGCACTCCTAAGCAAACTTTGGAACCAAGATTCCAAAGTGATATAGATCAGAGGTCATATACGTCATAAATGCACACTCCTGGAATCTGGGGACATGGCGTTCCAGTGTAGACTGTTGCACATACCAGGCATTAATTTGTAGAATTGAAGCATACATAACAGTACTTGACTCTGAATTTTCAATGCATATACTTTGCTCGTTTAAAAATTTGCATAGGTGCCAACTCCCAGATTGGAAAATCTGGGATCAGCAGCGGCACGGCACCGTAAGTCGCGCTGCGGCCATTTTGGAACTGGGCAGAGTGGCACCGGAAGTTGCTTCTACGCATGCTCTGCCCATTTCCAAAATGGCCGCAGCGCCAGAAATTGCTTCTGCGCATGTCCAGAGACTTCAGACATGCACAGAAGGAGCCTCCCGGGGCAGTAAGAATCCGGGGGATTTACGGTTTTTTTTAAAAAAAAAAAATCTGGGCTGCCAGCGGGAAACGGCTGGAAAAATGGGGGTTTCCCAGGGAATACGGGAGACTTGGCAACTATGAATTTTGAAGTTACTGCATCAAAGAAAATAGTGGCATGAAGTCCATCACACATTGCTCTCCACAATTAGCACAATTTCACTGTGCAGTAAGTCACATTTTTGCAGGTTAGAGCTACCCCAAAGAATACTGCATGAGAAGCGTTTACAATTAAAACAAATGTTTAACTCTTTTAAAATAATTGTTAAGGTGTCAATGCTGTGGGTTTGAAGGCACAGGATGCAGTAACCTTGCTGAAGCTAAATTAATCTGTGTGTGACCAGACCCAGGAATAAAGAGGCAAGACACAAGTAATGGGCTGAACATTTGATTTACAGTACCTGTAGGGGAAATGAGAAGAGTGGGAACCTAACTTAACTTCAACCTTGGGTGGGCAGAAACCTACCCATTTCAAAGGGCACAACAGGGAATAGCCCTGGGCCCCACTTGATGCTTACTAGGGAGGCCTTTCTGTCCCACAACTCTGGGTAGATGTAGTACATTCCATTTCCAGGCTAAGGGCTCCACAAACCAGGTAGCTGCCTGGTTTCCGGAAAAGCCCTTCACCTTCAAAAGCACCTAAGGAGGGTCACCTGTTATCTAACCTCAATCTTTCCTGTATCTGCCCTGCCAACAATGGGACCAACTTAACCACGCCTCCAAATTATTTAACAGCACCGCCCCCTCCACACTCTCAGATTTGGTAAAGAGCCGACTAGACAAACCTCCTTGACCAATCTGCAGGTAGGCAAACAATTCCTACTCAGCTCCAAAGCTATCAGTGATTCTATGCTGGAACAGAGTGCAGGCTGAGCAGGTGAAAGAAGAGCACCAAAGAAGCCTGTAAGGCCTGTAGGGGGTGCAGCCAAGGCATATGACTACACACCCAGATACCAAGGACAGCATGTGTGCATGTGCATGTCAAGTAATCTAGTCTCCCTGCATCCTGGGCCAGCTGAAACAATGCTCCCAGATGCCCTCTCCACCACTACTCAGCATTCTGATACATTGCCATTACAGATGACCCACATATAAATGCTTGTTTCTGTGCATGCACATCACTGGTGTTTGGATAAGAGCTTTTCCCCTTCAGGGATGGCAAAGTAGCAATTAGTTGCCATCAACCAAAAAGTCAGCATTAGGCAGCTTAAGATTTACCGTTTCTAAAACAGACACTTATTTTATTCCGGTAAAGCCTGGGCAATTCATGGCCAACAATTTCACTCTGCAAGGTAAATCAAGAACTGCTTACAGAAAGCCTGGGGGGGGGGTGATTGGGGAGAGGGAGAGAGAGCGAGAGAAAGGACTTAATGATTGATGCTTTCGGTGTCTGATGCCTTTCGATGTCTGACGTGCATCATAACCGACATGGAAAAGCAATCTTTGTTTGCAGTGGGAGGTTTCATGGGAATGGCCTGGAGTTAGTTAGCATCTGGATGGATTATTGCAGTAAAATGATGTGGAGCATGTCATTGGTTTGGCATATGGGTATAAACGTACAGTATACGTTGCAGTAAGAGACACATTGGGGAAGCTAAGGGGGAGAAAGTGCTTTAAAAAATCCAGTAAATGTTAGGAGCTTTTTCCCAGGCTATTAAAAAGAAAAGACAATAAAAGGCATGGGAAATACACAACACTTTATAGCTTTTCGTACACATGCAGTTGGATAATTGCAAACTAGCAGTTCTGGAGCAACGGCTGCATAGCACCACTTACCAGTCTAGGTGTCACAACCTGTACAATTTATGCTGAGTATGATTATGAAGCACAAGGACTTCATAGCACCTGAACAAAATCTTAATGCAATTGACTGCAACTTAAAGTAGTAAAGCATATCCTGATGATGTGTCACCAAAACTTTCCAAATAACTACATAAATAAGTAAAACTCTATTATTTTTTTAAAATAAATAAATAAAATCATTATCGAAGCACAAGGAAACCAATATCCCAGTACCTTCACACTCCTAAAAGTTTGGGCAAACTTCCATTTTAATTTGTTTGCTCAAAGTTACTTCACACGTTATACTTCTGCTAGTAAAATGCACACTTTCCAAGATGTGATTTTGTGTTACTGCATTCCAAGATAAAATTACATATGACCCAGCATACAACAAATAAATATTCCGGGGGGTGGGGGTGGGGTGTCCCGACGCAACACTTTCAGCTGCGCTAGCTGTTGCATACAGCACCTACTTTCTGGTGCAATGGAAGGTATTTGTTAAAGAAGTTAGGAAATAGTGCTCATAGGCTTCCAGCTGTACACTAGAATTTCACACTGACTGAAGAAGCTGAACCCTGATGGATATTTGAAACCAAGCTCTGTGCAAGCTAGTAGCAAAATTGTTTCATTGGACACTGTATCTTGATGCATGACACTTTCGCTGCAATGGCTGTGATAGGAGTTTGTCTAAAAGTGAGTCAAAGTTGCAGATACAAAGAACACTCAAACCCCCACTTGTCTAGTTATGCTTTCTCCTCAACTTCTGTATCAGGGCTTGCCAACCCAGCACTCGTGGGCAAAGACTTTTACTGGTGGCCCTGGGAAAGTGCCCCATACTCTGAGTTGTTGTTTTAAGTAAGTCTCTAGTCCTCCTGGAAAGAAAGCTATGGGTCAAAATGTGCACGTACTTTTAAAGCAATTTCTGTGAAATGAGAGCGAGTGCCGTGTGCCTACCTTGTATATTTTCCCTGGAACTGAGGAATGTTCCCTGCTGCTATTGGTTAACAACCAATCAATATTGTGTGATCTCTACAAGCAGGACATAGCTGACTTCCCATAAGGTTGTCGTGGTAGCTGTCTCTTATTTTCATGTTTTGGTGTGCGTGCGCAGAGCAATTATTTTGTGATAAAGGTAAAGGTAAAGGGACCCCTGACCATTAGGTCCAGTTGTGACCGACTCTGGGGTTGCGCGCTCATTTCGCATTATTGGCCGAGGGAGCCGGCGTATAGCTTCCAGGTCATGTGGCCAGCATGACAAAGCCACTTCTGGCAAACTAGAGCAGCACATGGAAACGCCGTTTACCTTCCCGCTGTAGCGGTTCCTATTTATCTACTTGCATTTTGACGTGCTTTCGAACTGCTAGGTTGGCAGGAGCTGGGACCAAGCAACGGGAGCTCACCCCGTCACAGGGATTCGAACCGCTGACCTTCTGATCAGCAAGCCCTAGGCTCAGTGGTTTAACCACAGCACCACCTGGGTCCCCCAGGTATTTTGTGATAGGTGCCACCAAAATCTAAGCTGTGCCTTCTGGTCCCAAAAGGCTGGCAACTTCTCCTGTGCTATAGTCATAGAAAAGTGAAAATAGTTAATAGACTGAAGTTTAGCTCTGTTTGTTTGTTTTTGTTTGTTTACAAGATCAAAATCTACCACATTCAACTATTTTGAGTGTGGCTTTTTCTATATGCATGCAAATCTGCTGCCTCAGAAAGCACTTTATTTTCAGCAACACCCATTTCCACCACCCTTCTGAGTGATCCCCCCTCCCCATCCCCCTCCCCACCCCTCCCCACCCCTTCTCTACATAAGTGCCTGGAAACTTCCATTTCACTGTATCTGAAGAAGTGTGCATGCACACGAAAGCTCATACCAAAATAAAAACTTAGTTGGTCTTTAAGGTGCTACTGAAGGAATTTTTTTATTTTCAGCAAGATGCTAACCACCATCTTATCAGATTGGCAGCTGCCATTAACATGACATTGCTGTTTGAACAAGTCAAAATCAAGGCAATTAATTAAGGGGAAAGCTAACATATTGAAAATTATGAAGTAAGAATTTTTAGCTTGATTTTAGCTCAAAGTATTCCCAGTGTTGGATAAACTGTAAAACTAACCTTGACTTCAATTTTTATTTATTTGAACATTGCATACTGAATTTATATGCAACAAAATCCAACTCACAACGGCATATGATATAAATATAAATCACAATGTTTTTTTTTTAAAGAAAATAAAAATGACAGTAAAACAGCATCATAAAAACCACACCATCAGCAGACGACCAATAACATAAAAAAGCTCGACTAAAAAAAAAATTCCACCTTAACACAATAGCTTTTCCATATGCAGCACCATCATAGCTAAGAAGACCCTCTCTTTACTTCCCAACAGCTGTATTTTCACTGGCAAAGGGACAATGAGGAATGCTTCAGAAACTGAATGCAAATCTCAGGCAGCCTCTTATGGCAAAGAGGCAATTCCTCAGGTGGTTCTTTAGATCAGAGGTAGGGATCCATGAGCCCAAGGGTTGTAAGTGGTGGTCCAAGTCTCCCTGGCCCTGCTCCACGCCCATGAGGGCTTTTGCCTGGCTGGAAACTGTCCTAGAATTATGCTAATGCCTCTTGCTTGCCTGGATAGAGACACAGACGGAAGTGTAGAAACCTATGACTAGGCATGACTGGAATGCAGTCTATTGTACAAAAGGCAGTCGTCACATCTGTTGCTCCCCTTGTTGCCTCTTGACCTGCTCACCCACTGGCATGTGCCCCCTAGATCCCTGAGCCTTAGATTGAGCCCAGAAACAAATTGGAAGCCAATGAAGTTGAAACATAACTGGCATGATAGGATCTGCCTTTCCAACCCACACACAAAAGTCTAGCCATCATATTCAGAACCAAATGAAGTTTCCATGCTGTCCCCAAGTAGAGTGCCATGGCTGCAGTGTAGGCTCCAATCTTGCACCAATACAGTTTATTACATGGCTCCTATTTCCCTGTAGCCATCAATGTTTCCTGTGTGCATTGGTTCAATCTTTAGACCAACTTCAGACTGGTGTCTGGTTGATTCATGATTCACACCGCAAGCTGAGCCAACACGGCAGCACTCCAAAATGAATGCTTGCCCTATGACAGGACATTTAGTCACATTTTCACCAATGGCTCAATCAGTCTGGCGTTCTTCCTCAGGCAGTGGACAACTGATGCCTCTGGGAAGTCCATGAGGAGTGAATGGAACTGATAGTCTTCTCCCACTACCAACATCTCTATTGTTCATAGAAGTTCATAGAAGGACTGTAGAGTCCTTATCTGCAGATGAACTAGTTTCTTCATATATGAAAGTTCTGTATTCAGCAGCTGAGCGCTACAGCTTTGAAGAACTCTCCAAAAAAGATGCGGCTTTGTGATACACTATAGCACTCAGGCCCAGCTCTAGGGGTAGTCTCGGTGGCGCTGGGTGCCAGGGCGCCGGGCCTGCAGGAGGGTGCTGCGCGGCGAAGACGGCCCTGATAACACTAGGTAAAGGGACCCCTGACCATTAGGTCCAGTCGTGACCAACTCTGGGGTTGTGGCTCTCATCTCGCATTATTGGCCGAGGGAGCCGGCGTACAGCTTCCAGGTCATGTGGCCAGCATGACAAAGCCGCTTCTGGCGAACCAGAGCAGCACATGGAAATGCCATTTAGCTTCCCGCTGTAGCGGTACCTATTTATCTACTTGCACTTTGACATGCTTTCGAACTGCTAGGTTGGCAGGAGCTAGGACTGAGAAACAGGAGCTCACCCCGTCGCGGGGATTCAAACTGCCGACCTTCTGACTGGCAAGCCCTAGGCTCTGTGGTTTAACCCACAGCGCCACCCGCGTCTCACACTATAGCACTACTAGCACAATCAAACTGTCCTTAAATATCAAGAGTCTTCAACGCTATAATTGGAGAATATCACTGAGAGTGGAAGTCAGGGTGCTAAGGTCACATAGGGCAGCTGTTTGAAAAGTCACTTCTCAATACTTAACATCCATTAAGAAAGTCTAACAAGACCATATGTGCAGTGTTCGAAATTAGCCAGGTGCATTTTGTACCTGGCTTTTGACCACTTTCGACCAAGTGAAGATACCTGGGTGCCAGGATGGTGCCTGACATTTCGACCTTCTGGGTGTACATGCCTGGTAATCATCGGATCCGGACTGTTTGTATACACTAATACCCCATCCTGTAGAATTCTATCAGTTATATTTTATCTGCACAATCGGAATGAATTTCTGGAACCAAAATGCTATTTCTGTGCAGCCTGAGCAGGAGCAGTCACCATTAAGAGAAAGAGGTCAGAATAGGCCAATATATATGTGGGCTGTCCCTGGAAAAAGTGACTTTTCTTCTTTAAGTTCTCAAAGCTCTTAACCTAGCTCTAGGTTGTCATCTGAAATAGCTGGATGTTTAAATGAGAATCAATCACAGTCAGCCCATTGTTTTGAAAAATAAGACTTTACAGACGTCTTGTCCCAAAATGGCAACTAAACGTTCCATTTTGGTGACCGTAACCTTGGTTTAAGAAGCCATTTGGCACCTAGCCTACATATCTGAGTTTCTAACACTGCATGTGTGCACTTGAAAATATACCATGAGTATACATATACAAATGATTACCAATATAAATCACCTTAGTATATTTCATATATAACTGAACTCGCCAGCAAACATGGATTCACATGAGCTAATTCTACAACAAAATATTGACAGACAAAGGCTTTAATGATAACAGAATATGTGGTGCCATGTCAGTGACAGACGGCAACTTAATTCTGCACAGTTATGGAGCTGACCTAGGCTATTCATTAAGTACTTAAGGCAGCAGTCTCACCCAGGTCAAGTATCAAAACAAGTTCATGACACTTAATCCTGCCATGGTCAGCATTTGATTTAAAAGTTCAATCTGGAGGGGAAAATCTTCTATGAGGAAATTGGGCAGTCCAAAAGGCCAGAGGCACTGGGAGAGGATCTTATTCCACTTTTTAAAGAAGTGTTGCAAAGTTTGGTTCTGAGAACTTACTTGAAAGAGCTCAGTTCACTATATAATGTACAATTAAATTTAGAAAGATTCCACTCCCCAATTTGTGCCAGTCTACCTGCAGGCAACTTTACTGTAATTTCACAACTTGCAACTTTGCACCAACACAGCAGTAAGCACACCTCCTAGAAACCACTCAGTTTCCTTGGTCACAAAGAGTCGGACACGACTAAACAACAGCAGTATATTTTTATGACAGAAGCAAAAGGTGATATGTGATCCACACTTTATTCAAAGACCCAATACCCAATTCTTCTTTAAACACACCCATTCCTTCAACTTCTGCACCCACAATACAAAAATGCAAACCACTACTATTTCTTCCAGAAGTTCATCTGAGAAGCAGTTTTACAAAATACCAAAAAAGGAAATGTGTCATCTGGTTAGGCACCAGAATGTCACTTAACAACACTGGGAAACACAGACATACCACAAAGGGGAAAGATCATGAAGGTCACTTGGAGTTTCTGCACCACACTGACAAAGCTGGAAATGATTACCACAACCCCCACTGGCTTAGCTTATAGCCCACGATCTTCTCCAAAAGTCTGAAACGTCTGTCATGTATGCTGCAGCCACAGAAGTATCTGTACTGTGTTAACCAAAAGATCAATGACAATAGTCAGGCTTCCACAAACAACAAAGGAAGTAGGAAGAAGTGTGCAGTTCAAGATAAAAAGGTAAAGGGACCCCTGACCATTAGGTCCAGTCATGACCGACTCTGGGGTTGCGCGCTCATCTCGCATTATTGGCTGAGGGAGCCGGCGTATAGCTTCCAGGTCATGTGGCCAGCATGACAAAGCCGCTTCTGGCAAACCAGAGCAGCACATGGAAACGCCGTTTACCTTCCCGCTGTAGCGGTTCCTATTTATCTACTTGCATTTTGACGTGCTTTCGAACTGCTAGGTTGGCAGGAGCTGGGACCAAGCAACGGGAGCTCACCCCGTCACAGGGATTCGAACCGCCGACCTTCTGATCAGCAAGCTCTAGGCTCAGTGATTTAACCACAGCGCCACCTGGGTCCCACGCAGTTCAAGATATGAGCCCCCAAATCCATTGGAATGTCAGAGGAGACAGAGGGAAAATTTCTGGATTGCATAAAATCCCAGAAATCCAGTGATGGTTATACCCAACATGCTCTGTTACAGGGATTCTGGTTCACATGTTTTATTGCTGTTTAACGCAGTCATATGGGAGACAATCATGCATCTTGGTTCAGCCTTGGTTCAGTAAGATGCTACTTCTATTCCGGTAGCAAACTGCAATAAGAACACTCCACCACATGGGCTAAGTTGGGGTAGGAAGATGGCAGCACCATATGATTCTACAAACTACCTTGTCATCCACAAGAGAGGGAAGCAGAAACCAAAGGAACAGTGGCCTGTTCCTAATTTTAAATCCAGAGTTGTCTGGTACAATGTCAAGCTTGCAACACTTCATGACTGCTGGAACTCAGTCCCAGAAGTAACATCAACCCAAAGGCAGCAAAGAGAATTACCATACCAATGGTTTAACAACATGACCTAATCTACCAATGACATGGAAGGGCACAAGTAGGATACATACAGCTGCTGCGGTCTTGCTCCAATTTGGGTTGCTAGAATAGAGTGCCTCGAATTGTTCTTTGGCAAGCAAGCCTTGCCACCAGCAGGGCCCCGCAGAGTTCCTGATCAATGAAGACAGCAAGCCTTCCTTGCTAACAAACAATTGGAAGCACACTTTTAAACTTCCTTTTGTTCTCTCACAGCCACATCTCTACCTGCCAGGAGGGGGTGAGAGGGCATGGCTTAGGAGACGCAGCCTTGCAGGACAAATTGGGACCTGTGCAGGGCCTAATTTGGTGCACAGGTTGATTGTGCCCAAACTCTGCTATACTGAACTCACGTAGATGGCCCGGAGTTGCACAACACAGCACCATGCAAGCTCTCATTTCTTTGTGCCGATTGATCATGGATACTATAATAATGTATCAGCTGGCTTACATTTATTTCAATTTCCCTTTGTAATAAATACTTCTTATTATGATTGGAATAATCAGTTTGATAAATGGTGACTCGGGACAAAATAACTCAGGAGGTATTTTTCTCCTCTTAGTTACTGCTTTTATTGTATTGGTTAACAGACATTGTATTGTCTGTTTGTTATGTCTGTGTTGCAGCTTGCTAACTATAATGCAAGAAGGGAATTTTTTTTTACTGTCCTATAAAATACCATTTGACCATCATGTCCTTGAGCAGCAGCTCCCAAAATACTAATCTTGCATATCTGAGTAATCCATATACATTCCACTAATTTTGAAAGGCAAAGTGCTCCCTTTTCTCTACCTACCATGAGCCACAAATGAATTGTGTATATTGCAGAAGCGCTGCCAAGCACATGATAGAAAATGGGAAAGACCAATTCCCTCAACCCCCATCTATTACTGACATAGAACAAAGAAGCTATATAAGCCAATAAACCATATGTTTAAAAGATATTTTGGGTTGCATGTAAAGAGTATTTGCTTTAGCACTTAAGCATAACATGCACAGAGTGTTATGTAATAAAAGTCATGGGCTCTTTCCGAGCTTAAATTCACATTCATTAAACATCTAGAAAGCTGGGCTGGGTGCAAGATCCATACATGACAAAATTATGTAAAGTAGCTAAGGCAAGGTGAGTCACTAAAGAGATCTCGAAGAAGTGATTGTAACAACTTGACTGACTGGGGGTGGGGAGAGAATGCATATGACAAAATAATTCCAGGCTCCCTGTGGATTATCTTCAGAACATCAGTACAATGGCATGAATCCAAATAGAAGTTAAAGAACTCAGTAAGTCCACATAGGAAAGTTCCCCAATTTTTGGATAATTCTCCATGCCCATAATACCCACCGTGTCCCATTCCACATCATTCAGGCCACTATTCATATGAACACCTTTCCAGAGGGTGCAGGTGATTGCAAGGGGAAGGAAGGGATGAGAAGCTTTCCTTCCATGAATTAATTTCCTTTAGTTAAGTTGGGAGCCAAGCCAAAATGATGCAACAGTAAAACAAATGTGCAAGGGAAACAGGAATACAGTAAAAGTAAGTATGACACAACCATGTTTTTATAAGAGCATTAAAGGATGCGAAGAAAATCAACAAAACAGCTAAGTAAGGGCTGGAAAAAATGGTTCATATTCCTAAGGCAATACTACCAAGTGCTCTGGCAGTGAGGAACTTTTGGAGCTCCTGATCAAGTGTCTAATTCCAGAGAGGTTGCGTTAGTCCATTGCAGCAAGCACAAAGAGGCTTGCTTGTGGCTCCTGTAGGATTAACAAGTTTATTGTAGACTAAGTTGTCATGTCTTGAGTCTGAGCCAATTTTGTGAAGTGGACACTTAAGTAAGTAGGTAAAAAAGGAAGCATGCCAGACTCTTGATGCTTTTAAATAAAGTACAAAATATCAATCAATAAAAAAGAGATAAAAAGGTGGCAAGAGATTACACAGAGCACAAGTACAAACAGAATCCAATGGATGAATGTAGATTTTCTCTGATGGGGAAAGTTTCACTCCAGCCTAGCAGGCAAGCACATTGGTATCATACATCAAGCATATGATGCAGTAAAAAATTAGGTTGTTGCTCGGAATAGACACTCTCAGTAAACTAAATTAAGC
The DNA here is from genome assembly GCF_965207765.1 of Zootoca vivipara. Taxonomy (NCBI): domain Eukaryota; kingdom Metazoa; phylum Chordata; class Lepidosauria; order Squamata; family Lacertidae; genus Zootoca; species Zootoca vivipara. Next base: position 57,311,584 of record NC_142583.1, read on the forward strand.
AAGTTTTAAAATTAAAGATATCTTCAGACACAAGACAAAACAATTTAGACCTTACTGCATGCATCCATTTAAGGCGTAAACTGACAGGGTTTTGCTACATTCCTAAAGTTCAGAAGCCAACTATGAAAAACATTTTATTTGGTCAAGGAAATACCAATTTTCCCACTATTTTAAGCAAACAAAAGATAATCTTCTGTCATGCATTTCCATATATGGATAGTAGGATGGAAGACTTCCCCCACCTCCTTTCAAAAAAGTTAGGAACCCATATTATCTCCTGGCACTCAACCAAGAAAAACAAACAAACCTTTCAACTCCCTGTCTCTTCTCACAATGCCCTTAAAGATAACCATCAACAAATGAATAATGAGAAAGCAGTTTCAACTAAAAATAACTCTTCAAAATGGTGGGGACACTGACTGGAGTAGCCAGCCCTCTGAGTTCAGTATGAAAATAAGAAAAACAAAGTCTAATTCTTCCTTGTTTACATTAAACAGAATGTACTTGTGTGGAACTTGCCCAAGGGCTCATTTTGGATGTTTTGCAACTAGCCATCTGCTTCTTTGTTATTGCCTGTCAGTTAATGCTCTTTCTTTGAAATGAATATAATGTAGAAACAGACTCAGTTAGGATGGTTTCTCATGCTACATTTTGCATTGTAGATAAATAGTAAGAAGCAGTATAATGTAGAGCAAAAGGCACAAGAAAAGGGCACATGTGCTCCCCAGCATTTCGGCCCAGAAAGGTCCTTTCCCCCCTGAAACTAGTGTGGAACTGGTTGCACAGGGAAAATTAGGTTCCAGGTCCATTCAGAAGCTTTCCCACTGAGAACCCTCTATTGATATACAGACAAATGAGTAGTACCACCCACTATTCAGCTGAAGTATGATCTCTTGAGCTGCTATGTGCCCAACCTATCTCTGGTCCCAATACAAACAAGCTTCAGTGTACACTATTTCCAAGTTTCCAACAGGGAACTCAGTAGCACAGCCAATACTTGCAGAACACCTGCTTGGAGTCACCACCTATTTAAATGTTCAAGCATTGCTTGGCTTGGATTTTCTTTTTAGCACAGCAAAAATGAATATCTAAGAAGTGATCAGGCTTCCCTGCCTTTTCCCAGCTCCCACTGCAGCTTTCCCCTTCCTTCCTTCCTTCCTTCCTTCCTTCCTTCCTTCCTTCCTTCCTTCCTTCCATCTCCTCTGCAGCCACAAGCCACTCACCCTACTATTCTCCCCCTCTCCATCTGGTTAACAGCATCATCCAGTTGAGTGTTCCTATTATCTGGATAAGTGGAATGTCCAGCAGATATGAGTGAAGTATGGAGAGCACATTTACAACTACTGAGTGGCTAAACCTACCATGTTTGTGTGTGAAGAGTGGAAGACAGAGAGAGAGAGGTGGGGTCAAAACATACAAATATATTATGTAAACAGACGCATCTGCAAGTTTCCACTCGTTTGTTCAATTTGTTTTGTTACAGGTGTGAAATTAAGCTTTCTGTCCACTAGGTTGTGCTTACAGGTAGTCACTCCTACCGTAGCAAACAAACTCTACAAAGTTTACTGCTACACATATTTCATAAGGGGACATAAGTATTCAAGTCTATTGGAGGGAGGGGAGAGAAGTGCACGACAGATCCAGGAATCTGTGTCACGCTTCTTTCGGAGCATTTCAGTTTATATGAAAGGCATCTTAAACCTATATGACTTATCTTCATTTGACATTTAACTGAAAGTTTCTTATTTTAAGCAGTCCAGATTTGCAACCTACTTAAGAATGAAGCCGAGCAAGAAAAAATGTTTGCATTTCCTATGGTGGTATAATTTGATCCCAGTCCAGCAACTGTGCTGCATGAACGTATGTTCACTAGACTCACAGAGGAACCAGCTCTCTTTGGAGAAAAGGAATGCTCAACTAATGATAATAGGGAGGGTACCGACATATGCCCCCTGAAAAGCAAGCAAAAGAAGGGGGATTCAGAGGCCTCCTTGGAGATTTGATACATACTCCTCAAGCGTAAAAATTCATCCTGTTACTAAACAAAAAGCATTGCGAAACAATGAACACAATACTATGCTGGAAGCACTCAATAGTGTTTTTAAACTACATCTACTTGCTAAGGTTCTTGTGCTTGTTTTTCAGCTTAGGAGCAAAACTGCCCCCATGCCCTTTTACATTTGTACCTCCTTCACAGTCTTGAGAATGGCAGATGGAACAGGATCAGAAGCTTTCTTCTGCTAATATCTGTCTCAGCGGTAGAGCATCTACCTTCCATGTTCCAGATTCAATTCCTAGCAATGCTGGAAGAGGCCCCCTGCCTAAAGCCCTGGAGAGCTGCTGTCAGTCAGTACAGGCGATGGTCAGCTAGATCAGTGTTTCCCAACCAGTGTGCCTCCAGATGTTTTGGGACTACAACTCCCATCATTCCTGACCACTGGTCTTGCTAGCTAGGGATGATGGGAGTTGTAGTCCCAAAACATCTGGAGGCACACTGGTTGGGAAACACTGAGCTAGATGGACTGATGTTCTGACTCAGTATAAAGCAGCTTCCTGTTTTGCATCTGCCTACAGAGCCAGGAACTCAAGGCAAAACAGCAGCAGTGCATGTGAGGAGGTTGCTCTGCAGGGGACCAGCATCTTTCTACTTCAGCTGTCATTTCCGAGTCTGGATCATTTCCTCCAAGACCTGCTCCAGAGATTCAGAAGCAGAATGACAACTGGAATAACTGAGGGCCGGGGGGGGGGGGCGCACATGACTTTTTGTTACTTCTCTAGTAATTCTTGTTTATGTTGCTGTATCTTAAGCTATATATCATAAGCCACCTAGACAACTTCATTTAGTAGGTGGGCATAAATACTCCAAATAAATAAATGCCTAATCTAAAGAGACATTATACACAAGCTGATTTAATGTAATGGTACTCCTGAAATACCCTTTAATTCCGTTAACAATTTTGTTCCCTTTCCACTTTTTACTCCCATTAAATGGTTTCCAATTCTCCCTCTCTTCCTTACTGACTACCTTTACTTTACTGCTTCCATCTAGGAAGTTGGTCACTAAATGAGCTTTCCCCAACATGGTGCCCTCCAGATGTTTGGGGCTGCATCTCCCACCAGCCCCTGCCAACACAACAATGGCCAGGTATGATGGTCATTATAGCCCGTCACATCTGGAGGGCACCAGGTTTGGAAAGGCTGCCCTAAATTAAATCTGATTCCATGGGTCTTCCCTATAATCCAGTTTCCAGCACCATAAACCAGGTTGAAAATAGCAGGCTTGCTATGGCAACCGTGAAGGTAAAAATGGCAAATTGTTAAAAGTTTCGTAGCTTGCAATTAGCTCAGATCAAAGCCTTCTCCACTCGCTTGAGCTTACTTCACTGGGCGTTTGAAAGTTGAAATCATTTTTTCCATTTAAAACAGGCAGCTACCAATTCTACTGAAGCTGTGAGTGCAGCGGTTTTTATGAAGGAAACTCTTGGTGCTTTACTGAATATGACATTTGCTTTTATGGACACTCTTGCTAATAATAAAATCCATTAGGAACTAATTTCTTTTTAGCCACCATTTAAAAGTGCTGTTGAAAAGTATTTTAAAGCTTCCCTTTGTACGCAGCAGTATGGGGATGCCAGCTCCCAATACAAAGCCATAAAAATAACTTGCTCTCGCAGTACAGAATGAATTGCACGCATGACTTCCCCCAAACCCAAGAAGGTCACAACAAGACAGCAGGACCTTGGTAAAGGGCACATAAACAGCTCTGCTCCTTTGTTTGTGCATTTCTTTATCAACATTTAATTAGCTAGCACTTCTGGCTTTACTGGGAAGGGAAGAGTGCTGTGTTGTACACCCTGTTCTGATGTACCCATAACACAACATAGTTCCTTTATACTATCAGAGGAGCAATTGATCAGCATACCAGAATGAAGTGCATTAATTCCAACATGCCATACAAAGGCACACACACTGGACATTAACTCTAGTCTACATTTGGACTCTGTGTGTGTGTGTGTGTGTGTGTGTGTGTGTGTGTGTAATGTATTTGTAGTCCTAGTTCAGACTTATTAATATGGATGCAATCCATTGAGGACCTGTCACACACACGTGAACATGATGCATAAATTGCATTTGCTTTCAGGAGACTTGCATTATTAAATTTATATCCCACCCTTCCTCGCAAAGGAGCCCAAGGCAGCACTGCTGTTACAATATGCTAGTGGGTTATATATTGGGAATTAATGTGTTAGCTGGAACATTTTAAAAATGTGGTATTTTAAGGAAGCAGAGGAAAGAAATACAATGTGGCAGAAAGATTCCCTTTATTTACCCTAGGATACATTGAGGAGCCCTGCATGGCATGAAGAGTAAGGTAATACACATTTTTCTTGTTTAAAGGAAAATTTGCAAAATAGATCGAACCTAGAGGCTCCAGGACAGCTTAGAACTCCTCAACATAATCAGCTTTGCAGAACACATTTTCCCAAGTGTTGATTCCCCTAATGTGTTTTCTTAAACTGCTTGCTTTGAATTTCTTTTCTGCTATATTGCCCATTTCCTTTGTTTTTCCATTGTCTATGCCACTGGCCTTCAACTGGTGGATGAGGACTTACCACAAACATTACCATCATGGGTTCCCAAATGCATGCTTGGGTTAAAGGAAGGTCCAGGGTTAAAAAACATTGAAGGCTATTGGACTGTGCTATCCACCTGTTCTCTCTGATCTTTTAAGGTCAGGAAGCATTTCTGTCTACCATCACCACACACAAGGGCCCTTTTAAATATTTCTAAATAAAATAAAATATTAAATAATTTGAGCTACCTTTTCAAAAGAAAGTAGTAAGTATTCTAGTCTGGAATAGTTAACAGGAAACTATTTTCTGGGTAAGAAGTCATAGGGTTGACCTTTCACAGGGCACATATACATTATTCAACAGCATTTTCCTAGTCAGTTGACTACTTTTACCAAAGGATGGGGGGGTGCTGGTGGTGCTCTGGTCTAAACCACTGAGCCTCTTGGGCTTGCCAATCGGAAAGTCTGCATGATGGGGTGAGCTCCCTTTGCTCTGTTCCCAGCTTCTGCCAACCTAACAGTTTGAAACTACACCAGTGCAAGTAGATAAATAGGTAGCGCTGCGGCAGGAAGATAAACGGCATTTCCGTGCACTCTGGCTTCCGTCACAGTGTTCTGTTGCACCAGAAGTGGTTTAGTCATGCTGGCCACATGACCTGGAAAGCTGTCTGTGGGCAAATGCTGGCTCCCTGAGCCTGAAGTGAGATGAATGCTGCAACCCCATAGTCACACCTTTGACTGGACTTAACCATCCAGGGGTCCTTTACCTTTACCTACCAAAGGATGGGTACGAGAAGACCTGGGCATTTTAACAATCCCCAGTCCTAAATTAAGTCCCACAGCACTGTCTCTCCACATCTCACTTACACTAAAGCAAGGGAAAGTGGATTTGGTTCTGGCTGTTGCTTTTCGCCATATTATAACCAGAATGTCTATCACAATTAATACATTCAAGTGTAGTCTCCTATCATGTCGTAACTCAGATGAACAAACAACTGATAAAAAGCAAGAACACAAGCAAAATACTAATTTTGATACAAACACAAAAGGACAGGAAATACTCTTTTAATTAGTGGCTATGTCAGATAACAAACTTTTGAAGGCCATTACCACCACTTCTAAGATGGGGCACTGCTACTTCTCTTAAAAACAAAACGAATGCCCAAATTGCACCCAACTGAATTGAATGCCTCTTCATTCAGCAGGCACATAATGTTACCAAAATATTCCTTTTCACTCATTTCAAGTGGCACATGTCACAGCAGATTTTGACATAAAATGGTTTTAAAAAAGGCAAAATAGGCTCACCCGAGAGATGGTTAGGGGCATGTTGAAGTCTTTGCCACCTTGAAGCCTGAAACCCCAGGGGGCTGGACCAACCAAAGAAACGCTGTAGTTGTTCATGGCGTCTGGAAGTCAAGGTCTAAATTCCAGAGAATGAATGCCTGTAAGGAAGTTTTAAAAGATTATTTGGAAAGTTGAAGAAACTCACACCCAAAGAACAATTGCAATATGGCCTTCAGATATTAACATTTTGAAGTCTCTAAGAGGAGAGTCATCAACGTTCAAAGCCCTGCCTGTGAATTTTCGGGGGGGGGGGTCGATTATTTCATAAGGTCAATAGTAACAATAAATAGATGCAGCACTGCAAACAGATACTAGGCGAGCTTGGAAGTTTCAAAGCTTTTAGCTTCATTTACTAAATACAAGCAAAACAAGCAAGCTGAAGTAGACCATACTTCAGGGCCTCAGAAAACGTTCTGATGCAAATCACCCTGCAAAAGGTGACTAACCAATTAACTAGAGCCTTTGTAAGAGAAACATTGATGTTAGTAAAATAAGGAGATGAGTACTTGCCAATTTTGGACAGGGCAAATATCAGCCTAAAAATAGACCTTGCAGCTTGGAAGTACGCCTCGTGTTCTTCATATGCTGGTTGCATCTATGCCAGGAGTGCTTTTTGCTAGCTTTGGCTGGTCGTCCAGCTGTACCACTTCCTGCATGACAGGGAATTTGCAATCCTGCTTGGATCACCACAATGAATTCTAACTCAACTTCTCTTAAGAGACTGTTTGGCTACTACCACGTAACTGATGGTTGCGCAGTCACAGAGAACAATGTTATGGTGGTGTCTGAAATGTTGCTGTAGCTACCAATTCTCTCTAAAATCCCTAAGACAGGCTTCCTCAAACTCAGCCCTCCAGATATTTTTGGCCTACAACTCCCATGATCCCTAGCTAGGACCAGTGGTCAAGGATGATGGGAATTGTAGTCTCAAAACATCCGGAGGGCCGAGTTTGAGGAAGCCTGCCCTAAGACTAGTACCTTATGGAACACCACTTCCTCACCAAGGTCTTCAGAGGTCTTGCTCTGGGAACCTACAAATTTGTAGTCTACATTACACCAGGTTGGAAAGAGGGACTTCTCTGGAATGGTGCTGCACTTTTGAAATCCTGTTGCAGGAAGGCGTGCCTCACACAGGGTTACACAAATGTAGTATCCCTATCCAGGTTGCCTAGACACTAGCGAACAAGGAATGTTTTCCTGTCAATTGCATTTACAGATGAGCACGAAGGGGATCTCTCTCTCTCTCTCCCCCTTCCCAGAACCTTCCATGTGCCACAGACTAAAGGAACAAGCCCCTCACATCCATATTCCAGCACATGCAAAGGATTCAGGGTGGAGAGGGAATGGGCGCTTACTTTGTAAGACATTCACAAACAGAAAGAATGTCTCAAGGGTGCTGTCCTTCTCTCTCTCTCTGCTGAGCTTCTGGGTGGCGACAGACAGCCCTCAACACCTGGAGATAGACATCTTCTTGTGTGCTTCCAAGGCTAGCACAAAGTGAGAGCTCCCCCCCCCCCCGAGTATTTTGCTGATGCGCTGCCTACATACTTTTAAATGTGTTTGTGGGAGGTGGGGGGGGTTATTGTTTCATTTTTTCTTGTTTTTACTATATATATTGTGTTTGTGATGTGTATTGTTATGATTTTGTATTTTTATGATGTGAACTGCCCCGAGATCCACCTATGAAGGGCGGTATACAAATTTAATAAATAAATAAAAATAAGTAAATGCTAGTGCTTTTCTAGGTGCCTTTTTTACACTTCTACTGTTTTGTTCTTATTCTGTGTTGCCAATACCAATAGAATGGTGGGAACCACAGAATTACTGATAGAATAGTGAGCCATCTTTGCTCAAAAAGCTTCCTCTTTCATTCTAAGCATGGGTGGGACTGGAGAGGTGTAGCTCCTATGCTAAAGGTTAGATACAAAATACTGCATATACATATACATATTTGAATCCCCGCAATGGGGTGAGCTCCCGTTGTTCGGTCCCAGCTCCTGCCAACCTACCAGTTCGAAAGCACGTCAAAGTGCAAGTAGATAAATAGGTACCGCTACAGCAGGAAGGTAAACAGTGTTTCCATGTGCTGCTCTGGTTTGCCAGAAGCAGCTTAGTCATGCTGGCCACATGACCCGGAAAAACTGTCTGCATGCAAACGTCGGCTCCCTCGGACAGTAAAGCGAGATGAGCGCCGCAACCCCAGAGTCATTCGTGACTGGACTTAACTGTCAGGGGTCCTTTACCTTTATACAGTACAGTGGTACCTCGGTTTATGAACACAATTGGTTCCGGAAGTCTGTTCATAAACTGAAGCATTCATAAACTGAAGCGAACTTTCCCATTGAAAGTAATGGAACGTGGATTAATCCATTCCAGACGGTCCGCGGAGTAACCGTTCATAAACTGAAGCGAACTTTTCCATTGAAAGTAATGGAAAGTGGATTAATCCGTTCCAGACGGGTCCGTGAAGTACTTAAACTGAAGCGTTCATAAACTGAAACATGGGTGTAATTGGTTCCGGAAGTCTGTTCATAAACTGAAGCGTTCATAAACTGAAGCGAACTTTCCCATTAAAAGTAATGGAAAGTGAATTAATCCGTTCCAGATGGGTCCGCGGTGTTCATAAACCGAGGTGTTCATAAACCGAGGTGTTCATAAACCGAGGTTCCACTGTATATATGCACACACGTAGGAAGAAGTCTAAATTTGCTAGCAAAATGTACTCCTAGCAAGCTTCCTATGTTACACATATGGTGTTTAGGTTTGCATGCAAGATGCTTTGTGTACACACTGAAAAATGCCATACATGAATCCTGCTCAGCCCGGTTCCAAAAATAATAGAAACCATGGCTGAGTCCACTCAGAACTCAGCCCTAGGTGTTGCCTCAGTCTCTCTCTTCTGAAGGAAAAATGCTTCACAGGCGCAAGAGAATAGAACTGAAAATATGACACATAAAGGATTCTAGGTTGCGGGTGTCCTATTTCCTCCTACTCTGCAACCACCCTCAAGTCATCAAGATGGGACCTCTGCAGTCTAGCTTCTCCAAAGTCTTGAATGCCACTTACTGTATTTGTTTTCAGTCAAACCATGGAGGATTAAGCCAAATATCTACTGTCACCCCAAGATAAGGAAGGGTTCTATCTCTACTGCCTTAAGGTGAGCAAAAGGAAACATCTGAGCGCGGATGAAAGAATAAAGAACTGCATTAAGTGTTACACAATAATTACAGATCACAAGCATTATTCAATTGTTACCCTAAGCTCAGGCCGAAAGGATGTAAAACGTGGAATTGGGGTCTGCACATATACGCACGTACCTAAGCACATATCAGGTTCAGATAGTAAATAATTATGAATGCTTAATCACTGGCTTTCTTGCTGTGAAATATCTGCAGCTCTCTGAATTTAGTGTTATTGTTATTAAACAACCAATCAAGTTATAGATCAATATTCAAAGCAACTTCCTTTTAAAACTGCATAAAAGGAATCAATAAAACAATACATTCTGAAAATGAACAATAATTACACCATTTTTCACTTTAAAAAGGGTTTCTCAGACTTTATGAATTTAAAAATACGTACGTATGAACACTACCATACAGTTACAGCAAGTGTTAAAGTTAATGCAGTAAAAAAAAAGCAGCCCTTGAAATCTTCTACCTAACTCTCAAAGCACACATAGTAGCAGCTAGCAGAAGTTACATAACACAAACCAACATTTTGCAAGCGAAATATTTGCATATGAAGCCTAAGGCATTTTTTTTAATGGTAGATTTGTTACTGCTGTTCAAAGTTCAAGTGAAGTGTTTCAGCACCACATGAGATAAAATATTGTAACTGAGCCTTAGGTAGAAGCTGTTATCCATTCCCATCAATTTGGAAAGCCTGAGAGGCTGCACAGACTGTAAAACGAAACCAAAGCATGGTATGGAAAGATACTAAAGTTACCTAGTATTTACGGTATGTGGAACTACATTTACCCCAAATGATTTGGGGAGTGTTATAAAGGATACTTCTTATTTCCTTGAATAATATTTACTGCTGTGGGGTGGGGTGGAAAAACTACAAAACCAGTAGCATTTTTTTAATGGGGCATTGACAAAGTTGCCCAAATATGGTTTAGCATACCACAACCATTCATATTAAAGTTTCTCAAAGCAGGGGTTGGGGACACAATGTACCAAGGCAAAATACGAAATACACGAGCGCATAGTTGAACCAGCATCCTTCAAGTGGCTGTCAAATTGAAAGACTACCAGTATCTCACCTCCTTCAAGAGAGAGCCTTACCACTGCAAAAAAGCTTTCTCTTTCTCTGCCAGTCCCAAAAACAAACCTGAAACCCACTGCTACAGGCAGGAGTTCAAAGCACAGAATGCCAGAGGTTAGCAATGTGCTTTAACCTCCACTGGCAACTGCTCATAGAACATGCTCATTGCCCTTTTCTGCAATTAATACACGGTATGTCTATACTTGAGGGACCCAGGTGGCGCTGTGGGTTAAACCACAGAGTCTAGGGCTTGCTGATCAGAAGGTCGGCGGTTTGAATCCCTGCAACGGGGTGAGCTCCCGTTGTTTGGTCCCAGCTCCTGCCCACCTAGCAGTTTGAAAGCACATCAAAGTGCAAGTAGATAAATAGGGACCGCTCCGGCAGGAAGGTAAACGGCGTTTCCATGTGCTGCTCTGGTTCACCAGAAGCAGTTTTGTCATGCTGGCCACATGACCTGAAAGCTGTCTGCGGACAAACGCCGGCTCCCTTGGCCTATAGAGCGAGATGAGCGCCGCAACCCCAGAGTCGGACACGACTGGACCTGATGGTCAGGGGCCCCTTTACCTTTTATGTCTATACTTGAGGCTGTCATATTCTGGAAATTAATTCATTAATGGTGGTAGTTATCTGGTTTAATGTATGCAGAACACACGTATTAAAGACTCACTTAGCGCCATCATCTGCTATCTCAGTTTCACCTCCATGTTTCATTGAAGCAGCAATCGTTTTCTCTCTAGAGACTTTAGATGCTCATTTTGACATTTTAAAGCCTCGGACTTGGCTAAAGTTGCCAACGCAACATTTTTGGAATGTTTAAGTTGCATCTCATTGCTCCCTAAAGTCTCAGATGGGCATCTGTTCCCATGAAGATTGTATAGTTAAACTAGCAGGGAACAGGTTGCTACACTGCATTATATTTTTAAGCATACCACAAAATGTGGCAGCTACAGGGCACCAAAACAAAAAAACAAAAAGCCCTACTTTTAAAAGTCAAGCCACACTAACCATATACCATGTGTGCGGGGGTGTGCATGTATGTGCGCACACACAGGGGACTTCTACTTTTTCTATTTGGCTGCAGCCTAGTTACCAAAGCCCTGACAACGGCCAGAAAAACAGAGCCATCAAACAACCCCACACCCTTCAACCTGCCCTGCCTTGAATGTGTTCACCCCCCCCTTCATGCTGTCTTTTGCCACGTCCGGATTACAGGTTTGTTAGCAGGCTGCAGGAACGGCTAGCTAAAGTCTTGCTGATGAAATGTGGTTTTCTTTTTTAAAGGGGAAGTGAAGCTGGGGAAAGGGACCCCAAGGAGAGGCAGCGCAGGCACCTAAACAAACAAGATTATAGCTGGCTGATCACTTCCCCTTTACTCGATCACAGGTCTTTGAAAGGGGGGTGAGGGGAGAGGCAGACTGACACACACTCTTGAGACTTCACCCCAGTGCCACGGACAGGAATACGCCTCTCTGAAAGGACAACAACAAAAGAGCCGGGATATTGGATGGGTGAAACTAGAAAGGGAAATAAGAACTAAGAAAGTTCTGAATGTCTTCTATTCCGGACTAAAAGGGCTGCCGCCCGGTGCTCAAACCTCGTTCGCTGAACTCTCCCCTCCCTTTTATTCCCTTCCTCTGTGCGCACTTTGCTACCGACACAGGTCTCCTTCGCGGCTGGCTTCTCTCACTTCCTCACGGCTCCAAGTGAGCCGGCACCGCCAAGGGAAAGAGGAGCAGCCCCCCGCCTCTCCCCACGCCCTGGGCAAAGGCGTCGGTCTCCTCTTCCGCAGTCTCTGCCGCCGCCGCCGCCGCCCTCCTTTGCTACGCGAAGGGCTTCCCCGCGCGCTCCCCTCGGCCGGCGCGCTGCTGTTTTGCAAGGGAGCCTCCTCCTCACCCTTTACCTCGCGCGGCGCGGTGGCCCCTCCGGCAAAAGCCCGCTTTTCCACTCCCTCCCGCGCAAAAAACAAAAGCCTTCCACTCACTTCCAAGTTCCGAGGCGCACAGGCAGCAGCACACCGACGACGCGCAGGCGCTCCCAGCAAACTCGCGAGCGTGTGAGAGCAGGCAGCAAGCCGAAGCTCGCTCGCTCTCCTCGGGCTCTTGTTTGCACTTCCGCCCCTTTTCGCGTCGCTCCTCCCCTCCCCGGCTCAGGAGGGACGGCGAGGCTCTCTCGCCAGCTGAGAGGGGAGGGAAGCCGCGCGACGCGCAACGCCCGGAGGGGGGCGGGGAGACCGGGACCCGGCGCAGGGATGCCGAGCTCCAGCAGAACTAGCTGAACAGCCAGGACTCAGGACTCCTCTCTCTCTCTCTCTAACGTACGGTTCTTCGGAAGTAATTGACGCTAGCATAGTACAGTACTGTATACGTAAGGCTACGGTCTCCCTTAAATAAATAACAACTTTTAAGCACGGTCCACTTAAAATGAAGCGCGCCCAGGCCCTATTATTAGCCAGTGTAGCGCACGTACTTAAGGCGGTGTAATTCTATAATTACTTCTAAAGGAGGAAAGTCCCAGGATGGGATCGGGGCTGCCGGCACATCCATTAAGGCGAACTAGGCAGCTGCCTAGGGCGCCAAAATGGAGGGGGCACTGGCCGGCCTGCCCGCCGCCGCTCCCCGGTGCTGCCTCCTCCGCGCCCTCAGCTGTTGAGCGGCTTCAGGCCGTTCTCTGGAGGCGCGCGGGGAGCGCGAGTCTGGGGCTGCCTCCTCAGCGCCCTCAGCTGTTGAACAGCTTCAGGCCACTCTCTGGAGGCACACGGGGAGCGTGAGCCTGGGGCCGCCTCACCCGCCTTTCAGCTGTTTGGCGGAGGCGGCCCCAGGCTCCCACTCCCCGCGCGAAGCTCCGGAAGCGTGCAGGGAGCGTGAGCCTGGGGCTTCCTCCTCCGTGCCCTCAGCTGTCAAGCGGCTTCAGGCCGCTCTCCAGAGGCACGTGGGGTGTGCGAGCCTGGGGCCGCCTCGCCCGCCTTTCAGCCAAGGAACTCTCTTTATTTTTTTTATTTAATTTTTATTTTTTATTTTTTCTACTTTTTAATTTTTTTCTATTTTCTATATTTTATTTTTTATTCCACTTTTATTTTTTCAACTCTGGGAAATTTGGGGGGGGGGCAGAAGGTGATCTCGCCTAGGGTGCAAAAAACCCTAGCACCGGCCCTGGATGGGGTAATCCATGCGGGGTGTGCCTTGAAGGGGTGCCCTGCAAGCGACTGTGGTGGTTTCTGGGTTCCAGTGAGATCTTGCAAGAGCCCTACAAAACCGCCTTGTGATCTCGCTGGAAGCCACAGCTGCCCTGGTAAGCAAGGCTGGGGGTCGGGTAGCAGGGTAGGCTGGGCTGTGTGATGTGAGCACCTTCCTGCCTTGCCTCAGGCGGAGGAATGCGATGGGCCATCCGGGTAGATCACGTTGAATTTTGAGGAGTTCATGCCCAAGTAAACATAAGAGCAGGTCAGCCCTATAGCAATTCTAGGTGCAATTTATTAGGGAATCAGACCCATTAAAAGCAGTATGGGACAGGGCACTTCTCCAGATCAAGGAAAGGAATAATAGTCCTGCTCTGTTCTGCCTTGGTCAGAACATACCTGAAATACTATGTCCAGAAGGATATTGACAAGCTGGAACGTGTGCAGAGGAGGGTGATCAAAATGGTCAAGGGTTTGGAAACCAAGCATAAAAGAGAATTGGGTGTGTTTGGCCTGGTAAAGAGGAGACTAAGAGGAGATAGGATAGCCATTTTCAAATATCTAAAGGGCTGTCTTGTGGAGGATGGAGCAAGCTTGTTTTCCTGCTTCAGAGAGTAGGACCCAAACCAACTGATTCAACTTGCAAGAAAGGAGATTCTGACTAAATATCTAGAAGAGCTTTCTGGTGGTAACAGCTGTCTGACTGTGGAAAATAAGTGCATAAGAAATAGTGCACTCTTCTTCCTTGGTATGATCTTGTTGTGAGTTCTGCATTGTAGGGGCTTGGGCTAGTTAAGTCTTGATTCTATTCCCCACTAAAATCAACAGAATTCAACAGAGATGGTAGCCTTTGAATTCAATGGATAATAAAATGCACAATAGCATTCATACACCTAAACAATAAAGCTTCACACATTTTGAAATGGAAGAATGGATATCACACCACGAAACAAAATTGATTATTGAAACTGCATGTGCCCAATGTTCAGCTCCGTCAGAATCAGTCCAAACATGATTTGAGACAATTGTCTCAGATTGAGTGTGTGTGTGTGTGTGTGTGTGTGTGTGTGTGTGAACTGGCACTTGCTGTCCCCACTCCTTTTGCTCACTATTAGCGCAAGCAGGTCCAGAGAAGCCTCTCAAGAGGCTCTTCCTCCATCCTGTCTTGCTCTGAAAAAGGAAGAATGGGGCTTTCTTAAGGCAAAGCATTCTGGACAGGCTGGGTCTAATAATAACATGCTGTTGCCTTGCCTTTTGTTTTTAGACTATTGTAAATGGTTACGAATGATGTGATGTAGAGTCAGGATGTTAACACGTTGGACTTGGGCAGAAAACACCCAGCGTTACATCCCCATTCAGATATGAAGCTCGCCTTGTGCCATTTGTTATCTCACAGCCCAACCTACTTTACAGGGATATATTGTTAAAATAAAAGGGACGGGTCATGTTGTGAGCTCCTTGGAGGAAAGGTGGGGTGAAAATGAATGGATGATAAACACAATGCATTTGCTCTTGATTAACCAAGTGTGTTTACAGCAGTTTCTCCTACCTGCCCGTTACAATGCTCTAGAATTGCAGGCCTGGTCCTGAATCTGCTGACTGATGCCTTGTTTGACTTTGTACCAGACTAGATTGCCATGCTTGAAAAATAACTCCTGTTTCCAGCATGCTTGGTCATGTCAGCCTTTCCTTACCACCCACAGTGATGCATGCATTCATCATCTCCTGGCTGAATGAAAGGAATCCATTGTCTTATGTACCAGCCTGTTGTAATTAAGCAAGCTATCTCTCTGCTTCAGAGGACCCTAGACCCCCGCCAGTCTCCATGGCTGACTGACACCAACATAGTACCAAGGTGGGCTGTGTAGTTTGCATGACTGGTCTCCCATTGTGAGTGAAACAAGATCCTTTAATTCCCTTGGTGGAGCACACCCTACGCTTCCAGTTATAGGCTTAAAGGTCTAATCAGGAGCACAGAAAACTGCTATCTGAACATGCCTTACATGCTATTTCATTCAGCCAGTTTGAATGGAGCTGCATGGAAACTTGCATTGTGCATCATCATCATCATCATCATCATGCCTTCTTCCCTTACAACTAAAATAGAAACAGTTAAAAACATTGGGGTGGGGAGCCATAATTTTTGAAAAAACCAATTAAAGATGAATAGAATAAATAAATAAATATATATATATTTAAAAGATATATTTAAAACTTACAGGTCATTAAAATAGCAGTATTACAGCACTAGTCCTTTCCTTAAAAACTCTCAATTCCACAAAGCCTGTCTTAACTTCCTTGCAGAAGGAGAACAAAGAGGGAGCCAGTCTAATTTCTCTAGGAAGGGAGTTCCAAAGTCTAGGAGCAACAACCGAGAAAGCCTTCTCCTGCGTCCCTACCAAGCATACCTGTGAGAGTGGTGGGATCAAGAGAAAAGCCTCCCCTGGAGATATCAAAACCCATGCAGGTTTGTATTTACAATTAACACTAAACATGACTGTGATTTGACTGTAAGGTTAACTCTTCAGCCTGGCAACACAATTTGTGAGCTTCCCCATTTCTTTATTCCGTGACAAAACAATAGTACTCTTCCAGAACAGTATCACTAACAATAATCGGTGTGAAGGGGACAAAAGCAATGGGTGAAATCCAAAGCAATGTTAGGACACAAAGTAGGAGAGTCGGTGGTGTCGCAAAAGCGGTTTTCATTGTGCAAGCAACAGTGCAAGGGAAACTGTAACACTTCTCACTTCTGATGGTGCAAGCTGCACCATTGGATCTGGGAGGCTGGCCGACTTAATGTTAAGAACGGCTATCCTGTTCACAGAATGTATGTTGTTCTCGCAGGCTGCCAGAATTGGTTCTAACCTAATGTGCAACTGCCTCCACTGAATTGGAATCACTGGAATTTAGTACAGTGGTTGTTTTTTGAATACTGGTGGTGATTGTGTGTCCTATCGGCTGTCCCTCCTTAATGACTTAAATTGCTTGGTAAAGAGTTTTTCATACTTTTAGTTTTACAGCTAAATTTGTTTATAAGAAGGCAGTGATAAAAAACAGGAAAGCAAAGGTACAATTCAGCCAAACTATGATAACTATAACTATGATAACTAACTATAACTATAAACTTAACTGTATTTAAGACTGCACCCTTTGCATTTTTACTTGAGAGTAAGCCCCACTGAATGGAATAGGACTTACTTCTGAGCAAACATGCATGTGAGCACTGAGTAAAAACATGCAGATTTCAGTAGGAAGGATAAGCATGTGCTTAAATATATCCCTTAGGCCTAGAAACGCTTACCTTTACTTAAATGTGAGCAGGGAAATTCGCATGTTTGTATCTGAAAAGCAGATTTGGAATAAAGGAGGGATTTTGTACTTATGAATATATTGAAATGTATAAAAGTGAATCTGGTCAGGAAATCTTTCTCCAGTGTCAGTTATTTATTATTATTCATGCCAATCAGGGATGTTGTTTGTTCAATTCATTTATTTTGATCAGGTCTCACTCATGAGGTTTGAAACATAGGCTAGTTTATCCCAACAAGGCCTTACATGCAATGAGAGGGAAAGTGTATCCGTCAGCCGTTCTCTTTCTAAAACTAAAGCCAAGTTGCTCTATTTAATTCCATTGCCTTAGCAACAAGGAGTGAATGTACTGCTTCATTTTTAAAGGGCAGGTAGCTGTCAAGCTGGTTAAGAAGGAATGGTTTGGTACAGCATGTTCCCGATTGCTATGCGCATGTGCACATAGTGTGGCAACCCTTGCAGGTCAGTGACTAAATGTTCCAGTTGGTCCTTTAGCAAAATGTTTGTTTATTATTCAATTACCTAATTCATTTAGAATTGATGCTTTTGAATTATGGTGCTGGAGGAGACTCTTGAGAGTCCCATAAACTGCACGAAGATCAAACCTATCCATTCTGAAGGAAATCAGCTCTGAGTGCTCACTGGAAGGACAGATCCTGAAGCTGAGGCGCCAATACTTGGGCCACCTCATGAGAAGAGAAGACTCCCTGGAAAAGTCCCTGATGTTGGGAAAGATTGAGGCCACAAGGAGAAGGGGACGGCAGAGGACGAGATGGTTGGACAGTGTTCTCAAAGCTACGAACATGAGTTTGACCAAACTGTGGGAGGCAGTGGAAGACAGGAGTGCCTGGTGTGCTCTGGTCCATGGGGTCACGAAGAATCGGACACGACTAAACGACTAAACAAAATGTAAGAAACAGCAACAACAATAATTCATTTGATTGGTATATATACTGCCATTATTTTGCTGATGGAACTTTTTAAAAATCACATACTATATAATTATCTGTTTGTCCGGATCTATCTATGATGACAGATAGGCTTAGAAATAATAGATAATTAGGCTAATGCTATGGTGGTAAAGGAGGAGCATCTTTCCTGGGGGCAGCGAAGAGGCATTAGCAAGCAGCAGCATGAAAATAACTGGGCTTGGCAACTAGTGAATGCATTGGATTTTAGACCACAACAGCCAGCAGGTATGATAAATGCCTTACACAAGGGAAAGGTGCACCTCCCCTCTGTTGATATCTGACTGCAATTTTAGGCTATTGGTACTCATAATTGGTTTTGTGGCTTGCTTGCTTGCTCATACTGTTGAACTAGGAACATGACACACACACAGAGCCAAATTGCAGACTGATCTGTAACTTATCTCCATACAAACGTAGCTGAATAGGTGTATGTTTCAGTGCCATGCAGTGAATTTTTTCATAGAGGAACAGTTAGGGCCAGAGCCCCCAGTTTACAAGGGAATTTTTTGGGGGAGGGGAGGGAGGAGATGTCATGTGTGTGATATTCCAGCATCCTGCGCATGAGCATCACACCTTCCTAAGCCAGGCAAAACCTTCCCAAGGTTTGGAAAGGAGGCACCAAGCCCCTGACAGCTGGAGCCCTGCTGTGTCCTTCCCAGTGCTAGGTGGGCTTTGGGAAGGTGGCAGGAGGGTTCTTGGACCCTTTAGGGGACTAGCCTAGTCTCCCTAGTCCATTGACTGCAACCCAATTTCTAACCCCGGATGCTGGCCATTGAAAGCAATTTAAATCCCACCCTGGTTCACAAGGACCTGCTAGCTTTGCTGCTGTCTGTAGCCAGACTTGAAATTGCCAGATGTTGGAAGTCTGCATTGGGTCCCTCTAGAGGTGGGTGGTTTGAGAGGATGTGGGAAATTGCCTTGTCTGAGTATTTAACCTATCACAGGAGGGTTCTAAGAGGGGCTACAAAATGAGACAGTTTTGATGTTGTATGGTCTCTGCTTATATGCTTTGTGGGCCCCCAGTGACACATACCCATGTATGGCAAGGCTACCTTATCAATATGGGACCCAGATGTCCAAAATGCCCCTTTGCAGAATCTATTTCATTAAAATGTCAACAAGTGTCCTGAACCTTCTGTTTATTTTAGTCTAACTGCAATCATGTGTAATCACGTTCTTCATTTCTTTACTGTTTGTCTTGTTAGTAGCTGCTGTTTTACAAAACTCAATAAACACATCTTTTTTAAAAAAGAACAACCTTAAAACCAAATAAGTCTTGTCTATTTTGTCTCATTTTGGACATTTTTTTATTGCAGAAATAAAAGAGGGGGGTAATTCTAAACAGTCACAGCCCTTGTGGCTATTGAACTCACTGGTGTGAGATGAGAAGGGCTGAAATCTACATTCCCACAGTAAATAAAACTTCAGCTGACAAGAGCTGGGAAGAGAAATGGCCTACATTTTTATGTGTGAAATGCTTAACATTGTTAGGCTGCTTCAATCCCTCCCCACCCACCCACCCAAAAATCTTGAACTGAACATAAACACCTAGATTAAATCGGTTTCCCTAGCTAGACTGTTAATCAAAACACCCATTGCCTTGGTGGCTAAATACCATGTTTGCAGTAAAATTGATCTGTGCATCGTCAGCAGAAAGTGAAGCCTTCATTGGACTGATGTGTCTAGCTCAAAGAAAGCACATGTAGCTAATGGATAACAGCCGAGACTGAAATAGTGATGAAAAACGCCCAGAAGGGAATGCATCCAGGTAAGTTGA
The DNA here is from genome assembly GCF_965207765.1 of Zootoca vivipara. Lineage (NCBI taxonomy): Eukaryota > Metazoa > Chordata > Lepidosauria > Squamata > Lacertidae > Zootoca > Zootoca vivipara. The sequence continues at coordinate 57,331,008 of NC_142583.1, forward strand.
ATGCTAGTCGTGCCAGGAAAAAAAATGGGGAAGGGGAATTTTATTTTCCCAGCCAACATAATAGTGATGACTAAAGTTATGTGCTTTGAAGCAACTGAGGAGGTGCTTGCTGCCCCTTTCGTATCATTGAAGATGGTTGCAAGCACAGAGCCTGGCAGAGACTCATTTGCATTACTCAAATGCCACATGCAAATTCAAATAAAATAGAATTGGTAACAATTTGCATTAGCATTTCGAAAAGCAGATAATTTAAATGCCTTGTCTAATATATTGCTTGCAAGTTTTGTTTTTCCTTGTTGGGGAGATTTCTAATGATTCCTGTGCTTTGCAGAGAGAGAATATTGCATTGTGTGCAGACTCAGACCACCTTACCAGACCCAGACCCTCCAAGTGTCCCTATTTTCCAGGGACATTCCTGATTTAGAGAAGCCGTCCCGGTTTCTGGTTTGATTCCGGAATGCCTCACTTTTCCTTAGGATGTCCCTATTTTCTTTGGAGAAATGTTGCAGGGCATGGAGTTATCTGATCCCCGAGCTATCTGAAGGCAATCCCGTATAGGGAAGGTTTTTTAAAAATGCTTAATGTTTTGTTGTGTTTTTATATATGTTGGAAGCTGCCCAGAGTGGCTGGGGCAACCCAGTCAGAAGGGAAGGGTATAAATAGTAAAATTATCATTATGGAATGGGACATGCCTATTTTCATCGGAGAAATGTCGGAGGGTATGCCTTACATGTAAACCACTGTTATACCACTTTAGCAGTTGTGGCTTCTTCAAGGGAATCCTGGGAACTGTAGTTTGTTACGGGTGCTGCGGGTTGTTAGGAGCCCCCTGTTCCCCTCACGGAGCTACAGTTCCCAGAGTGATTTAACAACCAGTCTCTCTCCACAGGGAACTCTGGGAACAGTAGCTCTGAGTGGGGAATAGGGATCTCCTAGCAACTCTCAGCACCCTTAACAAACTACAGTTCCCAGGATTCTTGGGGGGAAGCCATGTCTGTTTAAGGTGTATTAGAAGGGCAATGGAGAGGGAAGCCCAGCTCACCAAAGGCAGGAGAAACCACCAAGCAGCAAGTCCTGTTTAAAGGTTTGTCTGTATGTACAGTATCTCCCTCATGTCTCTTTCTACACCTGAAATGCCCCCTTTATAGGCCCCCCCAGCACACCCTCCACATGCCCTCTTAGCATTAAAATAAATTATCATGCTGCCAAAAGGATGACATTATGATCTGGTTCTTTTCTTTTTTGGCACCATATCTAGGTCATGCAATTATCTCAGATTGCAGGGTGAGCTCAAGCCCACCAGCGTCAGTACATAGTGTGCCCCAAACCCCTGAATATGAGGGAGCGTCTGTCCACCATCCCCCGACACAGACACACAGACATTACAGTACCTCATCCTGCTTTCCAAAGGTTCCATGGATATCATATGAAAATATGAATGGGGAAGGGGAAGCACACAAACATCAACTTCACGATTCAGAGAAATAACCTCAGTTTTGTCTGCAAATATGAGTAGGGGGTGCAAATATAAAGCAGTATAAAACCTTTCTTCCTAGGGTACATTTTTTTCCTTGGGGGGGGGTTATTTATTTGTTGAAAACCTTTTTGCCCCCTGTACTTTAGCCAGAATAAAAAGGCTCTCAGAGCAGCATATAAATATCAGTGATAAGACTTATAGCCTAAAATGCATAGCACAAAAGGGAAAGGATTTGGGAAGGAGGAGGAAAGAACAATGTTTAGATACAAGACCTGACCACCTTGTCCCCTGGCTTTGGTCTCACTCTTCAATCGATTTGTGCCATCTTTGTCTCTAGCTTCTCTTTCTCTTTTTCCTGTGTTCCACACCTGCTTCTCCAACATGACTTGTCCCTAGGGACTGTCCAGACTGAGCATTCACAGGGTTGTGTCTTACTAAAGGCTTGTGCACACCAGTGTTTACTATGTGTTAGCAGCTGTTGGCATTCACATTTGATTTGCAGAGACTGCATGGTGTTACCCTCAAACCACACCAGTCTCAATGCTTGCCCCCTCTAAAGTCTGATACTCTGATAAATTATGGGAATAGGGCTCCAAACCACGCCACATGGGGGTCGCAGAAGATTTTTTTTCTGTGATTTTGGTTGGTTGGATCAATTCTCACTTTCTGCTACTTCCCTTTCCTTGTCCTCTGCTTCCTCTGTGAAGCTTCCATTTCTTTTCTGGCTGTGCTCATTTCCAGTGCCCTCGTTGAATTTGCATACCAGAAAACTACACAAGTAAACCACACTAAAAAAATTCTGCACCGGATATAATGGGCAGCAATCTCTGAAAAGTGTGTGCATAGAATAATAAGAGTATGTTAGAAGCGTATACTTTTGTTCTCCCAGATTTGTACAATACCAGAAAACTGCAAATTTGCAATGGTTACAATGGCTTTTGCACAAATCTTGCATGGGAATTTTTTAATGCATGCATGCATTCATTTATTTTTTTAAATCTGCATGCATGCCCTGTCAACGCTTAATTGGAATACTAGAATCAACAAATTATAAGTCAGGGACAAAAACAAAAGGGAATGCCTATTAGAATGAATGGGAGAAACCCAAGTTGCTCTGCAAATACATCTTCATGTATGTGCCAATGTGAACTACCTCCATTTAATTCAATTGCAGGGGGAGTTGGATTAACAGCTATAATAATGCTCAAAAGTGGACAAGCTCTAAGTCCGGAATGAGAAACTGTATGTGGCTGGTGGGCCAGATCCATATTTCCACACACACACCAGTGGCCCAAGTTTGATAGGTGGCTAATAACATCAGGTGAAAGAAGCTATGAGATCACACCATGTGGGCAGAAAGTTTTGTACAGTGCTTCTATAGCCCCAACAATCAGCTGATTGTCAGTGCTTGGAAAGCCTTGAGATGAGATTTTGGCTGAATATACACCATGCATTTAAAGCACATTTAAGGCACTTTCCCCTGCCCAAATAAACCTGTGAATAGCACAGGTTTCTGAAGTTCTGAAGAAGTGTGCATGCACACAAAAGCTCATACCAAAATAAAAACTTAGTTGGTCTTTAAGGTGCTACTGAAGTAATTTTTTTATTTTGCTGTGAATAGCAGTTTGTTAATGGTGCTGGGAATTGTAGCTTTGTGAGGAGTAAACTACAGTTTCTGTGATTCTTGGGTGTGGGCAATGTGCTTTAAATGTATGGTGTGTAAGCTGTATCTGTCATATACAGGCAAACCTAGGTAACACAATGAAAATGAATTGGGCACTTGCAGAAAAACCTGCTTTACAAAAAGAGAAAAACAATACCCTTTCTTTTGCACTAAGAGAAATGATGGGAAAATGCACTGGAAAGTGTGGAATAATAATTGCTTGACACACCGTTGTCTACTCATGGATGAGATTTTTTTTTTTTAAAAGGAATGCTCAAGAAACAATGGACATCGTACAACCTCTGTGCAAACTTTGTGAAAACAAATCAGCACCAACACTCAACAAGCAGGTTATCTGGAAGAGAGCCCTCTGTCTTATTCATCCTGCAGTATTCCATGTCATGTTTCCGTAAAAGTAGTAGGAACAAGCTGAAAGGGGCTGGTTTGGGTGACAAATGTGGGACTCACCTGTCCTTTCTGAAGTTTAAAACTGGCACGCTCCTCTCTCATGAATTCATTCTGTCCCAGTTCTGTAAGCTTGATATCCCCAGTGGTGGTCATTTATGTGCATCTATCTGAGGAACATTTGTCATCTCCCAATTCCAGAGGATGCTTGTACACCAAGATTCTTGGGCTTGCTGAGCCCAGTTAAATTTTGTGACCTGTTTTGAATACTTGTTTGTTTGTCATCTGGGACTACAGGAGCTAATTCAAGGAGAACGATAGTTATGGCATTACCTGTTTCCAACATGAAATCAGCCCAACCTGATAGCAGGAGTGATGTCAGTCGTTCTGGATCGATAAAAGACTGGCCAACAATCTCTGGAATTAGAAGCATCCTAACAGACTCCTATGGAGCAAGGCAGTGCGTTCTATAAATATACCCAGTACTTGGGTTCCATGGAACATACTGGCTCTTCTGCTGGGGTTTTATTTTTCTCCTTTCATGACACTGAAAGGGAATGGGATAGCTTTTAGAGCCTTGGACAGGGAAAAAGAAACCAACTCCTTAGAAATAATATCAGGTTGTGAAGTTTTGAGGCTTCCAAAATTAATAACAGGTTATGAGGTTTGGATAACAGCATGGCTATACTTAATAGCTGTTCCTAGGACAGATATTGTTCATCAGGAATTGCCAAAAAGCTCTCTCTCTCTCTCTCTCTCTCTCTCTCTCTCTCTCTCTCTCTCTCTCTCTCTCTCTCTCTCTCTCTCTCACACACACACACACACACACACACACCTAATTTTAAGAGTGGGGCAAGACAGACCTAGTTTCATTTCCATTTCTTATACTGTCTACAGAGCCCTGTTTTGGGAAAGGCGCAATTGTTGCTATCAGTTTGACAGGCCAGGCCCAAACCTTTAGCGGGAGGAAGGGGAGCCAAAGGTCCTTCAGATATTGTGGAGCTCCCATCAGTCCCAGCCAGCATGGCCAATAGTCAGGAATGCTGGGAACTGGAGTAATGTCTGCTGGGACAGAGGCTTCCCACTGCTGCTTTCATTGTTGACTGTTCACACTTGTTTTGAGGACTGGGGAATTAAGGTATTGATGGAGGCCTCACAGCCTCCTTCACATGATACATAGCAGCTCCCAGATACAGATGTGTGCACCCAGGGGTTTGTGAAACCAGCCCCTGCCGAGGGCACAAGCCCAGGGGTGTGTGTGTGTGTGTGTGTGTGTGTGTGTGTGTGTGCGAGCGCGCTAAAAAAGCACCTATCAGACTATGGAGTGTATGACATATCTGTGTGTGGCAGCACACTGTCACTGTTGCAGCAATATCAAACACAGGAGAAGCTTCCTGTCTTTCTCAAACCACACACAAATGCATTTCCCCCCCTGGGGTGTATGTGTGCCAATATAGCTCTTTGCCAGGGGCGCCAATACAGCTCCTTGCCATGGGCACAAGTTATCCTAGGGTTGTCACCTTTGTTCTGGCAAAATAAAGGACAGGACCAGGTCGGATTGCAGGGTGATTTTTTTTTGCCACCTGGTGCTGAAATGACTTCAAAGCAATCCACTGCAGTCTAACAGGATGGCCTACTCTGGAATTTGTCAGTCACACACACACACACACACACACACACACACACACACACACACACACACACATTTGTAAATCTGCCTGTGCTTTGCAACCCAGAGCTTAAATACATGACCTTTCATACACAGGCAGTGTATATTGTACAGCAATATATGCAGGCTGGGGCAATCAATCAATCAATCAATCAATCAATCAATCAATGGGGAGGCATATTCTTCTCTTATTTTACTTGAAGAAGAGGAATGGGTAACTTTCAGGCTTTTGGGATTTACTTTGCTCTTCACTAGAACTATGAGATCCACCATCCTAAGCCAAGTGCAAAACAGTGATTGTGGAGAATATACACTTAGGCTATGTACACACCTTACATTTAAAGCACATGACTCTCCCCCCAGAATGATGAGAACTGTGGTTTACGTCAAAGAGTTACAATTTCCAGCACTCTTAACAAACTTCCCAGGCTTCTTGGGGGGGGGGGGTTGCTGCGGGCAGCTCTGTGCCGCGAGTTTGGGGGTGACCAAGCCATCGAGACGCTGAGGCGGCTGGCTGGCTCCGCCCTCCTGCGTGTCTGGGACTGGGCAACCTTGGGGGGGGTGCCGGGCAGATCTTTTCACCCCGGCGCGACATATGCTTAAGACAGCCCTGATTTGCATTAAGGAATAAGGTGCCTTGAAGAATTTGTTTTCAGTGGCAGAACTGAGCCCACAAACCAGTCACAGGCAACACACACAAAATCACTCCTGACACACACTCAACTTTCTTCATCTCAGTTAACTAAAATAGATGGAAGGGGGAAAGACTTGTTGTTGTTGTTGTTGTTGTTGTTGTTGTTGCTGCTGCTGCTGCTGCTAAACAATTGTCAGAAACCATTGTTGATCTGAGGAAGGGAGTTTTCCTGAATGTATTTACATGTACTTTTGGCCCCATCTTACCCTTTGGCAAATATGTTGTGTGAATTGTTTCCACACTTTTGTACACACACACCCCACCTGAAATCTTTTGATCAACAGCAGTTAAGAAATATTTTAAGTAAATACTAATTTACAAAGCTGCACCTCGCTGCTCAGGTTCTCATAGAGCTCCACTGTCAGCAACTCCCTGCATAGCTTTAGGGTAGGAAAAGGCAATAAAAACTCTGATCTCCTGACAACAAATATTAAAATGCACAGGAGTCGCACAGAGAATTACATGCACCCCTCCCAAGCCAAAGGGCTGAATTGAGAGGCAGAACTGCAAAAGAATAATCGGTAGGCATTCATGATTTTCTCCAACAAAGATTGCAAGATGAGATAATGTGATTTACATAGTCTGCGAATGTCTTACAATCTTTAATGCACTTACATTTCTTACTGTATAATACTTTTTTTTTTTACACTGCAGATGACCTCTGATAACTGGTGCTGCCGAATACATCGGGAAGACAAACATAGTGGGTGGGTAGCCAGCTGGGCAGCGGAGGCCAATGAGGAAGAAAGTGGGTGCTTGGATGGCAGAGGCCACAAGACCCAGCAAGTGAGCCATGGAGTAGGCAGCAGAGGTTGGCAAGGGTGTGGTGAGCCAGGAGCCTTGCAAAAACCAACCATTCTCTGAAGTGGTGCCGCCCTCTCCACAGAGAATGCCAAACCCCTCTTGGGAGCAGTGCCCATCCCCTCTTGCTGGAATGGCGTTAACAGGAGAGAGGCGCTGCTTCAGAGAGCGGTTTGGATGGTGCAGCTGCAGGGACAGGAGATGGAAAAGAACCAAGGAAAGAAAGCCTTCAGCAACAGCCTTCCCTGGAGGTTTGAAGGAGAAATGTGGGTGAGGGGGAGCTTGAAGGTACTCTTTCACCCCCATCAACTGATGGGTGTCGAGAGTGGGCCTTTCACAAGGCTTGCGAATGCTCCCTCCCCCCCCTCCCGTTTATCTTTCAACCCCCTGCAGGGGTTTGAAGTTAAAGCATGGAGGAGGACATTTGAAGGTTTTGCAACCATCTGCCCATCGGATGGTTCCTTCCATCTTTTTCAAAAGCCCATAGAGCTTTGAAAAGCCTTTGCAAACATCTCCACTAGTTTATAAGGGATGGGAAGGGATGGTTTGGTGTGAGCTGTTAGGGAAGTGGAGGGCTGACGAAGTATAAGCAGGTTAGGCAGGGGTGGTGAGCAACGTGGGTAGGGGCAGTAGTCCCTAATAGTCAAATAATACTCCTTCAAAGGAGAAATAAGTACAGTGGTACCTCGCTTTATGAACACCTCGGTTTATGAATTTTCGGTTTACGAATGCCGAGGACCCATCTGGAACGGATTAATTCACTTTCCATTACTTTCAATGGGAAAGTTCGCTTCAGTTTATGAACGCTTCAATTTATGAACAGACTTCCGGAACCAATTGTGTTCATAAACCGAGGTACCACTGTACTGAAAGGGGTATTCCTAGCAGATTAACATACTGCATAGAGATTCAAATTAATTTAATATTTGCACTTATAATAATTCTTGACTCCAAAGTGTTTAATAACAGCAGCAACAGGACTCCCCCCATCCCTCAATTATACTGCTAAAGTGAAAACAGCTCGGAGTAACCAGGAATCTATTTTTTGTGTGGAAGGACTGTGAATTCTGTTTATTTCTGACACTCACAACTGATTCCTGGGCTCATAATTATTTAATTCTACATGTATGTCTTTTGCACCAGGCTTCAGTAAAAGATAAAGTAGATCCTACAAGCCAGATACCTGCCTGTTCCTAGCTTAAATTGTACTCCTGCAGATACCACAACAATGAATATAATGAAGTGTCTGCAAGCCTCCCCAAAAAAGTTCATCCAAGGTCAACCAGAGTCTTGGGATACTTTGGAATGCAATAGGAATGTCTATTATCCACACCTGCACACCATAGGTGTGGAAGTATTTTTTTTTTTGTCTTATTAATTTGCACCTTAGGGAAAATATACTGACATTGAGCAGTTATTTATTGGTCTTTATATTTTCTGTTGATGTTGCCAGGGAGCTTTTGCAATGAACATGTCAGTAATCTGTTTCTACAGCCAGAATAATCACTGTTTGTACGGTCCAATGAAGAAATTTTTGCAGAAGATGCAATTATGTCCAGCCCAAACTCTAGAGGGATATAATGTAATCAGTCACTAAGGTGAAACTCCCTGTGAGACTCTCTGTCTCCCGCCAAATGCTTTTTACATGTGACAGAACTACAGAGCACATGGAGTTCTAATTTTCCCCAGCTGTTATAGTGGTACCTTCCCCCTCCCCCCAAAAAGCAACCTCTTGTGTCAGGAGCAGAGAAAATTGGGGCTTCTTTTACTATATAGTCCCCATGTATTTTGGTCTCTTGGGAAAATGCAACTTGCAGGGGATAATATTAAGGTGTGTTATTTAAGCTGGATCTAGGTTGCATGTGTAATAAAAGAATCTTTGCCACTCCCCCCTGTGGGAGTGATTCTGGGGTTGATGTCGGCAAGCCGCATCAAGCCTGGCAGGAGAGCTGTCAAATGTAAAAGGTTATCGCGTGCAATGCTGGCAAGCCACATTGTACGTCGGTATTAGCATACACGCATCTATAGGTTAGGTCATTGGGACAGAGCAGGTCACCACAGGACTGGGCAGAGGTGGAGAGAACAGGATGGAACTGGTTTGGGCAAGTTATAACAAGGGAAGCCGGTCCAAGCCAGAGAGGTTGAACCCAGGTCAGGAGGAAAACAATGGAATGGGGAGGAGGTTTTGGGAGGCTAGCAGCAGTCACAAGATTAAGGGGAGGGGGATGTGTAAAGAGCGCACATGTGACAAGGAGGTGTTTGAGGGATACGTGAGGATCAGGCACTTCCCTTATGGAGGGAAAATTGGGTGTTGGCAGGATGTGACACATGGGGAAGTTCCACCTTTTCTGGGATGTCCTGGCTGTCATTGGAGGAAGACTGCACTGGTTGTTAATGATTTACTTGGTTACAAAATCTCAATAAAAGGGGGCTCCTGCTTTTGCTCTGGGTCACCCCCGGAATTTACTACCTTTGTGTTTTGTCTGTTTGCCACCTCAACACCCCCCCTCTTTTTTACTCATACTGGCTTGCACATAGGGATGGGGGGAATCTGATGAAGGCTGCATTTTAAGTTGAATCTACTGACCTTGCAGTTGCTAAAACTATATGAGAATCAAAACACAACTATCCTTTGAAAGTTGCATATGTCTGAATTTTGAAATGCAGTTCTCCAATAAAAGACTGTTTCCAAAAGTGCATATATTGACAAAAAGTATGCATCAAAATCAACATACCAATGAAAAAGCATATAAGCATGCATTATGCTATGAGAAACTGCAAAAATGTGTGCCTCAAACACATTTTTTTGCATGCAGTTTTGACTATTTGGAGAAACTGGCACTAAAATGCTGAAGAGTTTTCATGGCCATTTATTTTAAAAAAAGGAAATCTGCAAATTGCTAAAGAAATGTGGAGAGCACTGTGGCGATCACACAGGGCCCCCAGACGTTTCACCGTCTATTGATCCCTGTGCCACCACTGAGTTCTCCCGCTGCTACCAGCCAGTCTCTAACTGGTACAATACTGAGTCCAGTCAGGGTTAAAATTGGAACACAAAATGTTGTTATTAGTTTGCAGTTTAACAAGCTTGTGGTTGCAATAAAGGACTTCAGTTTCAAATACTGTACATTTGTTTTCCATACCGGCCTATACCTTCCTAGCAATTAGCTGTTCCAAACTCCCCTTATTTCTCCTCACTAACTCAGCCTACCCACAGACTCTCCAACTCCCTCACTCAACAACAACCCCATCAACTCTCTAACTCCCTTACAACAACCCCATCAACTCTCTAACTCCCTTACTACCCCTCAGGGCTGGTTTTTATAGTCCCTCTGACTCCACCCCCTTGGGTTCTGATTGGACCACCCAGTTAACTCTTTCTCCACCAGCACTACACATAGGTAACCGTCACAAGCACAGCCCCCCCAAAATGGGATGTCCCAATTTAATAGGGGCAGTTGAGGGGTATGTTATATCAGCATAGGAAGCTAAGTTATGACAAGTCAGACCACTGGTGTATGTGGCTCAATATTGTGAGCATTGACAGAAAGCAGCTCTCTGGGATTTCAACCAAAGGTCTGTCTTAGTCCTACCTGGAAATCAAACCTTGGCTTTTTGCATTCTACAGCTCTTTCACAAGGAGGAAAGGAATGCAGTGTAATGTGTGAACACTTTTCTGTTGTGCAGCTGCATCCCAGGTCAGCAGACAGGCCCTCAGTAGAATTCCAGTGGAAAGAATTGTTGCAGTTTTGCTCTATGTGTATTGAAAATAGTTCTGTTTTAGCATCCAGGAGCATACTATTGTTTTGGCTGGCTCTGTGTTTTGGCTTTTTTGTTCTACGCCAGTGTGTGTGTGTGTGTGTGTGTGTGTGTGTGTGTGTGTATCTGCATTAATAAATCATGAAAACATAATGGACAAATGGTTACCAGATGTCTTTCCCATATAGGCCTATGGAGAGGGCCAATGTCACTAACTAAAAACAAAACAGAAGCCATGCCCTTCCATTGCTGACCTTTCTCCACATGAAGCTTAATTACAGACGGAGGAATTGCAGATTGTCTCTCCACTAACGCAAAAGGATTGCTTGAAACTATGAGCAGTAAAAGCGGTGACATTGCACCAGGATTATAAGCTTGTAGGGGCCAAATCCTGATGATTGACAGAACTGCTGTGCAAAAGGAGGGAGGTCACTACCAAATGAATAAATGGATCATGAGCTGTTTTATTTATTTATCATGAGATTTTACAGAGGCTTTGTTAACCTGGAAAGAATTTTTAGAATGATTGGCATTCTGCAGCCCAGCCCTTGGTCTCCAGAGCTTTCTCTTATTTTGTATCAATATGAGTCCATCAACATCACCTTTTGCCTACCCTATCTCATTGAAGACTAGACCTATCTCCGCACTTGCTTAGAATAATAGAATTGTAGAGTTGGAAGGGACCCCAAGGGTCAGTTAGGTCAACCCCCTGCAATTCAGGAATCTCAACTACAGCATCCAAGACAGTTGGCCATCCAACCTCTGCTTATAAACTTCCAATGAAGGAGAGTCCACAACCTCCCAAGGAAGTCTGTTCCACTGTCGAACAGCTCTCACTGTCAGAAAGTTCTTCCTGTTTAGTTGGAATTGCCTTTCTTGTAACTTGAAGCTATTGGTTCAGGTCCTACCCTCCACAGCAGGAGAAAACAAGCTTGTTCCCTCTTCCATGTGACAGCCCTTGAGATATTGAAGATGACTATCCTACAGTACCTCCTCTCAGTCTTCTTAATTCCGGGTTAAACATATACAGCTCCTTCAACTGTTCCCCATAAGGCTTGCTTTCCAGACTTGCTTGTGAGCTTGTTCATACTTCACCACCAACTTCTGTCTTGAATGCTGAGACTTAAGAGTTCAGATGCTCCAATCCAGTGGCAAGGAATCATTTAGACCCCACGAGTCAGATCCTCATCAGGATTGACTTTGCAGGCCAAATGTGTCTGGTGGGGAGGGTTGCTCACTTGTCATCACCTGAAGTCACAATGATGTCAGGTGTAAGGTGTGGCAAATCTCTCAAAGATGGGACTGAGGTACTGTGAATTGATTTTTGGTGTTTTAAAACTTAGTCCAGGCATCCCCAAACTTCGGCCCTCCAGATGTTTTGGACTACAATTCCCATCATCCCTGACCACTGGTCCTCTTAGCTAGGGATAATGGGAATTGTAGGCCAAAACATCTGGAGGGCCGCAGTTTGGGGATGCCTAACTTAGTCCCTGTCAATAACACATGATAGATTCTTTGTATGTGGTGTTGTTGTTGTTGTTTAGTCGTTTAGTCGTGTCCGACTCTTCGTGACCCCATGGACCATAGCACGCCAGGCACTCCTGTCTTGCACTGCCTCCCGCAGTTTGGTCAAACTCATGTTCGTAGCTTCGAGAACACTGTCCAACCATCTCGTCCTCTGTCGTCCCCTTCTCCTAGTGCCCTCAATCTTTCCCAACATCAGGGTCTTTTCCAAGGATTCTTCTCTTCTCATGAGGTGGCCAAAGTATTGGAGCCTCAGCTTCACGATCTGTCCTTCCAGGGAGCACTCAGGGCTGATTTCCTTAAGAATAGATAGGTTTGATCTTCTAGCAGTCCATGGGACTCTCAAGAGTCTCCTCCAGCACCATAATTCAAAAGCATCAATTCTTCGACGATCAGCCTTCTTTATGGTCCAGCTCTCACTTCCATACATCACTACTGGGAAAACCATAGCTTTAACTATACGGACCTTTGTCGGCAAAGTGATGTCTCTGCTTTTTAAGATGCTGTCTAGGTTTGTCATTGCTTTTCTCCCAAGAAGCAGGCGTCTTTTAATTTCGTGACTGCTGTCACCATCTGCAGTGATCAAGGAGCCCAAGAAGGTAAAATCTCTCACTGCCTCCATTTCTTCCCCTTCTATTTGCCAGGAGGTGATGGGACCAGTGGCCATGATCTTGGTTTTTTTGATGTTGAGCTTCAGACCATATTTTGCGCTCTCCTCTTTCACCCTCATTAAAAGGTTCTTTAATTCCTCCTCGCTTTCTGCCATCAAGGTTGTGTCATCTGCATATCTGAGGTTGTTGATATTTCTTCCGGCAATCTTAATTCCGGCTTGGGATTCATCTAGTCCAGCCTTTCGCATGATGAATTCTGCATATAAGTTAAATAAGCAGGGAGACAATATACAACCTTGTCGTACTCCTTTCCCAATTTTGAACCAATCAGTTGTTCCATATCCAGTTCTAACTGTAGCTTCTTGTCCCACATAGAGATTTCTCAGGAGACAGATGAGGTGATCAGGCACTCCCATTTCTTTAAGAACTTGCCATAGTTTGCTGTGGTCGACACAGTCAAAGGCTTTTGCATAGTCAATGAAGCAGAAGTAGACGTTTTTCTGGAACTCTCTAGCTTTCTCCATAATCCAGCGTATGTTTGCTATTTGGTCTCTGGTTCCTCTGCCCTTTCGAAATCCAGCTTGCACTTCTGGGAGTTCTCGGTCCACATACTGCCTAAGCCTGCCTTGTAGAATTTTAAGCATAACCTTGCTAGCGTGTGAAATGAGCGCAATTGTGCGGTAGTTGGAGCATTCTTTGGCACTGCCCTTCTTTGGAATTGGGATGTAGACTGATCTTCTCCAATCCTCTGGCCATTGCTGAGTTTTCCAAACTTGCTGGCATATTGGGTGTAGCACCTTAACAGCATCATCTTTTAAAATTTTAAATAGTTCAGCTGGAATATCATCACTTCCACTGGCCTTGTTATTAGCAATGCTTTCTAAGGCCCATTTGACTTCACTCTCCAAGATGTCTGGCTCAAGGTCAGCAACCACACTACCTGGGGTGTATGAGACCTCCATATCTTTCTGGTATAATTCCTCTGTGTATTCTTGCCACCTCTTCTTGATGTCTTCTGCTTCTGTTAGGTCCTTACCACTTTTGTCCTTGATTATGGTAATCTTTGTACGAAATGTTCCTTTCATATCTCCAATTTTCTTGAACAGATCTCTGGTTTTCCCCATTCTATTGTTTTCCTCTATTTCTTTGCATTGCTCATTTAAGAAGACCCTCTTGTCTCTCCTTGCTGTTTTTTGGAAATCTGCATTCAGTTTCCTGTATCTTTCCCTATCTCCCTTGCATTTTGCTTGCCTCCTCTCCTCCGCTATTTGTAAGGCCTCGTTGGATAGCCATTTTGCTTTCTTGCATTTCCTTTTCCTTGGGATGGTTTTCGTTGCTGCCTCCTGTATAATGTTACGAGCCTCCATCCATAGTTCTTCAGGCACTCTGTCCACCAAATCTAAATCCTTAAACCTGTTCCTCACTTCCACTGTGTATTCATAAGGGATTTGATTCAGATTGTATCTTACTGGCCCAGTGGTTTTTCCTACTTTCTTCAGTTTAAGCTGGAATTTTGCTATAAGAAGCTGATGATCTGAGTTACAGTCAGCTCCAGGTCTTGTTTTTGCTGACTGTATAGAGCTTCTCCATCTTTGGCTGCAGAGAATATAATCAATCTGATTTCGATGCTGCCCATTTGGTGATATCCATGTGTAGAGTCGTCTCTTGTGTTGTTGGAAGAGAGTGTTTGTGATGACCAGCTTGTTCTCTTGACAGAACTCTATTAGCCTTTGCCCTGCTTCATTTTGAACTCCAAGGCCAAACTTGCCAGTTGTTCCTTTTATCTCTTGATTCCCTACTTTAGCATTCCAATCCCCTGTAATGAGAAGAACATCCTTCTTTGGTGTCATTTCTAGAAGTTGTTGTAGGTCTTCATAGAATTGGTCAATTTCACTTTCTTCAGCACTGGTAGTTGGTGCATAAACTTGGATTACTGTGATGTTAAAAGGTCTGCCTTGGATTCGTATCGAGATCATTCTGTCATTTTTGAGATTGCATCCCATTACAGCTTTTTCCACTCTTTTGTTGACTATGAGGGCCACTCCATTTCTGCTACAGGATTCTTGCCCACAGTAGTAGATATGATAGTCACCCGAACTGAATTCGCCCATTCCCTTCCATTTTAGTTCACTGATGCCCAGGATGTCGATATTTATTCTTGTCATCTCATTTTTGACCACATCCAGCTTACCTCCACTCATGGTTCTTACATTCCAGGTTCCTATGCAATATTTTTCTTTACAGCATCGGACTTTCCTTTCGCTTCCAGGCATATCCGCAACTGAGCGTCCTTTCGGCTTTGGCCCAGCCGCTTCATCAGCTCTGAATCTACTTGTACTTGTCCTCCGCTCTTCCTCAGTAGCATGTTGGACGCCTTCCGACCTGAGGGGCTCATCTTCCAGCGTCATAACTTTTATATGCCTGTTGTCTTTGTCCATGGAGTTTTCTTGGCAGGGATACTGGAGTGGCTTGCCAGTTCCTTCTCCAGGTGGATCACGTTTAGTCAAAACTCTCCACTATGACCTGTCCATCTTGGGTGGCCCTGCATGGCATAGCTCATAGCTTCTCTGAGTTATTCAAGCCCCTTCGCCACGACAAGGCATTGATCCATGAAGGGGTTTGTATGTGGTAGTATTCAATAACATCCAGCAGCAAGGACTCTTGACAATGTGAAAGAAAAGCTTGTGACTACTTATCCCTCAACCAAAGGATCACAATAAGGATGTGGCATGTGAGATGCCGTCTGTCACCCTACAGTCCTCATGCCATTTGTCACTTAGATCTGTGGATGGAGATCCATTGATGGGGCCACATCCCCCTGCAGTAATGCATGCTGTGACTCAATCTTGTGTTTTCTGTGTTGCACAACCCTTAAAAGTGAAGCAAATCCCATCATTCTGCTAGAATCCATTCCACACAATATAGAAATTTAGTATTGCGACACCTACCTTTTGGGATCCCCTCCATTAAATATCAGACAGGCACTGTCTCTGCTGTTTTTTCGCCACCTACCAAAGACCATTTTCCCCCAAGGAGAGATCTTTCCCAGTCTGTATTGAAGTTGTTTTTAAATATCTTTGAACCTTTTTGTTGTTATTTTTGTGTTTGCTGCCCTGGGCTCCTTCATTACATTATCAGAGTTTGCTGGAAACTTTTCTTCCTCCTCCTCCCCCCGCCCAAGCCTTCTGAAATTAGTCTACTTTATTTCTGCTGCTTTTAATTCTTGTGGGTTTTTATGTTTTAATATCATGATCTGTTTTGCATGCTATTTTCTATTTCTGTCCATCATACTCAGAATGTGTTCTCGGACCAGTAGAGTGGTTTATACATCCTGCAATAAATGAATAAATAAAAGAAAGCTTGCCCCACCTCCTGACTGAGCTGGCCTCATGCCCCACGAACTCAAGTCAAAAACATTTGGTTTGCATTATACTGATGGCACCACTCAGAAGGCACGTCCCTTAGGCACATGCGGCCTGAGACGGCACCACTCCCAGGTGCCCCATCTCATAAGGAACCTGAGATTGTCACATTCCCAAAGCTTTAAAAAAGGTTTGGCACGGCGAGTGCCAAGTCAAGGAAGTTCTTGTGCCTCTGCTGCTCATGCCCGCCACACCCAGAATTTTAATTCAGGATGAAAAGAGCCCTTAGTGATCTGAGTCCCCAAACAGAAACAAATAAACAAATGAGACACTCCCATGGTTAACATTTCAAATATAGAAATCATCGTTCATGTCTTGCCAGAGAGTTAATAGCCAGCGTTATTATTCGTTTGTAGAGATGAAATATGTGAAGGAAAATTAGAGGCAGGAAGGAAATCAACCGGTTCCTGTATCACTCTTTGCTGACATTTTAGTTACTTTGATAATCCTAAAAGCATGATCCTAAGGGTGCTTACTTCTCCCAAATGAGAGGTGATGGGTAGCTCATTATCATTTTTAATGCAGCAACAGGAGGTCAAAATAATGAGAGGATCAGGGAAGATCTGTTTTCAGGTTTTTCTTATCTGGAGGAGGGGGGAATGGAGGCCCTGTATATTTTCTCTGTTGGTAGATTGGCCACCTGGGGAAGAATTAAGACATCTAATGAAGCAGCCCCTTTCCTCATGGGTCTGGGTTGGTTCATATGGGAAATTTGAGTTCTTTATGGCATCTGATGCCTGGTCTTCTCACTCTTCTGCCTGAGAAGAGTCTTTCACAGGAGGGAAGCACTGAAAATGGAATATCTTGGTGCAGATTGAAGTAGTGCAGCCCTTCTTTCTTCCCAGAAGTCAACACTCTGGGGCCCTTTGTGGGAGCAAGAATTATATGAGCAGCTTCTGCACAGGTAATATAACATTAAAAAGGCCCCCCTCCCTCCCTTCTCTCTCTTCCCTCCCTCCTTCCCTCTCTCTTCCGCTCTCTTGCCCCCCCCGTTTTGATCCTGGGTACGCCCCTGGTTCTGGTTTATGAACGTTCTTTGAACATCCGACATGGCTTCCACAGCTTCCGTTTGAGTGCAGGAAGCTCCTGCAGCCAATCGGAAGCCATGCCTTGGTTTTTGAACTTTTTGGAAGTCAAACCAAGGTACAACTGTATTATTCAATGCAAGTCAGCATGGCAGAGAGGGCAAGGCCAAACCTCAAATGTTCCCAGAAGTCCTCTGGGCAGTACGCACATAAAACAGGTCAAGGAGGAGAAGCAGAGTAGACAAAGCTAATAAGGAGTAGACCGGTGGGTGAGAAACATCTCATGTAGAGCCAAGACTTGCATGTGTACATGAAGGAATCCCAAGGCTGGAACATCTTTCCTGACAAGAGTTTATTTGAATGATCAAGCATCTGTCAAAGGGTTGTATCTTCCAGGTGAAGATAGCTCTGTAATATGAATATTTTAAAAGTTATTATTGCCCTTAATCTTGTATGATTCTAAATGTCTCTTGCAAGACATTTATGTAAGTATATTCTTGGATATTTCAGCTTGGACTGAATACATACATTCATAACTTGATAGCTGTCACATTAAGTGCTGACTTGCATGTCTGAATGGGCTGTTAATTACACACTCGGCAACAGAGATAAAAGTGTTTATATCACCTCGAATGAAATACTTTCGGATGGAGCCAGTTTGCACAATTTCAGCAGCTCGCTGTCCAGTACATAAAAATCAAGTACAGTATGTTATGTTCCTTGGCTCATCGTGTTTAGACATTTCAGCTCCCCAATCTTCTTTCTTGTCCATTTCCCTGCGTTTAACATACATGCTTAGTAGGGTTTTTTGTTTGTTTGTTTGTTTGTTTGTTAACTGGAAGGCTTGGAGCCAATGCTTGAGGTTGCTTCTTCACCACACAGATTGTCACTGAGCACGAGATCAACAGCCTTCAACCTTTACCAACTCAGGACCCACCTTTAACCCAAACATGCATTGGGTGGGGTGAGGGGCTCAGTTTTTAATCTTTTATCATATATTTGTATGGTGGCAGTGCTGCTGTTAAGACCAACATTAGATCAGACTGTGACCTGGTAGCAGATTGAAGTCCAATCGACCAGTTGAAGTCCAATGCATTGGACAAAAGATCTCTTTCCCTTAAGTAGTTTCCCTACCTCTGGGTGCTTGATTCACATGTTTGCTGGCATGGACATCGGTGAAATGTGTGCCTTGGAGCTTATGCAAACACTTTAGCAGCTGGTTTATCTATGTGAAGAATTGCTCAAGCAACTAGATGGCAACACCTGTCGTGGACTGGCTCTGATTCTCTGACATCATTTTGCATTAGAAGGCATACAGTTGAACTTTAAAATCTTGGTCAACCTGTCTGAAAAACAAGTTTCAAAAGTTTGTGGGCATCTTTAGAGAGAGGGGTGGGAAAAACCCCAACTCATCAGCAGTAGCAATGCTGGTGGACAGTAATTACTTTGAAAGCAGCTCCACTGATGACATCTAGTGGCCACGTAATTTTTGACCTACTTTGAGCAGGCATAAAATATGCCTAATTGTAGAGGAATCTAGAGCTACTTTTCACTTTCCTTTTGCCATTTTCAAAGGCAAACAAACATTTACAAAGGTATGGATAGTAGGTCTAATGGACCTAGGAGCAACTGTATGCAGGAATGTTTTTGTGTAAGAGAGAGGGAGGGAGGGGGAGCATCGCAACATTGCAAATCAAACTCTAGTTGTCTTAAAATGCAAAATTATTAGGATTAGGCTTCCTACTACATTGCAACCTGTAAAAATCTCAAGACAAGCTGTGTCCTCCACTGGAAGCACAGGTATAAGGGAAGGACCATAGGTCAGTGGTGGAGCATCCGAAGTTTCTGGGTGGGGACTTATTCCGTTCTCAGTAAGGACTGTACAAAGGTTGCCGCCATACGGATCAGCAAAAGAGATATACTGTACTTTTCCGTGTATAAGCTGAGGGTTTTTTTAAAATTAAAAGTGATGTTAAAAATTGGGGGTAGTCTTATACATGGATAGTGCATAGGGGGGGACGTGAGATTGGTTTGCTGCCACGAGCTGGAGATTGTCAGTGGCTATTGGTCATGTTATTGGTGGCCGCTGCAAGGACTGGTGTTGATTGGCTGTCGCTGCGACAATTGGGCAGCCGATTGGCAGCTTCTGTCTGCAATGGGAATGGGACAAATCTCCCCTTTAAAAAGCTCAGCAACTCTGGGCAATCTCCCCCCATTTTCTTAATCTGGAGTCCCCCCCCCAAAAAAATAGGGGGCATCTTATATATGGGGGCGTGTTGTACACGGAAAAATACGGTATGTAGGTATTTCACATTGACTTCTGTGGCATTTGTTGATGATTAAATAGATGTGGAATTACTCTAGTCTAGTGGAGCATCATAAAAAATAAATCCTCATCAGCTGCCAAAGCTTAACTACGATCAATTTCCTTTTAATTATTCTCTCGCTCACTCTGATCCTTACTTACAAGGGATCAGTCTCAACCTCCATGGTGCTTTTTAGGAAGCATTTCCTCATCAGAATTTAGAAAGGAAATTGGAATCTGGTTTTGTAGCTGGCTTATTTTACTGACAGTAGAGCAGAGATGATCATGAAGGGAACACAGCCTCCAGATAATTTATCTTCCAATTTAGAGTCAAATATATCAGAGATAGTATTGATCAGGGATACCCTGTAAGGTAGCCTTTCCCAACCCAAGGATGTCTTAACATTTGCCAAAGCAGAATACCTAAACGATGGTAAAACCCCATTCTAACTGATTTATAATTGAACAAATGGTTTAAAAAGGAGGCCTGAATGTTTCCATTATTATTCAACATAAGGATATTCTTCTTGTTGTTGTTGTTTAGTCATTTAGTCGTGTCCGACTCTTTGTGACCCCATGGACCATAGCACGCCAGGCACTCCTGTCTTCCACTGCCTCCCGCAGTTTGGTCAAACTCATGTTGGTAGCTTCGAGAACACTGTCCAACCATCTCGTCCTCTGTTGTCCCCTTCTCCTTGTGCCCTCCATCTTTCCCAACATCAGGGTCTTTTCCAAGGAGTATTCTCTTCTCATGAGGTGGCCAAAGTATCGGAGCCTCAGCTTCAGGATCTGTCCTTCCAGTGAACACTCAGGGCTGATTTCCTTCAGAATGGATAGGTTTGATCTTCTTGCAGTCCATGGGACTCTCAAGAGTCTCCTCCAGCACCATAATTCAAAAGCATCAATTCTTCGGCGATCAGCCTTCTTTATGGTCCAGCTCTCACTTCCATACATCACTACTGGGAAAACCATAGCTTTAACTATACGGACCTTTGTCGGCAAGGTGATGTCTCTGCTTTTTAAGATGCTGTCTAGGTTTGTCATTGCTTTTCTCCCAAGAAGCAGGCGTCTTTTAATTTCGTGACTGCTGTCACCATCTGCAGTGATCATGGAACCCAAGAAAGTAAAATCTCTCACTGCCTCCATTTCTTCCCCTTCTATTTGCCAGGAGGTGATGGGACCAGTGGCCATGATCTTAGTTTTTTTTATGTTAAGCTTCAGACCATATTTTGCGCTCTCCTCTTTCACCCTCATTAAAAGACAGTGATCCATGAAGGAGTTTGGGAATTACTGATTCAAACAGATATTGTTTCTAAACCTATGGATGCATATACGTATACAGGCAATAAATTTCCACTTTTAGTATTATAAGTTATAGAACTGTAACTAATTGTAGGCCACCCATATTTTGTTCCATCTTCCTCATGCAGCTCTGAAGGCTGAAATAGACACAGTTGCTCCAGTTCAAAATCTGTGGATTATTATTATTATTATTATTTTAAAAACCTCCCAAGGGAAACATGAAAAGCTTGCAATCAGTCCTAAAGAGACAACTGTACTAGAGCAGTTAAGTGGTTTTATTGTTATTCGTGAGTAAAGCTTATTGTGAGAATTCAACAGTGAGCTCATTACAATTGACACATATTGTTAACCACAACCTAAGGTGACTTTTTTTGCCACTGTTGACACCCTATAGCAGGGGTCAGCAACCTTTTTCAGCCGTGGGCCGGTCCACTGTCCCTCAGACCATGTGGTGGGCCAGACTATATTTTTTTGGGGGGGAAAGAGTGCATTCCTATGCCCCACAAATAACCCAGAGATGCATTTTAAATAAAAGGACACATTCTACTCATGTAAAAACACGCTGATTCCCAGACTGTCCATGGGCCAGATTGAGAAGGCGATTGGGCCGCATCCGGCCCACAGGCCTTAGGTTGCCTACCCCTGCCCTATAGGGATAAGACAGGAATGACTGCCTTAGCTTTGCACAACAGTATCACTTTCCCTTGTGACTGAGAAGGGTTGACACCGATCTTTACATCTGGACTTAACAAGTGCTATGCTATATTACATTTCTCGTGCATAGTTTTGGGCTCATTTAACCTGTGAGTAATTGGGAAGTTTAGTCTTAAGGGTTGCTCACCTTCTTGCTACTTTCATTTCTTCCTTCTCTAGTCATAGCTTCAGTTACATAGAACAGATGGCAAACTAGCTGTTGTGTTGAGTAAGGACAAAAAGTCAACTGGTTTCTGGTTGCTAGACAATGGCTGCTTGTGCCCCCTCAAACATATCTCCACTTGATCTACCATTTTTCAGTTGGTGGCTAAAGTGGTGGAGAATGACCAATTCTTGGACCAGGTTTATTGAGGAATGCATAGCTGATATTTCTTTCTGGAACTAATCTTAGTATTTGGAAATACAGCAGGACTTATGGTTGCTGGGCACTCGAGCAATGAAACTGCTTAGAAAGGTATTAAAGCATGAAAACGTATCCTGAATACAGAGACAGAGAAATATTGACTAGGTGTTTTGGTTGGCAAACACTTGTTATCTACGCTATGGATGCTTTGTGCCTTCAGCATCTATTGCTGTTGTTTCGCTTCTGCAAAGTGCATAAAATTCAAGAAGGGCTAAAGATTGCATTACAAAATATATATATATATATAAAGTTATCTGCTTAATCTACAAGGCTCACAGTTCTTCATGTGGGTATCTCCCCCCTCTTTTTTGGTATAATAATGCAAAGAAGCAGCAAAAAGAGCAAATAGTTGTTCTCTTCCATATTTAGGACAGAAGCTTCTCAATTGCTTCAATGAGGTTGGTAGAGGAGCTAAGCCTTCTTATGTCCAACAGGTGATTCTTTCCTGGAGAAAATAATACACTGGAATTTTCTGCCCGTCCATTTTCTGGCTCATCTTGCCCCTCAGAGAGGGTGGTCTCTGAGGTAGAAACAATAACTATTTGTGGGACGGTGGGGCTCATGAATGAGTCGAGGCTTCCATCTGTTTGCTGCTCTTGAACTTCCATGTGAGAAGTGTCTGCATTCTCTTCCGTGCTGCTACTGTTCAAGCCAAATGGAAGAGATGATGTTCTCAAACAACTGGGCTTGAGCAGCAGTTCCGGGGCATTCTCTCCAAACGATCTCTCAAACGGGTCATGCAGACTGATGGAGGACACTGCAACCTATGACAAAGAAAATGGGGATGGGGAGAGAATCAGTATTCCATGCTCAGCTTTCTTCGGCAGTAATCACACAGTCCTTCCAGAACAGTTGCTACATCTTTTACATACCTGTCATATTCAGTTGGCCCATTCAGCTGACAGTGGCAACCCCTGCTTTATGGCCTCTGGGAGTGTATGGGGCCAACAATGTTTGTGCAACTGAGTGCAATTGTGCAACATTCACTAACATCCTGGGATTCCCTGGCAGCTGTCTTCATTGCATTGTTTTCAGTTTAGAAATGCCACCCTAGACATGAAATTTTATTGTGTATGTTTGCTTTAAAACTTTATATTCCCCCCCCCTGAGGTTTTTTTTAAATCCAAGCAATATAATAAATCTTGTCAAATAAAATAAACAGAAAGGAAGGAGGAGCCAAGATGGAAACATGAATACCAGCCTTTATCTTTCGCTCGTTTTTGTTTTTTTTTTAAAAAAAATAAAAATAAAAACCCAAATTTTGAAGCTGAACTGCACTAACTCTTTTGTCAAGGTAAAATAAAAAAAATTCCTTCAGTAGCACCTTAAAGACCAACTAAGTTTTTATTTTGGTATAAGCTTTCGTGTGCATGCACACTTCTTCAGATATGCTGAAATAGGAGTCCCCAGGCGCTTATGTAGAGAAGGGGTGGGGAGGGGAGGTCTTTTGTCAAGGCTAAACTTTGGAGGACGGCAGAGCAATTTTCACCCAGGGATTTTTAAAACTAAACATTCTTCCTGTGGTTCTTATCTGCTATGGGGGCCTCGCTTGTTTTTCTTAAGTGGGAGTTGCCTGTGTGGGAAATATAGATGCAAGAAGACAACTAATATAATTACTATTAATCTACATTACACCTTGGTGGCAAAACGAAACAAGGAACGCAGAAGTGCTATCTGAATTGGATTCAGCATGTGCAAGTTGCACACGGGCCACAATGTCATTGCCTGAAGTTTCCAAATGTGCAAAGGAACCTTTCAGAAAATGACAATGAACAGTGGCCAACAAGCCATCAGTTCCTTTCTTTGCATCAACGGATGATGCGTTCGGTACTCACCCTTTTCAGTTTCACGAAGGTGGAAGTTGCCAGAGTCTCCCACTGTCAGTGAGAAATGGGAATTTCTTTTTCATCTTCCCCCTCAAAGACAAGATTTCTTTTTTTAAAAAAAGCAGGTCCCACCATTTTGTATCAATTCCCAAGATGGGATTTGAAGGAGATGGGAGGTAAAGCTAAGTTTACTGGAAACTCAGCAAATGAACTACAGAGGATGGAAATGTTGGAGATCAAAGCACGGAGAAGCAATATGATTGTTGGACTCACTTATATATGGAGGAGCATCTGATTTTGCTTTTTGGATAATGTGTTTTGCCTTGCCCTTTCGGGCAACACAAGACAAAAGCATATTGAAATGGATTAGTAAACTATTTCTAATACAGTAACATATGGACATCACTGTAATGGGCTGGGTAGGAATAATCAGGGAGAACGGAGTCCAGGTTGTATGCATTATGTTAAAGAGGACTTTATTATAAGGAGAATTAAGAATGGTTGTTGTTTTAACCTTTTCTCCAGTCAGCACATTACAGCTCTGGGTCTTTAGCAGCAACCCACTCTCTTCTTCTGCTTGTTCTGAGAAAGAGCTGCTTCGATGGGGTTGCTGTTTCTTATGGGCAGTCTCCACAGGCTCAAGCTCCATGTCACTCCAAGCCTAAAAAAGGAAATTGAGATGTTTATACATGAACAATCAATAGGCTGCAATTTCGCCTCTTGTCCACTGGTATATTAAAAAAGCTGCTCTTGCACTACACTAGGAACAAGGGTACATGAGGTGTTCAACGACCGAAGCGTAGAATCATAGGCTTGTATCAAATGTAGCGCTAAGTAGCCACACCACCAGCACAAAGATTTGCACTTGTGCCGCAGGACTTCTCTTGCACATGCCCTAAGCCTGTTTTGGGGCTTCTACAGCAGATTTGGCAAGGGCGTGGAAACATGCATGAGCAGACGGGCCATCGTCCTGATCCAGCAGGCGTTTCTAACACTCTAAAGAATACTATCATATACTCATCCCACTCCAGCTCAATCTTTTATTCTTTAGACTAAACACAATACATTCCATCAATCTTTCCTCGCAGGACAGTGAGATTTCCCTATAAAATGTGGTTGCTTAAGTGGGTCCTCAGGTCTTTCAGCAAGTAAGTAGTTACTTATATTGCACATTTCTAGTTCGAAAATCGAACCATCCACCGAGGATGTAAACGGTAAGGTACAAACATGAACAGTAAAAAAAAGGCAGACCAAGTAGCAGGAGGAAGAAAAGACCTCTTCCTCCCTCCCATAAAACTAAAACCAGGATTGCATACACACCATACATTTAAAGCATCCTCCAAAGAATCATGGGAACTGTAGTTTAAATGTTTGGGGTCTTCCTAAAATAGAAAAGGCTCAACAACTTTGCGGGTGTCAGGAATTTTACTTTTTGAAATATAGCAACCCTAAACAAAACCATGCATGACTGCAGTACAGCAGGTGATTAAGGAACACAGAGTTGCATTGCTAGGTAGGTCATGTACCCTCTCCTCTGGAGAGGAAGTGAAGCTTCTTTACTCTTCCTTTTTCTCTCTTTCTCTCTGCATCATGTAACCAATGAAGGAGGACATCTGTAAGCTTGCTCCCAAGCGTACAGCACATGTTTAGAACTATATTCTGTATTGTCTACCCAAGAGTATTTTGCCTGTATTATCCTTGCTGCTGCATGGAACAATGCATGACTGAGACCTTGAATCTGTAAGTAAAGCATACTTAACAGTGTGTGGTCTGCACATTGCGAGAGGGGTAGGAAAGAGGTCAGCTGCTGTGTGCAGCTGAACGGGGTAAAAAGGTTTAACAACCTATATTCATAATGCTATACTGCTGCTTAATTTTTGTAAGCTTAATCTCTGCTACCGGGGCTCTCTCCACAGTAATATCTAGTGGTAGGGGTTCCACAGGTTTCCGGCAGGAGTCTTTCCTAGCCCTGCCTGGAGATGGCAGGTATTGCACCCAAGACCTTACCTATGCAAAACATATGCCATTAGACTGAATTACAACACAGATGCTTGACTCAAAAAAGCTTTAAAAACAGAGCTGCACCAGTAAGCCTGTTTATTGGAACCCTGTGAGCAAGGATTAGACAAGACTTAGACCTTTAAACATTATCCATTGTGATGAAAGGGAACATGTTTTAAAAGGCTTGAGCACGGATAAGCAACATGGAGTAAGACACTCTTGTGTAACACTTTAGAATCTCATTTGATGCTTGGTGATTTACAAAAGGCTTTGTGGGAAAGAAGATTAAGTATAGGATGAAATAATAGTAAGAAAGTCAATAAAGTAGTTAAGTGCGTGACTGTTTTTCTGTTTCCCTGCTTTTTTATTCAAGCAGCCCATGATATGGCTACCATAATTTATTTTGGCAAAGTACTTTCACTGATTCTCATAACAAGGCGGGTCACTCCAGATAAATGCCCCAATTCTCTGTGTGATCCTTTATCCTCACACACAGATGTCTTCCTGCCAGTCCCCTTTAAATTAAACAGAGCGACCTTAGTCCCATAAGCAAAATAATATATTAAAAGAACACACCCCTCTCCCTTAAAGAAAATGTAGAATATGCTCCTTGTTGGGAGCTATCACACATAGAACAAATGCTGAATTTGAGCGAAAAAACAAACCCTGGAAGCTACAATTCTATATACCATTTCTTGGGAAAGAGAAATTGCATTTACCGTATTTTTCACTCCATAACACACACTTTTTCCTCCTAAAAAGTAGGGGGAGATATCTGTGCATCTTATGGAGCGAATGTGTCTTGTGGAGCGATTTATTTATTTTTTCGTTTTCTGTTGCATGAGATTTTTCAACTGTTCTTATATGTTCTTTCAATGCTGATTTCATATCTGAAGTTGGTTTTGTTCTGTAAGCTCTAGGTTTTTTTTTGCAATTCATGTTTTTCACTTTTCACCATAATCATCATTTTTCGCAATGCAAGAATTCAATATTTTATTAAACACATAGCCAAAGTAGTACAATATGATTATAAATGTAAGTGACTTATATAGCACTGAACATGACATGTATAGCATTGAACATGACATGTATGTCTATGTACAGTTGAAGGTATGCAAAAAAATGTATTCCCTTGGGATACAGTATATACAAGCTGCTATTATTTAGGTAAGAATTTGCGCTTGTAGTTGAGGAGGGTGTGATTCAGAATATTTTTTTCCTTTTTTTCCTGCTCTAAAAACTAGGTGCATCATATGGTCAGGGGCGCCTTATGGAGCGAAAAATACGGCACTTCGGTGGACTTGACTTGCGAGTAAAGATGCACAGAATTGGGCTTTAAGGTTGCATAGGACATCAGAACACCAGAACCTCCAGGATGTTGGTACCTAGCTATATCTAAGATGGAGTCTAATGACTTCTAGACAAGCAACAACTCCCATGAGCCCCATTGATGGATGGATGAAAGGTATGGGACACTGTGACCCTGCTTGATCTGCCAGTGGCCTTTGCTACCATTGACCATGGTATCCTCCTGGACTGACACAGTGGGAGGGGTATCAGAGGCACTGTATAATTACGGTGGATCTGTTTGTATCTTCAGGGGTGCGATCGGAGATTAGCACTGCTTTTATGTACAATTGTTCTTTTTTAATGAATTAGCAAGATAATATGTATATAAATAAGCAAGTAAAAATAAATTATAGAAGCTACAGTCCAAGAGCATCTGAAGGGCCAATGGTTCTCCATGTCTGTTGTAAGAAATCATTTTAGAGCAGCAATTTCTACGGCAGGTTGGTCTATAATTTATGGTGAGAGAAGAGGTTCCAGCGACCTTGGCAAGTGATCATTCTGCCTTCCAGTTGCAATCATTCTCCTTGAGACGGACCTGGCTGGTAAGTTATCACAATATACCACAACCTTGAAAGATTAGTTTTTTTGAAACAGAGAAATCATCTCACATCCCTACTGTATCAGTATATATTGGTGTATCTTTGACTCAGTGGGTGTATTTAAATTCTAGGATTCAGGAACCTTTGATTTCAGCCGATCTGCATTGTAATCCTGCACTCAGTTATGTACAGAGCCACTGAAACCAACCTAGTGCAGAACCACAGTCATAGTTCACAATCCTTAAGACTTACTAAAGACCACTCATTAATTATAAACTATTCATAACTGCAATTATTTCTCAAAGTGTTTTTTATACAACTTTTTTTCTTGATGGATAATGGTCTGTTCATATTTTTTTTAAAAGAACAGTCAACTTTTTCTTTTTTACACATCTTCCTCAATGAACTTGCCCTGCAGTATTTTACAAGTAAGCCCATATATGGGTTTCCAGTATTTGAATAACTGGGTAGCTTAGAACCCATTTTCCTCTTAAAATAACTTCCATTCCAAACCATTCACTGACCAATCAATCCCTTATAGTAATTCATTTTTTAAAAACAAAATCTTCCTCATTTAGTTTGTTGTGGGAAAACTATAACAGAAAGTTGCTTGTTGATAGTATATGCTAACAAAAGATTCTCAAGGCTGCATGCACTTGAAATCTGTGACATAATAATAATAATAATAATAATAATAATAATAATAAATATTATTAGTATTATTAGTATTATTCCCCACCCATCAGGCTGGACCTCCCCAGCCACTCTGGGTGACTCTGAACAAAATATATTAAAAAGCAACAAAACATCAAACATTAAAAACTTCCCTAAATAGGGCTGCCTTCAAATGTCTTCTAAAAGTCAGATAGTTGTTTATTTCCTTGACATCTGATAGGAGGGCACCACCATGGGGGGGGCACCACCACCAAGAAGGCCCTCTGCCTGGTTCCCTGTAGCTTCACTTCTCACACTGAGGGAACTGCCAGAAGGCCCTCAGTGTCTGGGCAGAACGATGGGGGTGGAGATACTCCTTCAGGTATACTACGTCGAGGCCATTTAGATCAGCACCAACACTTTGAATTGTGCTCAGAAACATACTGGTCAATGTTGGGTCTTTCAGCCAATGTAGGTCTTTCAGGGCCGGTGTTATGTGGTCTCGGCAGCAACTCCCAGTCACGAGTCTAGTTGCTGCAAATTTCATAGTTTTTGGGAAACTTTCCCCAAAGAACCAAGCTTGGGAGAAACTGGTTCTTCCCGTTTCTCACAAAAAATCCTGTTGTATTAATATCTAATTAGTTGGCTTTTGTGACAATCACCCCACCCCACCTCATGAATCCATTTCCCCACAGATTGATTTTTTTAACCAGACAAACTTTAACAGGCACACAAAGCCTTGCAAAGTAAGTGTTTGTGTGAGTGTGTAGCCATGAACCTTGTTGCAAGGGGAGGGGGAGCAAGGAATCCTGTGGCTGCTTAAAGGAAAAAATGAAGCACATGTCTGGTTCTACCACTAATATCATAGAACCATAGAATTGTAGAGTTGGGAGGGACCCCAAGGATTCTCAAGGAGGTTTAGAAGTGCTTAATGGATATGAGTTTTTCTATAATCACTCCTAATAGTGAACTCAGGTTGGTGAGTGCCGTCCAGCAGTTTAGTCTGCCACCTTTAATGTGAAACAAAAGGATGTGACCTAGGAGGCTGTCACCCATGCCAAACTTACAGTTTCTGCTGCAGAAATGGAAGAAACACAACTGCTCTTGTTCCTGGCAGCAAAAGAGTGACGGTTGGACATAGAAGCCCTGAATGATGACTCGTTTACAGAACTTGTTGAAAGATCACTTGGTGAGATCCGTATAAGGAATCTCAAGCAAGGTACAGCACTTCGAATAGTTCTCCTAAAAGACAGAATAAAAATACTGTGAAACAGCAAAATAAAAAATAAAAAATGCAGTGAATGAAAACAGAGTTTGGAGAATACTTTGAAAGAAACAACAGAGTGCACATTTCAGGAAACCCAACTGTATGGTATTGAAAAGATTTAAGTCTTGGTTCTCTTAACCCCATCTATATAAGAGCCAGTTCAAAGACTATAGGCATCTCCAGAAGTCCTTTTTATTGTCCATGATTATTTGTTCTTGTGGCAGTATTGTGGGTGGTCGTATTGTGTGGGGGGTGGTGGTTACATGCAATCCCCCTTTTTTCTTTTTTTTCATGATATATATTTATTGATTTTGTAGTAATAAAGAATATAAAGAAAAACACAATTAACACGTTCGAACAACAATAGTATCCATAATTAAACAAAAAACAAAAAACATAAAAATACATCCCTCAATCTTATATTCCATATCTTTATCGACTTCCTCCTTCCCTTCGCTTCTACGGGTCTATAAATCTCTAATTTAGCACTTTCTCATTCTTGATAACATTCTTTTTCTTAATTAATTATTCTAATTATTGTTTTTAATCGCTTTTCACTCCCCAATTTCCAAAACCTCATAACATAATTTTAATCTTAAGGGCATTATAGCCGCCTAACATATATCTAAATCTTACCACATCCTACATTAATCTAACTTACTTCTGCAACCTCCTTGTACTACCACATCCTATTGAATATTTTTAATCTTATAATTCTTTTCTAAATAAACTTTAAATTTCTTCCAATCTTCTTCCACTGATTCTTCTCCCCGGTCTCGGAGTCTCCCGGTCAATTCAGACAGTTCCATGAATTCCATCAGCTTCATCTGCCAGTCATCCACTGTAGGTATATTTTCAGATTTCCAGTTCCTTGCTAATACAATTCTAGCTGCTGCTGTGGCATACAAAAAAAAGTAACATCTTTCTTCGGCAGTTCATTTCTTATGATACCAAGTAAAAAAGCTTCTGGGTTCTTAATAAACGTGTTTTTAAACACTTTCTTCAACTCGTTATAATTTTTTCCCCAGAAGCTCTTTACTTGGGGACGTCCACCACATATGATAAAAGGTTCCTTCCACTTCCAACATTTGTTACTTTGTTTATGACATGCAATCCCCTTTTCAATGCTGAAAAAGGTTTGAAAATGTTTTGAGGTGGACATACTGCTTCATTTCCAATCAGTCCTGCAACTTCTTGCTGAAACATTTTATACCAGAAATGTTCCAGATTTCCTTTTGCCTCGTTTTTGTTGTGCTGTAATGCAAGAAAGCCCTGCCAGGTAGCAAAAAATATGATAAGACTAGGGATACATTGAGGAACAACTGATAAAGCAGAATGATGCATGGATGGTGGACCACTATGAATCTACCACAACTGCGCTATTATTGCATCAAGGACACGTTGAAGAATACATCCACAAAACAGCAGCGGGAGCAAGCGGCCAATCTGGAGGGGCCCAACATCTACAAGGTGGAAGAAACCATAAGAATACAGTATGCTGAAAGAGACCAGGACTCCAGGAAGCATATTGTTCTAACTTGTATTGTTTTGTGTTTATTGAGAATCAGTAAAATCAAGGTACAACAACAAACTTCAGTGTTGCTGTGACTCCTTGGTGGGTGTTGTTGGAGTAACTGGGCATGAGAAGAGGTTAATTTCATTCATGGGCATAAATTACCCCACTGATGAGCTAATCGCAGGTGCATGGTCAGTAGAGCCAGTTGCTCCCTTGACTATATCTGTGATCAATGTATGTCAGCTCAGTAGTGAGTGGGTAAGTCTGTCTTGAGTCTATTACGTGCCCAGTGTTACATCTTGAATTGTTAAGAGCTATTTAGAGCAACAGATATATTTTGTACTTGTATATATCTGCATTTGCAAAACCCTACAAGCTGGAACTTATCTGTCTATATCTTGCATCCAGAACTGTATTACTGAGCCTTATCTTCTGCAACATTAAACTATCTGAACTTTACTTGGCTTCCATGGGGTGACTGGTACTAGGAGCAACTTCCACTACATGGCTATCTCACCTAAGATCCCCAACAGGTATGTCGTTTCATTCACATACCCCTCTGTTCATGAACAAAGGCAGACAAGACTTTAATTTTAATTTTTGCAAGGCAGCGTAAGCTGGTGGTTATCTATTCCACTCACCGAAAACCTAGGTGTCAGGAGTATGGGCAGGAGTCAGGCTCTGGGGCCTGTAGTGCTTTGCAGGACTGGGGCATGCCTCAACTTGTGCTGGAGAAGCAAGGTGTGGCCACACAGGTGAAGTCCTCAGCTTGTGCTGGAGAGGCAAGGAGTAATCACCCAGGTGAGGCCACTTGAGATCTCACTGCACCTGGTGGCAGGAGCTGGGAGGGATAAAAGCCCAGCATTTCCCTTCAGCTCTTTGCCACAGCAATGCTATCCCTGCCTGGTTGCATCTGGCCTCCTGTTCCTTGGACCCTTGCCTTGTTGCTGCCGTGCTTCTTGGACCCCTGCCTCGCCTTCGCCTTGCTCCTGCCCCGTGGACCTTCGCCTTGCTTCTTGTTCCTGGATCCTTCGCCTTGCTCCTTGCTCCTTGGACCTTTGCTTCGCCTTCACCTTGCTCTTGCCCCGTGGACCTTCGCCTTGCTTCTTGTTCCTGGACCCTCGCTTTGCCTTCGCCTTGCTTCGTGCCCCGTGGACCTTCGCCTCTGCCTTCGACCCTGCTTCTTCACCACCATCTTGCCTCTGGTCCTGACGCCCGCCGACCGGACCGTGACACTAGGAAATGAGGAGGGTGCTAAGTTCAGACCATTGGTCCCAGGACCAGCCCACCCATGAGGTGGGGTGATCAGGGCCATCTGAACCCTATCCAGCGCCGTGGCTGAGAGATCCCTCCGGCGGCCCTTTGCCAGCTGGAAAGCTGGAGCCACGCGCTGCCCTGGGGACATGTGTGTGTGTGTGTGTGTGTGTGTGTGTGCACGCTTCATTTTAGCAACTGCGCCTTGTGCACCTCTGAGGCGCTGCTCCCCCCCCAACGCCACCATGCCTTGCCTTCTGCTTCTCACCCGCCGCAAGCAGGGCTGGCAACGGCGACGCTGGACTCACGCTCTGCCAGGCAGGGCCAGGCGCAGTGGGCCGCTGGAGAGGGTGGCGTGACAGTGCTGCCAGCTGTGGTTCATCTCCACCTCCTCGGCCAAAGCGGCTGCGTGGCGCTGCCGTCCGGGGAGCCCTGGCTGCTGTGCTGATGGGAGGCTTGCAGCCGGCTTCCCCGCAACGACGCCCACAGCCCAAGAAGAGGCGGGCGAGGGCGGCGCTGCTGACGGGGCTTGCTGGTGGCTCCTCCAGCAGGGAGCCGCCATGGAGGAGCCAGGCTTGAGAGGTGGGCGGTGAGGGGCGCTTGCTCCGTGCAGCTCCCCCACTCGCTGGGGCGCCCCTGAGAGGTGGCGCCCTGGCACAACACTCCAGTAGCCCCAACAGGAAAGACGGGTCTGCTCCTCCTCCATCCCAACCCCGGCAGCAACACCCCCTGGTGGCCAGGCGCCCTGGCACATTGCGCCACCCAGCCCAGGCCTAGAGACGGCCCTGGGGGTGAAGCAACCACCTTGGGCAGTGGAAGCCCCTAAGGGCACCCACCATCTGCCCCACCACCCATTTCCCATGAGATCTGGCTGGAAATCAGTGCTGCTGCTGCTGGAAACTGCAGCCACTGCCACTTTGCAGGGTGGTTGGCAAGGCAGGGTAAAACAGGACGTGGCACCCCTGATTAGTCCACCTAGCTCATTACTGGCTATTCTGACTTGCTGTGCCTCTCTAGGATTTTCAGGCAGAGGATGTTCCCAGCTCTACCTCTAGGCTGAGCCGAAGATCTTGCAGAGCTGCTACTGAGCTACACTTCATCTGCAAAAACAAAACAAACAAAGCTTCTGCTCACAGCTTTGTTACCTTAACATGTCAGATGTATCAATAAGCAAGTGTGGCTATCCCATTGTGTACAGTTTGGTCCTATTACATCCCCTTTTTCCCAGGACTGCAACCTCGCTATTTCTTACTTTGCACATTTTTTGAATTAAGTTCATCTAAAGCAGTCACTTCCTTGGGCATTACAGAAATGGAATGAACTTGTACGTGAACTTTTTATCAATGACATTTCCTGTGCCTCCTTTCCACGTATTATTTATTGACTTCATTTTGATCTCAGCTTTCCTTCAAGCAGCCCTAGGGCAGCATACATGCTTAGCATTCCCTTTTATCCTCAGGATGCTCTTGTGAGGTAGAGGATAAGGCTGAGAAAGGAAGTTTGCTCATGCAGTGGGCTTCCTAGGGAACTCAGTTTCCCTTTGTCATAGTTTGGCGCTCTAGCCACTCCACAATTCTACAGTGAAGGCAAAATGGTCTGTAAAGAATAATTGATAGCTGGCTGTGCATGGAACAGAATGTGTCTTTAGTTCTTTGCGGGGCGAGGTTTTATTCCAACGAAGTCGAGTGACAAATTAACCTCTTCCCACCATTTGGGGAAAAGGCCCCCAGACAACAGTATTTACATATTTTTCATTAAACAGAACTAACAGAAGAATGGCTTATGCAAATACATATCAGCGTATGAATTACTTGCAAATAACTGAGTCTATGTAAATATCCTCTCTCCCCTCCACACCTGTTCTGAGCTCAATGCCTGTGCTTCAGAGTTGATTCACACAGTGCTATCATGTGTATATTCCATAAACAAGTTATTCTTCCATTTGTTTATGCAGAGCTTAGCATAGCTGCCAAGTTATCCCTTTTTTAAAGGGATTTTCCCTTATGCTGAATAGGCTTCCTCGTGAGAAAAGGGAAAACTTGGCAGCTATGGAGCTTAGAATCACAGAATTGTAGAGTTGGAAGGGACCACAAGGGTCATCTAGTCCAACCCCCGTGCAATGCAGGAATCTTGTGGGCTCAACCCCACAACTTTAGGATTAAGAGTCTCATGCTCTGCCAGCTGAGATTGGCACTTGTATTGTGCAACCCCCTCTAGCTCAAGGTATAAAATAACTCTTCTGTGAGTGAAAGGAGACCTTTAGATCCATCCCAATATTTATTTTTAAAGGGCTTCGCGGTAACTATAGTTACATGCCCTGATTCTTTGGGAGATGGAATCGAGTAAAAATTTAAGAGCGTCTCCAGTCTATCACTATTTTGCAGAAGGGATTCAAGTACATACCAGAACTTTAGGTTTGCATAATTAAAGAGGGTTAAAGTGCAGTACAAGCCCCCTTTTATAAAAAGAACAAGACTTTTGTGGTTTGTAATGTGATGAGGAAATGCTTCGAAAAGTGTGGGATAAACAAATGACTAATGGGAAGACTTGTGAACAATCTGCAAGCAAACCAGTTATGAAACAAACAAAAAGTTATGAAATAAAAAAAATTCCTTCAGTAGCACCTTAAAGACCAACTAAGTTTTTATTTTGGTATGAGCTTTCGTGTGCATGCACACTTCTTCAGATAGTGCACACGAAAGCTCATACCAAAATAAAAACTTAGTTGGTCTTTAAGGTGCTACTGAAGGAATTTTTTTATTTTACTTCGACCCAGACCAACACGGCTACCTACCTGTAACCAAAAAGTTATGAAGAAATTCACCCAAACAAGTGATGAAAAGAATGGCTGTTATGTGTCACGGAATGCTGTTAGTATACTACAAACTTTTTATATCCATTAAAAGATTGTAAGTGGTTCCTTATACATTTCCTGCCGAGGCTAAGATCACATGGATGATTTATGCTGCCGCCTAGTGGCAGAGTCATGTATCTATTATATTTAAAACTTTTACGCAGCATTTCCTTTTAGTAAAACAGAAGTAAAACAAAGTCATTTATCTATTGGCCATGATTCAAAAGAGTTATGTGTCCTTGAATCTAATAACTCTGGAGATGGTACAATGACACTGTGTTTGTTTGTGACAGTATCAGAATCTCTCTCTCTTTCTCTTTCTCTCTCTCTCTCTCTCTCTCTCTCTCTCTCTCTCTCTCTCTCTCTCTCTCTCACACACACACACACACACACACACACCATTTATGAACATAAGAAGAGCTTTATCAGGGCAATAGCCCTGGATCAGGGCAATAGCCCATCTAAGTCCACAGGGCCGGCTCTAGGTAGACCCCCGATGGCGCGGTGTGCCAGGGCGCCGGGCCCTAACCTTGCTGTGCCCTGCGAGGGCGGGGGCGCGGAGCGATCTCTGCCCCTCAGCGCCAGGGCGGCCAACCTGCTCGAGACTGCCCTGTAAGTCCATCATCCTGTTATTACAGTGGGCAACCACTCCATGCCTGCAAGCAACACCTCAGCACAACAGCATCCTTCCACCTGCAATTTTCCCGATGGGGAACTCATGAAACCAATCCACCTGGCTTCACCTCAACCAGGTGGTGGGCAGCAGAGCCAGAGCCCGCTTTCCTTTGCCAATGAACAATTTGGAGCACACTTTAAGGCAGGGGTCAGCAAACTTTTTCAGCAGGTCCACTGTCCCTCAGACCTTGTGGGGGGGGGGGCAGATTATATTTGGAAAAGAAAAAAAATGAATGAATTCCTATGCCCCACAAATAACCCAGATATGCATTTTAAATAAAAGCACACATCCTACTCATGTAAAAACACCAGGCAGGCCCCAGAAATAATCCAGAGATGCATTTTAAATAAAAGGACACATACTACTCATGTAAAAACATGCTGATTCCCGGACCATCCGCGGGCTGGATCTAGAAGGGGATTGGGCCAGATCCTGGGCCTTAGTTTGCCTACCCATGCTTTAAGGCTACTGATTGTGCACTGGCAGCTATATCTATGTCAGGTATAGTTTGGTGGAAATGCCCTTCAAGGCCAGATTTGAATCCCTGGAAAACCAAGTTTGGTCTGCAAGCCATATGTTCCCCACTCTCACTTAAAGCAATAAAAAAGAATCAAAAATCTACACACCAAGACAAACCAATTCTATATGCAGATCAAACAAACATGCATATATTTGTTTGTTGCACACAATTAATGTTGTTTCTGTTAGTCATGGCAAAGAGTTGAGAATAATGGTGGGCCCTCTAGTTCTGCTCTTGTGCTTGCTTTTCCCTAAACGGGAGAAAAATGCACTGCAGTATTTGGGCTAGTAAAGATTCTGTGTTCAAAAATCTCCCAGCAACTGGGAAAATAGGGACACATCCCAAGGGGCGGGGGGGGGGAGTTTAAACGGGAGATACCTGAACTGTTAAGTATTTTAACAGAATCCATTAGTTTCTGAATATAGAAGCAATTTCAAGCTCAGCAGGAAACTCAGTTTTACCGTGTTTCGACGCTACAAATTACTTGTCTTTAAATGTTAACCAGACTTGGCTGCTGAACTGAAAAAGGAGTGATAGCAAACTGGAGTAAAAGATTTCAAATCACATTCGCATGATCCTGAATGCATGGTTCACTTACAGAAGCATTCAGAGCCTTAGAACCTAATACAGTGGTACCTTGGTTCTCAAACTTAATCCGTTGCGGAGGTCCATTTTTCCATAGAAAGTAATGCAAAATGGATTAATCCGTTCCAGACTTTTAAAAACAACCCCTAAAACAGCAATTTAACATGAATTTTACTATCTAACAAGACCATTGATCCATAAAATGAAAGAAATAAACAATGTACTGCAGTCATACAAACAATCCATCAGTAGCTGAACTGGGTTCCACACAGTCTCAAAAACAAAACAAAATAGAGCCGCTAAAACAAAAACGCAAAATAAATAGCAAAAACAGACAGACCTCAGCGTAACACTCAAAACAGAAGTGTGGCACTCGAATCAAAAGCATAACACTCAAATCAGAAGCATAACACTCAAAGCCGAGCATGTTCGACTTCTGAAAATGTTTGCAAACCGCCACACTTACTTCCAGGGTTGCAGTGTTTGGGTTCCAAGTTGTTTTGAGTACCAAGGTGTTTGAGAACCAAGGTACCACCGTATAATCCTAATGGTGCAAAGTGCTGCTTCCTGTCCCAATTTATCTTGGACCATGCCATAGGGAATCAGAAAAGGCTGATGGGTGTCAAGGCTTCTAGGCTTTCTGATTACATTACTGGTATGCACCAGGAGTAAAGTGTACAGAATGCGGCAGCTAGACTGGTGACTGGGAGCGACTGCCGAGACCACATAACACCGGTCTTGAAATATCTACATTGGCTCCCACTACGTTTCCGAGCACAATTCAAAGTGTTGGTGCTGACCTTTAAAGCCCTAAATGGCCTCGGTCCAGTATACCTGAAGGAGCGTCTCCACCCCCATCATTCTGCCCGGACACTGAGGTCCAGTGCCGAGGGCCTTCTGGCGGTTCCCTTGTTGCGAGAAGCCAAGTTGCAGGAAACCAGGCAGAGGGCCTTCTCGGTAATGGCACCCGCCCTGTGGAACGCCCTCCCGTCAGATGTCAAAGAGAAAAACAGCTACCAGATTTTTAGAAGACATCTGAAGGCAGCCCTGTTTAGGGAGGCCTTTAATCTTTAATCGATTATTTTATTCTTCTGTTGGAAGCTGCCCAGAGTGGCTGGGGAAACCCAGCCAGATGGGCGGGTATAAATAATAAATTATTATTATTATTACAATCCCAGTGAAGTATCTTAATGAAGGGCTCTAGCTCTAGATCATATGCCCGGCATGCAGATGGTTCAGTCCTCCACATTTCCAGGTAGGATTGGAAGAGCCTCTTGCCTGAAGTGCAGGTGAGCTGCTGCTGAGCAGTATAGACAAAACTGAACTAGATCATGGGTAGGCAAACTAAGGTCCGGGGGCCGGATGCGGCCCAATCGCCTTCTAAATCCGGCCCGCAGATGGTCCAGGAATCAGCATGTTTTTACATGAGTAGAATGTGTCCTTTTATTTAAAATGCATCTCTGGGTTATTTGTGGGGCAAAAGAATTTGTTCTCCCCCCAAAAAAATATATATATAGTCGGCACCCAACAAGGGGTGAGAGACAGTGGACTGGTCCCCTGCTGAAAAAGTTTGCTGACCCCTAGATGGACCAATGACCTGGCTAGAAGCTTACTAGGTTTCTATACTTAGGAATTTGCCTGGTCTTGCAAAGTCAGTAACACACCCTTCACCAAATACCCAGCGTGGCACTCTATTCTGCAGAATGAGTGCCCATAAGTGTACACACATCCAAATGGAAGGAAACACTCACAATGCCAGTGATTGAAGTACAGTCATACCTCGGTTTACAACCGCCTTGGTTTACAACCACCTCAGTTTACAAACACTGCGGACTCATCTGGAATGGATTAATTCACTTTCCATTATTTTCAATGGGAAAGTTCACTTCAGGTTAAGTACGCTTCAGTTTAAGTACTCCGCGGATTGTCTGAAACAGATTAATCCACTTTCCATTACTTTCAATGGGAAAGTTCACTTCAGGTTAAGTACGCTTCAGGTTAAGTACAGACTTCCGGAACAAATTGTGGTTGTAAACGGAGGTACCACTGTAATACGTTCTCTTTACCATCCAACGGTGAATTCATTCAAAACAATACGTATAAAACATTATCATAGGGATGCATTCACACTACCTGTATCTTGGGTGAATGATTGCATAGATTATGGGATTGTAGATCGCAGAAGCTTTGGCAATAACAGCTGGCACAGATTTAGAATATGGGTTTAAGGTCTTGGCGTAGCTAGAAACAAGAAAAAAACACAGCATTAAAATACAAGGCAATAACTAATGCTGTAGGGTGGGGGGCTATATTTGATATATTTTTTTCTGGTATTAAACTTCAGGATTTCTGCGAAAATAGCAATTACTCCAGAAGTATGAAAACATGCCCAATATCAAGTGCACTCTAGGTGTCTTTAATTATTCTTCACTGCATATCACATTATAGGTTCCAAACAAAAGATGGCATGCATTTTGCAATTGCTTGCAGCATTCTGTTTTTGAATCAGAATGTGTGGGTTATTACATGCACAAGCAATTATCTACAAATCTGCATAGGCGAGGGTGGACATTTTTATAGGAAAACATAAAAATCAGATATTTTAAAGTGAAGTAGAATGGTGCATCACACTCCATTTTCTCTGCAGGAATATTCGGGGGGGGGGGATTCACCTCTAACTAGGTGTTGACTCTACCTTCTGTATACAGGTGTCCACCCCACTTATGCAGGGGTTACGCTCCAGGCTCCTATACAATAAGCAAATATCGCTTAATTGGGGAGCAGCCTTGAAACACCCTTTAAACGCCCTCTCTGACGCTCTCTCTCCAATCCGGACAAAAAAACACTGTATCCAAAAATATTGACAACTAGAATCGAAGCTCTGGGGCTGGCTGAAGGACACATGGAGAAGCAGCTGCTACTGCTGCTGCGCTATTGCGAGCATCAGCTGTTAGGCGGGGGGGCTGAGCAGCCTAAACAAAACCCTGCTACACCTCCAGTCTCTTTGGGGCTTCCTCTGCCACCACTGACATCCTCTTTGAGCACCAGGGAAGGGTTCCTCGTGAGCCATGAGGACTCTCCAGCTCTCTCCCACCATCCCCAGGTTTGAATCAAATTATTCATTTACTTCCTGGCACCATGCGTATATGCGGTCGCACATGAGTCTACAGCACATAAGTGGGGGGGGGGGACACTTGTAAAGATGTTTATGTTAGAATATAGGGATGATAAGCCCTAGATTCATCATCTGCTAGCTTTGTTAGATTATAGGGATGACAAGCCCTAGATTCTTTCTTCTGCCACTGGCTTCTGTAAAGAAGACAGCAAACAATCGTAGCTTTTAAAGTTTATTAGAGATAATAATAATAATAATAATAATAATAATAATAATAATAATAATATATTATTATTATTATTATTATTATTATTATTATTTATACCCCACCCATCTGGCTGGGTTTCCCCAGCCACTCTGGGCGGCTTCCAACAGAAAAAAATAAAACACAACAATCTATTAAACATTAAAAGCCTCCCTGAACAGGGCTGCCTTCAGGTGTCTTCTAAAAGTCTGGTAGTTGTTTTCCTCTTTGACATCTGTTGGGAGGGCGTTCCACAGGGCAGGCGCCACCACCGAGAAGGCCCTCTGCCTGATCCCCTGTAACTTGGCTTCTTGCAGCAAGGGAACTGCCAGAAGGCCCTCGGTGCTGGACCTCAGTGTCCGGGCAGAATGATGGAGGTGGAGACGCTCCTTCAGGTACGGTATACTGGACCGAGGCCATTTAGGGCTTTAAAGGCCAACACCAGGGGTCCCCAAACTACGGCCCCCGGGCCGGATGCGGCCCAATCACCCTCCCAATCCGGCCCGCGACGACCCCCGCCGCCCGCTCTTACGGCGCGCGGCGACGATCTTAAAAATCGGCAAAAAATCACCGAAAATCCTTTGTGCGCATGCGTATGGGCCTCTCCCGACCCAGAAGAGGTCATTTCCGATGCACTTCCGGGTCGGGGGAGGCCCATACGCATGCGCACAAGCGATTTTCGGCGATTTCCCCCCGCCCGTGTGCGTGTGCACATGCGCATGGGCGCGCACTCCCCCGCCCTCCGGCCCGCTGCGCGCGCACTCCCCTGCCCTCCGACCCGCCGCGCGGTCGGCGCGGCGGGCACCGGCCCACTGCGCGGTAAGTCTGGGGACCCCTGGTCAACACCAACACTTTGAGTTGTGCTCGGAAACGTAGAGAGCGATGGAAAAGTGTGCGCCCCATCACTCTCAGTCAGAAGTGAAAGTAAAAAATACAAAGAACATCACATGACAGGAGATCAAGTTACATCCGTTCTCCTGTGTGGGAAAGTTACAGCAGTCACACATCAGAACAGTAAACAATTATCCTGTCACACATGCAGCTGGGCAGTGGACAGAATTGAATATGCTAACAGTTTAGCCTTGTAGATAGTACCATTTAATACAATTATGCATCGTTCACAAAGCAAACGAGAGAGAGAAATGTTCTTACATTCCGCAAGGGAACTGAAGTTTCAGGGTGGACACACGCACATCCATAATCCTTATCCACCCTTGACTGAAACTCTTTCACTGGTGACTTGCCACTTACCCTGCCCACGCAATCAGAGTGACACAAGCATATGGGGACCAGGACAGAACAAACACCACAATAGCCACAAAGGCGATTTTTGCTAACTTCCATTCACTCTTCACTGAATGTGAAACATTTGACTTCCGGTTATAGGTTGATCCTAACTTCTGGACGTTCCTATGAAAAAACAGCACAGGGTATTTTAAGGAAAAACAATTCATTCAGCGTGTGAAAGGCATTATTAGCAGTAAATGCAATGGTACATAGCTTCTTTAAAACAGCACTTCAGAAAAGAGGCAGAGAACGTGTATGTGTGTTCTCCTAATCATATTTAGTTACCCCCCCCCCACCTGATATACTGGTCTCGTGAACTTTTGTGAGATAGCTTACATCGGTAGCAGCTTTGGGGTGGATGAGAGCAGGGCAGGAAGTACAACGTATTGCTCTTTCTGTTCCCTACATTCTTTGTAAGGTTTGTAAAGTGGCTCTTACACATGGTGAGATTTGCATCAAAAACATGCACACCTCACAATGAAGAGGGCTGCGGAACTTTGGAGTATTGCAAAAGATGCAAGCAGAACAAGGAATTGTTATTTACATACAAGGATTATTTGCACTATTCCAGCCTAGTTCTATGAAGCTGGGATTCTTCCATATTTACAGAAAATGGTTCAATGAAAAGTATTACCTAAGTCCAGGGGTCCCCAGACTTACCGCGCGGCGGGCCGGAGGGCAGGGGAGTGCGCGCGCAGCGGGCCGGAGGGCGGGGGAGTGCGCGCCCGTGCGCATGCGCACACGCACACGGGCGGGGAAAAAATCGCCGAAAATCGCTTGTGCGCATGCGTATGGGCCTCCCCCGACCCGGAAGTGCACCAGAAATGACCTCTTCCGGGTCGGGAGAGGCCCATACGCATGCGCACAAAGGATTTTCGGCGATTTTTTGCCGATTTTTAAGATCGTCGCTGCGCCGCGCGCCGTGAGAGCGGGCGGCGGCAGCGGGCGGCGGGGGTCGTCGCGGGCCGGATTGGAAGGCTGATTGGGCCGCATCCGGCCCGGGGGCCGTAGTTTGGGGACCCCTGCCTAAGTCCCTTTGTATCCACATCTCTTAGACCGATACAATTAATATACAGTGGTGCCTCGCTTAACGAATGCCCTGCTTAACGAAATTTCCGCTTAACGAAATGATTTTTCAAGCGGAGGTTGCCTCGCTAGATGAATTTTTCATAAAACAAATTCGTCTAGCGAATCGCGGTTTCCCATAGGAATGCATTGAAATTCAATTAATGCCCCAAAAAACAAATTAAATTCGTCTAGCAAGGCACCACTGTACCCAACTAAAAAGTCCAAACAGCTTTTAAAAGATTGTCCAATTAAGGGCAGACATCTAACTCCAGGTAGGCAACAACAGGTTTCAGTGGAGTGGCAGAGCTACCACCAAGCCCAGACCCCCCACTGCTCATGCCAACCAGGGTAGAAGAAGGTTGAGAGGAAGGGAAAGTGTGCATGCTTCCTGCACCCAAACAAACCTGGATTGGGCCCTTCAACACAGTTTGCTGGTAGCTAAACCAGTTTAGGGTCCAGCAGCTCCTTGGCTGACTCAGGACCATCCACTTCCTATCGCTGACAAGGGTTCTACTGACAGTAGCTTCCGCCCATCTGTGTTTTGGGCAGTCAGCAGAGAGATGTCTGCTGTGGAGTCTCCCTACTGGTAGAGCCTGGCACAGCCAGGCAGAGGGGACACCCCCAGAAGTCTCCCTCCATTCCAGCAGATCAGGAATTTGGCTTGTTCTTCCCATGCCAAAGATCATCAGGGACAGAAAGGAAAGGAATTCCCATAAAAATAGATATTTCTTGCCATTGATCCTCCTCTTCCTTAACGAAGTCTTGAAGCCATAAGCAGCAAGTTAACTGTGATTAAAAGAAGAAGAAACCTACAAAATAATTATCCATTTATATGAATATTTTTCAGTGCTCTGCTTACCTGCCAGTACTTCTAATGGCCAGAAACATGAATAGATAGCAGTGGAAGATTATTATCAGAGGGATAAAGAACACAAAGCAACATAGCATCATGGTATAACTTCTGTTTGCTGGAGAATAGGATACGTAGTCCCATGTACAAGATATCATCAAACCTTCAGGTATATAGGAACCTGAGAATAAACATGATTATTAATACAATGCATAAATAAGAACAGATGCAGGATCTTGACAATTAAGAAAAAGCAGCACTACTTCATAGGAGACTGTTATACTCTGCTGCAGTAAACATAGCAAATAGTTTTGTGACACTATTAACTTATTGTGACATAAGCTTTTAGGGGCCAG
Source organism: Zootoca vivipara (assembly GCF_965207765.1). Taxonomy (NCBI): domain Eukaryota; kingdom Metazoa; phylum Chordata; class Lepidosauria; order Squamata; family Lacertidae; genus Zootoca; species Zootoca vivipara. The sequence goes on from NC_142583.1 coordinate 57,374,744, forward strand.
ATATCACTTCTTGTGAAATACAGCTTCTAGCTATTTATAATAGCACAATGGCATAACTTAGGTTCAGTGGAAGTTACTTGTAAGAAGGCATGTCTTGGGCTCAATTCTCATTGGCTGCAGACTGGCTTTCACTTTTAATCTAATTGCTCCTTTTAAATTTATTATTTGTTGTGTGTTGTTCTGATCTTTCATTTGTGAGCTGCCTGGGGAGAAGTGGTTCTTAAAAAATAAAATAATCTAAATCAGGGGCAGCTAATATGGTGCCCTCCAGAAGCTGTTGGACTCCCAAACTCCCACCAGCATGGCTAATGATCAGGGGTGATGGGAAATGCATTCAAGCAACAACTAGAGGGCACTGTGTCTACTGCCCCCGATTTGAATAAAATCAATAATGTGCATCAAATTATGCCCATATCTACTAGGCAGTTAGCCCCTTTGAGTTCAGTTGGATTTACTCTAAGGTAAGTGATGCACAGGATGATAGTCTAAGGCAGGCATCCCCAAACTGCGGCCCTCCAGATGTTTTGGCCTACAACTCCCATGATCCCTAGCTGACAGGACCAGTGGTCAGGGATGATGGGAATTGTAGTCCAAAACATCTGGAGGGCCGAAGTTTAAGTCTAAGGCCACAATCCTACCTATACTTGGGAGTAAATATCATTAAACTCAATGGGGCTTACTTCTGAATAGACATGTACAATCAATGTTCATAGGTTTGCACCTGCTAGTCATGCAAACACTTGTCTGAAGCTCGACGGTACATCCCCCCCCAAAAAAGTTTTCAGTCTCAGGGAGAAGTATGTTTGGTTTCTTGTTGAAGAGTTCAAGTCTGTCCTAGAAAATGCCATTATGATTCTGCTGTCTAAAAATGGCATGCATGCATTCAGTCACCCAACTGGGCCTTATTACGAACAATTCTTATTATGAACAAATGTATTATGCACAAGTAATCAGAAAACTGCCAATCTTCCATGAGCAACCTTTTAAAATCTGCACATGGTCACGCTAAATGCTTCCTGGGAGGCAAGGAACCCTCTGAAAATGATGCTGGCAAATAGAGATAGGGTCAACTCCTTTTTCTTAGACAAATTTGATAGCATTTATTAATAAGGCTGCTCTGCATGTCCTAGCGGGTGATGTCATTTTCATTATGGGTCTTTCAAGGCTTTTCTAGCTGGGGCTTTTGTTTTAAATTAAATCATAAATCACTGAATCGACAACCCTGAACTTTCAAAAAGTTATGCTGGAAATCTATCCGGGGCGAACGGTGCCGCTTGGCTGCCCAGGGCAGCACCCCCTGGGGGTGGGGCGTTGCTTCACAGCGCGCATGCGTGGTGATGTCACGACACATGACGCGTGCGCCAGGACGAACTGCGCATGTCCGCACATGCACAGTCTGTCTGGGTTGGCGCTGTTGCTCGGCCGGCGCGCTTTGAAGCAGAGCGCGCTACAGAGCGGTTTGCCGCTGCTGCCGCCCAGCAACCTGCTCCGTAGCGCGCTCTGCTTCTTCCTGCTCAGGCGGAGGAGGCGAGGGGCGGGTCAGGGGCCGGGAGCGCTGCCCCCGTGCGCTGCCCCCGCCAGACTGGAGCTGGGGGTGGCCCCCCTACGCCCCTCCCTTGCTACTCTATCTTTCTATATCTATAGGGGATGTTAAACTGAGAGGTTAATGTGCATAATAACTGGCCATTGTGATTCTTATAATGATATTACAAAGATATAAATATCTAGTTTCCAAATATTTGGATACTTCACAGAGCTGCAAGACTGCCCATGAAAAATAACTTGACACACTGAGATTTCTGTTCCCTTTTTTCCACTGCAGCTAGTGCCTTCCTGCTGCTTCTTTCTTTCTTTCTTTCTTTCTTTCTTTCTTTCTTTCTTTCTTTCTTTCTTTCAATTATCTATTTTACATATAAAAGGTGAAATAAAAACAAACATAAAATCCCCTTTCCCTCCCCACTCCATTGTGGATCTTAATATAACAATTTCCCCCTCCGCATCTCTTTGATAACTCTATTCCTGTAAAGCCTTTATCATTCCATAGTTCAAATTTTTACTACAAGTTTTATGTCAATCCTACCAATGTGTGTAATTGTTTACAATAGTTTTTCAAATAGATTGTAAGCTTCCCCCATTCTTTATTAAAGTCCATTTCTTCCTGCTGTTCTTTCAAATAGCTACGGTACATGAAGAGATGCAGACTTCTAGAGTAGGCCGGGTTCCACTTAAGCATTCTGTTGATGCAGCAGCTCTCTTAATGAGGAACCTGGTTCTGCTAGGACTGATATAAACCTGTTCATCTACTTTTACCAGTTGATTCACTATGAAAATAAGGACTCCACCACTATAAAAGAACCAGGTTTCTCATTAGCAATAATGCCCTAGGATTTGCTAACTGTCACGCCATTTGCTAATGTCGCTTGGCTGTCCCACACATATTTAAGAAAGCAAAGACAATGCACACAAGACAGTATATACATTAAGAAAAGAATAAGTGACATACTCCATCCAAAGAGAGGACATACACTCCATCCCAGTGAGTAGAGCCACACAAAGGCAATGATTATGCACGAGCGTTTCTTTGAAGACCTTTTTATAGACTGCAGAGGCTTAGTAATCACACAGTAGCGATCAACTGAAATAGCTAATAAAGTCATCATTGAAGTTATTCCAAAGAGTGCCCCACAAAAAGCATAAAAGTTACAACCTAAAACAAAAAGAGGAGAGTGCAAGATTTTCATTTTTGAAATGCGGGGAGGGAGGGGGTAGAAAACAAAACAATTGTGCATATCTTTTCATAGACTGACATGGTTGCTTATATATTAAGATGATACTGGGGTGGGGACACTGTATTGCCTGGTCCACCTTTCGCAGGTGGTTTCATTAAAAAGAAGCAGAAGGACAAAGAGTGACAAAAAGGTAGGTATGTTCAGTAACTCTTAAAACAGGGTCAGTTTGTCTATAACAGCAAACAGATTTCAACAACCTTCTCATGCCACAAGGACAAGTTCCATGAAATAGGGGAGAGGTTCGTGTGCAAAACAGCATTGGAAAAGTACCTATGTCTCCGAGTACCCATTCTGTGTGCATGCTGTTGAGAAAGCAGATTGGAGCTTGAGTTGCAGACATCAGAAAATCACTTGCTGCTAAATTCATTATGAAATAGTTTGCCGGTGTCCTCAGCCGCTTGTTGCTTAATAAGAATCATCATGGTGCCCCGAAAAAGGTGAAAGAAAGCAAAACAGTGAGTTTATCTTTAATTATAATTCAGTTTATAAAATAAACCACATTTATTTTGTTTTGCTAAATAAACCCTGTCCCCATACTCAAGACTCAGAGAATGAGTCCCTTACAACACTTCAACCTCCCCACTCTTCACAAATGTCAAGGACTCCGAAATTAGATAGGATCTCTTCAACAACCCAGCCAGGGTTGTTGAGCTAACCCTACCACTGAGTTTATCAGGCCGAAAAAGGTTCAGCTGGATTTTCCTCTCCACATGGACAATATTTTCCTACAGTTACCTTATTAGAAGAGAGCTTAATCCACTTGGAGCTATCCAAGGTCCTACTCTTGTTTGAACTTGAACTTGATCATTGTTTGAAGTGAGCTTCTCACTCACTTGACTTTGCCTGTTTTGACTCCACATGCCTCAACTTTCTTGGACATTCATTCATTTATACAGGTATTCTTATACCACCCCTCACCAGAACCATGTACAATAGCAAGTGTATTCACTTGCTTACCTTCACAGCCTTAAGCTTCCACAGAACAGGACACTGCGGATGCTTCAAACATAGTATCCACCATGACAATCATAGTACTAAAATGTTGTAACAGCAATGCTGTAGAAATTTATTCAATGCTTTTATTTCAAACTCAAAGCACCATTAAGGTAGTTTTATACTGGATTCAGCTAAGCAGAATTTTACATATTTATCTATATTGGGAAATGTTTCTCCCACCACTTATGTGGTGTGTGTGTGTGTGTGTGACTGGATCATTTCTGCTAACATAAATGTCTGAATGTAATGTATACTTATAAAGAAATTGGGGAGGGGGGTATCGACCTGAGTATGTTGTAGGCATGTGTGAATCTACTTTTTGAACCTGAAACATTAGTGCAAAATTGGTAGGTTCAACTATCCCTTGGCACAACTGTTAAAACCATCCACCATTTATTTGCCATGGGTGGGTGCTACTGGTGCAACATTAGTATTCCTATGTATCCTCTTATGCTCTCATTCACTAAAAAGATAGGGATACGCTCCACTGGAGGAAAAATTGTCCCTGACTTTCTGAATCCTACCTGCATAGAAAATCACAGTACAAGAGAATTTACCAAGACTATTAGTAAATTATTTTTATAGACCTGCTCTACAACATTGCATTGTTTTCATACCACGTTACATCTTCTCAGCAGGTAGCCTGGGTATTTCCTGAGCCACATCTTTACAGATGCTGGCATGATGTACTACTCTTTGATGTTGTGCTTGTTTTTGATAGACCCTGCAGCGTTAGCGGGCAAGGACAAAGCAGAAGGAATCAGAAAGAAAGAGAATAAATTATGAACTATAGTGCTGCTTCTTTAGGTCACTAGGTCAAATCTTTCCTTGTTTAAGCATGGCCAAAAGTCATTACTATCTTGACTGCTGCTCAGTGATCTATGTGGCATTACTCAGCAGTTTCAGTTCACCTAGAACTCAAAGCCACAGCTGTCAACGTCCACGGAAAGTTCATCAGAATATCAGGGCACAGCGCCTGAACTCCCTTATATCTGGAAGGCAACCTAGTCATAAACAAATTAATGTTCAGAAGGTACATTTGCCCCCATTGCTACTCCTTCTGGAACTCAAATTCTAAAATATCCCAAACTCAAGTTGTCTCTCTCCCACTTAAATAGATATGTTTTGTAAATGTGTGGCTTGCTGGGAGGGAATGTTGACGAGATTTAAAAGAACTGCACACGTGACATGCAGAACAAGGCTGTAGTACAAAAGAACATCCCATCAGCGGCTCAAAATATGGTGACAATTTTAGAACCTAGGAGGTATCCCCCTCAATTTCTAGTGATATTTTCACAATAGTCTATCATTGTTTTTATGGTAGCCTTTCATGAAGATTATGTGTAACACTGTGATGTGACACTAGTAAGATGTTAAAACAAAACATGCTTTCATTTTCAGTGGCTGAGCTCAGAGCAGTGTTAAAAGATAATGAGCAAAATGTTTCAGCAACAGGAAAACCATTACCTGGGAAAAAAACAAACCAGGGCAAATTCTGACCTCCTATAAGGAATCAGAGAAAATGGTTTGTTTGTTTTTTAAAGTCATTTCAATCTCTCACAATAGAAAGTCTCAAAAACTGAAATTCTTATATGAGTGGTTAACTTGGCAACTGTATTTCTGTTTACTGTTGTATATTATTGAGGTAACAAAAACACAATAGAAAGTTTGAATGTGAATTTCATCAAGCATTCCACTACAATATATACAGTCTAAAAATCTTATTCACAGTTATATGTGCAAATACCTACTTGTGTTGGCAGTATTAATGCTAGAACAGATAGGGCTTGCCAATAATTTGGTTTTTTTAATAATAATAATAAAGCACATCCTTTTCAAAGAGAAGTTGTAATCTTGTGTACATTCCCTTCTCTGGGATAATGGTGCTTTTCAGGGTGCCAGTTGAAATTTTCACATCTCCCATTCCTGCCTGGTCATACCTCCCTCATATTCACTTTGTTGCTTTCTGTTATATTTCCAAGCAGGCTTTTGAACCAGCCTCTTGTTTTCCCCCCATCCCTTTGAATACAGCACCACTGCTTTAATCATTAGACGGTAGTAAGCAGGGATATACCCCGAGATATACCCTGATCCTGAATGTTCAACCTGCAGGTAGGTATAAGAGCCATATTTCCCTGCATGCGGAGGTGAGACCAGAGACATATCAGTACCTCAACAGCCCTTCAAGTTGTTGATTTCCCCCTTTCATTTAAAACGTACCAAAAAAAATCCTATTCAAACTTATCTCCAGCCTGAGAAAAACCATACCTGTAAAATGCATAGAGTACAAGGAGATTTCCTGTGATTCCAATGGAACCAATGACAAGAACACAGGAGCCTACAGTGTAAAGAACATGGTCAGGAACATCTACTTTTATTCGGTGCTGAGTTCCCATATTCTGTGTCTGAAAGCAGGAGAGGGGGAGGGAACAGGAGAGGAAACAAAATGTCACCCCAATCTATGTGTTTTCATTGAAATGATTAAAACATGCCATGCAACATTACTGCAGTATTTTAGTCAATCAAATATTTATATCTTTTTTTAAAAAAAAACCATGGAAAGGAGAGTTTACAACAGAAAAGCTGACAAATGTTATTCTCATATAAGCACCCTTCAATAATCCCTTGGAATGGATATGTAACAATGGGTGCTAGTCTGGACATTTTACATGGTTCATTTCCATGGATTATGACATCAGTGCAGCTGGTGTAAGTTTATTATGAAATACAGGCAACACCCAACTTAAGGACCCCTGGACAGTTAAGTCCAGTCAAAGACGACTATGGGGTGTGGCACTCATCTCACTTTCAAAGCTAAGGGAGCCAGTGTTTGTCCACAGACAGATTTCTGGGTCATGTGACCAGCATGACTAAATCACTACTAGCACACGGAGGACCATGACGAGTGCCAGAGCACACAGAAACACCACTGGCCTTCCCTCCGCAGTGGTACCTATTTATCTACAGTACTTGCACTGGTATGCTTTCGAACTGCTAGGTTGGCAGAAGCTGGGACAGAGCAACGGGAGCTCACCCCGTCACGTGGACTTGAACTGCCAACCTTCTGAGGCTCAGTGGTTTAGACCACAGTGCCACCCGCATCCCTACTGTCAACTTACACAGTCATGTAAAGCCAACACCCCCTATAGTCAAAACACATCGGGTTCAATAGCAGGTGGGATTGCCAAAGTTCCCCCCCCACTCCAATCACCCACCCCCTTTCCCCTTTTTTTCCAAGCACATAAAGCTAAATGCACACAAGTTAAATGTGTTTAAGTGCAACAACATCCATGGTAAGAGGTATCCCAAATCCAAATAACTGGGGGGCGGGTCTCCTTATTTAGACATTATTTTCCCTATGCAATTGCATATGGCAGCTTTCTCCAGCCTGGTGCCCTCCAGATGACTGGACCCCCACCAGCTCCAGCCAACATGGCCAATGATCAGGGTTGATGGGAAGACACCAGGCTGGTACATGGGAGGAGAGGTGGGGAAATGGGTCAGGAGGAAGCTTGCAACCCACCTTTCTGGAGAGCATCTTGTGTACCTAGCTATACAGAGTGAATCAGACCAAACTAACCTGTTATTTGGTGAACATATCAGAGGTAAGATGAAAAGTGATGACGCCCACTGTCTCAAATAAGAGAAAATACTATAGTGAAGTGTTCCACAAATATATGAAAATTATGTGTAATTAATCAGCAGGGAACTAAAAACTGGTGCAAACTCTTTGTTTTATTTAGCTGGAGTAGAACCTGAACATATCGTTGAACCCAAATTGGGGAGAGGGGAATAAATAATGATGTGGAATAAGGACATGACTAGCTAACTAAATAATGATGTGGTAGTATACTTGCTAGCTTCAAACAGTAGTCAGAGCTAGAAAACAACAAGCAAGACAGTCTACTCTTGTTTCCAGAATTCTACTCTGTTGGAATTCCCTGCCTATTGTAAAGATGAAAAGCTCGGTACAGAAATGAGGTAAGATCTCTGGTGTGCCTCTACCATGCCAAAATGACCACTCCATTAATGACCACTCCGTCTCTGTAACTGTTAATGTTGGTGACAAAAGCTTTTATTTCTATTCTCTGGCCTAAAGGCCGGAATAGTTGTAGTTGTTTTGCCAAAGAATTAGGCACATTAACTTATCTCAACTTACTTTGCAATTCACATTCCTAACATGAACTATGCTTACTTTTCCTCATGTATGCTGAACTAGTTAAGGTGTGCCAAACTAGATACTAAACCCTTCTTGGTCAAACCAGAACCAAATTAAGACAACTTTAGGATAACTACGCAGCACATGCTCATGCAGCCAATTGTACCTCAAAGCTCTCCCCACTGCTGGTTTAATAGGTCTGCATATTGTTCAAGAGTTAAGTTAGTCCTAGAAAGAGGCAAAGTCCTTAATGTACCATCTCTTAAAAAAAAACACAATCACACATGCCTGAGGAGTCCGTATCTTCCTTTCTATAAGCACCTAGAGCACTGCACAAAAATGCTGGTGGTGAGAGATGAGGAATCCATTTATTTTCCCATTCAGAGCTGCCTGAAATATGAAGCTTAAAGGAGTGTGGGAGCCAATATATAACACAGAGGTGCTAAAACCTCTATGTCACAGTCGCTGTAATGCATTCATGGCTAAAAACCTTTTGTCAGCGGACTGCTTGCATGCCAGAAAGCTTTACACACTCTTAATCTGTCAAAGAATGATTTTTTAAACAGAAAAAAAGAGGAAGACTAGTTTGCCAGCTGCTACATCAATCAAAACATCATGTAAAAACATTTAGATGGAGTTGCCACCTTCAGGTTTCAATACCACAAATGGAAAACTCTTCAGTCATATAATATATATAAAATCTCAGCGGAGAACACCTTTTTGTGACAAATTGCTATTCTTTTCCCCAGGGTCTCTTTCTATCAACCAAAGCTGTTGCAGGGAGAGAAAAGGGAGTTTCAGAGTGACCAGTGGAATTGCAGATATAGGAAGCAAAACAACTACTTCCAATATGCTTTTCACACACAAAACATAAAGGCCATACTGGAATAGCTCAGTTGGTAGAGCACGAGACTCTTAATCTCAGGGTCATAGATTCAAGCCCCACATTGGGCAAAAAAAAACCCCTATGCATTGCAGAAGGTTGGATTAGATGACCCTTGTGTTCCCTTCCAATTCTATGAATCTATGATATCTCAAGGATAAAAGCATGGAACAGAGTGAGTTGACAAGTGGCTGAGAAGGAGAGGGTTCTCACAGCATTCTCTTGCTATCTTTCCCCGTTTGCAAAGAATCATAGAATTTGGCCCATATGGTTATAATAATATAGGGGGGTATTGTTTTTCTTATTGTGATATGTATTTTTGTGTTTTTATATTGTAAACCGCCCTGTGATGTTTGGATGAAGGGCAATATAGAAATTAAATGATGGATGATGTAATTCCATCCCTAGGACTTCTAACTTGTCTAAGGCACAATTAATTGCTTTTTGAGGCAATTGGCTCTTGTTTATACTAACAAAACTTAAAAAACCACTAACTTTTAAAGACCACCATGAAAAAGCTATGGTTGGCAATTTATGTCAGATGTAAGTGATAAAAGCCAAGGAGTCTTTATCCCCAATACATATATTTACAAGAGTTCATGAATTTATTTTATTGGAGTGCAATAGTAGCTGCCTAATCAAGTATCATGAATGCACAAATAGAGTTGCCATATTTCAAAAAGTAAAAACCAGGACACCCCTAAAGTTATTGAGCTTTTTTTAGTTGTAGGCTATTTTGAGACAAACCACAAAGTTGTGGAGCTTTCTTTTACCGAAGATGCAAAGAAAAGGCACTTCCGGTAAAAGCTCTACACATACCTATTTCTGCCAGAACATGCTGGGAATTCAGTGATGTGTGCTGCTGCTTCATAGCTAGATTAGCACAGATCATAGTGTGTGCATGCACATGCTTCCCACACCAATATAACTTTAAGAGAGTAGCACAAGAGAGCAACGGAAATAGAAGAATCAAACATTCTGCTACCATATGTTTTCAGTAGTGGGTTGCGGAGATCAGGCGTTACTACAGCATGACTATAGTAACTCATTTTACCACACAAACACACCCATAGACTATTATAATGCTTTTAAGCAGAAACATGTCTCATTGCTGTGGCTCTTAATAATGCAACAGACAAGCAACACCCTTTGTTTTATAGCTGTTGCTTTTTAATGTATAAAGCATTAGTTAAGAACGTAAGGAGAGCCCTGAATCAACTCAAAGGCCCATCTACTTAGCAGCCTCTCCTCAGAGCATCCAATCAGATGCCCATGAAAAGCCCACAAGCAGGACCTGAATGCAAAGTCACTGAGACCAGTAGTCATTATTAGCCTTATCCTTCATAATTTGTCTAATCCTATTTTAAAGCCATCCAGGTGACCATTGTTTCTCCAGAAACAACCCCCTGGTGCCTACATTATGGGCTTTTTGGTGCCAGGTGAAGACTTTCTTTTGTACTCTTCTGGTCATTTTAATTATATGATTTAATGCAGTAAGATATGGGCATTAAATTACTTCCCAGTTTTTATACTGATATTGTGCTGGTCAGTTTTTTTGCCTTTTGTGCTGTTTTTGTATGTTGTTCTGATGCTTGGATTGCATTATTATATTTTATGATTTTATTTTTTTTTGCAAACTGCCCAAAGAGTGTGGTTGATGGAAATGCAATGAAATAAAATAAATACTTCCCCCCCCCTTTCAGCTACCTCGGACTTGGGAAAGGAGGGAACAAAACAACAACCACAACAACAAAAAGGTTCAGTAAGTTAATTGGTAAATTTCAATTACCAACCTGTTCAATGAGAATAATGATGCTGCACACGATCACACAGAGACAATGGCTACAAAAGCATTATCTCTATTTTGAGACAAGCAAACTGATATAAATGTAATTAACAAATGATACCAATTAATATTGCATTTCAACTTAACAGGGCACAAACAGAACAGCTCAATTTATACAACCAACATCACCCAGCAGTAACCCCAGCATCCCTCAGATATTGACGCTCATGAATCAATGTGTGAGGTTCCTTCTGAATTCAGCTGTTTTGTATTTAATAGAACATGACAGCTATAAATGTGGTTCGCATCAAAGCACCACGGTGCACAGAGCTGATCAATACAAATAAAAGGAGGCACCTACTGATATTGTTGTTTGCTGTTTGTTGAGTTCTCCCTCTTTAACACACTTTTTTTTATTTAGGAACTCAGGAAAGGGGTTACACACACACTCTTTAGGTTCTGCAACAAAATGTTGTCATGCATATATTTTTAGGGCTCCAAAACATTGTTTAGGGGAAGATCTTGCAAGGGGCTTGATGCAGAGAAGAAAGGATGGTAGAACTCCAACACACTCAGTTCTCCTGAAAATGGACCCTAGGGTTCCCCAGTCCTGTTATCAATGTGCAACCCACTATCAGTACTGTATCTGTTTAGTGGAAGGACGAGACATAACTTTTCTAAATACACTTTCTAAATAAACAAGAAACTGAAGGGCCATCTAATCAACGCGGTTCCCCTTCCCCCCACTTGCACAGCTTCCTCCCAATTTTCCTAGCTCAGGAGCTGTCCTTGCACGGCAAATGAATTGACGGAACAGGAACATATGACTCATCTGAAATACCAAACAGCCCCACTTGATGCACTAAATCATCATCATCATCGTGTCAGAATGATGGTTTAAAACAGCCATCAAAATCCCAACTCTCACTTAAAAAAAATAATAATACCACTTCTGGAGCCCCACAAATGCAGGTTACTGCACATGTGACAGTAAAGTGACAAGCCGTGAGAAATAAGGTAATAAAAGAAATCAAAATGTATTGTTTTTACCACACTTCATGTCAGAGATAATTTAGAATTGTATTATTTTATTTTTTGCAATTTAGGGTAATAATTTCAGAGTAAAACTGGGGCAACCCAGTCAGATGGGTGGCATACAAATAATAAATTATAATTATAATTTAAGCAATGAGAACTTTGCTGATAAATTTCCAGAAACTAAGCTGCATATTCAATCAAACACCTTAAGAGCATGTGAGTTTTGAAGCTTGGTTTCCTGCAATGTGCTAATTTATATGTCTTAGACCAGGCATCCCCAAACTTCGGCCCTCCAGATGTTTTGGACTACAATTCCCATCTTCCCTGACCACTGGTCCTGTTAGCTAGGGATCATGGGAGTTGTAGGCCAAAACATATGGAAGGCCGCAGTTTGGGGATGCCTGTCTTAGATTAACATATTCAGTAATGAATAATGAGCTTTTACGGAAAGTCCTTCCATGTCTTCCACGTCCAGAATGGCCCACTGGCCATTTTCAGGACAAAGATCCTCTCCCATTGTTTTATGAGAGCTGGATGTTTGCATCAGTAGGACTGTTTTCCATGATGAAGGAGTGGACAAGGAGAGGAAAGGAGAGAGGGAGAGGGAGAGGTAAAGGAGAGGGAGAGGGAGAGGGGGGGGGGAGAGAGAGAGCGCTTTTAAGAAACGGAACAATCATGTGCTCCGTGATGAAGTAGACAATACTTCGGAGGCAAGAGGGTTCATGAAGCCAACACGCTGTATTTAATCAGTTTCAAATCTAACAACAATTTATGAGGAACAACTGGACCATAATGGATCACTAGGGGATGCAGGACTAGAACTTTTCCCTCTCACTTCTCAATAGCCGCTGCAGTAGGTCACTGCAGGACAGCTTTGCAGAAAATTCTAAAGAGTTCAGAAGCCTGCTGCACAGTATCATTGAGCAGCGCTTTTCATGTGGCTGCATCTGTTTTTCCCTTTTATAACATTTTGTGTGCCTGAGCAGCTTATGGCTACACTGTTGGCCCTTCGTTTTACCGGCCGAATGCCAGCGCTGACTCAAAACATTGTGCCACAGAAGCACAGCCCAAATGCCCCCAGTCTAGTAGACCAACATTTTTAAAAAATAAAGAATCAGAGAATTGTTAAGTTGGAAGGGACCATGAGGATCGTTTATCCCACCCCCTGCAATGCAAGAATCTTTGCCCAACACGGGGTTCAAACCCACAACCCTGAGATTACGAGTATCCATTTGCTTTACCAACTGAGCTATTCCAGCATTTGATGTGCCATTCAGACACCATTTCCTGCCTTCTGTGATCTTCTTCCAATTCTCATGGTGCCACCCAAATTAATCACTTCACCCAGCTTCATGTTACAGTCAGCTCTGCCAAAAGCCGATTATGCTTAAGTTTGAATGACATTGTTTCCCTAAATGGCAGCAATCAAAGAAAAACACACAACACTTAATATTTTCACCATCTTTGAAGCATGTTTAACATTTTCTGGCATACATTACTGCATGTACGTTACTTAACCTCTAGTGAAGATTAATTGTAGCAGAGTGTATGTGTATAGTTTGTGCATCAGATGATGACCTTAATAATGTAGAAGTACTTTGTGAAAGTGCTATCTAGATCCAACAATAAATTTCACTTATGGGTTTCCATGGCATTTTGGAAAGGTCTGCCATTTAAACATTTATTGTCCAATTCCTGTCAATCAGATATTCAACAGAACTTGAGTATTCATGAATTTTTATGAGCATGAAGCTAAAGTATTATGAATTCAGCAAAATGAACTTTAGCTCAACAGGGTCAGTTGTTTTTCACCTGTTTGTCCTTCAAAGCATGGTCTAGGTATACAGAGTTAACAAAGTTAACAAAGTTAAGACATACAACATTTCTTTTCAGATTTAGAATATACTGAAATCTAAGCTTATGAAGTAGATCACATATAGAAAGTAGAAGTACCGTATTTTTCCATGTATAAGGCGATATTTTTTCCTTAAAAATAATAGGCAAAAATTGTGGGTCATCTTATACACGGATAGCAGAGGGGGGCGTGTGATTGGTGGCAGCAGCTAAGAGGAGATTGGCAACAGCGATTGGGCGTGTGATTGGTCGCTGCGGCAAGGCCTGCGGACGATTGGCTGTAGTAATTGGGTGTGCGATTTATGACAGTGGTGAGGCATGCATGCAATCAGCTGTGGTTGCGTCAAGTGGGCAGATGGGTTTTGGATGGTGACCATTCATACCATTGGTGGCCGTGGTGATGTGTGCGATTTGCATTGATTGGCTGTAGAGCAATTGGTGGGGGTGAACCCATCCCCCCAGAAAAGCTCAACAACTCTGGGAAATCTCCCCCCCCCCAATAGCTCAAAAAAATTGTTGCGGTCCAAAAAAATAGGGATTGTCTTATACATGGGGACGTGTTATACATGGAAAAATACAGTATTTTACAGCCATAAAAATGCTCATCTAGAAGTTGCAAAGAGTGGATCTTAAATGTTCTGTCCAGAATGTTTAGTGTGAAGTTGCAATCATAAGAACCTTATCCTACTGTTTAGAGTGCAAATTTAAATTAAATACAGGAACACTTAAACCAATGCAAAATAATAAGTGGTGACATTGCATGCATGCAAATTCAACTGTGCTGATGTGGCTGCACTATGCACAGTCCTACTTGAGTCAAATGTAGGTCAAGAAGCGAGAAGCACAGGGGTTAAGCAGGAGAACAGTAACATAACCCCTCTTCAATCCCTGTCAACAGCTGGTGAGAGCTGGCTTGGTGCCCGATTTGGCTAGCCAAAGCCTACAGGCAGCACGACAAAGTCCTTGAAGCCTTAATAAAGCCAAGTAGAGATGAATAGGCGGTGGCAGATGGCTGTGACCCAGAGGCAGAGCTCCACAAACAGAGATGGCAATAGTTTTCCAGGAAGCCGACCACCAAAGGAAATTTGGTAGCAGCAGCAGGTAATCAGCAGTTCTGTGGAGGGTTCCCAGGCAGGAGACAACTTGTTCCAGAGCAACAAGGAACCATTCAAGACCCATAAATTAATTCATGGATGGATATCATTCTTTGCTATTCTGCACTTTCTCTGTAGGTCTACTGATATGTCTGGGAAGAAAGAACAGGTGAACAAGAGATCTTGACAACAGGCAAAGTGACTCCTTGGAAAACTCAGGCCGTCTTGACTGCTGGTTCCTGGGTCTACACATGATAGACAGGCTCTTCACAAAGGATTCCATCTGCTTATCCGTAAATTAGTTTTCATCCTCCTTGCAAGCACATGACCTCTTCAATTCCATGTCCAAGGTTGGTTGTGAGTTTAGAACGTGCCTTGAGATTGTCATTGTTGTAGCTTGCTAGTTGCTCGTTACACAAAAAACGACTCTAGGTCACAACATATTTAAGAGCATAAACAAAAATACATCATAATAATAATGCATTTACATAAGAACACATGCAATTCATAAATTGATAAATGGTATATAATCCTGTTACATAGTCAACGAATAGTAGGCATATCAAAGGTCTCATGCAGCATGGAACGTATTACAAGAAATGAGGATTTATTCTCTGCGATGGTTCTATTTGTAAACAGCAGGCAAAACAATTAGGGCAACAGGCCCACGACTGTGACAATCTCTTCCCAAAAAAGCATGGATTTGCAAACTACACTGCAAAACAGAAAATCTACTTCTCAGCCCCCAGCTTTTCCCATAATGCAATTACCACAGCATGTGAATAAAAATAACTCTGAATTCTAAGCTGAGAATTGCGGGAAGAGGAAAGGGCGAAGGCGAGTGAAGGCAGAATTTTGCATGCTCATTGCAAATATTTGAGAAAGATGCTGGGACTCCCTCTATATGGTCCTTGCATTGACACAATTACATTTATTATAAGAGGTACAAATTCATAACCATAATTTTCTTAACTTATAACTGTTCTCCCACCAAGGCTTCAAAAGGATTTTGGCTATGATTTTATACTTGGTGAGCCTCACTAGATTTGGTGACTATTTGGTGGTAATCATACATAAGTTTGGGACGCGGGTGGCACTGCGGGTTAAATCACAGAGCCTAGGGCTTGCCGATCAGAAGGACGGCGGTTCGAATCCCTGTGATGAGGTGAGCTCCGGTTGCTCAGTCCCAGCTCCTGCCAACCTAGCAGTTTGAAAGCACGTCAAAGTGCAAGTAGATAAAATGGTACCGCTACAGCGGGAAGGTAAACGGCGTTTCTGTGTGCTGCTCTGGTTCGCCAGAAGTGGCTTAGTCATGCTGGCCACATGACCTGGAAGCTCCCTCGGCCAATAACGCAAGGTGAGCACTGCAACCCCAGAGTTGGTCACGACTGGACTGGTCAGGGGTCCCTTTACCTTGATACATAAGATTAGGTTGTTTTATTATGCCGGTTTGCAGATGTTTCTGCATGCCCAAATTAAAGCTAGCACATACCCTTAGCAAGTGACAATTTGGAGTTCCTTCTCTCTCTTTTCACCTATACCCAGACAAATTCTTATTCCATTTGACACCTTATTAGTGTTCATCTTGCTTTTCTTTACAGTGTTTATGTGTGTAGTAGCTGTCTTTTAAGGCCTCTTATGCGGTCACTTCAAATCTTTGATTCACACATCCCTCATCATCATCTTGGCACTTTCTCTGTAGTACAGCTTCAACTGAGTTAAGAAAGCAGTGTTTAAAGGCACTGCATTGTACTAGGTATGTGGTTTGTTACTTTACACAGCTGTTTAATGAATGCTCTGGGTAAAAGGTATGACAAAACCATAGTGGATTGCCCAGAAGTGAAATAGAATTGAGGGGGAGAGGCTGAAAATGAAATATAGCTGTCAAGAAAGAACATTTGAAAATGCCTTCTATATTGAAAATGCAAAGGATCAATCAGGGGATAAAATAATGTTATGACAGGTGCAGAGATAGCCAGGAACACCTCCTACCCACTATGCATAATCATTTCTATGTTGTGAAGTCCCTGCATTCTTCATTTACATCTGTAGTGTCTTAAACACATGCTGAAATCCACTTGGAAACTTTAGTTTATGCAAAAACGAGCATGTCCTGTAAAGTGGGCTGAGAAGCTGTCAGTACTAGTATTATGCTAGTACTCCAATATCTGCACTGACTCTGTCCTCCTCTGGGCAACATCCAGGGTATGAGTTTTAATCCCGAAAAGGATAAGGCTCAACCAGGACCGGCACAAGATACCTTGGCACCTGAGGTGAACCACAAAATGGTACCCCCCCCGCCCCCTGCACCAGGGAAGATCTACATCAGAAACAAGGTGGGGAATAAAGATCTGCATTGGGATCTACTGTTGTGTGGATCTTGATCCCTGAGGTGGTCATCTCACCTTGCCTCATGGGTGGGCTCAACACAGCTTAGATCAGAGATGCACAACCCATGGCCCTCCAGAAGGTGCTGGACTACAACTCCCGTCATTCCTGACCACTGTTCACACTGCCTAGAGCTGATGAGAGTTGCAGCACAGCAATATCTTAAGGGCCACAGGTTCCCCACTTCTACTTTAAGGTTCCCCACCTGTATCTTAGGCACTGTCTCATCCCAAACACTTTGTTTCAAGATTTGATGACACTGTTAACTATGTTTAGTGAGAATAAGCTAGCTCACCATAAACAAACTGCAATTTGTCAAAGCCCAGACACCACAAGCTGCAGTTAATATAAAAAAGAAGCACAAGTTCACCGTAGCTTGTCCTTGTAATACTAACCATGGTTCAGCCTTACATACAAACATAAAAGGTAAAGGTAAAGGGACCCCTGACCATTAGGTCCAGTTGTGACCGACTCTGGGGTTGCAGCGCTCATCTCGCGTTATTGGCCAAGGGAGCCGGCGTACAGCTTCCAGGTCATGTGGCCAGCATGACAAAGCTGCTTCTGGCGAACCAGAACAGTGCACGGAAATGCCGTTTACCTTCCCGCTGTAGTGGTACCTATTTATCTACTTGCACTTTGATGTGCTTTCAAACTGCTAGGTGGGCAGGAGCTGGGACCGAGCAACAGGAGCTCACCCCATCGCGGGGATTCGAACCGCCGACCTTCTGATCGGCAAGCCCTAGGCTCTGTGGTTTAACCCACAGTGCCATCCGCGTCTACATACCAACATACCCATTGGCAATTTCTAGCTTCTAGGGCAGAATTGCACACATTTAGACTCCTTGTGCCTGCACTTGAAGAAGAAGTCAGAGACTGCAGGACTGACAAGAGTTTTACACATAAAGTGGACGTTCAGGTTGTGAACGTGATCCGTGGGGGAGGCATGTTCGCAACCTGCAGCATTCACAACCCGTGTCTGCGCATGCACAGGTTGTGCTTCTGCGTGTGTGCAAAGCATGATTTAGCGCTTCTGTGCATGCGCGCTTGCCGAAACCTGGAAGTAACCCATTCTGGTAATTCTGGGTTTGGCGCAGAGTGCAACCCGAAAAGACGCAACCTGAAGCGGCTGTAACCCGAGGTATGTCTGCAGTGCTAACCAATGGTTTGAAACTACATACAAAATAGACCATTGTGTTATGTGCAGATATTTTTTGGTTCTTGGCCAATATCAACAACAGAAAAACTGCAACAGAATTATTTAGAGCTTAAAGACTAAAACTAATAAGCATGCAGACGTCTGAAAGTTTTTAATTTGATAATCAAAGAGTGATTTTTTTTCCCTGCTTCATTTGTATTTAGGTTTGGAAACTCTGCTATCTCTGGAGACAGAAGCAATCTTTGAAGCAAGTTTGCAGTTGCTTTCCTTTGAGCCTATATTTCCATTAGATCAAAGCTGGGGGAAAGAGTTATATAAACCTTTGTACTGGCCACTGTTTGTTTAAAAATAAAATAGATTTTTTAAAAAACTGAAGTGTTGCATGCAGGGTCATAGATACACGTCAAAGTAAGTGTTGTACAATACCAGGGTTGGGGGTTGGGGATAAGTTAAAGTGCTAAAATTTGATAGGACACTGATTCAGGCATGGGGGGTGACAATCTGAGGTAGGAGAGTACCTCACTGATACACCACATGAAAAAGGCACCAGATTCAATCCCTGGAGTTTCCACTTAGGACTGGGAAAGACTTCTGTCTGAAACAGGAAGTCTGAGCAAGACAGTGTAGATAATACCAAATTTACCACTGGTCTGACTAAATATGTGACCAGGGTTTGATTTAACTCAATCTAGTCCAACATAATTTCATAAGGTATATCTGGCTTAAACGTGTCCAGAAGAGGGCAACCAAAATGGTCAAAGGCCTGGAAACGATGCCTTATGAGGAACAGCTTAGGGAGCTGGGTATGTTTAGCCTGGAGAAGAGAAGGTTAAGGGGTGATATGATAGCCATGTTCAAATATATAAAAGGAAGACTTCCGGTTGGTCGCGACGCCATCGCGGTCGGAGGTCCGTTCAGCGGAGCGGACCTTGGCACTTTGGAGCAAGGGAAAACCGCTCCAGCGAAGCGGATTCCCTTAAAAATCCCCAAGTCGAGCATCTTGGGGCCAGGCTTGTCTGGCGGTGCATCCAAAGTGGGCTCCTCCCCCCGGAAAGGCTCTGAGCCCCCAAGAGCGGCGGGGTTGGAGCTGCGACGCGGCAGACACTAGACCGCTAACTCCAAGGTGCGACGCTGCAGGACTGCATGGCTACAGCGGCCAATTCTCCCAAAGATTTGGACAAAATGTGAGTTAGACTTACTGAATTTTAAATTGGACGTGAATTTGGACAATTGAGATAAGGGAAGAGATTTAAAAACGGGAGTCGGTCTCTACCCATTGAGGAATCGGGAGGCGGTGTGTGAACCCGAAGCCGAGGGAAAAGTTACAGATTTCTAAAAACCACCAAGGAAAGACTAGAACTTCCCCACCTGAGGCAGGGCAAAGGGGGGAAAGATTTCAATAATAAAGACCCTGCGAAAGTAAGAGGATATGTGGGGGAAATTCCTCCTCAACCCGGGATTCGGCACCCCAGGAGAGCCGGCGAGGTGTTAAAGTTTGACAGCTGTCAATAATAAAGTCTAAAGGATTTGGCTGGTAAGAGAAGAGATACTACGAGAACTTTGGAAATTGTTTTCTAGCCATGTTGGTTTCTTTTTCTACTGGAAGTCTGAGTCTCCATTGTTCTTTGTCCTCTAATCTCTGCCTTTGACTGAGAAGGAATGTCAACATCCGGAACATCTGTTTTCCAGACAAGAGTGTTAAATTTGTTAAAACTGGTGGGAGACCTTGCAATTGGGCAGCAACAGTTCAATGCACAGTTAAAAGATTTTAGACAGCAGTACCAGGAATTGAATAAAACTTTGCAAAAAGGGTCGGACAATGGGAAACCAATTCCTGAGGATAAACAAGATTGTGAAGAAGAGGAAGAAGAAGATGCCTAACAAGGAGAAAAAAAAGATCAGGACTGTTACAATAGTTCTGATCCTGTTGAATTGGAAGAACAAGAACTGGAACTGATGTCATGGGAAACGTGGGAAAATGCGAATAGGCAAGGGAAGGAGCTTGGGGAGATGAAGGGGCAGAAGGAGGGGAGGACAAATATCTGGGGGGTAAAATGGGACAGAATGGGAGTGGGATGAGGATAGTCTGAAGTATAAGTAAGGTAGGAAAAAATGGATATGGAATATGGAATGTCCTACGGAATCGCTGTATCAAATGGGGGAAAGAATCTTGGGGGAGGAGGAATTAGAGATTAATTAAGGATAGAAGTAAATATAAGGCAAATAGTTAAAGGATTAATTATATGAAAATTTTCTTGGGGAAAATATTAGGCTAGGGAAGAGAAAATAGGATATTTGTTATAAAAAATGTTTTAGGAGGTGGATAATAGTGTTCTTTAGCTATTAGAAATTGATGATTTAGTTAGATAGTTTGGTAGCTTGCAGTCTATTTTCCTTCCTCAGTTCTGGGACCCCTTGGTGGCAGGGAGGGGCCCTGGAGGGGGGGAGGCTGTGAAAAACCAGGCTATAAAATGGAACATTTTCAAATGCCCGCCACCCATAGGGCCCGCTTGTGGCAGGAGGGGTTCTGTGGGATAGGGGGGTGGGAGAAGATGTATGTTATGTGAGTTAAAATTAGAGGTAAAGTGTAAAGATAATGATCAGCTGTTTGAATTTATGTTTAAAAAGATTGACTTGAAATTTTAATAATGAAACTGCTGTGAATAATGATGAGAAATTATGAAAATCAAGAGGGAGAGATACGGGGAAGTCACCAAAACAATGTTAAGTAATTAAGGATTGAATTCATGAATCTTTTTTCTTTTTTCTTTTTTCCTCTTTTTCTTCTTATTTTTTCCTTTTTCTTTTTTTCCTTTTTCTGTTTTCCTTTTGGTAAGAAGTGTATGGAAGTTAGCTGGGCGGACACCCGGCCCTATCTTCCCTTGTTATCCTGAGGCGCACTGGTGGCAGGAGTGGGCTCTGGGGGGGGAAGAGGGGGGAGAAACCCAGTTACAAAATGGTCCGCCTTCAACTATTTGCCCCGCATGGGTCTCTCTTGTGGCAGGAGGGGTCTCATGGCGGGGGTGGAAGAGGGTGTTTGATTATGATTATGTATCTTTTGTGTTTATTTTGCAAAATTAATAAAAATTTATTATAAAAAAATGAAAACCATGGCATATTTTACTGAAATTATGAAAACAGAATAAAACCACTAACAAAGCACAATTATCTAATAGACACAACCAGATCATTAATGTAAGGATGTTAAAGGCAAAGAATAATTAATGGAAACGGTTTCAAATAAAATAGAGCACATATTAGTCAATATCTGTGTTTCCAAGAAGCCCAAGCCTGCAAAACTAATGTTAATTGTTAACCACTTTGTAACAATACATTTA
The DNA here is from genome assembly GCF_965207765.1 of Zootoca vivipara. Taxonomy (NCBI): domain Eukaryota; kingdom Metazoa; phylum Chordata; class Lepidosauria; order Squamata; family Lacertidae; genus Zootoca; species Zootoca vivipara. Next base: position 57,396,225 of record NC_142583.1, read on the forward strand.
CTTACAATTGCTTTCTTGATTACATATTAGTAAAAGCAGACTAAAATTCAAAGGTTTTGGCTTTGGCTGGTTTCTTATAGTTGTTCAGTGTTTGTAACCAGACAATCTGTAGGTGTCTGAATTTGTATTACAAATATGTTCCGCAGCTGCCTGGCATTTGAATCCATGCAACCCTTTTAGAATGTGCAGTTAGTTACTTGTTAAAGTTCTCTTACTGTATCTGTGAAGTTCATGTTGTCTCATGTCAATTCTTGCCGGGAATTTTCTCAACACCAATGGATTTTTATTTCCAGTATTTCAATAAATATTGATATGGCCATTCTGAAAAAAAAACAAGCAAATATATAAAAGGATGTCATATAGAGGAGGGTGAAAGGTTGCTTTCTACTGCTCCAGAGAAGCGGACATGGAACAATGGATTCAAGCTACAAGAAAGAAGATTCCACCTAAACATTAGGAAGAACTTCCTGACAGTAAGAGCTGTTCGGCAGTGGAATTTGCTACCAAGGAGTGTGATGGAGTCTCCTTCTCTGGAGGTCTTTAAGCAGAGGCTTGACAGGCATATGTCAAGAATGCTTTGATGGTGTTTCCTTCTTGGCAGGGGGTTGGACTGGATGGCCCTTGTGGTCTCTTCCAACTCTATGATTCTATGGCTTAGTTTCTCATAGTCTTGTCTGTAAATAACATGTAGCCCACAACATACCTAGAAGTTTCACTAACTTCAACGCATATGATTTAAGGCACAGCACAAATGGTTGAAACCTGAGCCAGTGCAAGTGTCATAGCTCACTCCAAACAGTGGCACAGGAAGGGGGTAGGGGTGGACCACCCTGGGTGTCAACCCTGAGGGAGGGTGACAAATCCCCCCTGGTTGGATCACAGCACCGCCCACCTGGTTGGATCGCCCCATCCCCCAGGTGCACGGCATGAGCGTCTAGCTCCACATCTGACTCCAAAGAACTGTAAGAACAGCAAATACAGTGGGATCTGCTGGCCATTGTCCAGTTGTTTCTCTTAACCTCCATTCAGAAATTGTAATAAACCCTAGCAGAAAAGCCTTCATTCATCCTGATCTACAACCCGGGTAAAGTAATACCACCCCTTTGCACTAATGCTATCAATGGGACAACATAAGCTTAAATCCAATTACTTTGGCTTAAATAATATAAAATACTCATTGCAAATTACAAGTTAAATTCAAAAGATCTCCTAAGCCATGGTTTAGGTCACGGCAAACAAGCAAAGAATTCCACTTATTAAAAAATAAAAATAAAATAAAATGGTTTGACAACCAGATTTGTTAACAGACTAGAGTTAGAACAAAACACAGTTCTAAGTGTGACATGGAACTGTAGTTCACTCTCCACACAAACGATGAAAAGAGAAGAAATGTTGGAAACCCAAGACTCACCATGGCTTATTCATGATAATTAAACCATGGTTTCTTGGTGTTGTGGGAAAATACAGGCCCCTAAACTGAAGTTATTCTAGAAATGTGTCATTTTCCCATCTTCATTCCTATCTGCCAAATATTATCAGCAAGGTTTGGGTCACAAACCAATCCATGTGACTATTCCCAAGGTTTATATAGCTGCTTCCTGGATGTGAACTTCAGGATAAAAATAGTAGAGTTCAGAAACTGAACCAAATAAACAGACAAGTACAAAAGGGGCAAGATGTCTTTTGTACACAAAATTTACAACAAGGACATAATACTTTAAAGCAACCCCGCAAACATTCTTTGACTCAATATGCAGAATGTAGCCTTTCAACCATCCATAGCATTGTGCCAAGTGTTTAAAACCTTCTTCTTTTTCTTTTTGAAGTTCAATTAGGCAGCAAATATAGAAAGTTTGTCAAACCTCTGCTGGGTTGCCATACATGACTTGTGGGTTGTGTTTGACTACATAGATCACAAGTTGTTATTGACTATTGTGATTAATTCTGAAAGACAATAAAAATCCTCCTGACTCTTCTGAGCACCAGGAAGGAATGATCCCCACCCCCTACTTTCATATTAAGGTAGATACAGAGTTCAATATAAGAAACTAAGGGCTAACGTTTGCATGAATAACTTATTTCTGTAATACTATTAGAGAGAAGGTGCAACTCCATCATCGTAACTCTATAGTGAAAGCGCAGGAATTGGATACATAAATTTAAACAAGGCAATGAAGCATGTTAGACTAGGGCACACTGATTCTCCACAAGCATAACAGCACAAACTATGCTGTTGTACAGGCATTGCAAAAATGTTATTCCAGTGCTGTAGGCAGATTGAGCTAGGAGACAAATATTTACCATTAGGATCAGATAACTGAGCAATGTCTGCTTATACCGGTGTTAATTAGTACTAAAGACGCACATATTTTTTAAAAAATATTTTTATTGAAGAAATAGATTTTTTAAACAATACAAATTACCAATAACCTAGCCAATTACAATTCCCCCCTTTTCCCTCCCATCCCTCCCTCTCCCACCCTCTAAGGCAGGGGTCCCCAAACTACGGCCCCCGGGCCAGATGCGGCCCAATCGGCCTTCCAATCCGGCTCGCGACGACCCCCGCCGCCCGCTCTCACGGCGCGCGGCGCAGCGATGATCTAAAAAATCGGCAAAAAATCGCCGAAAATCCTTTGTGCGCATGCGTATGGGCCTCTCCCGACCCGGAAGAGGTCATTTCTGGTGCACTTCCGGGGCGGGGGAGGCCCATACGCATGCGCACAAGCGATTTTTGGCGATTTTTTCCCCGCCCGTGTGCGTGTGCGCATGCACATGGGCGCGCACTCCCCCGCCCTCCGGCCCGCTGCGTGCGCACTTCCCTGCCCTCCAGCCCGCCGCACGGTAAGTCTGGGGACCCCTGCTCTAAGCTCTCCTCTCTGTTTGTACATATTGTTTTCTACATGTTATAAAATTGTACATATCATTGCCTTTTCTATCATATGTTCTACTAATAAATTGTGGGTGTTTATTCAAAACCTGCCAAGGAGTCCAGATCCTCTTGTTGTCTTTTTAAATAGTTTGTAAACAGGTCTTGTCCTAGGATCCCTAACAAAAATGCTTCTGGTTGTTGTTGTTTTTTTTTTTTACAAATGTCACTTTGAACATCTTTTTCAATTCATTATGTATCATCTCCCAATTTTTTCCCACTTCTCTACATTCCCACCACATATGATATAAAGTATCTTCTTTTTCTTTGCATTTCCAACATATGTTTGACCCGGTTTTCTACATTTTTGCCATTTTTACTGGTGTAATATACCATCTGTACATCATTTTCATGTAATTTTCCTTCAAAAGAGAACAATCTGTAAATTTCAAATCTACCTTCCACAATTTTTCCCAATCCTCAAATTGTATATTATGTTCTATATCTTGCACCCATTTGATCATAACTGATTTGACCTCCTCGTCTTTCGTTTCCCATTCTAGCAGAATGCTGTATGCTTTCTTCAGTAGTTTCATGTCTTCTTCTATCACCTCTTTTTGCAATCTAGAAATTGTATAACTAAACCCTTTTTTAAAATCCTCCTTAAACATCTCATTTAATTGTCTATAATGCAACCAACTCTGAAAATGATCTTTAATTTCTTCATAATCTTTTAATTTCCATTTTCCTTCTTGGTCTTTCAATAAATCTCTATATGTAGGCCATTTTCCCTTTTTGCCAAGCGATTTGAGTAATGAAGCTTCTATTGGTGATAGCCACCAAGGTGTTTTCTGTTCTATTAAATCTTTATACCTTTCCCACACTCTCATTAATGATTTCCTAATTATATGGTTATAGAATCCTTTATGTACTTTCCCTTTCCCATACCATAAGTATGCATGCCATCCATATCTATTGTCATGTCCTTCCAAATCTAATGCTTCCTTTTCCAGTTTTATCCAGTCCCTAATCCAAACCAAACGCGCAGCCTTGTAATATAATTTAAGGTCTGGGAGGGTGAAGCCTCCTCTTTCTTTCGTATCTGTAAGTATCTTATATTTGATCCTTGGCCTTTTGCCCCGCCCGCCCCCCCGACAAATTTGGAAATATCACCTGTCTTTAAAATCTCATTCATCACATCTTTCAATGGATTCACTAATTGTTCACTTAACTTTTTATAATATTTTGCCGTTAGTCCATCTGGCCCTGGAGACTTTTTGTTTTGTTCATATTCAAACTTGTCAACAGTAAACTGTGACTGCATCAGCAATAGGATTTATTTTTTTAACTCTTGTTTTCCATTACATCTGAGTAAAAACGCCAAACAAAACAAAAATTCATCATACTGTAAAGTTGTAGTGGCAATTTGTTGACTACATGCTTTGAATTGCACTACTTAACAGCCAACTCTTAATGGTGCCTAACAAGCATATCTGGCTGGAGAATGACAGCTTTTCTAAGAATCCAGAGAGCCTAAGTATTTTAAGCACTGTCTGATTGTACTGCTGGCAGTTTTTGCACAGCTTTCCCTCACCTTTGTCCTTAAATTTAACAAGGACTATTACCAACATCCATTTGTGAACAGACCACAATGATGCTGCTAAAAGTAGAATGTATTGTAGCTGATTAGTTTTTTTCCATTTTAGTTTCACAGATAAAATCATAGCTCTCTCTTATTTAATTAAATGGCAAACTTCCTACCATGCTCATTCTGTCAGAACCACAATTCCAGCAGTCTTATCTTCTGATATGTAAGGATTTCCTTTTCTATTACACTCATACCTCGGGTTGCGAACGCTGCGGGTTACACGTTTTTGGGTTGTGCTCCGCGCCGAACCCGGAAGTGCCAGAACAGGTTACTTACCTGTTTCAGCACTCGCGCATGCACAGAAATGTAAAATGACGTCATGTGCATGCACAGAATTGCATCACGCGTGTGCGTAGATGCAACACTGAGGGTTGCGAACGCCGCAGGTTGCGAACGGGCCTCCCGCACGGATCACGTTCACAACCCGAGGTATGACTGTATCTTTGAATGGGTGTAGAACTAAGACCAATTATTCATACTGGTAAGATTTAAGAGAATTACCATCACCCATCCCTGGCATGGGACCCAGGGTGGGACCCAGGTGGCGCTGTGGGTTAAACCACAGAGCCTAGGGCTTGCTGATCAGAAGGTCGGCGGTTCGAATCCCTGCGACGGGGTGAGCTCCCGTTGCTCGGTCCCAGCTTCTGCCCACCTAGCAGTTTGAAAGCACATCAAAGTGCAAGTAGATAAATAGGGACCGCTCGAGTGGGAAGGTAAACGGCGTTTCCGTGTGCTGCTCTGGTTCGCCAGAAGCAGCTTTGTCATGCTGCCACATGACCCGGAAGCTGTCTGCGGACAAACACCAGCTCCCTCGGCCTACAGAGCGAGATGAGCGCCGCAACCCCAGAGTCGGACACGACTGGACCTGATGGTCAGGGGCCCCTTTACCTTTAACCCTGGTATGCTTAAAATTTTCTAAGGGACTGAATAACATTTTTTCCCTCAGCAACAGAGGAAAAACAACAACAGAAGATTTTTTAAAGCCGTACAATTTATTTTGCAACAAGCTAAGATAACATGTACTCTAATTCTGGACCAGTGCATCTAGAGAAGTCTTGCGAGCAAACAATATTTTTAATAAAAAATTTCCTTCCAGTAAAACCTTAGAGACCAACTAAGTTTGACATTGGTATGAGCTTTCGTGTGCATGCACACTTCTTCACTTCTTCTTCTTCATGTGTTTTTAATGTTAAAAAGAAAAGGATAATTTTGGAGTGCTATTGTATGAAGACATGCCAGTTAAACTATTGGGGCTCCTTCATACACAAACGCTTTCCATGCCTTCTCCTGAGCTATCAGAATACAGTGGTACCTCTAGTTACGAAGTTAATTCGTTCCAGAGGTCCGTTCTTAACCTGAAACTGTTCTTAACTAGAGGCGTGCTTTCGCTAATGGGGCCTCTTGCTGCTGCTGCTGCGCCGCCGGCACACGATTTCCATTCTCATCCTGGGGCAAAGTTCTCAACTCGAGGTAACTCTTCCAGGTTAGCAGAGTTTGTAACCTGAAGTGTTTGTAACCTGAGGCATTTGTAACTTGAGGTACCACTGCAGACCACAGGATATATATGGGATACAGCTAAATTAAAACACTTTCTTACTTTGGTGCATGAAACTAGCAATTATTCTTATACTAGGACAGCAGCAACCAAGAGCCTCAGTATGCCACCTGCCCAGGAAGCCCTCCACACAGGGCAATTGCCTCAGACAAGTGTCTTTTTAGGATGATATACTAAAGGGGAGCTAGAGCTCAGTTCTCCGAACGCTGCTCCTAATTAGCCAATCTGGCATCACTCAAGCACAAATAAATATATTAGCAGGTGTGGGGAAAGGCATGCAGTAGTACAAAAGATGCAATCAAAGGAAATAAAATATTATATAATATCAGTGTATATTACTTCTTCGAGGCTTCCAGATCTCAAGGCATGATGCCGATGATTCCTGTTGTAAATTATTACATATGTTGCTGTTCCACCAAACACCATGAAATGCATCATGTGTTGTAGGTGGCATGTATTCCACCTCCCCTGAAATGATTCAAGTTCCAAATATTTTTAAGCTAAAGAAAAAGATTCAAGTCAGAACTGACAACCTTGCTATGGTTAACAAAGAAACAAATCCATCCCTATACTGATCATCCATATATCTTCAAACACAGGCAGAAGTGGTAAATGTAGTGTAACCTGTATATGGTCTCTTGCATGGGCGTACCCAGCACGGGGCGGGGGGCAGCTGCCCCCCTAGAAGCAGGGCCGGCGCACGAGAGCGGCGCTGCCGGCGGGGCTGGTGGGCAGAGGCACAGCCCAGCCCGGCGGAGTGCGAGTTCGGCGTTCCCGCCCACCGCGCCCTCCTTCCAGCTCCCCATCGCGCCCCCCGGCAAGGCCCAGCGCAGCGGGGAACCAGAGAGTGCGACGGGAAGCTGGAGGGCGCGGCGCGCCGGGCGGGAACGCCGAACTCACGCTCCGCTGGGCTGTGCTCCTCCGCCGCCTGCCTCTGGAGACTCCCCCGCTGCCGTTGATTCAGCTGCTGCTGCTGCTGCCGGCGGCCCCCTCACCCTGCCTTCCCCCCTTCCCTTCCCTCCCATGCCTTGGCCCCGCCCCTTACCCCTCCCTATTTTTGATCCTTGTTACATTGCAGATTTCCTGGAATACTGCAGACCAGAGATTCTGCACTGGAGGACACCCCCACCACAGGTGGAAATAAAATATTTTGACCAAGGTCATACACCACCCATGACAATTTTTTTTCATTTCCTCTTATATAAGCAGAGAGTGATCTTGCTAGTCCTTAGATCTCGCCTACTCAGTCCAAGCCTGTCTCCTAAACAGCCTTTAAACAAACAAAATCTTCAGTGTAAAACAGTATGAGTTTTGCTACCACAAGACATGGTGATGGCCACTGATTTAGATAGATTTACGGGGGGGATTAGACATATTGATGGAGGGTGCCTATCAACCTCTATTGCGTGTCAAGACCCCAAGAAATCCCAATAACTCACAACGGACACAATAATTAGGGTTTGGTTTTGGGGCATTATTTTGGCCACAACTTTATTTAAAATACAATTTAATTCTGAGTGTTGGCTTAGGCTGTCCACCCTAAGGGACAGGACTATTTCCATCTGACCATTGGGTCAGGACCATACCATCTGCCCATTGGGCAGGACCAATTTCATCTGACCATTTGGGTCAGGACCAGCTCCGACTTACCTAGTGGTTGGTAAGTCAAGTAAACACCCCAAGGGATTGGAGGTATGGTTTCACTATACTCTCCTTCCCCCAAGGAGTGTTCCCCAAGGCTCGGCTCTGTAATGGACACACCATCCTTGCTTATGGCCGGATGATGGACTAGAGTCCCTGAGCCCCAGGATTCCTTTAACGGAATACTTCTATGAGGAGCAAATAATGGGGGGTAGGCATTTAGCCATGCCCCTCCAATACCATTTAACCAAAGCCTAATGGCCAACCTAACAAGTTGTGACAGATTGCTTGACAGTAGGCGAAAACCAAATGGCAACAGCCAATCAACCAAGTGGAAAAATTCCTACTGGACCCCTGAATACAGGCGACCCCCGCTAGTCGGGCAAGCAGTGTCGACTAAGCCTAAAGTCAGGGCGGGTGGGCGGGGATTCAGCAGCTATTCAAAAGACTGGGGAAAACGAAAGCGATGCAATCATTAAATTAGATGTGCCTGTCAATCAAACTCAAGGCACGCCCCGTGACTCAGTTTACACTTGGCCCACCCCCTCCCAGATTTCTTTCTGGCCTGATCGCAAACGCCATTACACTCTATGAGTGTAATGGTCCTTAGCCATGATAAGTAAAGGCAGTGTAGCTTTGAACTCCAGTTTGGTGGCTAGAAGACAGGGCAGTGTGGAGTTGTTGCCTTCAAACCCTGTAGGTTTCCTGGAAGTAACTGGTTGACTGGAACAGGATACTGGACTAGACGAACCCTTGGGTATGAAGACAAAACAATGACAAATGTTTTAACCTGCGCTTGCCCACAGCATAAAAGAAATCAAAGTAAAGGCTAAGAGAAGGAACGGAGCCTGCTGAACCTAGGAAAGTATAAAATATAAAGGGATAAAGCCCAAAGGAAACAAAACATTATGAAGAAAAGGAGCATTTCAGCACAGATTCCCAGCACAGATAACTCACACAAAGCATAGGGGTGCAGACTCCTGTGATGAGCAGAATGGAAAGGTGGGATAGTCAAACTATCTTCCAGCCCATTCAATGAACACAATTTTTTTGGGGGGGGGGAATTAACCACTTGTCTGTGGCTCTCAAAGGAGGTTCACTTGGCACTTTGGGTCTTTTCATATGTTGGTATTTCTTTTAGGTACAGTGTTTTTGAAATTCAAATATGACATCAGAGAGCTGGCTCCTTGGAGAGTCCACAGAATAAACCTAGATTTGTTCCTGGCAGGGTAATTCATGAAATAGAGAAAAATTGCTCTAAGTCATGCACAAAGCAACACCCATCTCTCTTCTTTTTAAAAACAAACTTGAAAGGATATATGAAAAATTCTTGTGACAGGACAGAGTATAAATCTAAAGACATATTCTTATTTAGAGTGCCTATTTAAACACACAGTCTACATTGTTTTTGTTGTTGTTGTTGTTACTACAACCACTACTACTACCACCCACTCTTCATGAGAAGGTCCCAGGGTGGGTTAGAACAACATAAAATACAGCATTAAAACAGTTTAAATCAAATGAACATAGCTGCAGCTTTGCTGGTAAGACTATTTATTTATTTGTAAAAGTATCTAAACCCCACCATCTCATAAAATGTCAGGGCAATGTACAACAATATGTATGCAATAAAAATTAAAACACCATATAAAAAGGACAAAATAATCATCATAACGATGGTTTGTGAAGCTTTGTAAAGCTGTTCTTTTATATGTATTTTTATGTTATGAACCGCCCTGAGATTCCAGTAATGCTGCCCTTAGATTTTGAACTTTTAGAAAACCTAAGAGGGTACAGTTGTACCTTGAAAGTTGAATGGAATCCATTCCAGAAATCTGTTGGAGTTCCAAAGCGTTCGGAAACAAAAGTATGGCTCCTACAGCTAATCGGAAGCCGCAGAAGCACAGTCAGACATTTGGGTTCCAAAGAAAGTTCGCAAACCGGAACACTCATTTCCAGGTTTGCGGTGTTCAGGAGCCAAAACGTCTGAGTACCAAGGCATTTGGGATCCAAGGTATGATTGTATATTCATTATAAGTTGAACAATGTTTGTTTTCAATGGTGGTGTTTTTTTAAAAAAAAATCACTATAGTTATTAATACCTACTTTGCATCAGATCAATTATTGCTATTCCCAGCTTACTAGTCTATAAATCATTTTAGGGGTTCTATAAATATTCATATCCTCCCATCAACTTTATAAACCACAGCATGGACACGAGGAGTTGCAATGGTTCCATAGCCTGACAGATGATGATGATAATTTATTACTTATATCCCGCCCATCTGACTGGGTTGCCCCTGCCACTCTAGGATAGGAGACCAGACCCATAAACCATCTAAGTTTTACTAGTGAGTGTTCCTGTGTCTGTCTGTCTGTGTGTGTGTGTGTGTGTGTGTGTGTGTGTGTGTGTATATATATATGTGTGTGTGTGTGTGTGTGTGTGTGTGTATATATATATATATATATATATATATATATATAACCACATAATCACAGTTCTTTATTTAAAAACAGGGAAAGAGAGTAAGCCATTCTTTAGAGAAGGGGGAGTGTGTGTTTTTTTTAAAGGAGAACCTGCAACACCCCCCCCCAAGAAGTTAATGGAAAACAACTTCCATCATCCCTTACCACCTCCTATGCTGCCTTGGACTGATGGAAGTGGGGAACCTTCAATATTTTAAGGACCACAGTGTCACTTATCTTGCTGCTTTGAAGAAGATTTTTAGGAATGCTCTCAAATACAGCATAAAAATCAATCCTGAATGAATCCGCTCTGAATAATATTCACGTCCTTTTAATGTAATGTTTGTTTGTTTTTTACTGAAGTGGACAACACAGCCAGTCTGAGGGATGAGCTCAGTGATGCCACGCAACAATTCGATCACTTTGCCACTTCATCACCACCAAGTTCTGAAGACTCCTCCTTAAAATGATCTACAACTCCCAAAGGGTGCAGTGCAGAGTCTCCCTATAAAAGTCAATGGAATTGTTGAGCTATGAAGCCAAGTACCGGTAGCACGAACCTTGTTTCCCTAAGAAATTGCCCAAGTTCCCTCTAAAGCAATCTCCAGCTCAGGAGAAACACCTCTAATCGCTCATCAGTAGGAATGGAAGCAGATGGGATTCTATCATACCGGCAAAGACAAATGCGCAGTGTGCAAGAGTCATAAAAAGGTAAAGGTAAAGGACCCCTGACAGTTAAGTCATATAGCACCTTAAAGACTAAAAGAATAAGGCTGTGGTGTGATCCTGTAAATCCCACTGGACTCAATGGGGCTTCCTTCCTGGTAGCTATGGCTAGAATTGCACTGTCGGGGTACATTCCTGTACCCACATACCTGGAAAGAAGACCCACTGAACCCAGTTGGACTTACTTCTGAGCAAGCACACAGAGAGATGCACTGTGCTATTGTGGAACAAGTTTTCCAGGTGTGGGCTAGAGCTGCAGCTTGTTGAGAGTTTGCTGCGATGTTAGGAACTTCGCAGAAACCTCGTCCTTGTGGTTAATTGTTGCGTTTCGACGCCAGCAACTCTGAACGTCTCGATTTCAAACTGAAGAGAGAAGGGCAGCAAGTCCCTTTCAATAAATATATAATGCATTTATTAATAATAATAAAAAACCGCAGTAAGAGACACTTTTTCGCAGCGCAGGGCTGGCGCACGAGAGCAGCGCTGCCGGCGGGGCTGGTGGGCGCTCTTCTTCTGCACACAGCAACTCCTTCGCTCCCGCCCTAGACCCACGAAGAGGCCGGTGGGTGGGGAAAGAAAGAACCCCCCCCCCGACATGCATCTCCCCCGGCCCACCTACGTGCCCGTGTCCGAGGAGGGAAAGTCCATTTCTGGAGGAAGGGGAAGCCTCTTCGTCCCGAATGCCCTTTCCCACCTGCCCGCGCGCCTCGCCTTTACCTGCTCGTGTGCCTCTGCCATGCCTCCCGCGCCGCCGCGCGAAGCGCTGGCTCGCTGACTCGGCGCCGCCGCCGCAGCCCCAACGCAGGTGCCGCCGGAGGGACGAAGCCAACGACACCGGCTTCCCCCTCACTCTTCCCCCGACTCCATTCCTCAGGGGGCGGGGGGCGGGGACCTCCGTGGGCGGCTTCGCCGCCGCCGCCGCCTCGAGCTGCTCGGCCAGGGAGAAAAGTGCCCCGGGGAGAAGGAAGGCGAAGCTGCTTCGAACAACGTGATTCTCCTCTCGTAGCAGTTGTTGTGTGTGGTCGTTAGTTCCCGCCAGGACAGAGAGGAGGAGGAGGAGGAGGAGATGGAGTCGGGCTGCTGGCGCCTTGGCAACTATTTAACCTCGCCGGCGCGCTGGTCATCATAATAAATGAGAGGCAAAAGCGCGGCCGGGGCTTCTCCTCCACACACTTCTCTCTCCCCTCCTCCCCGCCCTGCGCGCGCGCCGCTTCGCGCGCCTACAAACTCCCCGAGGGCCCATCAGGCGGGAAAGCAAATGAGGGCAGAAGCAGCTGCGAGGAGGGAGAGAGGGAGACGCCGCCGCCGCGGAAGGACGTGAGGCGTGGTGCGCTCAGTCAGTCTCAAGCACCATCGCCAGATGCTTCTCTTGTGTCAATGTCACACGACGAGGTGGTTTCAAGAGCTCTAGCCCCTGAGCCGCCTGAGAGCAAAACGGTTTTTTTTAAAAAATGTTATCACTTATGAGGAACTCTCCCTGCAAGTTGAAAAGCAACACACACAAACACACACACACCAGGCAGCGAAGTTCTTAGCCCAGTCCTTGGTTTGCTATGCTGGTTCTAGCCGTTTGCTAGGAGTTTCATACACGCGCAGAGAGTCGGACTAGGAGGACCTAGGAGACCAGGGTTCAAATTCCAAGAAGCTCACTAGTTGACCTTGAGCCACTCACTGTCCCTCGGCCTATCCTACCTCACGGGGTTGTTGTGGGGATTAAAGGAGGAAGGGAGAACCATGAGCTCCTTAGAGAAGAAGGTTGGGATATAAATGCAAGAAATAAATACCTAATATAAAATAAACCCCTCATGTGAACCTGGTGCAAGCTCCTATCACTAAGGATAACACCCTGATTATATAGATTGCAGAAACGGTCGGAACACTAATCCTTGTATTTGCCGGACATATCTAGTTCCCAATCTCCTGTTAGCAGGAACAGAAAATGAAAATCTCTTTTAAAGATAGGCTACTTTATGATTCAGGAACTGTAAAGATAAAGATGTGGTCTTCCCAAAATCAAGGCAGTGTCCTCTTCAATTCAAATGTATCTCACAAAACACAATAGTATACTAGAATAAAGAAACAATAGTTCAAAGGAAGCCCCCTCCCCTGTCCATAGAAGTTAGAATCAAGGTATACTTAGATTACAGGTTTTCAATTGTTAGTCAGCTCACAGTTCCAAAGGGAAACTCCTCTTTGCTCTTCAGTGATCAGTCTCAGGGATCAACCCTACACTTTGCTGGACCGCACAGATCAAAGGAATTGGTGAGAGACTCTGTTGCCTTGCTGATACAGGATTTCAAAATTGTGGGGGAAGCTTTAACTCTTGAAGATGGCACATATCAACTTCCTGACTTTGTGCTCCACTTGCTCAAATGTCAGGAATACCCTACCCTCTTTTTCTTTCTTTTTGTCTGACTACTGCGCACATCACTACACTCTTTTTCTCTAGGCTTTGGGGTAGTTCGAGACTCTTTTACACTTTAGGACTAAGGTGTAAGTATGCCTTGAATGATTATTTGCTCCCCACACACCTGCATCCTTGCTTTCTAAAGTAACAACAATATACTCTTGTCTCTTTCATTTCTGAGTAATAAACCTTTTTTCCCCCTATTTCCTGGTGTGACAAGTTATTTATTGGGCATAACGGTTAAAGGTGTACACACATTTTTAATGGACACATGTCCTTGCTCCCCACAAAAGATTCCATTCCTCTCAGAAGTGTACATTGGATCTATAAACATGGTGGATACATGTGTGGATCTGATGTATACAGGCACTTAGTTGTGCCTTCTCACACAAGGCTGCATATATCTGAGGCACTGGGAAATACATAAATAAATAGAATCCTACTAGGAAATGGCAGGAGAGATCTGGAGAGTCCTCATGGCTTGCAAGGAGACCCCAGAGCCCGAAGAGGACATCTTGAGGGCGGAGGAAGCCCCGAAGAGACCTGAGGCACACTGGGGCTTTGTTTAGGCTGCTTACCTTCTCCACTTAGCAGCTGATATGTGGGGTAGTGCAGCAGCAGCAGCTTTCCCATGTGTCCTCCAGCCTCCAGCTGGCCCCAGAGCTTTAACTCTAGTTATTTTGCTCTGGATTGGAGAGAGAGCAGGTGAGCAGGAGAAAACAGACATTTAGATGCTTTTTTGAGGCCTCACTTTATGCAATTTCACTTATGCACGTGGAGGCCCAGAACGTATCCTGTGCCTCATAACAATACCCAGAGTAAGCCCAGTGATTTCGTTTAGAAGAGTTTGGATTTGATATCCCGCTTTATCACTACTCGAAGGAGTCTCAAAGCGGCTAACATTCTCCTTTCCCTTCCTCTCCCACAACAAACACTCTGTGAGGTGAGTGGGGCTGAGAGAAGTGTGACTAGCCCAAGGTGACCCAGCAGCTGCATGTGGAGGAGCAGAGACGCGAACCCGATTCCCCAGATCACGAGTCTACCGCTCTTAACCACTAAACCACACTGGCCCTCGGAGTACAACTTAGTTGGATACGAAACCCCAAGTGTCTCATGATGTCAGTTCCATTATACATTTAACATATGCTTTTTCCTGCATCAACATGCAGCCAGTGGCAGAGCTTCATGCTCCAGCACCAGGAAGCGGAGGGCAGGCAGGGGCTGGGCTGGTGCGTGTCCTGAGGGCGTGGCATGCATTGTGGGGTGTGGTGCCCAGCGTGGGCGGGGGAGCGGCCGTGATGGCACCCCACCGGGATCATGCTGCTGGGGGCAGTACACTCCCCCCACACTCCTCTTCCTCCACCAGTGCATGCAGCAGGCACAAAACAGATTGCAGAACATTTCTCTTAGCAATATAGAAATAGGTACATTTTAAATTCACAAATACAGTATAACACCAATGCGGAATAGAGACATGCAAGATTGTTGTCATTATGTCCACACACACCCTCCCCCTTGTAATCCCTATTTAAATTATTCACTAAGCAGCTTATGATTTTAAAATAATGGTGGGGCCATATTGTTAAAGGGCAGACCGGTCTTTTTAATCCGCTTTATTGTGATAGAGCAAACGCTGCCTTGTGTCACTATAGCTATATTGGAATGCCATGTAGACTTATATTCAGGTAAATGTCTTTAGGAATGGGGTTGAAATAAATTAGAAAGGGAACAGGAAAATGGCCACAGCTGCATTTCCCTTTTTCTGTCTGAGAATAATTAACTTTCATTTCAAGACACCATAGAATATAATTAGAGTAAAATTCAGATGTGGCAGTCCCCTCAACAGAATTACTCAAACATCTTCAAAACAAGTTAATGTAGTGTAGCAGCGATTGATCCTGAGGAATCTCATTTTAATTAGTCATAGATACTCTTCCTTAGTCAATTATAGCTGGTTCCCCACCTATTAATATTTTTATTATTATGCCATTAAACATGCAATTAAAAATATACATCGTTCTTACTTCTTTCATTTCATTTTTATAACAGCATACAATGCACACAAACTCTTGTATAGTATGAATGCCCAGATGTCAACAATTTGCTCTGTGACATATACTGTGATTCTCTTGGTAGAACAGGAAACCAAGAAATTTTCTCCCCTAAATGATATGCACTAATAATTTGTGAACTGACAAAGGTAGGTTATAGCTGTGATTTTTTTGAAATATATATATATGAATAATATCAGCTTTGGTGATGTTGACCACAGCTCCTTGCCACTGCCCAGCTCTTTGCAGAATGTCATTTGCTGTTCCAGCTCAGGCAACAAAATGTATTGAACCAGCATTGTCGGTGGGGGATGTTTTGGGGCAGAACATTAATGTGAGGGGGGAGTTGAGAAGTCCTTCTCTCACCTAATGCCCTATTCTATCTTCTCTTAGGTTCTGCAAAACAAAAAAGTCTGTAGAAGAACAATAGAATTGCATTTAATGAAGATCTGCCTTTCTCAACTGTGCAACTGGCTTTAATAGAAAGGGTTGTATTTAACATAGGTCAAACTCAGAGTCGACCCATTAAGATCAACAAACTCAGGTCCTTCAGTGTCAATGGTGCTTTTCTGAGTAGACCTTTGTTGGCTACAACCCAAAGCATTCTTCTAAGATGACAATAGATACAAAAAGACTATTTCCTGGATTATTTGTTTTGGCAACGTAGTCTAAAACTTTCCTAAGGAAAACAAAACACCTTTTCAGATACAATAAATGTAAGGTTTGCAGATTTATTTATTTTTTGCAGATAATGGGAACTGTGGAAAGTGTTTGTTGTTTCACCCCAGTATTTATTCTATTTACAACATCTTATTTCCTAGCAAGAAGAGTCAGACCATCGAATCATATTCCTGGGAAAATAACAAGTCCCTAGAGATTTTAAAGTCCAAAGATATTGGCTGAACTGATCAAAACTTGTTCAGAGAGATTTTAGGAGAGAATAAATCCATCATTTTGATGTCATTGGATGTCTCATGTTTTGCCCAAATGTCCTGTAAAGTTTGATGCCATGCTATTTTTAGTTAGGAAAGTTAACCTTAGCCATTGTCTAAAATAATCTATACTTATTATGTTCACTTTACATATAGAGTAATGGATTAGGAGCAACACATATCACAATGGTAATATTACCTTCCTAACATTTTTGTGCATATATCAATGGCATAACAGAATGCAGGACTAGGGAGACCTAAATCTAAATGCCCACTCAGCAACGGAGTTAATTGGGTCACCTTTGGCCAGTTGATTGCTCTCTGTCTAGGTCACATCCACACCATAGATTTAAAGCACATTTAAAGCACAATTCCCAGTACCCACGACCAACTACAGTTCCCTGGATTCATTGGGGGAAGCATTAGGTTTTAAATGTATGGTGTGGGTGGGCTCTATGTGCTTAATGTTTATAGATCCAAGAATTAACTTCAGAGGTGGTTTTAGGGTAGCTCAACTGGTTTGCTCACACTGGGTGCCATGCTGCAGGGGGCATCACAACAATGCTGTAGAACAGAGCACAAGAGGTGGGGGGGTGCCCCAAATTTTAGCATCGCACAGGGCGCCACTGACATTTGAGAACCCCAAGTCTGCCACTCTTAACTGTTGTTGTTGTTCAGTCGTTTAGTCGTGTCCGACTCTTCGTGACCCCATGGACCATAGCACGCCAGGCACTCCTGTCTTCCACTGCCTCCCGCAGTTTGGTCAAACTCATGTTCGTAGCTTCGAGAACACTGTCCAACCATCTCAACTGTACAACCATTATTTGCATATATTGTTGTTACAAAGGTTTCACGCCCACTCCCCCAATCTCTGCCAAGCACATTTCCATTGAGAAGCAAGATGCAGTGGAGACTGGAGTGCCTTTAAGAAATATGGTTTAATTGCACATATCTACGCTTGAATTTAGATGAAGGGGCTGCAGATCTTACAGCAATGTCATCTCAAGAGCAGCTTGTTCTTCACAGCCCAGTTTGGAAACACAGCCATCCTAAGCACCATCCCTTTATTTCTGCTTTCCATCCAGCTCTAATGGCCATTTCCCTTCAGTCCCCAACTCCTTGTCCTTTCTCCCAGAACCCCTGCCAAATGCAGCCCCTCCTCTTAAGCCTCAGCCATTCCAAGCTTGGTGCAAAAGGCACAGTTTTCCTGTGATGTAACCTTGGTGATTTCCGCCTTCCAAACTACCCAGCCAGCTTCTGGCTGGCGCACAGTCTTAGTTATGCTGATCACTTCTCTCATTGTCCCTTGTTAGGTTAATCACTTCCTCATGGGCCCTCTGCCAAGTGACTTCCTGGTCCCAGGAAATTGGACTCACCTATGTTTTAGCACTTCACTAAATCCAGTGTCTAGCATTTATTAAATTTAAGAATCTTGGGAAATCTGCACAACCTGCAAACTTATAGCAATATAATAAAAGGCAACTTAGGGTTTGCCTTGCTTGCAGAACACAACTATAGTACCGAAGGGAAAGCTTTGATGGACACATAATCCCTTTGCTTTTTCTTTGCCATCTCATTTATGAAGATTTAAAGACAGTGCACTACTTCTGTTTTTCAGTGGCACGAGGCCAACAGGTTACTGAACGTTCTGCAAAGTTCACTCTAAGTTCAATCTCAGGAAGCACTTTAAAAAGTACTAAATAGGAAGCCTCTGTATTCAGCTGTGGTGTAGGAGGTTGTTGTGAAATGAAGGGTTTTTTGGTGTGCAGTGGCCCTTTTTATCCTTATCAGCCATTGGCTTCCACTGGATGTAGGGTACATATGTCTTTCTGAATGTTGTATCTGAATGGTTTTGCATGCTGACTTTTTGGAGAAGGGATATGTGTGAATTTTTGGTTGAAATATGGGCTATTATTTCATTATCCCTTCCTTGTTTATACCTGTATACCTGAAGGAGCGTCTCCACCCCTATGGTTCTGCACCCCTTGAGGTCCAGCACCAAGGGCCATCTAGTGGTTCCCTCATTGTGAGAAGTGAAGTTACAGGGAACCAGGAAGAGGGCCTTTTCAGTAGTGGCGCCTGCCCTGTGGAACACCCTCCCATCAGATGTCAAAGAAATAAACAACTATATGACATTTAGAAGACATCTGAAGGCAGCCCTGTTTAGGGAAGTTTTTAATGACTGATGTTTTAGTGTATTTTAAATCTTTTTTTGGATGCCTCCCAGAGTTGCTGGGGAAACCCAGCCAGATGGGTGGGGTATAAATAAATTGTTGTTGTTGTTGTTTTATGTATTTGGTGATTAACTGAATTGTCATATACTGTTTCATATCATTTGCTTCTTGTTGCTGTATTTGTTGCTTTGGATTTCCTTTTGGATGTAAAAAAAAAGGACTACAGATAAAATAAAGGTAAATTATGAGTGATATAGGGCTAAAGTTTAAATATAAACTGGGTATGGGAACCCAGATGTTGGTGGACTCCAATTTCTCTCAGTCCTGGACAGACTGGACAATGGTTAGGGATGATGGGAGTTGGAGTACAAAAATGCCTGGAGGAACACAGGAGTTTCACTCCAACATATATGAACAAGTCTTTCTATTGATAACATTTACCTTCATAATCAATTTACTGTTGCAGTTTAAGAGCACAATCCTATTCATGCCTACTCAGAAATCAGCCCCATTGAATTAAATAGTTTCTTCATAGGAAATGAATAGATTAAATTTACTTTCTGCTTAAATTTAGTGTAGGCTGATACTGTGACATAATTCATCAAAAACAAGTGGGACTTTTCTATGCAAGTTGATAACAAGTTTGAAGCCTTCCAGTTAAGATTAATTTGGGAACAATATTGCTTCTTAGGTACTTTGTAATGGCACAAGTATTTAGAACATTAGCAGCACAACCTTATACATGCCTGCTCAATTCTTTACTTACCTACCTGGAAGGAATCTCAAGTGAATTCAGCAGAACTTACTTCTGAGTAGACAAATTGTACTGTAAGAAAGAATAGCATATATTATAACTGTTCACCTTGTTTGCCACCATTCATGAGCTATTGGAGGCTATTTCCAATCAACTGTTTGACTTGACAGCTTATTCTTTCCATTAAATTTCCCTTTTTGCAGCCAGCTGTGCCTTGGCATATTCCTCAGGCTTCAGACATTATTTCACATCTGTCTCCTTAATCCGCATGATCCACATTTTTGCTTTTCAGAGCCATTCATCATTATTTTTATTGTTTGCTCAAAGCTACTGCAAGTTGGAAAAATACATGTTTTGAATGAACCGTTTCTAGATGAAGATTTTTCCTCATCTACTTAGCATCATTCCAGGAAGATTTTTTTCCTGAAATTTAAATTTGCAAACAGTGCTATGATGTGCTGAATAAAGTAGGCCTGGCCCTACCATTGGGCAGAGTGAGGCATCTGCCTTAGGCAGGAGATGGTGTGTACTTTCTGCCCTATGTCCCCTAAGAAAACCTGTTGCACTCAGGTGTACTGGAGAACATTTATTGATTGCCAGTGCTGAAGTAAGACTTTATGGCCAGCCTGGTCAGCATATGGACATGGAATGGAGAGAGGCTCCATTTTGTCTTTCACCTCAGGCAGCAAAATGTCTTGGGTTGGCCCTGCCAAGGAGGGTACTTGAAGCAACAGTGTGGTAAAAAGTTGCATTTATTATAATTATTATTTGAAAAAAAGTTTTTTTTAAAAAAAATAAGTGTTATCATTTGCAAGATGATTTAGACCTTTTAGATATAGCAAAATGGAAAATTAATTGATCAAGTATCAACAAACAGAATGAAGCCCTGAAGCCCTAAAAGCTACCAACATGAGGGCAGATTTCAAGACAACATTAAGGAAATCATATCCATTTGTTTACCCACAGATTTTTCCATTTTTTTTGGTGAAATTCATTGTTAGTTATACTCATCAATTTCAATGTACTCTACTACAAGTATGAGTAATATTGGGTATCACCAATGTTATTATCCAGTCGTAATGTCTTGTGCAACCAGTGATGCTCTGAAGCAAGGCTGAGGAAACTTGTTATGCAGAAGTTGTTGGACAACAAATCCCCTAATCCCTTACCACTGCCTTACACTGCCTAGGACTGATGCCAATTGAAGTCCAACACCATCTGGAGGGCCACAGGTTCCCACCCTGGCTGAAGGGAAGGAAATAGCATCTCAAAGTAAGATGAAAGGTAAAGTGTATCTCACACACCTAACTTTCCATCTTCCACCTGGCATGCCAGAGGCATTTTCACAGCTGAAGGATGTTATTACAGGTCAAGGAGGGTGTGGAGCAGGGCCAGTGGGAATATGGCCTGAGGAGAGTCTTGTGGGCAAGACAGAGAGTCCTGGAGGGTCCCTATCCCTAATGGATTGAGAGTTCTGGATTCAAAATGTTGCATGCCTTTCACTGCCACATGCTTCAACACGTGAGGGGGGGGGGAAGTGTATAATAATAAAATCCGACTCCAGAATTTTTAGAGTTGTAAAAAATGTGCATAGGTAACACTCTTGTTCACATATAGAACAATATCCCTTCAATTTTTATTTTCATTCTGGAAAGTTCAGCGAATCAGGAAGGAGTCTCCATTTCTATAGCACCTCTCACCCCTGAAGACCTCCAAAGTACTTAGCAAATTTAGCAAGGAATATTATTTCATCAGCAACAGAAAGCTGTCCTCACTGGGGTGCATTTTGGCAGCTGGGAGACTACTCTGTCCAATGAAGACAACGGAGGAACTGTCTGAAGGCTTAGTAAAGTTACCACCAGTGGAATTTTTTCAGAATGATGGGTTATCACTCCTCATTTTGCAAAAAAGCACTGCAGGATTTCTAAGCATCCATCAGGATATGGTCCTGCTGCTAAATCTACTACTATAGCTCCTGTCTCTATACTGTTAGGAGGTTTTATGCCTTTGCTTTTAATTTTATATATTGGAGAGGTCACAGACTTTATATTGAAGACTCCTGAAAAACCCAGGTGTCTGTGTTGGATTCCCTTGGCAAACCATTGGAGAGTTACAGCACCAGTTTCCAGTCCAGTTTCACTGGTGCAGATGCACTATGACATTTCTCTCTGCGCTCCTTCCAGCCGTCATTCCTGTTCTGGATACACAACCTGATTGTCTGTCTCCAGGCACTGCAATTGTGCAGTTCTGGTGCAGTGCTTTAGATCATGAAAAAGCCAAGGTGTTGGTCCAATAGAAACAGTGGGTTAATATAGCTATGGAGGCTAAGAAGTGGTTTTGTTTGTTTGTTTTTGTTTCAAGCAATTGTCTCTTTTATAGTTATCTAATTGATGGTTATTTTTTTAAAAAAAGATAGTGCCCTCAGTGTTTGTTATAGATGTGTGTTTGCCAAGATGCATTCATATACATTTTGCAAATAGTAGCAGGTCCAGCTGCAAATGAAGTGCTTGCATATCAATATTTTTCAAGTGGTGCCACAATTTCCTGGTCCAATGGTTTAGCAGCAGGACAAATATCTGCAACAAATGACTTCTCCTCACATCCAGCCAGAATGATTGCAATGAGCATTAAGTGATTAGAGCAGCAGCAATTATTCTATCTAGTCGATAGGCTGATGTGCAGGGTGCTTGTCTTAATGTTTGACTTACAAGTGTGAGCAGTATTGTACTAATGCCCCGAACTGCAATCAAATCAACATGGGGTGCTGCCTTTCAACTCACGGTGGGACAAAAAACCACTGGGTTCTAGTAAACAAGACCTCAGAGTACAACTGCGGTGAACGAGGCAAAGATCCAGCAGGCTTTTCCTATGTCCTTATATTCTTAACTATTTGCTACCGGTATAGTTGCATTTGAAATACTGCATATGAATATTTCTCAAGCAATTATTTCTTTTATAGTTATCTAAGATCATGCCCCCAGTGTTTGTTATAGATGTATAGTGTTTGCCAAGATGCAGTCATATACATTTTGCAAATAGTAGCAGATCCAGCTGCAAATGAAGTGCTTGCATATTAATATTTTTCAAGTGGTGCCACAATTTCTTGGTCTAACAGCTTAGCAGCAGGTTAAAGATCTGTGACAAATGACTTCTCTCATATCCAGCTTGAGCAATGGCAATTGTCACTCCATTTCAAATGCACCTACCTTTTCAAGGGACCTCATCTGCATTCCAGCTGCACACGTGGAAAGAATGAAACCATCCTATAGAAGGCATGCCCTAGCTGTGCCAGCAAAACAGCAGTTTACCACCCAGCACCTCAAAGAGCCACAGCTTCTGAATTATGTTAACAATTTGAAGTTAGGACATGCCACCAAAAAAACACATATTATACCCCTTCCCCATTATAACACCAAAGAGTAAAAAGTATTTGCAATCGTTACTTTTCCCCTAGTCTTATATTGTGCAGAGTCCCTACCATATAAAAGTAATCCAATGCTTAAGTGTAACATGCATCATGTGCAGGGCTGTGGTTGCGTTATGTTTTCCAAGTTGATGCCAAGGTAACAAGTCCGAGGAAGGTGGAATAAATCATTCACTTGATTGTCAGTACTAAGAATACATGGCTGAGTGGGCATAGCTAGAGGTATGACATCACGGCTCCTGATTTCTGGCAATTTGTAGAAGCATGGATTTATGTCAGAAGTGTCCTACAAGTAAGACTTAACAATGGACCAAGCTTTTGCTGGTTCATTTTAAAATCAAAACACTTTCCATAGTAAACTCTCATAATCTCCATCATCTCTTTGCAGAAGGTGATTAAAATGTCTTAGTGATGATGCAGATCTAATTGGAATGATCCTTAAAAATTACCTCCTTGTCCAAAACCCATCAACCAAACAGACACTCATTGATTTTGTTTTAGCCCTAAAGGCTAATCAGATGAATGTTAATCACATAGTTCTACCCCATTGAGTTTCCAGCTGTGTTCTAGATATATTTGAATATTTGAAATTGCTTTTTTAAAAAGTGTTGTTGGGTTTAAATTTTTATCAAGCCGTGCAGAAGGCAAACGAACAACACTGCATAAATACAGGCAGGAAGCATAGCATTTTTCAAAATGAAGACCAGCTTGAACTACAGTTTCTGGTAATCACATGACAGAACACATTACTTTAGCAGCAGATAAGACACTGGTACTAAACAAGAGGCAGATGCATTGACCAATAAATGGATTGGATTCAGACTTGGCCCTGCTTAGAGTAGACCTTTTGAAATGAGTGGGAGTCAAGTGCGCCATTATGTTCCATTGATTTCAATGGGGTTATGCTAAGCATGACTTGGGTTGCAATCCTAAACCCACTTAATTTGAAGCAAGCCCCACTGAATTCAATAGGACTCAATATTCCAGCCCCCCACATCGCACTGACTTCACTGGTCATTGCAGGGATCTTAGAAGCCCAGCTTCTGTCTGCTCAGCAGCAACAGCAAAAGCAACAAACCCTGTAGGCTAAATTCCAACTGTTCACTATAAACACTTAGCACCAGTATAATGCTGGGAAGATTCCTTTTTTCCTTGCTCAAAACAAATGGTTCTTAAAATCCTGTGGTGATGTTTTTTTCTCTTTTTTGGCACTTCTAGGCTAGGGACATCGACAGAGTGCTATCAATTTAGCACTCCAGCAGCAAACTGGAGGCTCCAAACAAGTCCCCTGAAGCAAAACGGTACAGTTTTGCTTATTTGGAAAATGAAAGCCAATCATGCCAGCTGAGAAAGCTGATACAAAATACCTGCCGGAGCCCCCTTATTGGAGAAGCCTGCCCAGAACGTAAAGGGGACAGGCACCATAAGGTTTAGCATCCCTGAGTTTATATACTGTGAGATTTAGAAGCACTAGGAACAATCTTACTGAAGAAAAATCTACCCGCCGAAAGCCATTGAACAAGCAACTTCAGTTTTGCTTTAGAAAATAACATCAGTTGACTATCAGGACTCAATATCAGCAAGCAACTAAGTGAATTGTATTCCTGTCCCAACACTGTATTCATTTGCTGGTCCAATGTGATTGCTGCATGACATGACACAACATGCATGAGCAAGAAAGAGCCATACTCTGCCCCAAGGTCATGCAGACTCCCTCTACCCTCTTCTCCTCCCACAGGGCCAGCCAGGATCCTTAAGCTTGTTCTTGCCTTTAAATTATCTCCCTCCTGATAAAGTCATTCCAGCTACGCAGACCACAGCATTAGAGGTTTATCAAAGGTGCATAGGAGGTTCCTTTATTATACTGAATCAGACCATTGGTCTACTAACTCAGTATTGTCAACACTGATTGACAGCATTTCTTCATGGTTTGCAGGGTCTCAATTTTACCTGGAGATGCTGAGGATTGAAGCTGGGACCTTCAACATGCAAAAGGGAGCACCTTAGTGCTTTGTTCCTTGTTTTATTTATTTATATGTTTATTCGGTTTACAATAAAAACCCAGCTCCCCCCTCAGGCGACAATATGCAGCACACAACAATGCCAAGGTAAGTATTGTTCATTACATGGGTTAAGCAATTTAAGTACAAAGATTGCTGAATACAATGTCTAGATAGCCCAGAATGCCAGTGGCACAAGTTGGCCCTCCTCTTCCTTATTTGTAAAGGTTATGAAATGTCTTTTGTTCATTGGGAAATATAAAGAAAAGAGGCCCTGTGACTTTGCCACCTGAATTCTTGTAACATAAAATCAGTGGCAGAGAATTCATGGAAGGTTTTTGAATTAGCCTTATCCTGTTGCACAATCGGCTCCTGTACATACTCACACACGGAGAGTTCAATAAACTAATCAATAAAGCTCAGAACTAAGTATTCTTTTAGGCCACCATGCTGCTCAAGAATGCTGTTAACCATGGCAAGAGCATAGTTATGACAAGGATCTAGTATACTCCCAGACAGCTTTACTATCTGAAGTGTGAATCAAATATTGGGGGGGGGGGCAGAGATGCCCCACCCCACATAATCACAAGATGCGGCACATGCACAGCATTTGATGGGCAATGCCCATCAACTTTGGGGGTGCCCAGCTTCCTCAAATATTTTATGGGGGGGAGGCAAAGGACCAAAACCTATAAGGCTGATTTTTTAATTTCTATGATAGAATTAGTCTAACATTTATTATCATCACCATCATTTTGCCTAATCCTCTAAGACCGTGTTAGGGAGGACTAATAACCTCCTTTTGGTGGAGATATGCTGAGCACTGAAATAGGTAGATTGTACTTCTGTCCCATACTGCAGAATGCTAAATAGGAAGTTAGTGTTACAGGTAGGTAGCCGTGTTGGTCTGAGTCGAAGCAAAATAAAAAAATTCCTTCAGTAGCACCTTAAAGACCAACTAAGTTTTAATTTTGGTATGAGCTTCCGTGTGCATGCACACTTCGTCAGATACACTGAAACAGAATCCACCAAACCCTTATGTATATTCAGAGGGTGGGGGTGATGGGAATGGGTGATGGGCTGATGGGAGTGGTAAACCTGTAGATGGCTGTTAACGACTGCTGATGACTGCAATTGGTCCTGGGGGAAAAAACAAGGGCTGGGGCGCTAAAGAAAGCTTGATCATGCATAATGAGATAAGAATCCGATGTCTTTATTCATCCCAGGTGGCTCCATGGTTTTAAGCTTGGTAATGAGTTCCAATTCAGCAACTTCTCTTTCCAGTCTGTTCCTGAAATTTTTCTGTAATAAAACAGCTGCGTTGAGATCTTGTATAGAATGTCCTGGGAGATTGAAGTGTTCTCCTGCTGGTTTCTCTGTCTTGTGATTCCTGATGTCAAATTTATGTCCATTTATCCTTTGGCGTAGGGTTTGGCCTGTTTGTCCAATATAGAGAGCTGAAGGGCACTGTTGGCATTTGATGGCATACACAATGTTAGAAGATGAGCAATTGAATAGTCCTGAGATGGTATGTTGGATGTTGTTGGGGCTAGTAATGATGTTGTCCGGGTGTATGTGGCAGCAAAGTTGGCATCTGGGTTTATTGCAGGCTCTGGTACCAGTGTCCATGTTAAGTCTGGTGGTTGTATTATTGTGGGTGAGGAGTTGTTTAAGATTGGGTGGTTGTCTGTAGGCAATGAAAGGTCTTCCTCCCAGAGCTTGAGAAAGGGAGCTGTCATTGTCCAGGAAGTTAGTGGTTTAAGGTACAGCTGCTTCCAACACAGGCAGAACTTTTGTAAAGCCAAAGAACAGATTCACATAGGATGCATTCGCTATTCCTAGTACAGACAAATAGTTTATAAATATGTTATTTTAACCAAATAAACTAGGCCAAAGTTCCATCTCATTGAAGGTGATGCTCAACAACAACTGAAGTAATACACACACACACACACACACACACACACACACACACACAAAGACACACACAGACACCATCAACATTTACCATGGGACTTAATTCAGATCAAATTGTACATTTTTCTACTGTGATATTAACAGCATCACCATTTAAATTGTTATTATAAAATACGGCATTATTAGCCGAAGAATTGATGCTTTTGAATTATGGTGCTGGAGGAGACTCTTGAGAGTCCCATGGACTGCAAGAAGATCAAACCTATCCATTCTGAAGGAAATCAGCCCTGAGTGCTCACTGGAAGGACAGATCGTGAAGCTGAGGCTCCAATACTTTGGCCACCACATGAGAAGAGAAGATTCCCTGGAAAAGACCCTGATGTTGGGAAAGATGGAGGGCACAAGGAGAAGGGGACGGCAGAGGGCGAGATGGTTGGACAGTGTTCTCGAAGTTACGGACATGAGTTTGACCAAACTGCGGGAGGCAGTGCAAGACAGGAGTGCCTGGCATGCTCTGGTCCATGGGGTCAGGAAGAGTCGGACACGATGAAACGACTAAACAACAACAACAAATTGTTCCTGCCTGAGATGTACAACTCACAAAACAAACTCATGATTAAATATGAAACTCATGAAATCTTTGGCTGAAATTATTTCCAAATACAGTGTAAGAATGGGCAGCCTCCATGCTGATTCTAACTTAAATGGTTTCTACACAGGGTTCTATGCAACTCACTGGCAGGGCTCATTATCCAGGACTGCAGTAGGGCTTTTCCTAGGGTGAAATGAGAAGGAGGTGGAGGCAAAAGTCTGCAGGCTGGGTTGTCCTTAAGGGGCAGCGCACAGTTACTTCACAATGCCTGAATACTTGAGTTCCCACCAAAAATAAATCATAATAAAGTTTTAAATTGGACACTTATTTCAGTGAGACTTAATATGCAGTTAATTTTCCCTGGGCTATGTTCAGTATGTCCAGCACTGAACAGTTGGTTAAAGCAAGCAGCCACCTAATAGGAACTGTCATTTTGGAAATTACAGCTTTTTAGTGTAACACAAGGATCAATCCAACAGCCAGGCTGCACTCTGAATACCAACATCCAGCCAGGCACAGCTTTGGGAAGGCCTAATGAATGCTGCAATAGCAAGATAGACCAAAAAGCAAGCTAATGAATTCGTCTACAGTGAGAGAAAAAGAAGGGGACTGCCAACATTTCACTGAGCAGGAAACCAAGTCTCTTTCATATAAAGGGAAATTGGCACACAGAGAGAATTCTATAAAATATGCTGTGCAATTCTTTCACCTTCATCCAAAATTTTCCTTCAGTTTTCTGGCTTTTTTAGTTGCCAAATCTTACATCCAGTCCTGTTTTACGTTCCGTCAACTTTTTCTAAAACTCAAAAGCACTGTTAAGAGGTTACAAGCAAAAGTGGATCAATGGGGGTGAAGACAATGACAAGTCAATGGTTTTGGGGACAGCCAAATGATGCCATCCAGACATTGTTGAACTCTAGCTAGCATGGCCAATGGTCAATGAGCCGGTGCCCATCAATGTGCTGGCACGATATTGGCTACCTAGAGATGGGGGAGACATCCAAACCAATTCACAGTTAAAGGTGAACTTGGTTTAATTTGCAATTCCTGAAACAATGCACAAACCAAAGTATAGCCATCCTTCCAAAATTTGCACTTATCTGAATTTTGCAAGTTGCAATAGCATTTTTTTCAATTATCTGAATTTTGCAAGTTGTTGGCATTCATCTGTATCAAGAGACAATGGAATGATCTTCCAGGGGTGAAGTCAAACTGCTGTGTTAGCAGCACTGAAGTCACCACCCCACAGGAGAGGCAGGGGCTGGGCAGACCTGTGTGAGAAGGGACAAAACAGCTCGCTGGGGCAATTGGGGTGTGGGTGGCAGACTGGGAAATGAGCCACAATCCCAGCTAAGGTGGAAGTTGGGATTGCCAGAGGTAATTTGGCAATGCTCTGTGACATAAATTTCATTGGGGCTGCCAAGATAACAACTGAAGTCTAGCAGGAATCATTAGAGAATCAAAAGACAAAGGCTTCTTCTGTAGCATCGTGAAGTTTCACTCTTCAAAATATTTTTTAATTTTAAGCACTAGGTTTCATTTTATTTTGAACCATTTGCTTCTTTCCCACCAGGCTCTGAAGTCAGGGAGAATCAGTGTTTCGATGTTTGCAGCTAAGGTTCAACACTCAAAGCTGAGCTCATGGCCTTGTAGCTGCTCAAGTTGATCAGCCAGCAAAATACTGTTCAATCCCTTTCTGAGGCTATGAATTGTTGAAGCAATATTGGTCGCAAAAGGGCATACTGAGGTCAGATTAGATATCCTGTAGGGTATATATCAAGAGGGATGAATCAGCAGCCACAACGGTGGAAAAACAAAACACAAATATAGAATCTGGGCAGAAGATAAGAAGCATTTTGCTTATGCCTACCTGAGCAAAGAAATGCACATGGAAAGAATTCTCAAGAAGATCAGAGATCCCTTGAGATCGCTCAAAGAATTTCAAGGCAGAGCTGCTCTTGGAAGATTGCAATGGCTACTTCAGCTCCTATTTTGTACTGTAATACGTAGATAAGACATATACGTAAGTGCCTTTGCAGGGGTAAATAATGATAATGACGCAAAGCTGTTTACAAACACAATATAAACATTAAAACCAATTACAACAGACACAACCTTAAAACTACATTTCTCCAAACAAAAGACAGGTCTTGCAGATCCTGCCCCACTGATAGAGGAATCCCTTCAAATTAATGGCCCAAACTCAGATAAAATGGAAAGTATTTGCCTGGTGCCTAAAAACAGAAAAAGATGGCGCTAGGTGAGCTTTGCCGAGATGAGTACTCCACAAGCAGGGAGCTGCCACTGAAAAGGCCCATTCTTGTACTACTACCCTCCAGGCCTCCTATCGAATAGGCATACAGAGAGAGGTCCCAGGTGACTACCAGAGGTTCTGGGTTGGTTCAAGGGAAATAAAGAACATAATATGAGTCCTGCTAGAACTAGTCCAGCATCTTGTTTCCCAGACAGATGCTTCTGGGAAGCCCATCAGCAGGGAAATAGACATAACTTTGGCTAAAGTATCCAGAAATGGCTGCACAGCTTATGCGGTAAGCGGATCAGCACTTTGACACAGTTAGAAGTGCTATTATGTCCTTTCCCCATCTAATGCTCCACAATTGTTCGATTAGAGAACCAGGTACTGAGACAATAATCTCACTCTCAGGCATTAGGCATTTCATCCTCTGGAACTGTGCGGGGGGAGGAAAGGGCTTCTGTGTTAGTATTTCCAACAAATACATTTTTATTTATAAATGTGTACAAAGGAGTGCAAGAGTTGCATTTTGGGAAGTAGGACAGGAAAGAACACATATTTTTGGCCTATTCTATCATATTACATTTTGGCCATTAGATATAATGAAATGAGAACAAGGGTGTGTGCGTTATGCCTCCCTCTTCCTGATTATTAATTACTGAAGAGGGATTGGGCTTTCTAAGAGCAGGGACAAGGATCATAAGACGAGCCCATATGGGTCAAACCAAAGACCCTTCCAGTCAAACATCCTGTTCTCACAATAGCCTTCCAGATATTGTTAGAGAAGAAAATGCTAAGGGGTAAACTCGACACAAATCCAGAGTATCTCATTCTGGCTACTCCTGGTTTGACTTCACCCCTGGAGACGCACTCCATTGTCTCTCGAGACAGACTGATGCCAACAACAACAATACCATCAATGTTTCATTACTGATAAATAATAGAGATTATATTACCTGAACATCAAGATTATACTAACATCAACAATAAATAATATGAGAAATAAAGCTGTTTGTTAGTAAAGTTGTAGGACAAAAATAATGAGGTTAGAGAGTATTCTATGCCAAAATGAACTACAGTAGTTTAGTGACAAATCTTTCTAAGTTAAAACATACACAACCCGAGTTGTATCAGAATGCAATCAAATGAAAGCTAATAACTGATTTGCTTCTAGGCTGCAAGCAGCCCATTACATTGATCTTAATTAGATCAGACACAGTTTCTCACAAAACTATTGGATTTGTCTAATTTCATGGTTGGTTGTAAAATCAATCTGTTGTGTTCTCTTAACGAAAAAGTTACTTAAATCGTATTTGGTTTGAAAAGTTAAAAAGAAAACACCCAAGGCCTTTGTTGCTGTTGACTGGCTTTGAATTTTGCCCTATTTAATGAGGTCCTTGGAGGGATGGTTCTCTCTCTCCTTCTACCTGAGCTGCCTTACTAGGCATTCTTCACCCCTGGAAGGTCTTTGAGGAATCCCCCTTCTGACTAGTGCTCTATTTACTCATTCAACAGCAGTATCCAATTTATGCATGTAGAGGGAGAGGGAACAGTATTGCAGCAGGAAGCTCCTCCTCTCCCTCAGCATGTGTGTTCATTAAACATCTGAGACCGCTTCCATTTACAGCTGTATGTGCAGAAGCTCTGTTCAGGCATACCTGAAGGAGCGTCTCCTCCCCCATTGTTCTGCCCGGACACTGAGGTCCAGCGCCGAGGGCCTTCTGGCGGTTCCCTCATTGCGAGAAGTA
The DNA here is from genome assembly GCF_965207765.1 of Zootoca vivipara. NCBI lineage: Eukaryota > Metazoa > Chordata > Lepidosauria > Squamata > Lacertidae > Zootoca > Zootoca vivipara. The sequence goes on from NC_142583.1 coordinate 57,427,380, forward strand.
AAGCTACAGGGAACCAGGCAGAGGGCCTTCTTGGTAGTGGCGCCCGCCTTGTGGAACACCCTCCCATCAGATGTCAAAGAGATAAGTAACTACCTGACATTTAGAATACATTTGAAGGCAGCCCTGTTCAGGGAAGTTTTTAATGTGTGACATTTTAATGTATTTTAAATTTTTGTTGGAAGCCACCCAGAGTGGCTGGGGAAACCCAGCCAGATGGGCGGGGTACAAATTATTATTATTATTATTATTATTATTATTATTATTATTATTATTATTTTATTCATTGAACACACATGGGAAGGGCACAAACCTAGATCCCTCACAAGTGTTCATCGAACATTATTATTTTTTAATGACTGACTATGACTTAAATGACTGGCAGATTGAGGGGCTGTAAGACCCACCCCAGACAGGCAATTATGGCTCAAGGCCTTTATCAGATGTGCTGGGGTTTGAGACTCAAAAGGAATCCCCTTCCATACTGTAACTGGAAAAGATGTTCATATATATTTAAGGAACAAGTTAGATTTCCCTTTGGTAAAGGAGGAATGAAACGAAACATTTCCGAAGTGGAGTGGCCTAAGAAGTAATATCTGTTGTATCTTTTTTTTAATAGCAGCCTGAGCAGATCTGGTATCTTTTGAATTACTCTGATTCAGCTGCTTTTGCATATGCTTACATCGATTTGCACAGTATGGGGAGCAGAGCTTTCACAGGCCCATGAGTAACCACAATTAGATCTCATTGATTAACGTTGGCTTAATAGGCCATGTAGGAAGCTAGGTCAAAGATAGTTCCAGTCATGGAACAATTTGTCAGCTGAAGTAAATTTAGGATTCCTCTTCTCTACCCGTAAACTTCGTTCATTGTCAGCAAAACTTTCATTGCTTTTGATCATATCTCAGTCTACCCATTATGATTCTTTTCGGGCTCCTTCTGACGTTTCCTTGACTGTGTGGAATTCACCTTAGTGGTGTTCCATCTCACATTGTGGAGGTAGTATCAGAAGTCTGAGGTCACAGGGATGACTCCATGACCATAACACCATAGGTCCCCCTCTTGCACCAGTACTGAACCAGTTTCCGCAGCAGGCAAAATGGTCTCCTCTCATGTCAACTCCTGACATTACCTTCCCAGTGCAGCAAGGAATTGTGATGCAATGGCTGCTGCACATAAAATATAATGTCAAATGATTTTGTAGAGCAGCAATGCAGTCAAGGCACTTTATTATATTAATGGCCTACCTGCTGTTTCTAAAGAAGGATGAGCTTTAAGTCTTTATCCAGTGGCTTGATTTCCCAGCCTAGTTCCAATGGGTTTACCTAGCGCTTCAGGCACTAGGCCTGCTGGCAGACCAACTTTGTGTTACAAAGAAGTCTGCAGACATGATATGAAGGCTGCCAACATTAACCCCAACCATACAGGAATCCCTTGAAGATGTGCCTGGAGACAGGTGATTTAAAAAATAATAATTATCAATGATTTCTTAGTGTACAAAAACACATGCGTTATCTCTTTTTTCAAGTTGTGTTTTCTACAATTCAGTTTCATTTGTTGTGAGACATTAGTGTTACATACAATGTTAGGTTAGGAAGAAAAGAGGGGGAGGGGGAGTGAGCGGGGTGGGGTCGGGTGGTTATATTTTCAGTCTTCTTTGTATGTGTGGAGTTTTGTGTCAGCGTCACTTGTCTGGGTTCTCTTACTATTCGTTTGCTGTGTTTCCTTGATGGTGAGAGAGTTTGGGGAGTGGTCTAGGTTGTGGTTGGTTGTATTTGGGTGGCTGTAGTGATATTTGTTTTTGTGTGTATTTGAATCAGGTTAGCCAGATTGATTCGTATGCTTTTGATGGACAGTCAGGTCATTTATCCACAGCAGTGACCAGAGGAGGAAAGACTGCTGGGAGGAGTGCAGACAGAAGAAATGTCATGGTACACCTGCGGCGGCAAAACTGGACGCCTTCAATTGCCCCACCTGCAATAAAACCCGTCTCTGCTGTCTCTAGAGCCACTGTAGGTGCTCTAACTCTCCAACAGTTTGACTTTACCCTTGAAGGCACACTCTTCCACTGTCTCCCAAGAAGAACGGATGCTAACAACCTTAAATTGACCTGCAAATAATTTTTTAAAAGTTTAAATTTTTTTAAAAGCAATTGACTTCAGGAAATTCTGCTGAAGACCACCTGTGCTAATCAGGATTCAGCACATTAGCAAAAACTCAATACATTTTTCTACTGGGCAGCTATGGTGGGGTGGGAAAGTCTGGAGTTGGTGGTTCACCACCCTCTGCAAAAGAGAGCACCAGTGATATGTTGCAATGAGACGAGATCTCTAATCATATAGCTCTCCATGTGTGGAGGATGGAGCAGGACTATGTTGACCGAGTTTTGTAATACTGTATCTCCCTGTTCAGAGGGCAGCTATGTGTGTTTAAATGAGCAGGTGCAATTGGTCCATGAGATCAGGATTCTGAATCACGGAGTGCTCTCAACTGCATGGAGAACCTGCAGCCCTTTGAGAAGGCATCTCACAGCAGACCTCATAAACACTGGAAGTAGGATGGGAATGGTGTGGCCAAGAAGCAGGGCCCCATTATACACAGCGTGGAGGAAGATGTGAACAGATGTTCAATTGAGAGCCTGTTGATCTCCACCAGCCATCTGGGAAATAGCACAGCCAAGAAAGAAAGACAGGCATTTGAAATGAAAATAAGACAACCATTTCCTGGGTAAACAGATGATATAAGATAGAGGAGGAAGCAGGAGAAGGATAGATTGAATCCAGCAAGGGCAGCCAAAAAAATAAACCCCACCACTTTGTCCCTGGTGATATGCGGAAGGTGAATATTGCAGGGGAAAGATGTGATGTACTACTTCACACATTTGCCTCACAGCACCAGACAGACAGAGACAAAAAAAGACCCAAAGACCCATCTGGAAACCCTTCTCCAGCGGCAGCAAATATCCTTGACAAACTTGCTGAACTAACCTTTTCCTCTTCAGTTCTTTCTTTTGCCACAGGTCAAGGAGAGCCCCATGTTTATATCGAAGTCATTATACCATTCTGGTCTAACTTTTTTTTGGGGGGGGGGGGACTACTATAGAAATCTGTGCAGTGGCAGGGGTCGTTTTCAAAGTATTTAATCAGATTCCTTTATACACCTGCTTTCAGCATAATGGCACAAATACTCCGGAACTCTGTTCCTATTGGAATCATATCGGCACCTACAATTGTGACACCGTGTCACCTGAAAATGTTTGTTTCACCCAGCAAGTTTAAATAATTTGATTCAGTGTCACGGTGTCCATATATGCACTCATGAGGAATAATTGCATATGAAGCAAAGCTGCTTCCCACACGCCAATTTTTGCTTATGAAAAAAATAGGCCAATTACTGTTTCCTGAGTGTTATATGATAGTATTGCCACTGCTGATTGATTTCCATATGCAATTTACGCCACTGGAAATGTTTTTGCTTCTTTTACTTCCATCTATGCATTCCCACCCCCTCCTGCTGCTGTTGCAGAGCTGATCAGATCAAATATTACTGAAATGGTGATATATTTCATTTACAGTGAGATGTTAATATAATGCTTAGTTGCTTATTGAATTTGCTTATGGATATATTGTTACTATGGGACCCAGGTGGCGCTGTGGGTTAAACCACAGAGCCTAGGGCTTGCTGATCAGAAGGTCGGCGGTTTGAATCCCTGCAACGGGGTGAGCTCCCGTTGCTCGGTCCCAGCTCCTGCCCACCTAGCAGTTCGAAAGCACGTCAAAGTGCAAGTAGATAAATAGGGACCGCTCCGGCAGGAAGGTAAACGGCGTTTCCGGGCGCTGCTCTGGTTCGCCAGAAGCAGCTTTGTCATGCTGGCCACATGACCCGGAAGATGTCTGCGGACAAACGCCAGCTCCCTCGGCCTATAGAGCGAGATGAGCGCCGCAACCCCAGAGTCGGACACGACTGGACCTGGTGGTCAGGGGCCCCTTTACCCTTTACCTATATTGTTACTATGCTTATTTGAAGCTTATGGGCTTCGCACAGGAATCTGGTTGGTGACTGGTCCAGCAAGGGCCCTCTTCTTATGTTCTTCAGGGAAATGTCACTGCCACTACAGCTGCAATCCAATGGCTACATTCCTGGGATTATGTCCTACTGAGTTCAATGAGTAGATATGGATAGCAATGACAGAGTTTTTACTGTTATGCTATGAAATGCTTATGTACGACAAGATGATTTGGGTCCAATTCTTTTGTGGCTAAGCGGGACGTGAAATAAAAACGAAATTACATGCAATCTGAAATACAGGAGGAGCAAAGGGGAGACTGGGTCTCCCCCATTCTGGCTTCCTCATAATGTTACTCCTTGTCAGCTGCCAGTTAGAGGACATGTTCAATGATGCTCCCAGAAGACCTGTTTATTCAGCATTCAGCCTGGTTTATTTATAGTGTGATTAGCTATCTGTTTGTGGTATGGTTTGATGGTGCATCAAAAGAAGTATTTTCTCACACTTGCCATTGAAAGTCCAAACATGGGGGTGGGTGGGTTGTTGCATGAGAGCTTTTGATCAATTCTAATAAATCAACCCGAATTTGCCAGCATGTGATTTATCTCCCCGCCCAAAAAAATGGCACCCTGAAAGCACCCCAAGTCCCCCACCCAAGAATATCCTTATTTTGACATTATTCCAAAAAGTAGAAGAGAAGAATTGCAACTTAAAACATCATGCAGTTTATACCATGTGCCTTAAAAATAACAATAAAGTTTAAAATAATAATAAAGCTCCATAGCTTACTACTTGCTTGATTGCTTAACTCCTGATTTCCCCCATATCTTTGCTGCCATGAGAGCTAACAACAAGGGGAAAAAATGAGGTTGAAACTCTTGAATTTACCACAAACTCCCCAGTTGTACATCTTTGTCTCAGGAGTCACACATAGCCACAATACCCAATCCTGCCTGTACCTTCTTAAAGACTTCTCTGCTGCTCCAGAACACAGAACCCAAGGGAGGACATTGCTGGGAAGTCTATTTCAGCTGAACACTAGGAGAGATATCATTGCAGTAAGTGCTTCTGGACTCTGGAGATTACTGCCTTCTGATGAGATGTGGGGCAAGTACTATACAGCCATCTGTCAGGGATGCTGTGGTTGTGTCCTGCTGCATCGCAGATCCTGTACTGAGCAAGGAGTTAGACTGGATCACCTCCAACTTCCCTTCCAACTTGTTGATTTATTTATTGGAGACTAGTCCATATGGACAAATGAGATGCTGCACTTCAATTATATCCTACTTGCTTTTAAATGGAAGGTGAAAAATTAAGAACACTACAGCTTAAAAAGAGGATGCGTGAAATCACCAAACTTTGCAGAATCCCTGAGGGAATTGACACATTTGTCTCTTTAAGAAAATGAGTGCTTCCCTGGTTTGAAAGCTTATATAGCCTTTGACACCGGATGGTTCACAGAAACAGGGATTAATCAAAGTGTGTTGGGCTTTATGCATTGCAGAGATTATTTATTGTTGCATGTTCTTTTCCTGCAAAATTGTATGTCACTCTCATCTTGACATTTCCAGAGGTCAGATAATTCTGCTATTAATTTTTAAAGTGAGAAACCATATCTAGACAATGCATTTTTAAGGGCCATGTGCCAGGGGGAAACTCTTAGTGTCAATTCATAACATAACCTAAAAGGCATCCATTAGAGAGCAACCTGGGAATTTAGATTTTGTTAAGAAAATTAAAGAACAGACCAGCAGACAGTCAGCAACCCGGGAGCCTTTTGACCTTAAGTCCTTGACAATCTCCTTTTGTATTTCACTCTTCCCACCCCACCAGTCTGTAGGCTGCAGGTATATCACCTGCCTTTTCTTCCTTTACCTCTGTTCGGGCCTGGCTCACATGTTCAAAAGTTTGCAATTTTCATTTTAGATACGACAACTAAAGTGGACAAACATAGATTTTTCTCTCTTTCCAAATAATTCCAGAGAGTTTCCAATGAAACTGATTAGCAGACGATTTCGGACCAACAAAGCGGAATACATGGCATTAGGGGTTTGTGGGTGCCAGACCTTTCTAACTCATGGACCCAGCAAGTGTTAAAATATAAGCCAGGCTAGTTTCCTGATGACGTAGCCAACCATTAATAAAACAAAGGAAAGGTGACGGGCCATTAAGAAAGCAAGCTGCAGTCAAACTAATGCCAAACATATTGCTCTGCTTCCCTTTGGACCACACCAGCAAGGCCAGGGGTGGGGATGTCTTAGCATCTGCGCAGCCCAGGACCTCCATACACACTACCCAGGCTTGAGCCCCAGAGAGGTTGTGACGACGCAACGGCATTTTTACCCCTGGCACCATTGGGCCTGCCTTCACTTAAATATTAATGCACCTGCCTCACAGAACACCAATTCCATTAATTCATACCAACTACCCCAGATTATCTTGTGGGGGACTTGTGTGAGGGAAAACTTCATTATTTGAAGTCTCAGGCAGGATGTGATCAAATAAACAAGAAAGATTTTATTAAACAAAGGAAGTTTATGACACAAAGTGAGTAAAACACAGGGTACTTTAGATTATAATGTTATTTCACTTCAGTTCTTTCTCAGTTGTTGCACAGCTGTTGCTGCTTAATACTTTGGTTCTTAAACAAGGTGGTACTTCCTGTCAGTTACACACCCCCTTGACAACCCTACTCCTGAGGTACTCCAAGTAACAGACCCAAAGGATCACCACACCCCTCTTAACTGGTTTGGGAGATTTCTCTTTCTAGAAGAATCTCTCCCCTCCTGACTGGAATGAGTCCTAAGTAGACTGTATTCTCACAGCTTCTACTTCTCCTGGCTCCTCAGCCTCCCAGTTAATTCCTGGCCTAATTACTCTTACAGGACACCACACTGTCCTTCACACTAAGCTCAGAGTCTCCTTTCTCTAGCTTTTGATATATTCCTCAGAGTGGATGTTTCTACCCAGAACCAACTCTCTCTTTCCTCTCACTCCCTATCTCCCAACCTCTATCCCAACCTAAAAACTGTCTCTCCAAATCCTCTCCTTTTCAACCCCCCCTCCTGGAACCCCAGCCAATCATAAGCTGCCGTTTGTTAACCATTTGGCTGGCAGGGAAAAAGAAAAAGAAAACACTTGTTGACCCAGCCTGCCCAGCAAAACAAACTTTTCTGTCTGCTGCTAACACAGCAAGAGCAACATGGGAGGCAGCAGTTACAAGTTACTGGTCTCTGTAGCCACAGCAGGCGCTGTGATTCCCAAGTGGTCTCTGTAGCCACAGCAGGCGCTGTGATTCCCAAGTGGTTTCACTGCACCTCCATAGTTGCACTCCATTGCCTCTCAAGACAGACAGATGACAACAACAACAACAACAGTGAGCTTCCTAGAGATATCTAGTTGGCCACTGTGAGAAACAGAATACTGTACTCAGGTGATGCTTGGACTTTATCTAATATGGTATTTATTTAGTTGTTAAACTTGTATGACGCCCTTCACCAGAAGGCCACAGCTTGGTTTACAACACAGATCATAATAAACAACATGGGTGGCGTTCAACATAGCACTAAGTGGGTTCTGAATGTAGAGAATCAAGTACACTCATAGAATGCCTCCTGCATGCCCCTAAACCTGTTATGCATCCCCCTAAGCCAGAGCAGATTTAGGGGTACAGGGGGGACCCAGCTTACTTGAATCCCATGCTGCATGTCCATACATAACATTATATCTATACAGTACAAAAAACTGAAACAATTAGAGAGATGTTATTTAAAAGAAGAAAGACACAGTAAAATGCAGAGTTTTGTAACGTAAATTATTACCTATTAATCTCAAGTACAGGTATAAAATATAATCCATATTTAACACCAACAACCTAAAAATCCTGCCAACCTAGCAGTTCGAAAGCACGTCAAAATGCAAGTAGATAAATAGGAACCGCTACAGCGGGAAGGTAAACGGCGTTTCCGTGTGCTGCTCTGGTTCGCCAGAAAGCAGCTTTGTCATGCTGGCCACATGACCTGGAAGCTATACGCCGGCTCCCTTGGCCAATAATGCGAGATGAGCGCGCAACCCCAGAGTCGGTCACGACTGGACCTAATGGTCAGGGGTCCCTTTACCTTTTTAACCTAAAAATCAGGGAGGGAAAATCATAATCAGCGTATCTAAAGAACAATAACAATTTTCTCTCTATACAAAAGTAGCTGTTAATCGCTTCTGCCCCCACAGAAAATGACAGACTATCCCAGCTCTAACTTGGAAGTGTTCCTTTCCTCTTCCAGTCTTTCATGCTGGGTGATTCCCCACTTCCCTGCCTCTTGGGGTCCACCCTGCATCTATTTGCCACTTCCATTGGGGTGATATCTGTTAGCAATTTCACTCCTCCGCTGCATGCATTTGTAACTGGTATAAATGACATGCCTGTCTGAGAAGAGTGTGGGAAACGGAAGACAGTCTTATCTCTTCCGTGGTATGTACTTTGTAATGTACTTTCACTTTTACTTGTGCCTGTTCTCTCTCGGAGCTGAAGAGAGAGGACGCCATAATTCTTTGTCTGTACATAGTGTGTAAATAAATAAATACGTAGATTAGCTCTACGATGTCTCATGCTTGTTGCTGTGTGATGCTAGAAGATTAGTGTGCATATACCATCTGGTATATGTCGCTGAGCGCACTGGAGAAGGGAAATGCCTTTTCCAGAGCTGTGCATACCGGAGGATGCTTGGACAGAGGGGGCTGCAGGAGCACCCAGTTTTTCCAACAGAATGGGAGACACCAAAGGGAAGACACCAAAGGGAAGAACCCCACACTGGCATTGGTCCATCTTGGGACAGCCAGCTGCCTGCAGCATGCCTGGCTTTCCTCTCGCCATCCCAAAACTCAATCTCAGGGTAGGTAAAGTCCAGTTTGACTGCCTCTATGCATCAGATGCCTCTATGCTTCATGCACCTTGTGTGTTTATGGCTCTGTACATGTCTTCAATATGTAGCTATTTGCTCTGCCGCTGTACACCTAGCAAGCCCAATGTTTTCATCCTGCTCCCTACATAGTTAATGGTGACAGATGGCCAAAAACGTCTTATTCACAGCACCACATTCCATGTATATCTCAAAGGAGAAATTATTGCTAAAATTCAGCTACAGGAGCACAAACACTTTCCAAGTTCTCTGCCCTCCATGCAAATGCTGTGATTTAATGCAAGCTTTATGTTAAACCTCTCGCAGATGAATGAACTGTCCTCAGCCTTTTTTTCAGAAACATTGCACTGGAATGAGCATTAAGAATAATATGGCTTGTCTGTTAACCACTGATATTGAAGGGGGAGGGGGAAGTGGAGATGAGGTGAGGTGGGGTCAGGGTAGTGATTCGGCAATATTTGTAGGTCTATTGAGAAAGGAGCCTGTACAGAATTGTACCATGATTTGCTGATCCAATAATAGCCTGCAAACCTTCCAAAACAAACATCTGCCCAACTAAATCTTGGGATTTAATTTTAATCCATCTGACTTCCTCTGGATTTAGTCGGTGCTTTCAAATAAAGAGGAGAGCCTCAGAATTCATCAAGAAAGTATGCCATTTAATTAATGTTCTCATCTTCTTTAATGTTCCCCTCCTGTCCACTTTCAAAGAGATTGGGAACAGCAAAGGCCGTGGAGAATCATCAGCACACACCAGTGGTTCACTATCCCTAACGTTTACTGACACATCCATGATAGTATGGTCAGGATAAAGCTGATTCATTCTTCTGTCTTGACAAAAAAGAACGCACAGACATCACATTGCATCTTAATGGCATAAGGAGATGTAATTTAAAATGGGGAGGACATGAGTCATAGAATCATAGAACCATAGAGTTGGAAGAGACCACAAGGGCCATCCAGTCCAACCCCCTGCCAAGCAGGAAACACCATCAAAGCATTCTTGACATATGCCTGTCAAGCCTCTGCTTAAAGACCTCCAAAGAAGGAGACTCCACCACACTCCTTGGTAGCAAATTCCACTGCCGAACAGCTCTTACTGTCAGGAAGTTCTTCCTAATGTTTAGGTGGAATCTTCTTTCTTGAAGTTTGAATCCATTGCTCCGTGTCCGCTTCTCTGGAGCAGCAGAAAACAATCTTTCTCCCTCCTCCATATGACATCCTTTAATATATTTGAACATGGCTATCATATCACCCCTTAACCTTCTGTTCTCCAGGCTAAACATACCCAGCTCCCTAAGCCGTTCCTCATAAGGCATCGTTTCCAGGCCTTTGACCATTTTGGTTGCCTCTACAAAAACAAAATGGGAAAATTTTCACTACAAATGGGCTGGTTTTTTACGATGCAGAAAGGAGACAGAGCATGGCTGATTCCTATTTGAATCCAGGACTGTGCCTATGGGAGAAGCAAGACCCTTTTGTGGAGTCAGTGCTCTGAATCACTCCACATTAGGCTCAGGTTATATATGTAAATAAAACATATATCATAAAGACACCAGTGTCTCCGTTTTGCCTCAGTTCCAAAGGAAACACAAAGCCTGGGCAAACACTTACAACCCATGACTGCAGCCTACCACAGCACAGTGCATTCAACTACAGTAGAACTTTGGTTTTTGAGTGCCTCGAAAGCCGAATGTTTTGGAACCCGAATGCTGAAAACCTTCCGTTTTTGAACATGCCTCAGACGTTGAATGGCTTCCAAGGCGTGTTTCTCAATTTTCACCATTGAAATTACCGACAGCCCTTTGTGCCTCGGTTGTCGAACGTTTCGGAAGTCAAACGGTCTTCTGGAACAGATTACGCCTGACAACTGAGGTTCCACTGTACTGAAAGCAGCTGGAGGAGGAAAATAAATTTGGAGACCGGGTTTTTGTTTGTTTGTTTTGTACAGCAGCTTCCGGGTAGGAGCATTTCATCTGTGTAGTTAGAACTCTGGATTTCAGCATCAGTTCCCATTAAGATTCAGAACCAATCTTTACTCCCTCTGGTGTCAGCTTCCATGGGAAGGCATAGAATTGGGAGCCTGCCTTGAGGCAAAAGTCAGGAGAAACCTATTTACAATACCAGTGAAGTGTGAGGCAGCCTTTAGCTACAGAGCTTACTGGGTGGCCATGGGCAAATCACTGTTTCACAGTGGGACCTCCTTTTTAAGCATACTGTTGTGGAGATAAAACAAAATGCTAAGGGCACCGTACAAATGTTAGAAATTGCTTTAAGGATTTCGGAAGCATTTCAGAAGCACACTCGGCCTGCTTTGCCATATAGAATGAGACATTATAGGATTCTCCTTTTCATTCTCGAAATCCATCTGCTGCAAAATGAAATAGCGGGCAGTGGTGGATCACATTAACCCAGTGCTTAAGCTGCAAGAAATCATTTATTTTGCTACTAAGTGCATTGGTCTCAAACGTCCACAATACAAATCATTTCCAGTTTTAGGAATTTAGGATATTAACCTAGTTATCTTCAAATAAATTAAGCAAATACCACTTAGACTGGGGGAGAATGATTGCATATCCTTCAAAGGGATTGGTAAGCAAGTAGCCTGATCCTTTCCTGGAAACCTCTTTACAATGTTCTGAATGTCTTATGTACATAACTTAGGAGACATGAACTGCCCCATTTCCAAAGCCTGGTACATGGAAGTGTGTGTTCCTATGTGTGGAAACGCCATCTTCTCCTTCACCTCAGGAAGACTTGGGTAAGCCCTGATTGTAACTTGACAGTTTTTGCTGTGCTCATGCAGCCACTGCTCAGGAATTATGGGAATTGTAGTCCAACAACATCTGAAGAACACTGTACTCCTATGTATATCACACCCTTAAAAAATAAGCAGGGTGCAAATGTGACCCAAACACCTGCTGGTAATTTCCGCAAATTTTACATCCCAGTAATATGAATTATGGCCATTTTTATATGAATCCTTTAAAAAGCAGATCTCTCTCTGCAGTCAGTATAACTACAAAATTACTATAGGAAATCTTTGAAATGCATGGGAAGTACATTTGGGGGAAAAGGATATGAACAACGTCTCTGCAGATTCCTCACTGGAAACAGTTTAAAAAGAAACACTAAAAGGGAAGTAAACAAGCATTTAGATATACTTGACTGAGCAAGTGCTTTGACACCTACATTCAGGAGAGATTTTTTATGCATTGCACTTCATGTTGACTGAGAAATTTTCTCTCACTCACTCTAATTTTGGCCGTTTTTTAATGTGAGTTGCACTGCTCAGGGGCTCTAAAGTTTATGCATCCAACAAACTCTAGTCCATGAAGCTTATGCCATCATAAATTTGTTAATCTTCATTGTGCCACAATATTCTTTTTGGTTTTTACTTCTGAGCAGAGAGGTTGATAGAACTGGTCTGTTGAGCTTTGAAATTATTCCCACAACCTGCATTTCAATTTCAATTCCAAATTCAATGTATTGAAGCTGGAAGACAAGTATTTACATCAACTACTGAAAATATATTGTGTTCCATAATTTTGCAACTGTTCATTTCAGTTCTGCTAAAGTCAGGAAGGAAATAAATCGATGTGCATCACTCTGACCCAAATTGGTTTTGTTGGTTGCTTAGCTTTTGTGATGACTGGTGGTTTTTAGAAAATAAATTTGAATGACTGACAAAATTTTATTGACTAGCTTGGCATTTTTCATACCGTGTTTCTCACATTTTAAGACACCGTCTTATAACTTTTTTCCCTCAAAAAAACACTGGGTGGCTTATTTTCAGGGAATGTCTTGTTTTTATTACGTCAGGAGCAGTGCCCCTCTTGCTCCCTGGCTCCCTGCGGGGCAGGATTCTTGACTGAAAGAAAAGGACGGGCAACAGCCACCACCAAACTCCGTGAGAGGGAGTCTGAGGGAAGGGAAGTGTGTGCGTCCCTGGCCCAGCCCTCTCTCCCCGGCCCTGGGATGTTCGTGAGGGAGGGAGGGAGGGAGCTCCTCCGAAGGGCTGCTCTCTCTCTCTCTCTCCTCCCAGGTGGGGACTCACTTAATAGCAATCTGCTACACTGGAGCTTCTTAAATTTAAACCAGTACAGTATAATGGAATCTATCTGTGTGATGCAGTACGTATAGCAAATAAGGATCTCTACCAGCCAGCCCAAGACTTAAGAGCGAAAGTTCCAACAATGTAGCACTTTGTAGCACTGATAGCAAAGAGGCTACCGGCTGATAAGAGATACTGTAGAAAACAAGGCAGTTGAGCAGCAATTAAAATGGTAAATGGTAGCAATTGTAGCAATTGAGCCAGCAGGAAAGCGGGGTGAGATAATCTGCTGGTCCTAACTGCTTCTCTTACCCACAAAATGTTAACTTTTAGCAGCTCCTAAACAGCGAGAAGCCACCGGCAGCGATCCCGGTACCAGTAAAAATCCTTAAAGGGGCAGCTCTACAGACAAGCAATAGAAAGAAAAAGAATCCTCACTTTTTAAAAGGTTTTTAAAAGGGGGGAAGGTGGGGGGAAGCGAGAGGTGGGCTCTGTGTGTGTGTGTGTGTGTGTGTGTGTGTGTGTGTGTGTGTGAGAGAGAGAGAGAGAGAGAGAGAGACACGCAGGGGAGAGAGAGAGAGAGAGAGAGAGACGCGCACACAGAGTCTCTCCCTAAAGGGGAAGGCAGCGTCTTCAATCGCCCCTCTTTTCTTCCTCCTGTTTCATCTCCTCCCCACCGCAAATGCCACTTTTCTCCTCTTCACTCACACAGCCTAGCTAAAAAAAAAAAAATCGAACGGGAGGGGAAATCACGAGTCTGCAGCAACCAGCAGCTATGGCTCTTCGGTGCATTTTTACAAGCTTTTAAAAGAAATACGTGTCTTTGGAGCGACAGCAAAATGGGGAGAGATTTTTAGGGGGGGGGAGTTTGCTGGCGGGAGGGGGGAAGGGTCTATCACTATGTCTTATTTTCGGGTTATGGCTTATATCGCACAATTGCTTAGAAATCCTGCTATGTCTTATATTATGCCTACGTCTTAAAAAAGGAGAAACACGGTAGTAAGCAGAAGGCTCCATATTGAAGCTCCTGGAGTTTGGCTGTGTAGATCTGTAGGGAATTCATTCATCCTGGTATTCTGAGTATTTCCTATCATACAGGTGCTTTGGGGATGTATTTTCATTTTTGCTATACAGGAATTGATCCATTACTGGTGGCTAGATGGAGAGAGGGCCTTTTTAGTGGTGGTGCCAGCCTGTGGAATCCATTCCCCCTGGAACAAGGAACAAATGACACCATCCCTGGAGCTGCCATAATTGTTTTCCCAACTGATGGATATCAATGGGAGGGAAAATGTACAAGGAAAAACAAAGAAACCAGGAAAGAGGAATGCAAGAATGGCTATTGGTTCTCAGTTCCCCTGTGTTGACACGTCTGGCAGAGTGCTCAGTGCCTCCATCTTCGGATTCCCCCCCCCTTAGAATTTCAGCCTAAGTGGAAATTTTTAAGTAAGAAAACCTTTTTATCACATTTTGGCCATTTCTTTAGGGTTTAGACTGTCAGGTCAAACAGTCCTTTGGATACGGACTGTGGCTCAGTGATGGAGCATCTACTTTCTATGCAACATGTAAGAGAGAGGGCTTGCAGAGAGCAGCCCACTCTGCTTACTTCCACCAGATGGGAGAGCAGCAGCAAGTCTGGGAGTTCAAATCAGGAACAGGAAGGGTTAAGACGGGTCCAGGGCTCTGCAGAGTCCTGGTGGCTCAGCTCCAGGTTGGTAGCAGGGAAGCAGGGGAGGAGCTAGCTTCAGCAGGGGCTGGAAAGGAGGGAGGAGGGAGAACGGCACCTCAGGAGCCTGGTTTGGGACCACGGAGGACCCATAGAGCAAGGAGGAGGGGCGTTTGGAGTCTTAAAAGGGGGGTCAGAGCCCACGAGACGCCATTGTGGGCTTCTGCCCCATGCAGAGCAGACATGATTTGAGACATCTCACCACTGTATATAGCATGCACAATAAAACTATGAAAATCCAGAGGATATGTGGAGTGCTTACTCGGGAGTAGCCAACACCCCATCTGTGACAGCAAGCCCACAATCTTTTGATGGCTACCCCGAGGGAAGAGGGCTGCAAATGGAGCAGCCGGCATGAAGTT
This sequence comes from Zootoca vivipara, assembly GCF_965207765.1. Lineage (NCBI taxonomy): Eukaryota > Metazoa > Chordata > Lepidosauria > Squamata > Lacertidae > Zootoca > Zootoca vivipara. Next base: position 57,442,441 of record NC_142583.1, read on the forward strand.
GGCAGCATCTAAAGCAGAAGAGAGAGATGCCGAGGGAGGATTGGCATGAGTTGCCAGCACCCTGCAACTATGGAACGGCTCAAGCACCAGGTAGGCACCCGGGCACAGGGGAAGCCAGGCTTAGTGAACCGAGCAGCTCTGAACACAGCCAAGCCGGAGTGGAGGCTGGACAAGCAGAGAGGACACTCGGGACGGGCCAGCACTTTGTAGGGCGACCCTCAGCACAAGCTGGCTCTAAGGCTGAGAGGCATGGTGGCGTGGAAGTGCAGGAGGCTGAGAGGCGAGTCCGGGCAGAGGGGACAGACGGAGGGGAAAGGCAGCGGCCACAAGCTCCCATACAGTCCCTGGAAGGCAGCTACAGCTCAGCACAGACCCCTCCAGCCAGATGTGATGCAGAGGGACAAAGCCCGCGCGCGGGTACTTTCAAACGCTGACGCGGGAAAACAGAGGGAAGAGAAAGGCGGGAGATGCCTTTACAATGCACCCAGCCACTGGGTGGAACACTGCCCCCAGAGGAAGGAATGGCGAGAGCAGGCAGGCACAGACACAAGCCTGGATGCCAGATCAGGAGGGGAGGGGCCAGGCAGAGCACCAACAACTGAGCCCTCCTGTAACACCCCACAGCACGACAAAGAGATGGAAGTGAGTCTGCAGCTGCCAAGAGGCCAGACCCAGGAGACAGTCGGGCTTCTCCGCAGGGGCAGCAGCAACGATTTCCTATCGGTGGACTTGGCTAAGCAGGATCAGATTCCCATTTTCCCAAGGGAGCTGCCCATGAGCGTCTTGACCGTAGGCGACCGGGAATTGCAGGAGGGTGAGGTCACGCAACAGACCCCCTCTCGGAAGATGACAGTGAACAAGCACGCAGAAGTGCTAGCTTTGGACTTAATGGACAATGACCCTGTGGGCAGCCAGCGCCGGGGAGATCTCACCTTTGGAGATGCAGACGGCAAGGAGCACTGCAGGAAAGAAGGAGAATCCTCAGGATCGCACCACATCAGCTCCCCAGGCGGATGGAACGACGCAGAGGCGGGGATGCAGGAAGAGAAACTGAGCCAACTCACCAAAGAGGACACTTTTACCCAGAACATACGGAGGGACTTGAGGGAGAAAAAGGGGGCAGGGGAAGGGCTTGCCGAGAAAGAGGGGTTACTCTTTAGCAATGATGCCCGGTATATGCCCCAGGACTCCCTCAGAGGGAAGATTCTCAAGCAATATCATGACAACCCCACGGAGGGGCATGCAGTACATGTCTTCACGAGGCTCACACCCAGTAAGGCCAGTCTTGGGCGAAACCCCAGAGCCTTCCCAGAGCAGGGGGAGGGGGAGATTGGGGGACCACCTATTGAGGCATGGGGTGAGAGGAGGGAGACAGTACACCAACAACTGGATGGAGACGTGGCAAGGGGCAATGAGGCTTACAAGGAGGGGGCAGACCATCACAGGGGACTGGAGAAGGTCTTCCACGGAGGGGACAGGGTCTGGCTGTGGTCAGAAGGCCTTCCCATGGGGGGAAGGGGGAAGAAGCTGGCACCCAGAAGGCTGGGGCCCTTCAAGGTTCTGACACAGATCAACCCTGTCACCTTCAGGGGGGAAGCACCTACAGCGAGAAAGGTCCATCCCGTGGGTCACAGGTCTTTGCTCTCACACTTTAGGGAAAGCCCAAGGTTCAGAGGACGTGACACACATCCAACACAAGACGCTGACAGGAGGGAGGGGGAGGAAATCACACAAAAGACACTAGACAGAAGGGTGGAGGGAGAAGGCAGCCAAGAGGTTCCAGAAAGAAAGGAAGAGGAGGAGGTCTACAGTGCCACAGCGAGCCCGGGCTCCCGGTGGGGGGAGGGGGGGTTAAAATGTCTGTTGGCCAGGCAGGGCACTCCTGCTTCCCAAAACGCGGAGGCAACCACGCACACCATGCAAGGGGAGGACCGCACACTGGAACTGCACGCTCCTTTCTCCCACAGACCCAAACCACCACACGTCAGTAGCACAGGGAACACAGAGGGGGAGGGCGATCCCAGGTGGGGAGCAGGGGAGACGCAGACCCAAGGAGCCCTCCGGGAATCGGAAGCAATTTTCCAGAGGGAGGAGGAGGATGACAACGGAAGGAACTACACGGACCAGCCACCCAGCACCGACGGGGAACAGGATTTTACACACACTACAGAGGAGGAAGACCTGTCAGGCTTCCAGCCCTCTTTACAGACATCAGACCAGGCAAACCAGGCCTCAGGAAGGGGGGGGAGCCTGGAGGGGGGGTGGATGTAAGAGAGAGGGCTTGCAGAGAGCAGCCCACTCTGCTTACTTCCACCAGATGGGAGAGCAGCAGCAAGTCTGGGAGTTCAAATCAGGAACAGGAAGGGTTAAGACGGGTCCAGGGCTCTGCAGAGTCCTGGTGGCTCAGCTCCAGGTTGGTAGCAGGGAAGCAGGGGAGGAGCTAGCTTCAGCAGGGGCTGGAAAGGAGGGAGGAGGGAGAACGGCACCTCAGGAGCCTGGTTTGGGACCACGGAGGACCCATAGAGCAAGGAGGAGGGGCGTTTGGAGTCTTAAAAGGGGG